>NW_028321907.1:28298611-28957500 GCF_036245765.1 Copidosoma floridanum
GATGGAATGTTCAAAAGGATTATTAGTACATAGTTTATCTCGAACCGGTGAATTTAGCCCAAATGTAGTCAAATTTTTTTCTGGAAGAGAGATGATCTTGTCTTCTACTTAAATTAAACCTCTGTTGAACATTTCTTCAGAGAATTCTACTTCGTTAAGTTGAATTTGTCGAGAGTGAAGAATATTTCGCGTCATTTTTGTTTAAACATATCCCACAAAATTTGAGGTTGCAATGGCTCACAAAAAACTAAAATAATTTCAAGTACGTCACGTAATTTAGATGGATTCTCAGACAAAGCAGCATCTGCGAGTGTTTTTTTCTATTGATCATCATTTTCCAATAAACCAAGTACGTAGCAGGCAGCTTTGAAAGTTGCGTAAGTAACACCATCAATGGTTTTCAAGAACTCAAATGAAGTTGAGCCTCGAATATATTGGAGTAACATTCGAAGATGGAAGCACTCAGACTGGGTGGGATGAATCGTATAAACTCTACCTATGGCTGAATCTTTTTTTACTCCTGGCCAGCCTGGAACATCTTTTCCCTGTTTTCTTTTCACAAATTTACTATTGTCCCATCGGTGATAGGCGGCAACTTCGGAATACAAAAGAGTTTTAGCAAAATCATCTACCACACTTCTATTAAGTTCAAGCTTAAAAAACGCCATCAACGTTGTTTTTTTCAGATTTTCGAGAATCTGTTAAATGTTTTGCTGATTTACGTAAAATTTTTGATAATTTTCAAGGTGAATATCTAAATGTAAAACTGTAGGATACCGTGAGTGAATCTCAAAATCAAAAAAACACCAAAATCCCTCAGAGGAATAAATATAGCGTACATTGACATAGTTTTTAATTTCGTCAATATTTCCAACTGAAAAAGTGGCACGATCCGATCCTTTGCTGATATATTTGCAAATATATTTAATTGCTTGCACTGAATGACAAAATTCGACGTTAATGTGTGCATTGAAACATCGAGATAAGACGGGTGAGTATGATACAAACCAACGGTTATCAATCTGTACATCTTTGCCACGAATTGTAAGTACAGAACTAAGACCTCCATCTGCAGGGGCTCTTCTACGATATTTCGGGTAGCCATCATCTGAAGTTAGAGTTTCTCTAACAAAATTTTGAGGAAACTTTTTTGTACATTTTCCATTATCCATACATGGTGAAGCCATGTTGAATTCATCGCAAGGTCCATGAATCATACTTTTCAAAATGATACTGACTAGCAAGGGATCTTGTTGAGGATCTGGTAATTTAGCTGAAATGATCTTGTCTATTTCATCCGGCTGAATTTTTGTTTTAAGCCATAAAAGTATGTGCACATGAGGTAGGTCTCGTTTTTGCCATGTGACCCTATAGATTCAAACAACAACTTCGCCGTATATTGCTTTTTTAGTGAGGACATCTATAAGTTTCCTTCATTTTAAGTGAAAATCCCTTGAAACAATGTCATGCCTGTCTGAAGGTTTTTAAATTTTGTTTAATTCATTTTTTATTTTCGACCACTCAGGGTTACACGTGAAAGTAATAAATAAACATGGATGCCCAAACGCAAGTACGTAAGCCATTGCATCTTAAGTTTTTTCATGTATATATCCCAATTTCAAGTTTTCAAAATCATCTAGTGTTCGGAAATCACAATTAGATTTAAAAGTTCTTATAAGAGGATTGCAATCATGAATCATTTTTTGTAATGATTTAATCAAAGTTCTTTTTAAGGCATTATCTGACCGAATAAAAATTTGTTCTGCTTCAGACATAAATAGATTTGTAAGCACTGCGGACATCCGTTCTGTTCAGGAAGTAAGCTACCTATTAAGTGGTATACTTGACTTTGGATTTTGAAAATTTGCATAAAGTTTCCTTCTCTGATATCTTTCCCTCCAAATGATGTCATTTGAAATTGCGTATCGTAACGTCTGACATTATCAAGGAAATGTTTTGATAGGGAGTGTTCGTCCATCAACAGACACCTTACCAATTCAGAAGAGTTTTCCAATGAATCAAGAGAAACTTTATCACCAGAACAACAGACCCCTGGAGCTTCATCTCCATTTGTTAGTACCACAATAAGTGCAAATACAAACCATTCCATGAATTTGAATTACTGGAAGATTCAAGGAATCAATGCCAGGATTGTAATAGAAAGCGGATCTGTCACTTAAATGGTTATTCATTCGTCGATTTTGCCGCTGCTGTTCTAATCTCGATGAATGTTCTGCATCAGTTTCTCGACTCCCGAAGTTGTAAACATTTAAAGCATTAGAAGTTCTCCTTCCGATTCGCCATCTTGCAACTCGAGGTACTGTTAAAAATTTTTGGCGAGCCCTAAAAAGGGCTGTATTTTGCAAACTTTGTCAAGTTATGATATATACTTTGGCAGTTGTTCAACGTTAAATGGCCCTCAAAATGGCTGATAAGATTGACCAAGTTAGCTGAGCGCTAATCTTGGAGAAAAAGTAATTTTTGGCCTATGTACTTAAAGTCTAGAAGGTCGTCGGTGGCCGGGGTTCCCAGAATAACGACGAACATCTCTGCTCTCGATGTCTGCCAGTAAATGACTGACTTAGTTTTTAAATCATCTGTCTTTAAATGGATCCTTGTTGGACGAATATTTGCAATCCGCTTTAAGACATTTGTCCAAAAGTACAAATAAGAATATTATTTTTGGCAAAGTTGTTCAACGTTTAATGGCCCTGAAAAGGGCCAATGAGATTGACCTAGTTAACTAAGCGCTAATTTCGGAGGGAAAGAAATTTCTGTCTTATGTAAAACGTAAAAAGTCGTTGGTGGCCGGGATTCCCAGACTCACAACGAATAGCTCTGCTGTTAATGTCTGCCAGCAAAGGGCAGGTCCTTGATGGGCTTAATGTTGCTATAAAATATTAGTCTAAAATAGCAGTCTTGATAAATATATATTTTTTGGAAAAGTAGTTCAACGTTTAATGGCCCTTTCAAAGACCGATGAGATTGATGGCAGTTAACTTAAGGTAGAATTTATTAATGGCCCTGAAAAGGGCCAGTGATGATACTTTTTTTTTATCCCTAATGATGGAGAGCTGGTAGAGGATCGATGATCTGACATACTAGATCAGGTGTTCAGTAAACGGCAAATATTTGCCGCTTAACTTTGCTTAGTCGACGGGGATTGTGGAGCTCGGGTATCTGGACCCGAGGTTGCTTGGTCCTTGCTCTCGGAGTCTCTGCAAATGGAGAACGTGCTGGAGGAAAGTATGTGGCTGGCCGAAGAAAATTTCGTTTTCGGGTCGTTCCCCGGATTACTAACTGCTGACTGTTAGTCAGGGTAGTGGGCCTAAAGAATACTTTCTCCAAGGGGATTCTCTTGCGACCAACTACTAAGGAGAAAGCCGATAAAATTTTCAGCCGATGTGTCTGCTCAAACTCCTCAGGGTTGTTCTGTCTGGCTTGCTCTTGTAGCAATAGGTGCTGTGGCACCACCAGTTTGGATGGAAGAAAGGCTTCCAAACCCTATAGTGTTGGTGAATCAGGTTAAGCTCTGGCCGGACGTCTCCTGGTATTACGCCTGAAATGTTGACGTTTTGAATGCCTATTTCTCCGTGGCACTCAGTTATTTTGGCGATCCGGGGTAAAAGCCGATTTATTTCGATTGCTCATAAACGAAGCGTGTTAACGGTAGCCGGAATGCCGAGCTTCACGACTAACGACTCTGTTCTTAGTGCACTGCCAAAAAACGACTACGATAATTGACGTCTTGGTGGGGCGACTTATAACCACTCTTCACAATCACTGATTGCGGGTGGCTTCAATGTTACCTTGGCGTCACCTAGCGGATCCCACTGAATTAACGTGAAAAGCTAGCGTATTTTTGCAAAACTTTGAGTTTAATTATTGCAATTGTTATTAGCTTTTTCAAGACAAAAACTATACTAAAACCATCTAGGAAGTGTCAAGAATCGGTATTCGATATTTCAGCGAAATCGGTTCACTAGTTTTCGCGGCTAGCGATTACAACGGTTTTAGTAACTTTGCTTTATATATTAGTATGATAATATGGTAGAACTATGCGGATGTCAGCATAATTCCACTCTTGTCCTCATAATTATCCTTACTACTAAGCCCTACATATTTTTTTTTTTTTTTTTTTTTTATATTATAGTGCTCTAACGTCCGGCTCCTTTAGTAAGGGCACTACTATGGGCACTTAGCACTTGGGAAAGGGACAAGGAAAGGGATGGTGAGGCCTCCCATTACAGGAGGGGGGTAGGGGGAATTAGGCAATTTTGCTGCGAGAAGGTCGCCTAAACCCTCTTCGAGGAGTATTGCGTGGTGAAAAAGCACATTTGAAAAATCACAGAGGTACTTGCCCGAAAAAGTCGCACTATGGCCGGGAATCGAACCACGGTCTCCCCCGCGTGCCAATTCACGACCTAGCCGACTGAGCCACCGCGCGCTCAAGCCCTACATATCTATTACGCATTCCTCTCAAAATACCTCGTTATTCATTTGTTTCCTTACCGTTTCATCTGATTAATTACGTCCCTTTTCATCCCTTTTCGTTCCCCTCCATCCCTCATGCATTTTTTATGCCTCTCTCACGCATCTTCCTTCAATCTCCCTCTGCCTTAGAGATGGTCGAGCGGCTTTGGTGGGGTTGCAAACTTATATACGTCCGGCTTCTAATAAGGGCACTACTATGGAACTGACCACTTGGAAGACGTAAGGAAAATGGGATAGGGAGGCCTCCCATTACATAGCGGGGGGTAGGCGGAATTACGTAATTTTGTTGCGAGATGGTCGTGGTCACACATCCCCTTCATGAGAAGCATTGCATGGTGAAAAAGCACAGAAGAAAAATCACAGAGGCACTTTCCCGAAAACGTCTCTACTGACTTATTATGTATCGTTATCTACTTATCCCAGAGTAATAGTTGTTTCTTTAAATGTATTACAAAGAATATTGTCAAAAGTTTCCAAATCGGACAATGATGTTTTACTTCTCACTTTGTTTAGTGTTGATTTAAAGTAAAACCTCTTTTGATCTTTTGGAGAAACAACATTCATTTTACCTCAAGTAAAATTTTTTTGTAAATATTTTTATCTTTTCCATTTTCTTATTTTATTATCAAATATTTAATATTCTGGAATATTAACGTACCTTATAGATTTTGCGAAATTATCTATTTTGTTAAAATCAAACTTTACTATCAAAGGAATTTTTTAATTATAAATTGATTTCTTTACCTTATTTTCTTCAAAAATTATTTTTTTTATTTTCTCAATGAACTGGCAAATAGAATACTGAATGACTTGTGCCACGAAGAGGAAATTCTTTAAGTCTACGTGCTGCTTCCATGGTACTTAAGTAATGTCCATCAACGTATTGATTTATTATTTCATAGTTATTTCATCTTTTATTTCAGGATTTTCAGATTCATTTTCGTTTTCTAATTTACAAAAAGTCCTGTCACTGCGTGAATGTAATTAAAAATGAATCCAATACTTTGGATAGAAGCACAACATTCTGCATTCATGTGACAATTATATTTTTCAATAAGTATTTATTATAAGGAACAACCATTTAGTTATTAACAGGAATTCTTACGTTACTGTTTTTTATTTTGTGATTATGATTATTACTTGTATTGTTTTTTCTTTTATAATCTGGATAACCATGTTTTTTAAAGAAAGTTTTTGAATAAAGTTGTTTTGGAAAATTTTTTCTACAAATTTTTTTGTTTGAATTGTAACAAGGAGTGTTTTTATCATGAGGTCCATAAAGCATGTGTTTTATATTCGATTTCTTTAATTTTTTATCGTCAGTTACAATTTAAGCTGATATATGTTTATCTACATCTTCTTGTTTTATTAATTTATTGTTTGGATTTAATGTAACTAGAATGTGGACATGTGTTTATCTTTTTTTTTTGGAATTCGATTGTATAAACATATGCTATAATTTTACCAAAAATGTCTTTTTGTTAATGTCATATAAAATTGACTGTAATTGTGCATGGAACAAAACGAACAGTTATGTTGGAACTGTCATTAGGAGTTTTTTGTGAAGAAAATGTTTTTAAAATTTCTTTTAATCTATTCCATTTTGCCTTACACGTAACTGTTATAAACAAATCTTGTTTTCCGAATTTTTTCATAGTGGTCATAGAGTCTTGGTAATGTTGCTGCATATATCTAGGAGTGCCTATATATATTGAAGGTGAGATAAAAAGATTGCCGACTTTTTCATTTTCGAAATTTTTTGAAATATTTGAAGCGCTTTTTTTAACATGACCCAATAATTCTTGGTAACACTTTATTCTTAGTGTTTTTTAAATTATTTTGAAAAAAATTTATTCTATTACTTTCCACCATATTGCATGCAGGTGAAAAAAATTCTTGAGTTAATCGTCCTTCGTTCAGTAAAGGATTAAATTTTTCGGAGTTTGGTCTACATAAAAGTCCATACAAATAATATTGTTTAAGTGTTAATTTATCTTTTTTATTTCTTAAATTATTATATCTTAAACTCCATTCCTAATCTCCGTATGGAAAAAATAAGGGAAATATTATTAGATCTACGAAATGTGATAGTTTCTTTGAATAAGTATTAGGTGGAAAATCATCTGGTATATTTTTGGTACAAACAATTAAATAGTAATTGTCAATTATACCTGAATTTAAAACAAAAATAGCATCACATGCGGGTATTGAAGGTTTATTATTTATATAACGTTGTTTGTCATTTTTTCGTATAAAATATGTTTTATAATTTGGTAAATTTTGAACGTTTAAAATTTGATGTTAATATTTATAATTTTCGCAGCAGGATTATTGTTTAATATTTTTGTTAAAATTTTTAAACTTTTTATATAATTTTCAACTAAATTTTTATTCGATTTTAATCTTTTTTTTAATTACATTAAGTCATCATAAATATATATCACAGATCAACATTTCATCTAAAAATTATCACTGAACCTTAGTTGTAAGATTTTTGGGGTCGCTGAAATCGAATTCAAGGTCAGTTTACCTCCATCACATCAGGTTCAAGGTTACATCAAGGTCAAAGTAAGAAAGTTTTGTTTAATAATTCAGAAAAATTCCTACATAAGTTTTTGGAGTCGCTTAACCTAAATCCACTGTTTGTTTTACCCGCCAAGGTCATTTAATGGTTATATCAGGGTCAATTTAAGGTCAAAGTAAGAATACTTTGTTTAAAAATTTGGAAAAAATTTCTAACTAAGTTTTTGGAGTCACTGAATCCAAATCTGCTGTGTGTTCGAACCATCAAGGTGATCCAACCGTTATATTAAGGTCACTTCAAGGTCGAAGTAAGAAGATTTAGTTAAAAAATTTGGAAAAAATTTCCATGTAAGTTTTTGGAGTAACTGAACTTAAATCGACTGTTAGTTTTACCCGTCAAGGTCATTTAATGGTTATATTAAGATCAATTCAAGGTCAAAGTAAGAATACTTCGTTTAAAAATTTGGAAAAAATTTATAACTAAGTTTGTGGAGTCACTGAATCCAAATCTGCTGTGTGTTCGACCATCAAGGTGATCCAACCATTATATCAAGGTCATTGTACGGTCAAAATTTAATGGTTTGCTTGGAAGTTAATTTTCATATTTTTATTGAAGCTTTCGCAATTTCTGAATTCAAACATAGTGTTCTTGTTTTTGACGAGGTCATCTAAATTTTCAGTCATGGTTATTTTGTGGTCAAAGTAGAATGATTTTGTTGTTGTAGATTCTGAATTTGGTATCTGCTTCACCTAGACGAGTCATCCAAAGGTTCGTTTGACATTATTCTAAAGTCAAATGCATGGGTGGATAAAAAAATTAAAAATTCCCTATGTACATGTACGTAAGGTCACTGGACCAACCTTTTTTTATTTAAGAATGCCCGGTAAATGTTATTTCATGGTCTATTTAAAATAATTTCAAGGTTAAAAACTATAGTTAGCAGTTGCAACTATTTAGTAGCATCAACTTATTCCATGGCAATAAAAAATTTATATAAATTCATTACACTTGCGAGTGTGATAAAAATCAATAAATATCAGGAGGTAATTGGTGAGAATAACATTTTTTGTGGCTTATGGAAATAATATTTTGTATCTAAAATAGATTTAACCGTGAAAAACATTAATATTACAAAAACAAAAAAGAATGATTTGTGACAATAAATCGCCTGTAGTATTTATATTTTCAACTGAATATAAATCTACTTATTTTCCTTTAAGAATGTTGAGAAACTAGAAATATAATATGACTTATTACGAATTGTTTTTTAAAGTTGTAATAACGTGTACTGTATTCATATTACAGATTTAGGTATTTAATATAGAACTAAATATCAAGCTCTTCACTGGCGTCATTATATATCTTTCATACTTAGAAATAAAAGGAAAGGCAATGGCTCAATAACACAGACAGCTGCTTAGCAAAATTTTAGATGAAAAAGAAACTTGTTCAAAAAGCTACAGATTCTTATTTGAAAATTTGAAAATTTACGAATATAAATAAATTCAAAGAACTATATTGTTTTAGGAACCCTGAACTTCCTTTTATTCAGTCAGAAGAACAAGGGTATTGATTTATCATTTCTTAGCATGAGAAAGGCTAATTTTAGTAGCCAAAGATCTTGTTATTGCTTTTCTTTTATGTTCTTTATCTAAATCCCTTTTTAAATTTCAACAATAGTCCACTGTCATATTTTTGCCCCAAAACACTTGTTTCAAAAATCTTGTTTCAAACTCTTTTAAGTCTTAATGCATCCTTTCACCTTGTTCTTCGCTAATATCTCCTAAATTTTCTGGGAACAATTCAAGATGAGAGTCTAGAAAATAAAACCTTAGATTTATAAGACAACCTAGTTCTCTGTAGTTATTTATCAGGTTTGCAACGATACTTTTATAACTAGGATATTTATTATTCCCTAAAAATTTTGTTGTCACATCTTTAACACTTTGCGAAGCTGCTTTTTCTTTATCTGTCGTCTTTTTTTCAAATTTCTCATTTTTCAGTAAGTCTTTTATCTGTGGTCCAGTGACAATTCCCTCATTTATCTTAGCTTCAGAAATTTTGGGTAATATTTTAAAAATACACATAAAAACAGCACTTTGATAACGATTCATTGCTTTAAAAAATTGTTTTACCAAACCTAATTTTATATTCAAAGGTGGAAGAAGTGGTTTTTTTTACTGGTATCAGATTCTCATCTACGTTTTTTTTTCCTGAAGTTAGTTTTTATCTTAATGGCCATACTTTTTTCACATAATGCTAATCCCGAGCCGGGATATCTTACTCACAGATGAAATATGGATATTTGACAAAACCAGACTGTTGCCTTAAAAGAATTGAGAATATCTTAAAATCACCACAAACTTGCCACTTATGTTTATCATACTTAATTTTTTCTATCAACAAAGAAATATTATGGTAATCTTCATTTATTACAACCAAATGAGCATTTGGTAAACGGGCATATACGTTTCCATTATGTTTGGGGATTGCTTTCAAACTTCTTGTTGAAGAATCTATAAACAAGCGCCAATTACTAGATATGTATTGAATGGAATATACTTTAACTAAACCTTCAATATCATGTCAGTAAACTAAATTATTTATTTTCGAGAAAAATTTCTGAAATAGACGTTCTCTCGGACGATAGCAAGTTATACAAGTTTCTGGAGTTAAGTTTTTTTTCTCCTTCAGTCTTGACGCTAAAAGCTCTGATTGGTCTTTTGAAAGTCGTAAATTTCGGCACAAATCATTCAGTTTATCTTGGTTACATTCCTTTTTACTTACTTTGTTGTCACCTTCTGACTCCTCTATACCAGAATTCTCATTTTCTTCACTTTCTGATGCATATGATGGTGCATCTGACATATCATTGTTATCAAAATCTTTTGACACTTCATTGATTAATACATTAGGTTCTTCTTCATTTACATCCATCCTCTTGTCATCAAGATATGTAGTGTCAATAAATACTGGAGGAATCATAAATCTAAATGAAGCATACGTAATTGAGTGTTTGTTATTACGATGAAAACCTTTTACATTCGTTGAACAGAAGTAACAGTCAGTCGTATGATTTATGGGATTACTCTATAATGTTGGAGAAAAAAATATCTGCTTAGATTTTTGTTAAGTATGTTACGGCATCAAGAGCATACAAACGTTAGGGTCCAAGAATTGTTCAATGAGTTTTAAACTTATTTTTATGAGTTCAATTTGAAACTTTCAGTATATTTTTCTGCAGTTCATCAGTAAACTTCAGCTACTTAGATTGGAAAATATATTCTTCAAAAATAATACAAAAGTCTTGCAAGTGACCGACTGGACTTGTAGCATTGGACCCCATAGAAGCCAAGTCTCCCACCAATGTAGAGCTACGGTCACTTGATGACGACACCTGCAGGAACGCTTTCACACCTTGACCAGCCGCCAGTTCTGGGATTCCGAATCCCTGTCCCCCGTAACGCTTTTCCTTGTGGTTGCCATGACGGCTCAATAGCCGTAACCCAGCGGCTCTACCGGATAGTGGAATAACTCCGTTGCCCACCAACACCACGTGAAGGTGTCTTGGTTGCGACAACAAGTTACATATTGTTAAAGACTTAGAAATAGGTGGAATAATTTGAAAAATCAAGGTTTTAACTGTCTTGTGAAGCCCAGCTTGTACGTTGTGGGGCTCCAAAAACTAAGTTACAAATTTTTTCAAAATTTTTAAACAAAGTATTCTTGCTTTGATCTTGAATTGACCTTGATATAACTATTAAATGACCTTAACAGGTAAAAGTAACAGTCGATTTGAGTTTAGTTACTCCAATAACTTACATAAAAATTTTTTCAGAATTTTTATCTAAATAATCTGACTTTGATCTTGAAGTGACCTTAAAATAATGGTAAGATGAACTTGACGGGTATGATAAACAGTAAATTTGGATTCAGTGACTCTAAAAACTTATTTAGAAATTTTTTCCGGATTTTTAAGTAAAGTATTCTTACTTTGACCTTGATGTAACCTTGAACCTGATGTGATGGAGGTCAACTGACCTTGAATTCGAAATCAGCGATCCCAAAAACCCTAAGAAACTGTACTAAGGTTAAGTGATGATTTTTAGATCAAATGTTGACCTGTTGATACATTATAATTGACTACCGTGTGGTTCTTGATCATGATGTGACATACTGTTTGGAGTAAAAAAAAAATGATAAATGAGAACCTTTTTTAAATTACCAATAAATTTGATACTGGCATTGAGCGGTTGGTGCGTGTAGCGCACAGGGGGCGGTGCCCCGATTATATATATATAGTCGTGAGAGTTTAGAGCGAAGTTTGGCTCCTCCCCGCCTCCCCCCACTTCCCGCCAGCTCCCCCACCTTCTCGATCTCTCGTAGCTCTCCTTCATACTCCCTCTTTACGACCTACAAATCGTTTTATTTTAACATATAATTTTATTTGACGATAACAACATTTTTGTTACAATCTAACTTACTAACGATGTTTATTTAAAAAACATACTTTAAAATGCCTTTTAAGGTGCTCTGCTCTTACATAACCTTTTCCACAATTTTGACATATTTTTTTAAACATTTTTTTCATGATTTTTAGAATTTCTCAGTAAGTGACAATTTCTTTTGAAAGATTTTCAATTTACATTCGTCACACTGATAAAATTTTGCATCTTTGATGGTGTATCTGAAAACATATTGCATAAAACGGATTGTATATGATTTTACAAATCTGGGTACTAGAAGGTACTGGAATTGGCTTTTTTAATAAAAAAAGTATTTGCAAAAAAGTATAAAAATAGTAATGAACTGTAGAATAGTTTTTTTGTTACTCCAAAATTTAATTCCAATTAAAATTTTAATTTCAAATTTGTTTTCTGGTTTAATTTGAATAAAAATATTTTTTGGGTTTCTACATCAGGACAATGCAACATATAATTGTCCATAAGGAAATAATGGTTTTCTAAGGTATAATCTTAAGGCATAAAAACTTTGACCTTGAGATTTATTGATTATCCTAGAAAAAGCTAAGGTAAATGGTAATTGTTTTCTGTACATGGCAAATGGTAGCGAAGAAGAATTGTTTGTATTTAGTGATATTCTTGGAATAACGACTTAATCTCCTTTTTTTTCTCCGTTGATTATTTCAGCTTTGATTTTGTATTTGAACAATTTTGTAATTCGTAATCTTGTACAATAGCCAAATCCTTCAGATATGTTTGAATTTTGAATTAATATAACAAACAATTAAATTAAATTTATGTGGAGGAAGACCTTCTTTAATGATGTTTAAATAATCTGTAAGAAAATTGATACAAACATTATCTTTCGTTATATCTGCTCACTTGGGAGGTCGTTTATCAATACTATAGAACGTTACTAATGTTTCTACCATTTTACTTAAAATTTTTTTGTTCAAAAAATGTGTGTATTCATTGTGAGATGTGAATGTAGCTTTAGTTATAAAAGAACCATTATCTTTATTAAAAATTTTAGAAAATTTATTATTTGTTTTCCATGTCTGAGGAATTCTAAATGTTTAAATTTTGCCTTCTCCTATATTCAGTAGCAATGAAGAAAATTTTCTATCGATCGAACGCATATTATTTTTTAAATAAAAAATATTAAACAAAGGCAACTGGAAAATTTCATGGTTTCTTGAACATTAGTAATTTTTCTTCCGTTATTTACTACTGGGAGAATTCGACAAAAGTCTCCTCCTAAAATTATTATTTTACTAACAAAAAGTTTATTACTCCTAGATAAATCTTTGATAGTCCTATCAACAATTTCTAATACTTTTTTTGGTATCATGTAAGCTTTGTCCCAAATAATTACTTCTACACTAAGTAATTTTTGTTCATCTGGCTCAAACTGGAAGAACACTTTCTATATAGACTGGGCTCAAACAGTGATGAACCGGAAAAAATTATTCGCACCCAACTTTTTATGCTTCCTGGTTCAAAATATAGTAATGTACCTGAAAGTTCATCTTGCCACCCAAAAATGTAGTCAGGTATTGCTTAAGCAATTTTTTTATAAACAATTTTGTCAAAGTTGTTTTTTCGATCTGAAAAAAATATTCTTAGATTCTTTCGCACATTAAAAACAAAAAATTAATCGGAATGTATGTACGTAAGCCCCACAGTTTTCGAGTAAAAAATTTCATATAAGTGCACGCTGAAACGCTCGAAACGTTTATTGCAAAAAACAATTTTACCACTCAACTTTGCAACATTTTCTTTTTTAGAGATTATAGAGAAATGCTTACAGTTTATGATCATGTGTTGTAATATATGAAAGTGAGTTTATTTAGCACTGTCGTGGAGCTCTGGAATTTGGAAAAAATGCACTTTTTGAATCTTTGTGAATTTTTTACTTGAAAACTGTGGGGTTCAGGTACATACATTACCGTTGATTTTTTGTTCTAAATGTGCCAAAGGATCTGAGAATGTTTTTTTCAGATCGAAAAAACAACTTAGATGAAACTGTTTAAACAATACTTGACCACATTCTTGAGTGGCAAGATGAACTTTCAGGTACATTACTATATTTAGAACAACAAAGCACAAAAAAATTGGGTGGGAATAATTTTTCTCGGTTCATCACTGCTTGAGCTCGGTCTAATAGTGCTCAAGTATAAAGGAAGTCTAAAAGTTACGTGAGTGGTCATTTTCCTTAGAAGCAGAATAGAAGCAATACCTGTCCAATTCATTGTAAGAATTTTTTTTTAATTGATATAAAATATTAAATTAATGTTTTGTGTAGAAAAGTTTTCTCAGATCCACCAGGACCATCGATGAAAAAAATTTTTTTTTCACATTTTATTTATTTCTTGACAAATAAGATGTTCATCATGACAAAGTTATGAAAATATTTCATGGAATTTATATTTACAAAATATTCTTTTATCGTTGTCAGTGTCGATATTTTTTTTATCGTTTCTGTTAGTTCTAGTAAACTGAAATCTTTACAAGACATATTTTCAGAATTAAAAATTTCGTTTAAATATAAAAGAGCTTTATTTTAGAGAGGACCAAATTAGTATTCTTAACAATATCCTAAGTATAGGTACTCCTCCACTACAGAAGCATGCCACGCAAAAGCGTTTCCACTCCCTACCCCTCTTTCTCATAATTTTTCATCAAAATGCACTTGTACGCACACGTATAATATTGGGGTACACCTTTGCACCCGATGCCCATCAGAGTTAAGTGATGTCTCTCTCTCCTCGGCGCACAGTGGGCAAAATCGGGTTTTTTTTTCTCTAAATCGTAAATCTCCAGAACGGAGAAAGACAGAACGATAAAACTTTTTGGAGGTTGTAGCTTATTGAACTAGAAATAGAGAAAAACTATAGTCAACACTGGCGAGTTATTTCCTAACCTACAAAAGCTGTTGAAATCACCTGAAAAATTTTTTTTTTAATTCGAAACGTAAATCTATTAGACAAATAAATATAGAACCATAAAACTTCTTGGAGCTAGTAGCTCCTGTATAAAGGAATAGAGAAAAATCATTATAAATATTTTTCAGATATTTTTTAACCTACAAAACTGTTAGGATCCCGTGAAAAAATGGCTTATTTTATAAAAAATCGGGAAAATCATTAACAAATGAATCTACAATGGAAATTTTTGGAGTATACTGTTTGTATAATAAAAAAAAGAAGATTTCTGACTCTTTTTTTTAGCTTGTCCCTAACCAAACATGTTCTCTAGAATTACGAGCAATAGAATATATTTTTGACTTAAAATTAAATCTTCTTTCAATTTCTTATGGTATGATAATAAAATCTCTGGGAGCTTGTAGTTTATAAAAATAAACTTGTAATAAAATTTTTATATGTACAAGAAATCCATCATCTAAGATCCAATAACTGCAAGAAACAGAGACTAAGTATTTCCTTCATTTTAAATTCTGCAACTCCAGAACGTAGAAAACGTTGGATTTAATAAAACTTATAAGAGCTTATAGCCCATGTCATTGAAAATATATAAGACTTATACAGATTACTGTAAAGCCCTTTCCTTACCTATAAAAACTATTTGTTATAAAATATAATCATTTGTTCTTTTCCAAATTGTAATTTTCAAAAAGAATTAGAATACGATGATAAAATCTTTGAAGCATGTCGTAAAGAGAGTTGGGAATTCCGAAAACCAATAGTTAATTTTAATAAATTATTTAATTATTTTCTTAAATCGCTAGATAGCAGTTTTTTTTTATACTCCTTATTTTTAAAATCTTAATTTCAATCGTTATTAATATATGACACCTTTTTACAATTGTATTCTTATGAATCGAGTATTAAATTGCACAGTTTCTTACTTTGTAGAAGTTAAAGAAGTTTTATTTAGCTTTTTTGGACATTATGTCAGATTATCATGATCAAAGCCAAATCTTAAACTGTAATCCTATACTATTCTAGGACTCATAATACTTTTCTGCGTTGCTCAAGTATTACAACTTGGTTTATCTATGAGTTCAAGCTATCAGCCTGTATATCAAGGGAGCCAAAAAAATAACACAATTACCATGTAATAAACACCATTATCTTTTTATTGTACATAGAAAACTTAAAAAAAAAAAAAATGTATCTACATAAGTTAAAATTTCAGCATATTAGGGATGATAAAACATAGTTTTGGTCTTAAATGCGTTTTAAACTTTAATCATCATCTTTGTCATCCTCGAGCTAGTCTGATTCTCATCAAAGTCATCTTCTGTGACCACTTCGTCACTGTCACACTCCATAGTGTAATCTAAATCATCATTGTTTGTGCTGAAAAAGTGAGAGTTACTTTTTTTAGAAGCTATGAAATAGATAACGAACCATTAATGAGACAAAAATTGCACGGCTTTACTGGTTGTTAACAGTGTCTTAATAATAAATATAATAAATATCACAAATAGTACAAGCATATTAAAGATACACTTATTGCCATATATATGTATATGTGTATATATATATATATATATATATATATATATATATATTAAAAATGAAAGTATTATTTCTGGAATGATGTTTATTCATATATATATATATATATGTATAAACATCATTCCAGAAATAATACTTTCATTTTTAATAAATGTCGATTAAAAAATATATACCATATATATGAATGAAGATATATAATAATAGTTATATTTCGAGTGCTTACTAACAATTTTGTCGTATATCGTACCGGTTTGGTGATAAAAAAAATACGTAATCTTCAGCCCAAATTTGTAAAGAACTTACTGAATGACCATGAAATAATTAAATTGACACATACTATGTGTTCTGAAACTATTTCAATTACGTATTTTGTGACTAGTAATAAGTTTTATCGTCTATGCGTCTGTACATTAGTGTGTATATAAGTATCATTGCGATCTAGTCATTAGAACTATTAAACAATAAAGTACGTTTTTAAATAACACAAGAAACAAATATTAATTCCATGCCCGTTAAGGTAATATAATAAATAATCCTTTAGTGAATGTCTTTAAAACCAAATGATTGAAAGTTACATAAAATAAATACACCGTTCAGCATTGTTAAAATACCTGAAATTTTGGAACCAGACTACACGGTATCAATTACTGTATACCTTTAAAACAATCTCATAAATGCAATAAACGTATTTCTCCATCTATTGTCTATTAAGAATCAAAAGGTGTGAATCTCTATTTGTTGAATAATTATTAGTTAACAATTTGAAATGAACAAGTTATTTTAACGCTATAGTTTTATAATTACTTGGAAGATAATCATATAAAGAATTATGGCCAATAAAAATATTCTATAACATTATAAAAAGAATTTTAGACAATTTTCCTATATTCCTCATTTTACAAGCTACTAGTTAGGTAAAGTTATATCGTTTTATCAGTATTTGCTTAAGAGATTGACGATTTTGAATAAAACAATGCTAATTTTTTCACGTAATTCCAACAGTTTTATAGGTTAGGAAACCTCTGAAAAATATTTCTAGTAATTTTTCTGTATTCCAATATACAGGACTTACTAGCTACAGGAAGTTTCATGGTACTATATTCATGTGCTTGAGAGATTTACGATTTTCATTGAAAAAATAACAATTTTTCACGAATTTCCAACAGTTTTATAGGTTAGGAAACCTCTGGAAAATATTTCTTGTAATTTTTCTGTATTCCTATATACAGGATTTACTAGCTACAGAAAGTTTCATGGTACTATATTCATGTTCTTGAGAGATTTACAATTTTCATGGAAAAAATAACAACTTTTTACGTGATTCCAACAGTTTTATAGGTTAGGAAACCTCTGAAAAATATTTCTAGTAATTTTTCTGTATTTCTATATACAGGATTTACTAGCTACAGAAAGTTTCATAGTACTATATTCATGTGCTTGAGAGATTTATGATTTTAATTGAAAAAATATCAATTTCCTACGTGATTCCAACAGTTTTATAGTTTAGGAAGCCTCTGGAAAATATTTCTAGTAACTTTTCTGTATTTCTATATACAGATTTTACTAGCAACAGAAAGTTTTATGGTACTTTATTTATGTGCTTGAGAGATTTACGATTTTCATTGAAAAATAACAACTTTTCACGTGATTCTAAAGGTTTTCTAGGTTAGAAAACCTCTGGAAAATATTTCTAGTAATTTTTTTGTCTTCCTTTATACAGGATTTACTAGCTACAGAAAGTTTCATGGTACTAAATTCATGTGCTTGAGAGATTTATGAGTTTAATTGAAAACATTTCAATTTTCTACGTGATTCCAACAGTTTCATAGGTTAGGAAGCCTCTGTAAAATATTTCTAGTAATTTTTCTGTCTTCCTTTATACAGGATTTACTAGCTACAGAAAGTTTCATGGTACTAAATTCATGTGCTTGAGAGATTTATGATTTTAATCGAAAAAATTTCGATTTCGCACGTGATTCCAACAGTTTTATAGGTTAAGAAACCTCTGGAAAATATTTCTAGTAATTTTTCTGTATTCCTTCATACATGATTCACTAGCTACAGAAATTTTCATGGTACTTTATTTATGTGCTTGAGAGATTTACGATTTTCATTGAAAAAATAACAACTTTTCACGTGATTCTAAAGGTTTTCTAGGTTAGAAAACCTCTGGAAAATATTTATAGTAATTTTTCTGTCTCTCTTAATATAGGATTTACTAGCTACAGAAAGTTTGATGGTACTTTATTCATGTGCTTAAGAGATTTATGATTTTAATTGAAAAAATTTCAATTTCCCACGTGATTCCAACAGTTTTATAGGTTGAGAAACCTCTGGAAAATATTTCTAGTAATTTTTCTGTATTCCTATATAAAGGATTTACTAGCTACAAAAATTTTCATGGTACTTTATTCATGTGCTTGAGAGATTTACGATTTTCATTGAAAAAATAACAACTTTTCACGTGATTCTAAAGGTTTTCTAGGTTAGAAAACCTCTGGAAAATATTTATAGTAATTTTTCTGTCTTTTTAAATACAGGATTTACTAGCTACAGAAAGTTTCATAGTACTTTATTCATGTGCTTGAGAGATTTATGATTTTAATTGAAAAAATTTCAATTTTTCACGTGATTCCAACAGTTTTATAGGTTAAGAAACCTCTGGAAAATATTTATAATTTTTTTGTATTTCTTGATACAGGAGCTACTAGCTTCAAGAAGTTTTATAGTTCTACATTTATTTGTCTAATAGATTTACGTTTTGAATTAAAAAAAAAATTTTTTTACGTGATTTCAACAGCTTTTGTAGGTTAGGAAATAACTCGCCAGTGTTGACTATAGTTTTTCTCTATTTCTAGTTCAATAAGCTACAAGCTTCAAAAAGTTTTATCGTTCCATTTTTTTCTGTTCTGGAGATTTACGATTTAGAGAAAAAAAAACCCGATTTTGCTCACTGTGCGGCGTCCCTCTGCGTCGTACATATAATCCGGACTTATCTAACGAAGGGCGTAAAAACTCAGTACATGTATATACTCCTTACTACATCGGGAGCTGTACTGTTCCAGAGTAGGAGTGTCCGTGTCAAAGAAAACAGCGTAGCCACTGTCGGGCGCAATGGCACGCTGTACCATTTGAGACCGCTACGCTCCCAAAATTGGTTAGTGCTGTTACTGTCGAATCCGTTGCCAACAAGTTACGTGCATACAGAGTCTCTCTGTGTGAAAATTTATATAAATATTATCATCTGATTTATCAATACCTTTATAGGCTTCAGTATCGATCCTGTAATATACCGTTAGTTGTATAAGTGATTAATGTCATCATTGAATTTAAAGAGATTTCTTACTATGCCAATGACGATAGCATACAAATGCATAGTAACACAGCAATGCAGAGGTGTTATATGCACCGTTCGTTAGAATGATTGTAAAATATAAGAAAATTTTGATTGATATTTATTTTATTTCTACCAAATAAATTAGTCTTAGCCTTCCAGAAACAGTTCTCATATTTTTAAATTATATTTACTAAACGAACTAAGACGAAAGTTTACCTTATGACAATACGTTGACTTTTTTTCTTTTTTGTGGCCAAACTACTGTTGAATAATACATACCCTCACAACTTATTTCATCATAAAATGCATAATTTACTAATAAATCATTACTTTCATTTAAAATATCATTCAAAATTTGATTTAAATTTTCATTATTAAATGTATTGTTCATTTGTTGATATTCAGACTTTTTTCTTACTTTAAATTAAATATATATAAGATTTAGTAGTTTTTTTTTCGATACCACTATTTTTAAAACACAATAACTTAAATATTCCTGAATCCGCAGCTCCTGAAAATTGGATATTCAATTTTAAATTACTTAAATAATCACCAAAATATAATACGTTAATAGGATTTTATACAACAATTTCAATGGTTAGATTTATTATATCCATAAAACTCTGTATTTTAATTGACGTACCATAAGTTTCTGAGTTAATTTTTATTTGGAAATAATTTTCAGAATTTTTTACATTTTTGAAATTTTCATTCCCAACTATGAAATCGACATAAAAATTTCATTTTCTTACGATATTTTAAACTGTTATTAATCTTGTTTCAGAATGAAAATAGTCTTTATTCTACAGAAAAAGTAAAAATAATTTGAATAATTCATTCCCATCTTTTTGATATGAGTTATTATCTAATAAGTTTTTGAATTGTTTAGGTTGAGTAAAATTAACTATTGAGTTATTATAAGATTTTCTCTTTTGCTTACAACTGAATGTATTACTTATCAAATTGTAAACTTTTGTTCGAATGTTACTTTAATTGTTCAAGGATTTGAATTGTTTTATTCTTGGAAACATTTCTTTCTGTATAATAATCATTTATTCCATTATATGATTCATCAGAAGTTTTTTTTATTAAATTCGTTTCTTTGAGTTGTAGTGTTGTCAAGCAATTGGTTTAAACGTCTTTTTTTTATTTATATATTATCATTATTACGACAAGCTTCTTTTTGTTTTCTAAATGATTTTTGTTAGATACCATTAATAAAATTTTTTTGTAGATTTTCATAATCTTATACATTCTAATGACTAGAATGAATAATTGTATTAAAAAATCAATTTAGCTTAAGATTACTGTTTAAACTTTTAATCGTTTTAATATTTTCATTAGAGAAATTAATTATAATGTGAACATCTCAATACTTGTTTTATTTGTCCTATTCCTAGTTTTGACATTATGTTAATATAATTCATTTTAGAATGTTGATCAAAGTGTATTTTGAAGATAAATAATACCATGAGCAGATTTAACAATATTTTCTTAAATATGTCATTATAAATATAGTATGGACATAAAAGTTTTGAATACTAATTTTTATACTTACTAAGGAATACTACAACAAATCAATTTTTGCAGTTGTGTTTTCTTAATACTTTAAAAGAATGCAATAAAAGTGATATAAATGAATTTCAAGTAATTCAAGAATTACCAAAATAAACTTTCATCTGTTAACGCTGGGGGTTGGTGCCGAAACGCGCAGGGGAACAAAGCCCTACTATATTTATATCGTAGTATATGTATTGGCACTCCACGCGCCAACCCCCAAATTTTTAAATATCAGTTACATTTTTCTTTTTTGGTTTTCCTTTTAGTTTAAAAAATAGAATGTATTGAAATTCTTATAATAGAACATATTTTTTTGTTTGAAAAATTATGAGGGCACCTATAATCAGCATGTTCATTCACAATCTTAAAATATGGATATTTACGTTATAAATATTATAGGAGATGGAAAATGTTTGTTTAGATGCTTTGATTTTTTTTTTTTTTTGGTAATTAAAATAAACAGATGATAGTGAGGTAATATATAGTTAAAAATATTTTAAATAACTGGGATAGTTATAAACCTTTTACTATAGGAAATTAATATTATCCCAATGTTACAAATAGTTAAGATTATTACAATTGAATGTCAAAATCTTGTATATATGAGAATAATATTAAAATTTAATATTTTTTCGACATTAATGATATATATGTTCAGTCGAACACTTAGAGCATATAGACCTGGAGTAAGCAAGTTACGGTCAAAGCAAGCTCCCCCTTCCTCTCGCCAGACACAGACAAGCTAACACAAACAAAAGCCCTCACTTGGGATAAGCACCTTAAATACGAGTTTTTAATATCAGCTTATGATGGCTCTGCGATGGCTTAGCGGTGAACGTTTCAACCTACAGGGATAGATCGTCGAAAGTTCGATTTTCACCTCAACAATAATTTTTTTTTTTAGAAAGAATTTATTTGCTTTGATGAGAAATTTTAAACCGAAGGAATGAGACCGTTGGCAGTGAAAATTTTCTCTCATCTAGTCTTTTCTTTTTAATTCAGTAGTTTTTTTAAAAATAATTATTACACGTTTTTATTAATAATTTCTTATCTTCAAATTGTAATTCTGAGTATTCTATTTTTTTGAACTGCAATTAATTCATATTAATTATATTAATGATAATACATTTAAATTTATCTTTGACAATAATAATACAAAAGAAGTAATGATTGATTAAAACAAATAAATAAATAAACAAAAAGACTATAACTCAACAAAAAATAAAATTATTTATTCGTTGTACTCGTGAACTAACTTACGATACAATCGTCTAATATTTTTTTTCTTTGTTTGTTTTTTTTGTGTCTCGATATGTTTAATTCTAATCATTAGGTACTTTTTTAAAATAGTTTTAATAATATTATCACGATTCTTATAAGCATTTGACGAATCCTAAATTGCAAGAATATTTTTGGGAATATTTTTATAACAAACTTGACACAATTCCTTACAAATTCCAACTTTAGGCTTATAAAATATTCGGATATTTTGTTCTAAAATTTTACATATCAAAACTACGTCCCTCCATGGCTTAATTAAATGTCCACGATTTTTTCTATTCAATAGTTCAGAATGACTAGTTTCACTAGTAAGTATAAATAGAGACTGGTCGCATTGCGTAATTTTCAACATAGATCTTATTATAAAACCTGTTAAATACTCAACAACATTATCAATTTACTTTCTATTCAGTCCTTCACCATAAAAATCAGCTGATTCTACCATAGATGGCTCAAAAAAATTTATTTCCATATCAGTTGTGTCCAGACTTAACAATCCAATTGAATAATCAGAAGTTTCAATTTTATCAGTCAAAAAATTATTTTGGTTTTTATTACAGGAATCATTTATAGATGAGATATGCAAAATTTCGGTGTCATCCAGCGTTATGCAATTAGCATGTTCTGATCCTTTGATATGAGTTCGAACTAACAGTTTTTTAAAAATGATCATAAAATGATAACAAGTTTGGTTATCGTTATATCCACCTTTACTTCTTACTGCGCTAAACAATATCCCCAGGTGGTCTTGAGATATTTTGTATGTCAACAAGAATCCTTTCCACTTTTCAAAATAATCTCTGTAAATATTAAAAACGCTTTTTAATGAAATTATAAGACTAACAAATCCAGTTTTTTTTCGCGATTTTATTACTTGCGATCCATCCGAAAAGCGGAGATGAGCAATATAATCTGTAATATTTTTTATTTTAATCTCAATATTATTTACATTTGCCTGTGAAATTCCAATTTTTAATTCGTCACTTGAATAATATTGACGAGAATTTAGAATATCGAACGCCGTGTTTAACATTGCACAAAATTTTGCTGTGTCGTCCACTTGACTACATTCAACCAAACGTAGATCATCCTTTAAAAACTGTAGAGCAACGCTAACGCTTTAACTTAATGTTTGTGCAGCTAATTTAACATTCATTTTTTTTCTCCCATTCTAAATGTTGCTGTCTTATTTTTTTTGCTGCATGGAGTCCATTATTCTGTTGAAAATGCACTAAAAATTCTATGAAGGACCAAGAAATAATATTACCATCAGAAACAGTCATATCTTGAAGAGAAAATGAGTTCCTAATTAATTTCAGCATATGGCATCCGTGATATATGATATAAATTGCTCTTTTTGTGACAGGATGTAAAAAAAATTTTTTTTTTAATGGTCCAATACATAAGTTTGCGCCTAAGTAATTGCACATAGTACAGTTAGCTAGTAATCCATCGAACGTTAGCGATGTAACTTCTACACCTGTTTTATACACAGCAATTCAATTCTCACGAACTAGATCAGCTTTCTCCTTTGCATTAAAGGTATTTACAAAATAATAAGAAATTGGAATTTTCCATTTCCCATTTATACAAACAAGAAGAAAAACCAATACATTCGTGGCCTCGGGTACTTCACAGCTATCAACTTTCACCCCTGCGTCAATATAACCGTATTCTTTTCCATTTATTAATTCAATACCTTTCTTCAGACTCATTTCATCCAAAACAAGGTTGCATGATACTGGCTTCTCCATACTTTCTTTTTTACATAACTCTACTTTTCTCTTCACAGCGTGTATACTGCTCTTGTTAATACTCGATGGACACTCAATATTTCTGTACTACTTAGTAATAGTAACAGAATGAGGCAAACATTTTAAAAAAGAATTCCCAATGTAATTGTACGCTTTTGCAGGGTAAAAATGGAGTGTCGTGGCAAAGGATTACAAGGCCGGAGGAAATGTTGTTTTTTTTCCAAAGACATTAGCCATTGTATTAGATACTTGGTTTCATCAGGTGTATGAGCCTATAATAGACAAGATTAGATATTGCAATAAAACCTTTAAATAAATAAGTAAAATACAGTGTCAGTAATTGATTGTATTTATTCTGCAAGTTAATGAACAAACATCATTCTTTAAACATATATTAATCTTAAGGTAGTAATTTCGATATAATGTTTGAAGAAATCTCAATTAAAAAATGTAAAAATAAACAAATAATTGAAAGAAACAGATAACATTTGATTTTATTATTTTTTGTAGTAACAATAGTAATGATTTGTAAATAATCTGTAAACGAATGATCGCTCAATGAAGTCGACGGTAGAAGTTACTTAAAATTAAACAATAAACTTCATGGTAAAAATCTAGTCTTAACATGATTGTGGGTTTAAAAAAATGAAAAATAAATTTTAGGTGAATTTGTACTGTAAATAAAAATGTTATGTACAATCTTCACTACTTACATATAACATGTCACTCACGGTTTCAGGTAATACTTTTTGCTGTTTCATTTGTTGAAATACAGTTTTCAACGACTGGGTCATTTTTTTGAACGATGTACCTGCATTTTTGTTTTTTTAATTGTTTTTCGTAAAGTAATCAGTTTTTTTTGGCCTTTCTTCATTAATTGCTTGATCAAATCTATATTCTGTACTGAATAATCTAAAGTGTCCAAATTTATATTGGCAAATGATTTTCTCAATAAAACGTTTGGTGAAATGTACCTATTAAAAAATATCGTATTAATTATTGTTAAGTGAAGAACTTTCATTTATCTTTTACATTAAACAATAAAGCAAATAAAGTGAAAAAAATGACATTACAGTACGTGCTATTATGTCTATTTTCTACAAAGTTGTGATCATTTTCCACGTCATTTGAGATACCTTTAGTTGTGGTAGGTTCAATGTCCTCAGAACTAATTTGACTTGGACTAAGTACGTGACATCTTGGGACATATTCACTTACACTTAGTATGTTATCGTTTGACAGAATTTCACTCGTGCTACGTGTATGAGGTTCATTAGTTCTAAATCAAAAATTAATATGAGTCACAATGTGTTGATACTATTAATTATAGTTTCTCATTGAATTAGCAAGTTACATATTCGCTACTTCATTTCCAATAGCATGACTATCATTCATGCAATTTGATTCTTGCAGATTTTGATCATCTTTACTAGTTTTTGCATCAACAGTACTTCTAATAATAATACATAATTTAGTTACAGGAATTTTACTAAAAATTATTAATAATCTAGTTGTAAAAATCTTACTCTGTGTTACAAGTATCATCGAAAAATATTGCAGGAATAGAACTTTTTTCAACATTTGTTTTGTGCATAAGCCAGACTATTGAAAACAGTCAGCAGAAAAGTGTAAACCACAAACATATAAACTTTTTATTGGAGTCCACGTCTTAAAATTATTTGTGATAACATCACACCATTTCTTGTAAAAAACTTGATCTGATGGAAATCTGCACAAAATAATAATGTATTGAAATTTGAAAGAAACAAAATATTACTTTTTTTCAAAGTATATTTGGGAACTTACTTATGAAATGATAAATTCCAACAGTTAGGATCATCTAACATTAAGCGGCAATTTGGTATACAACAAATTTTTGACATATTAGTCAATTAATTTGTCATTGAAAAATTAATGTTTATTTACAGTATTTACTCAGCACAGAGTATATATCTCGGTGTATACCTTACATGCTCTCTTTCGACAGCTGCTTTCAGTAACCAATGAGCGTTCAGTTAGAGAGAGAAAGGTATCAACTCTTTAATACCTTTCTCTCTCAAAACCTCGCCACACTTCGGAAGCAGGCAGGCTTACTCCAGGTCTATATGCTCTAAGGTCGAACACGACTAAAATTGAGTACCACCATGTGAGCGGAGAAGGATCAAAGCTCACAGCACGTTCGTCCTCATTAACACAAAACCGCGCTTAAATTCATTGACTTCGCACACACGCGTTACGCTCGTTTCTTATTGTGCTCTAGATTCTCGTTCTCTCTCCCCTTTCAAAACCTACTTCTTGGCCTGTCCCGCCCATCTTCGGCATTGTTCGCGTTCTGATTTCCGATTGACACTCGAGATGAATAACACCTCTGCTAATTGGCGCGCATCCTTAGAAAGAAAGGGGGGGTTAAGGGAGAGAGAAAAGGTAGCACCACTGGAAAAATTCAGTAGTCCACGTTCAGTCCGATACTTGCTTTTGTACAGAGCGGTCTCTAGTTGTTTTCTGAAAAATCGTGTACGTAGCTTGTCTTGGTTAATTTTTGCTCGTTCGAGTTTTTGAGAAGTTTTTTCGTTGCATCGCGACGCATTAACGTGTTTTTTGCATCAATTTGTCTTTGTTCGTCTAAATCTAGAATACAGCCGCGTGCCGCGGCAACATTCACCTCGTACTGTGAGCCACCACGGCGAACATCCGTACTCGCGCAACCGTGGTACGAAGACGAGAAGGAGAACAGTGCAGACGCACTCTTACACTCACACTCTTATATATTTACACCTCCACATCTGCACACCAATTCAAACCAGGTTGTTATTTTTCTTTCTATTCCATTTTGTATCAGTCATTTTTTTTCCTCTTAGGGGGTTTTCTCGCAAGAGTTTTCTCCTTTGAGCCACAAATTATGTCCTCATTAGTGGCTGATAATTAGTGTTTTTTATTTAGTTCAACCCAACCAATCCTATCCTTTGTAAATTAACGTAAATGCTTCAAAATTAATTTCTTTTCATTTTCTATAGTAGTTTCGTATTTTAGCTGTTTAATTATTGCCCTGAAATTTAGAAGTATGTCATGTGTTTTTGCATCATAGTGTTGCCTTTCTCGTATTTTGTATTTTTTTCAAAATGATTCTGAACGTGAATTGTATCAAACATCAATGGATTCAAAAAAGTATTATTGACATAAAAATATGTATTATTAAGCACATTATAGCTTTAAAATATATAAAACTATTTCATTTTCAGAAATTAGGGTTTTAAATGTAATTATTGCATCTTAAGATTTAAAAATTACTCCTTAGTAACCGAACTCATGAAAATTCATACAAAAAAAAGTTATACATGTCAACAATGCGGAAAAATAATCAAACATAGAAAAAATTTTACAAAACACTCGAACTTGCACAAATTTGGAAAGATCTATTTATGTGACACCTGTAACAACAGATACAAAAGAGTTTATCACTTCAAATAGGCACCGCTTAACGCACAAAACAGTCAACAACAAAAATATTTGTCGACAATGTGAAAGAGGATTTTTAAAAAAAGATGCTCTACAAAGACATTTGAACTTACACAAAATTAAATAAGTAATTAAGTTGATGAATGCATTAAACTGTTTTGAAATCTCAGCATACATGTGTTATTTGAAATCTTATTAATTTATGTACTGTTTTATTTTCCCTACGTGGGGAAGTTTCAAAAAGTCAGATTGAAAGAAAAACAACGTTAATTGTGGGGCAGCGTGGGAAAGGGTGGGAAAGCAAATCTTAGAAAATAGTGTATAAATATATATATACTCTGGAAGGGCTCTTCACCTCTGCGTGCCAACCCCCCAAGCATTATATTAACTTAATCTACAAAATGATGGACTTGTTATATAATCAAGTACAACTAACAAGTTATCTCTTTATCTCTGTAAAATTATTTTACTTAGTTTGTTCTACTTTTCTTGATGATGTTGCGAATCTTTTAACTAACTTAAAGTATATATACAACATATAGTTTCGTATAACTATAGTTTATTATATGGTCAATACAACAGAGACTTAGAGTTAAAGTATTCGAAGATGGAAATTGTATAATAAAGACTTTTTTGTGATAGCAGAATGTACATGTGTGTATGAGAGTATAAATCCAAATATTCTTTAATCAATAGTAAAAATTATAATTACAATAATTTTTTAGTAAATGAGATTACAAAAATTAATTCCAAATAAGATTCACCATATTCATACATTCAAAGTCACACAGTCTACACAATCGACTAAGTCTTAAGTTATTTATACAAAGATAGAAACAACTTCATAGCAGCAATGTTGTGTTTTTCTCAGAAAATAAAACTATGAAATTTTTGTTATTATAAATTTTGCGTTTGAAATTTACGACGATTTTTGTAAAAGTAAAATTTCGAATCTGAAATTAAAGGATGTCCTGTTCTTTAATTTTGTAAGATTAATTCTTAACTTAACTTTAAGATTTTTAAGATAAAGGTAAAAGTTATAATATACATAAAAAGATTTGTAGTGTGAGTGTTTCTATTTTTTGAAGTAAGAACTTAAAAATGCAGTGTCGTGATAAATAAGTGATTTTTTGTTTTTACTTGTCTAAAGTCTAATTTTTAAAATGAATTTAAATTTATATCAAAACTTGATTTCTTACAGAAAAAAGAAAAATTATTTAGTATCAATATATTTTTAGGATTTTTACATCTTGATACCAATAGGTACAACTGTCCAAGAGAAAACAAAGGTCTTTCGTAGCAAAATCCTAATTTGTCAAAACTTTGACCTTGTAATTTTGATTTTTATGGAAAAAACTAGAACAAATAGAAACTGTTTTCTCTGTATAATTAACGGTAAAAATATCTTTACTAGTATTTAAAGTGATTTTGGATTTTAAATCTTTCTTACTATATTTTTTAACAAGTTATTATTCCTGCCTTTAAATTATATTTTAATTTTTTTGCTATACGTAGTCTAGTGCCATTGCACAAATCATCAAATATACTCAAGTTTCTTATCAACATAACAATAGCGTATATAGCGGAATGGATGGGCGATGGTTGGGGGATGGAGGGGGTTTGGAGGCTGAATTTCCTAAAAACAAATATATAATATAGGAAGATTATCACATAAATGTCAGATGTTGTGCTTCTACTCAAAGTATTAAATACATTTTTGATTACATTCACAAAGGTAGTGACAGGGCTTTTTGTAAATTCGAAAGAGAAAATAAATCTGAAAATCCTGAAATAAAAGATAAAATAAGTCAATACGTTGATGGACGTTACTTAAGGCTCATGGAAGCAGCATGGAGACTTCAAAAATTTTCTCTTTGTGGTAGAAGTCATTCCGTATTCCATTTGTCAGTTGATTTAGAAAATAAACAAAAAACAATTTTTGAAGAAAATAAGGTAGAGGAATCTATTGACGATTGGAAAACTCCTTTGACAGCATGGTTCGATTTTAACAAAATAGATGACTTTGCAAAATCTATGAAGTACGTTAATATTCCAGAATATTACATAATCGACAATAAAATGAAAAAATGGGAAAGACGAAAAAATTTATGAAAAAATATTACCATAGGTAGAATAAATGTTGTTTCTTCAAAAGACCAAGAGCGGTTTTATTTAAAATAAATACTAAACAAAGTTAGAGGTAAAACATCATTTTTCAGTTTGAAAACTTTTGAAAATATTCTTTGTGATACATTTAAAGAAACAGCTATTACTATGGGATAAGTAGAAAATGATTCACAAACTGACAATATTTTCGAAGAAGCTAGTAATCTGATGTTACCATTTCAATTACGTAAATTTTTTGCATGGTTCATTATATCCGAAAACTTTTAAGGAAATACAATTTGGCTAAAATATAAAAAATTCGTGGAAGATTGTAAAGGTAACGAAAATACAGCTCTTCTACATTTAAATGAAATTTTTAATTCTAATGAGCTATCTTGTGTGAATTTTGGTTTACCAGAAGAATCCACGCACAAATCAGAAAATACTGTTAACGACAAAATTAACAGTGAAATTTACAAAACAAAATTTGATGAAATGTTTTTAAAGTTAAATAATAATCAGAAACTTATTTTTGAAAAAGTTACCAGATTTGAAAACGAAATTTTTTTTATTGACGGTCCTGGTGGTTCTGGTGAAACTTTTTTATATAAAACGTTAATATATTATTTTATAACCATAAAAAGAAAAATTTTATGTATAGCTTGGACAGGCATAGCCTCGATTTTATTACCGGAAGGAATGACACGCCACAGAACTTTAAGATTACCATTAGATTTAAATTCAATTATAAGTTCTTTTTTAGAATTAGAATCCTATAAAAAAAAATTACGCGAAGTTGGTGTCATAATTTGAGATGAAGCTTCTATGATATCAAAAAAAGCTTTACAAATAGTTGACAAAACTCTACGAGATTTGTGTAATATAAACACACGGTTTGAAAACAAATTAATCAATTTAGGAGGTGTTTTTCGTAAATTTTACCTGTAGTTGAATATTAAAAATACCTGAACATTGAAAAACAAACAAAGTGTGTTCGAAAATTTTTAGTTATGGTAATAGTTCTTCAATAAATAATGTAATATTCACGTCTCATAATAAATACACTCGTTTTTTGAACAATAAAATTTTACATGAAAGGAGAAACAATGACTCATTATAGCATAGACCATGCTACTTATAAAGGAGTTGATAAAAGAGACGATAATATGTACATAAACTTTGAATAGAATTTTGAAACAGAATCCGAAAAGGACTTCCATCACACGAATTAAATTTAAAAATTAATGCTATTGTAATGTTAATACGAAACTTAAATGTTTCAGATGATGGCCCTTGTAATGGTACAAGGTTAAAAATAATAAAATTATTTAAATATAACACAGAAGAAGAAATAACTACAGGTAACAAAAAAGGATGTAAAGCTTTTATACTGAAAATAACATTAAGTACAAGTAGTTCATCATCACTTCCTTTTATTTTATATAGAAAATAATTTCACTTTGTGTTATCTTTTTCGATGACTATTAACAAATCTCAAGGTCAAAGTTTCAATTCTGTAGAATTATACTTTAGAAAACCTTTATTTTCTCATGGACAGTTATATGTTGCCCTTTTGAGATGAAAAAATCCAAGTAATATTTTTATTTAAATTAAAGCTTAAAACAAATTTAATGCACAAAATTTTGTTTTGTCCAAAATAATTTTCATCTGTCTACAAATGTTCTATATTTGAGGTTGTTGTCCGTAATTTGTAAATCAGTAAATTTTGTAAATTTTATTCTGAAAAATAAAAACCTTAAAGAAGAAATATACGTAATTATCTGTTTTTTATATGTATATCCGTTTTTTATATGTACTTAAGTTTTTTCCAGGTTTTTCCTAGAAAATTGAATAAAAATTAAGAAAAAAAATAAAATTCATTGACATTATTAATTTTAAAATTAATACATATATAACATATATTAGGCCACATAATGCAGTTAAGGTGAAAATATATCATTGATTTCAAACAATTATTCAAATACTTGTAAAAAAAAATTATAGTTCAGTTTAAAAGAATTATTCATCTGCAATGTATGCATAACAATATTTTCGAACTCTGAAAAATAAATAGATCATAAAAAGACACATCGAAAATTGTTATACGTTTGTGATTTTTTTAAAATTGTATTTAAATTGAAACAAAATTTCGTTAGGCATCAAAAGAAACATAATTTAAAAAAAACACTTACATGCATACATTGTAATAAAAAATTCAAAAGATCAACACATTTAAATAAACATATGAAAGTTCACAGTAAATGTGGAATTAAACAAATTTGTAAAAATTGTGGAGAAGGATTTTTAAGATTAGAAAATTTAAAACGACATATTAAAAATCACAACTTGTAAATTCATAGTGTATAAATTTTTCGAAATAAATTTGTTTATTTTTCTTTATTACCACAGGTTATTATTCTAAAAAATTTTACTGTCATACAATGTCAAGTCTTCTTAAAAATGTATCGTATACTACGATCGAATTGAATGGCGCAATTAAATCAACAACCTAATAAAATTCAATTATACCCTTAAACTCCCAAGAGGTGTTTTAACTGCGGAGAAGGGTGGGGGATAGAGGGAGATGGGTGGGGGGTGTATAGAGGATGCATGGGGGATGGAACGGGCTAGAGGGAGATGGACGGAATGCAATGAATTATTAAAACAGCAAGCAATGAAGCAATTAACAAGGTAATTTGAGGGAGATGGGTAGGGGATGAGGAAGGATGGAGGGGGTGGAAGAAGTTAAGAGGCTGAATCCCCTAAGGACAACTATATAATATAGGAAGATATATATACACTAGTAGGGCTTCATCCCCCTTTGCGCTTCACGCACCAAACCCCGGCGTCAAAAGTTAAAAGTTTGTTTTTGTAAATCCTAATTCATTTATATAACTTTTATTGCATTTTTTAGAAGTATTAAGAAACCACAAATAAGAAAATTGGTTTGATTCAGTATTCCTTACCAATTGTAAAATATAATATTTCATTTTACCTAATAGTATATTTGATATTTCATAATACTATATTCATATCGACGTATCCAATAAAATACAAAATCTACTCATGGTGTTATTTTTCTTTAAAATACACTTTTACCAACATTCTGAAATGAATTATGTTAACATAATGTCAAAAAATAGAATAAATAGAACAAGTATTGAGATGAAAAGCTTTTTAGGTTTATTTGATGTTGACGTTATAGTAAATTTCTTTAATAACAATGTTTAAGCAATTAAAAATTTAAATAGAAATTTTCAACTAAATAAATTTTTTTAAGGAGTTATCAGTTCTAGTCATTATAATATATAAGATTTTGGAAATATACCAAAAAATTTTATTAATGATATCTTACAAAAATCATTTAGAAAACAAAAAGAAACATGTCGTAATAATGATAAAAGTATTAATAAAAAAAAAAAATTTAAACCAATTGCTCGACAATACTACATCTCAAAGAAACAAATTTAATATAAAAAACTTCTAATAAATCATATAATGTAATCAATGATTATTATTCAGAAAGAAATGTTTCTAAGAATAAAAAAATTTAAATCCTTAAAAAATTAAAGTAATATTCAAACAAAAGTTCACAATTTGATAAGTAATATGTTGAGTATTGAGCAAAGGAAAAATCTTCAAGTTATTGAGTTATTATGAGAAAAATTAAGCAAAAAAATCTTATAATAACTCAATAGTTAATTTTACTCAACCTCAACAATTTAAAAACTTATTAGATAATAGCTTATATCAAAAAGATGGGAATGAATTATTCAAATTATTTTTACTTTTTCTGTAGAATAAAGACTATTTTTATTCTAAAACAAGATTAATAACAGTTTGAAATATCGTAAGAAAATAAAACTTTTATGTCGATTTCATAGTTGGGAATGAAAATTTCAAAAATGTAAAAAATTCTGAAAATTATTTTCAAATAAAAATTAACTCAGAAACTTATGGTACGTCAATTGAAATACAGAGTTTTATGGATATAATAAATCTACCCATTAAAATTGTTGTATGAAATCCCATTAACGTATTATATTTTGGTGATTATTTAAATAATTTAAAATTGAATATCCAATTTTCAGGAGCTGCAGATTCAGGAATATTTAAGTTATTGTGTTTTAAAAATAGTGGTATCGAAAAAAAACTACTAAATCTTATATATATTTAATCTAAAGTAAGAAAAAAGTCTGAATATCAATAAATGAACAATACATTTAATAATTAAAATTTAAATCAAATTTTGAATGATATTTTAAATGAAAGTAATGATTTATTAGTAAATTATGCATTCTATGATGAAATAAGTTGTGAGTGTATGTATTATTCAACAGTAGTTTGGCCACAAGAAAGAAAAAATGTCAACGTATTGTCATAAGGTAAACTTTTGTCTTAGTTCGTTTAGTAAATATAATTTAAAAATATGAGAACTGTTGCCTTATGATGAAAGTTTTAGAATACTTATCAGGTATTGCAATAATGTGTTGAGTCTAGCATCTTTTATAAGTAGGGAAATAGAAAAATAAAGGAAAGGTATATAAATATTGAAAATCAAGGACAAGATTTTTATGTTGCACAAAACATATTTAATTCCGATCCTAATAAAAATTCAAAACATAGTCATCTGTTTATACATATACATATGGTGATACTTAAATTGCTATGATCAAAGGTTAAAATCTATGATTAACAGTGAGATTCTTAAAGAACATATCGAATCTTTACCAAAAGTAATAAAGGAAAATCCAATGGCAAAAAAGTACAAACATCAACATCAAATTGCATATGTAGAAAAACTACCAAATTATAAAACGATTGTTTAAGAAAAACCGGCCAGCAAAAACATACATACAAAAAACTATTGACCACAGAATGTGGTGCTATTAGTTTTATACTCTAGACTTCCAGAAAGCTATGTTTTTTGTGTATACCCAAAAGAATTACCCGATAATAATAAAAAAAAAACATTTTTTAATAAACTATATCATTGTGATCTCATGATGTTTCTATTATTTTTTTCTTTAGGAGATTTAGGGTAGAGTACTAGTTATTTTAAAAATTTCTTATATAGGAGTAAAAAACTAACTATTATAGTATTCCTATAGACTGTCTTACAGACCAAACGAAATACGTTTTAATTCTTTATTATATGAGGGACGGCCAACACAAAAATTTTTCATTCATTCTTAGATCGTGATTGAATATAAGCGCTTAGATTATTAAAAATATAATAAAAAAAGACTAAAAATTAAATGTTTTATTAGACGTAATTGTTAATAGTCCATCCAACATTTTTTAAACATTTTGAGACGAAGGACAAAATTGGTAATTTCTTTATACTTCCGTCTACATACATTGGAAGTTTAAGATACATGCAGAAAATTTATTAAGAAACAATGTCTCTGAAGCGAAAATGTGGTGGACCAGATTAATAAAAACAGTAACATGTAACCCTGAATAAAAATAATCAAGATTAATTTCATCTAAATGTCCTAAAAATACGACACTAAACAATATTATAAATACAACTTTTAGACTGTTTCAAACTAAAATTTATTTCAGTTTTGGATGAAATCAGTAAAAACAATATATTTAGTAAAGTATTGTGTGCAATAGCGAATTCTAAAAATTTGGTTTACCTTTCGCACATATTTTAATAACTTTGCACCCTGATAAAAAAACCATTACACCTGAACAAATTAATGCAAATATTTCAGCTAAAATTTCTTTTGGTAATACAAAACTTACAAATTAAGTGATTATACACATGCTTCATGGACCTTATACGAACAAAGTCCTTGTATAATTGATACAAAATGTACAAAAAATTTTCCAAAATCTTTTACAAACGTAACTTCATTTTAAACGAACAGTAACCCCAAACATTATAGAAAAAATAATACTTTCGAACGACATGTTTATAAACTTTGGAAAAAAGATAAGATTGTAGTAGATAATATAATGGTTGTACCGTATAATAAATTTTTGTGGGTAAAAAATAAATGTCACATTAACGTCCAGTTCTGTGCATCTATTTAAAGCATACAGCATTTTTATGATGGCATACATAAAGGTAGTGACAGATCACACATTAAAAATTGAAAGACCGAGACGAAGAAATATTGTATTAAATGAATAGTTACGTTCATGCTAGATTCTTAGGTCCAATGAAAGCAGATTGGAGATTGCAAAAATTTACAATTTGTGGTGGAAATCATGCGGTTATAAGTTGAGCTATTTACCTTGAAAGCAAATAAAACTTTTATTTGAAGACAATAATACTAAAACTGTTATAAAAAACTACGAAACACAGTTAACACCTTGATTTAAATTAAATAAATATGATGACTTTGCAAAATACATAAAGTATGTAAATATTTAAGAATATATTTTAATAATAAATTAAAAATTTGGTAAAAAGAAAAAATGTTATAAAAAATACTGCAATAGGTAGATTAAACATTGTATCTCCAAAAGATCACAGAAGATTTTTTTAACTTGTATGAAATAAAGTATCTAGTTCAACATCGTTTAAAAGTATTAAAACATATAAAGGAATAACACATAAAACTGTTGAAGATACTGCAATTGCAATGGGTTCAATAAACAAAGATAAAAAAATTGATGACGTTTTTGAATAAACTTTTGCTGATCCATTTACATATCAATTTAGACAATTTTTCGCTTTTTTTTTAGTTTCAGTAAACGTTCTAGGTGATAAAACATGGAATAAATATAAAGATTTTTTTACGGACGATTTGCCTGATAAAAAATACAATTTAGCTCTTTTACATATTCAACAAATTTACAAATCGGAAGATAAATCATGTGAGCGCTTTAATTTACCTACACCAAAAAAAATTAGAAAATAAAAGAGGAAATATTGATAAGGAGATACGTTGCATTAATAAATCGTTCAACTCGATGTATAAAAGTTTGAATAATGACCAGAAAAAAATATTTTATATTACTGCGAAAAAAAAAAAATTTTCTTTTTAGATGATCTGGGAGGGTTAGAAAAACCTTATTTATATACAACGTTCATTCATTTTCTCATTTCTTAAAATAAAAAAATTATCTCGAAGGCATGGACTGGCATATCATTAATTTTGCGTTTAAAGCGGATGACAAGTTATAGAACTTTTAGACTTCCTATAAATTTCAATAATATAGAGAAAACCTTTTAAAAACTTCAGTGAGATAAAAAAAAACTAAGAGAAGTTGATTTCATTATTTGGGATGATGCTTTAATGATTTCAAAAAAATTATTAAAAATGAAAGACAGAATGTTAAGAGATTTAAATAATACTAAAATACATTTTGAAACATTTTGAAAATAAATTAATTATCTTACGAGGGGATTTTCGTCAGATTCTCCATTTAATAAAAAACGGTAATAGAAAAATCATAATTGAACAAACTATTGAATCTTTATTTTTATGAAACTCATTTTAAATTTTTTAACTAGGAAACAATATTTGTTCTAACGATTCAAAATTTTCAAAATTATTATTATAAATCGTGGAAAGGGAAATAAAAACATTTAGCACTCCTAAAAATTGAATATTCATTGATGTATGTTTTCAAATACTTTATAATATCTATAATTGGTCAATGAATATTGTTATACTATATTACACGTTAGACGGGGATTGGGACTGACGTGTATGGTTTAACTGTTGTATGCTATGCAACTATTACAGTAGTGTTATTTGGAAAAGGATTGGGGTATCCAGGTATTGTACAGCGTCAATTGCGGCAACAGGTAGTGCAGTATAGCTACCAAAGTTGAACAGCCTTTTTTACTGAATTAGAAAGCACTCAATAACAACGCAACACTGAGGTACTACTCTGTTACAGTAAATAACAGCCACTTGAATTAAATTTAGCAAGCGGCACACTACAAAGGCGACGATCCCTGCATCATGGCTTGCTGTTAACACTGAAACTTATTATATCTTGGTGTCGTTCACCTGATAACTCGCGATAGAAGACTCGAGCTGACTCTATATTGCATTAAGGTAGAGTAATTAGTAATAACTACTTTGACGCAATATTACGGATAGCACCAACACTAGATACGTTCACCTACCAGGATATGGCTCCGTTCATGCTCGTTCATGCTCTCGGCAATGCTACCAGCGTTGAGGGCACCAGGAAACCTGGGTGACCGTGTAAGGGCTAGTTTGTGTGTGAATGACGCTGAGGGCTCAGCTTTGCGGCGTCACAGTAACTCAACAGACGAGAGTCTGCTAATGCCGCGATGTGCTGCTCTAGTGCTAGCCTCGTAGCAAGCTCAAGTGTTTTTCCTTGTCTCACCACGCAGGCGCATCGTATGCTATACGACCTTTCACACACTATTAGCCAGCACAGCAAAACAGATTAGCCACCATTTCTATATTTTTCTCCCGGAACACCAACATACTAATAGCTGCCGTTCATAGATTTATTCCCTCGACACTGTACACACACTCATCTCCAGGGTATGGGTAGAAAGCACGGAAGGGGAGTCAGACCGAGCTCTATAGTTACTCTTAATGCTGTGGCCTTCGGGCTTGATACCAGGATTTCGTACACTACAGCAAACCACATGCAGAAGAGAGAGAGCTACCTACGAGGCTCTCGCCATTTATTGTCGCTGACAAGGGTTCTGTGACGTGTTTAAATGTATATCCAATTTGCCACGTCACAACTAACATTACAAATATACCCGTTATTTGAATAATAAAACTCTGGAAAATTAGCTGAAGAAGTAAAAACTTACTTTAGTACATATAATGCAACTTATAAAGGAGTTGATAAATCAGATGATAATATTTATTTCAGCTTTTCGGTGGAAATATTAAACAATATTCGTGAAGGATAACCACCTCGTGAAGTAAATCTAAAAATAAGTACAATAGTGATGTTACTCAAAAATTTAAGTATATCAGATGGACAGTGTAATGAAACACGCTTATGAATCACGAAATTATTATAGTATAATATATAAGGAGAAATAGTAACTGGAGAAAAACTAAAAAATAGAGTCTTCATTCCCAGAATAACTTCAGTCACAGAAAATACCTCAACATTACCTATTATTTTATATCGTAAACAATTTCAAATCTTTGTGGCGTTTGCTATGACAATAAACAAATCTGAAGGGAAAAGTTTCGATATTGTAGGCTTGTATTTGAGAAAATCCTAATTACCTCATGGTCAATTACATGTGGCTTTATCAAGATGCAAAAACAAAAATAATTGAATTATTCAAGTAGAAAGAGAAGAAAATACAGAAATAGAAAATATTGTTTGGAAAGAGATATTTACATAAATAATTGACTTTACTTGATAATTTTTATAGATAACTCGGCAATATTTATGTCAATAAATGCAAAGTTATTGTAAGCATGGATATTTTATCATTTAACACGTATACATGGCATAATGTATTTTTTTTATGATGATACTCTTCAAACACTACGCTGTTGCCTACTGCGCTCGTCCGATTTCAAGGCTCGGACGGACGCACACTCATCGCTCGCGCCATGCTCGACAACTGCTCTCAGCGATCCTTTGTTGCAAAGAGCCTGCTAAGTAAACTTCGCCAGGAATATGAAGAGGCCAGCATGGAGGTCATTGGCATCAGTGGCATCAAGACTCTGCGAGTTCATGGAAAAACTTACCTTACTCTCGCCTCCATGGTTAGCGAGGGGAAGCTCACGTGCGAAGCTCTAGTGCTCTCGCTCATATCCAGCTACAGGTCAGGAAACTTCAAGCTTCCAGGCGACTGAAAGTATCTACAGGGTTTGGAGCTTGCAGACGACTTTCGAGCCGATCTGACGGAAATCGAGTTGCTGCTAGGAGCTGATGTACTTCCACGAGTTCTTCAAGAGGGCTTACGCATCGAACTACCTGGGACACCCATGGCCCAGCGTACCATATTCGGCTGGACGCTTTCCGGTCCATGACATTATTGACATTTTCAAAATACAGACTCTAAGTTTGTTTTACATAAGTGCAGTGCTAATTGTTAATACTCCGTTTACCCCGAACCGTACTATTGCGGGCGGTATGTTCAGTTTTGTACCTGAATATTTGCCGACAAACCTTTTCTAAATTTAAATTGCGTAACGTTCGTTATTCTTATATTAAAGTTGAAGTAATTTTCCGATCATACGCCTTTATCATCGCGTACATTTGCAATGCCCAAGAGACCGTTTTACCTTTACTCTTGTACCTTTATTTATCAATGTACTAAAAGTTTCTACTTTAACTTTTGTCTCTATAAATATTGCTCTGCGAGCATAGTAAGTTAGTTGGTGCGCCGCGGCGGCAGAGAAAGCTTCTCTCCGCTTGCCTTCACTTGAGCACATTTTCATAATTTAAGCACTGTAAATATATTGTATAAATTTTTATTGCACATTTGCGTTACATTTATTTTCCGCCGTAAACCACTTCCACCTCTATACGACTGAACTGGATTGAGAGCAGCATAAAACCCCTTTCCTCGTGAACAATTACCTATTATTTTGTATCGTAAACAATTTCAAATCTTTGTGGCGTTTGCTATGACAATAAACAAATCTGAAGGTAAAAGTTTCGATTATGTAGGCTTGTATTGAAGAAAACCCTTATTACCTCATGGTCAATTATATGTGGCTTTATCAAGATGCAAAAACAAAAATAATTAAATTATTCAAGTAGAAAGGCAAAAAAATGCAGAAATAGAAAATATTGTTTGGAAAGAGATATTTACATAAATAATTGACTTTACTTGATAATTTTTATAGATAACTCGGCAATATTTATGTCAATAAATGCAAAGTTATTGTAAGCATGAATATTTTATTATTTAACACGTATACATGGCATAATGTATTTTTTTTTTTATGATGATACTTTGTTGTAAAAAAATTGAATTTTGAATTTTTTAGGACCCCTAATTTTTCTTACAAAATTTGTTATAACGTAAGAGCTTAATATACATGTTTTAAAAAAATTATTAGAGCTGTTTCTAAAAAGTTTGGGTGATTGTGTCATTATTTTTATTTTAAATTGCAGTTATTAACTTTAATTTTGATTCTTTGATGTACAAATTTAAAATAGAACAATAAATAATTATTTATATATAACACGTATACGTTGAAGGAACATGTAAGAGATAAACAGGTTCTTTTATTTGAGATACTACAGATAAACATACACATAAATTATTGATATATTCAAAAAATATATAAATTGATAATGTACATCACATTTATATATATATATATATATATATATGATTTGAAATAGTTTAGTAGTCAACTACAAGCTTTTTCTCTCGAAAAATTTATTTCTTAACAACAATTGAACATTGTTTTTGTATAATCTTAGAATATTCTGTTCCTGTAATCCAATATGGCGGCCATAAAAAATGATGGATTACCTTTTTCTTACAAGTCTCTTGAAATGGTTATCAAAAGAAAGCGCACGACGAGTAGAATACAATAATCTATTTAACGTTATGAGAAATTCAAAATAGCGACCGAGATGGACACGGAATTGAGGAGTACCTTTCCTTTTACAACCTTCTTGATATGGGTATTAAATATAAGAGTATGGAGAGTAGAATACAATAAGCTATGTAACATTATTAAAAATAAAATATATTTTTACTGAACAATATTAAGATTCCAAGTTAATGAGATACTTTAAATTTCAGGTATAATAACATAAGTTTAATTGTTATATACTTATTTGAGCTCCCCAAGCTTTCACTTATAGTCAGATACAGGTTCCTTGAAGTAAAAAAATTATTTATCATTTTTTGGTTCAATAAATAAAAGTTTGTTTTAAAATTGTTTTCTTTATTTCTATTAATTTACTTTTTGTTTTTTACTTTATACGATCCAAAATTTGATTTATAACAAGAATTTAGTTTTTTTCTACTTTAATATATCCTAAAAAAGCAACGCATGATGTTGATAGTGATTTACAATACATCGACCAATAAAATTTTTTTTTCTCTTGAGTCGCAATGGTCTTAGATCACGTATCCAAAGCCAGATATTGCAACTTGAAGATAACGATTCCTAGATAACTTAAAAAGGGATAAAAAAATCACAATCAAAATTACTTTATTAATCTTTGTGTGGTAGTCCTCGATCTATTACTGGTATGTTACATTGAGTGATGATATTGATTTGGTTGCTATTAACTACATTTAAATTTTTCTTTTTGGCATATAATATAGTCAATATTCAATATACTTTTGTAAGCTTGTAAAATTAGATTGTCACAGCATGACGAGATTTTGTCAAGCGAATTTATTACTAATTTTCAATAAAAAGAAGATCATTTTGAAAATTTATTATTATTATAAAATTGGTATTACTCATTTTAAACGTAATTACTGTTTGTTCCTGTAAGAGCATTTTAGTATCTCTTGATAAGTAATTGATTTTTTTTCGAGCACTAGGAAGCAAATACTTCTTAGTATCTCTGGAACAGCTGGAGCCTCGTCAAACCTTTTTCTGAGTTATCTTAAGTTTTTTTCATGGTCTACTTTGCTATCAAAGAGTGTAGTTATACTGTTGAAATGTTTTTGACCCCAATCAAGAAGTTTTTCTGGTGTTAGAATGGTGCCAGGTGGTTTTCATAAAAGACTACATTGTGCAGCCTCCCTCTTGAAGATCCTCTCCTCAATGCATTAACACCATCTGATGCTCCTTTGCCGTGAGCAGTTGCATGACAATGCTTTTCAGCTTGAATACCAAAATCTGTTTGGTGATTGACGAGATTCATCATTTAAAACTTATTTTTAAAATGATGCTTATCACCGTCACTAAAATAAAGAATTTTTTTTGCCTCGAGTCTTTTTGTAATTTGTGGAATAAGCATCTTTTGCATTGTGTAAATAGCTACTGTGTCGTGACATGTGCTATCTGACAGGAAAACGAGACTTTTGCTTTTAAGCTCATTCTTTTCTTTGCAATAATAAACCACAGAGAATACAGTGCATTGAGAGTTATTAAAATGAAAGGCCTGTGAAGCTTCTTGAACAAAATGTTTGTTGTTTTCTGAAAAATATAATACAACAAGTACGTTACTCTCACCAAGATTAAATTTTTTTTTTCGAAGAAGTCAGACTGCATTTTTGCTATAAAACTATGAGGTTTCAAAAACAGTAGCTTAACTCCTAATTTGTCTTAAAAATCTTCAGTGGACAGAATTTGTGTCATTAAAGATGGTCGATGTGTTTCTGTCCATATACTGAATTGTACTTGATAAATATGATGATCTAACAGTGTTTTATTTAAATACTGTAAGAAGCTCTCAACGACAGGACATTTGTCACATTCTTGTAAATAACAAGCTTCTGTAAGTTTATTGCAAGTTATTTTCTTCAGACAACCTTTGTTTTTACTTAAAGACTCATTTAAATGACTTGTTGATTGGCCAGTATTTGTTGCATTTAAAAGTAGTTTACACTTTTGGTGAATGGTGCAAACACAGACTGAATGTGTTCCACTGGATCCTGCTAGAACACAGTTTTTGGATGAAGCTGGGCAAATTTGCTGAAGCTTATCGGATAATCAGAATGGTCTTTTTTATTTGTCAGGTAGAGTCCCCTCAAATCCATCAATCATCTATCAATAAAGAGAGTCACTTTTGTATCAAACAGCGACTGTCAGACATTTTTACCGAAATAACTTTATTTTTGCCGGACAAAATTCTACTGTTAGCATCACTATTATGAAAATCAGTTATTTTTCTGACCGTTTTTCTTCTTGAACTTTCCAACCTGGCACAACATCAGGAACTGCCAAAATAGTTTCCGATACCTTGAGGTACTTTGATTTATTTGCAAGTTCTCAGCTGCATCCAAATTTGCTAGCTATTTTATGCGCTGACCATGACTGAGGTGCAATTGTTAGAATGCTTAACTTTTGTGGATCCTTGATTGATAAACTTTGAAACTTTTGTTTGAATCCATGAAGCATCTCCTCCAATTAAGTCTCCCTTCTTGATTTATTCACAAAAGTCTCAGATACATAACAATTATTATTACAAGAATTAATAGAATCTACTATAGTACTATTACTTGGTTCATCATTCACTACAGATTCATGTACTACAAGATCCATACTATCATTGCATGTGTCATCATTATTCCTACAATTCTTACATATTTTCGCATTCTGAGATATGTGAGGAAATTTCCTTTTAAGATTTTTTAAAAGATATCTTAAATCTTTTCCCTTATGACCTTCCTTATTGTAGGGGTTACAACATCGATCACCATGAACTGGTACTACATCAGACGTACTGCAAAATACTTAAGCAAACTTACTTTTTTCTTCAACGTTGAAATTAAGGTTGATTTTTTCTGATTTAATAGTAGAAGAAGAGTAAGAATAAATTATGTTGTTTGCTGTATGGTAATTTTATAACAAAATGTAATCACACAACTACCTGAGGTTTTCCATAGATTTTAGATGAAAGATGAATGCATAACATGTGTCACTGTGATTGATAATAAAAATAACTATTCATATAAACGCAACAGTGTACACAAATGAATGAATATAAGAATTTTTACCGTTACGTAAAGATGCAATAGTATTTCTATTTGTTGGTGTATGCAAAATTATCTGGCATCGTAATGTTAGCTGGGATTGAGATATACTAAATATAATATTTCCGTCCTCTCTTACTACTAATAAAGGATTAAATGTTTGTAACAAACCACTTGTGTAGCTGTAATCTATGAATTAACGGAAACAAATCTATGTGTAGTTTCACTTACTTTCATTTTAAACACATACCTGTTTTAAAATTCGGCATAAAATGAAATTCTACTAGCGTGGTGTCACTTCTGGTACATATTCGGTAAAGTAAAATTAATTTTTCACTCAAAATCTCTTTATACTTATTAATTGTAGCGTAAAAAAATTAAAAATATTTTACATACACTATTATTAATAAGAAAAGAAATCAATAGTAAAAAAATTTTTTCAGCATACAATAAAATTTCATAAGCGTGGTAACAGGTCTACTTCGTAAAAGTTGGATTAAATATTTAAAATTAGATTTTCTTCATCAAAAGTTTTATACCCATTAACAATCGCGTAAAACAAAGATATACGTATTACTATAAGTGGGTAAAAAAATTAAAAGTTGTCTGAAACAACTGCAAGCAACATAAAAATGATACGTATTGTCTTCAGAACCAAGGGTGTGTGCAAAATTTCAACCCAATCGGATGTCGTGAAGTGATCAAATAATCAATTGCAAAATTTGTCTCGGACAGACAGACGGGAAACAAGTTAAATCAAAGTTTGCGGAATCACTTTTTGCTTCACTTTAACCACCTTGAATAACCGCTCTACCAAATATAATGGCTTTTATTAGAAACTTTTTTACGGTTAGAATAAAACTACTTGAGGTCTGTTCAGAACATGTCAAATTTTCCATAGCAATGATAATTTCTTGAATTATATCTCATACTCTATTTTAAAGTTGTCTGAAACGACTACAAGACATGAAAATGATATTACGAGAAAAATTTTAAGGTTAGAAAATAAATGTTGCGTTTAATTGAAGAAAATGTCCTTATTTAATTTAAACAATGAAAAATTTATAAAAGTTTCCTTGTATGCCATCATTACGTTGTATATAGAGACTGCTAGAAACTAAAAAGTTATTTTTAGAGGGGTTTTCAAGGTTAGGAACAGAATATTCTAAGATTATACAAAAACAATGTTCAATTGTTGTTAAGAAATAAATTTTTCGAGAGAAAAAGCTTGTAGTTGACTACTAAACTATTTCAAATCATATATATATATATATATATATATATATATATATATATATATAAATGTGATGTACATTATCAATTTATATATTTTTTGAATATATCAATAATTTATGTGTGTGTTTATCTGTAGTATCTCAAATAAAAGAACCTGTTTATCTCTTACATGTTCCTTCAACGTATACGTGTTATATATAAATAATTATTTATTGTTCTATTTTAAATTTGTACATCAAAGAATCAAAATTAAAGTTAATAACTGCAATTTAAAATAAAAATAATGACACAATTACCCAAACTTTTTAGAAACAGCTCTAATAATTTTTTTAAAACATGTATATTAAGCTCTTACGTTATAACAAATTTTGTAAGAAAAATTAGGGGTCCTAAAAAATTCAAAATTCAATTTTTTTACAACAAAGTATCATCATAAAAAAAAAAATACATTATGCCATGTATACGTGTTAAATAATATAATATTCATGCTTACAATAACTTTGCATTTATTGACATAAATATTGCCGAGTTATCTATAAAAATTATCAAGTAAAGTCAATTATTTATGTAAATATCTCTTTCCAAACAATATTTTCTATTTCTGTATTTTTTTGCCTTTCTACTTGAATAATTTAATTATTTTTGTTTTTGCATCTTGATAAAGCCACATATAATTGACCATGAGGTAATAAGGGTTTTCTTCAATACAAGCCTACATTATCGAAACTTTTACCTTCAGATTTGTTTATTGTCATAGCAAACGCCTTAAAGATTTGAAATTGTTTACGATACAAAATAATAGGTAATTGTTCACGAGGGAAGGGGTTTATATGCTGCTCTCAATCCAGTTCAGTCGTGTAGAGGTGGAAGTGGTTTACGGCGGAAAATAAATGTAACGCAAATGTGCAATAAAAATTTATACAATATATTTACAGTGCTTAAATTATGAAAATGTGCTCAAGTGAAGGCAAGCAGAGAGAAGCTTTCTCTGCCGCCGCGGCGCGCTAACTAACTTACTATGCTCGCAGAGCAATATTTATAGAGACAAAAGTTAAAGTAGAAACTTTTAGTACATTGATAAATAAAGGTACAAGAGTAAAGGTAAAACTGTCTCTTGGGCATTGCAAATGTACGCGATGATAAAGGCGTATGATCGGAAAATTACTTCAACTTTAATATAAGAATAACGAACGTTACGCAATTTAAATTTAGAAACGGTTTGTCGGCAAATATTCAGGTACAAAACTGAACATACCGCCCGCTATAGTACGGTTCGGGGTAAACGGAGTATTAACAATTAGCACTGCACTTATGTAAAACAAACTTAGAGTCTGCATTTTGAAAATGTCAATAATGTCATGGACCGGAAAGCGTCCAGCCGAATATGGTGCGCTGGGCCATGGGTGTCCCAGGTAGTCCGATGCGTAAGCCCTCTTGAAGAACTCGTGGAAGCACATCAGCTTCTAGCAGCAACTCGATTTCCGTCAGATCGGCTTGAAAGTCGTCTGCAAGCTCCAAACCCTGTAGATACTTCCAGTCGCCTGGAAGCTTGAAGTTTCCTGACCTGTAGCTGGATATGAGCGAGAGCACTAGAGCTTCGCACGTGAGCTTCCCCTCGCTAACCATGGAGGCGAGAGTTAGGTAAGTTTTTCCATGAACTCGCAGAGTCTTGATGCCACTGATGCCAATGACCTCCATGCTGGCCTCTTCATATTCCTGGCGAAGTTTACTTAGCAGGCTCTTTGCAACAAAGGATCGCTGAGAGCAGTTGTCGAGCATGGCGCGAGCGATGAGTGTACGTCTGTCCGGGCCTTGAATTCGGACGAGCGCAGTAGGCAACAGCGTAGTGTTTAAAGAGTATCATCATAAAAAAAATACATTATGCCATGTATACGTGTTAAATGATAAAATATCCATGCTTACAATAACTTTGCATTTATTGACATAAATATTGCCGAGTTATCTATTAAAATTATCAAGTAAAGTCAATTATTTATGTAAATATCTCTTTCCAAACAATATTTTCTATTTCTGTATTTTCTTCTCTTTTTACTTGAATAATTCAATTATTTTTGTTTTTGCATCTTGATAAAGCCACATGTAATTGACCATGAGGTAATTAGGATTTTCTTAAATACAAGCCTACATTATCGAAACTTTTCCCTTCAGATTTGTTTATTGTCATAGCAAACGCCACAAAGATTTGAAATTTTTTTTGATACAAAATAATAGGTAATGTTGAGGTATTTTCTGTGACTGAAGTTATTCTTGGAATGAAGACTCTATTTTTTAGTTTTTCTCCAGTTACTATTTCTCCTTCTATATTATACTATAATAATTTCGTGATTCATAAGCGTGTTCCATTACACTGTCCATCTGATATACTTAAATTTTTGAGTAACATCACTATTGTACTTATTTTTAGATTTACTTCATGAGGTGGTTATCCTTCACGAATATTGTTTAATATTTCCACCGAAAAGCTGAAATAAATATTATCATCTGATTTATCAACTCCTTTATAAGTTGCATTATGTATACTAAAGTAAGTTTTTACTTTTTCAGCTAATTTTCCAGAGTTTTATTATTTAAATAACGAGTATATTTGTTATGTGATGTTAGTTGTGACGTGGCAAATTGGATATACATTTAAACACGTTACAGAACCCTTGTCAGCGACAATAAATGGCGAGAGCCTCGTAGGTAGCTCTCTCTCTTCTGCATGTGGTTTGCTGTAGTGTACGAAATCCTGGTATCAAGCCCGAAGGCCACAGCATTAAGAGTAACTATAGAGCTCGGTCTGACTCCCCTTCCGTGCTTTCTACCCATACCCTGGAGATGAGTGTGTGTACAGTGTCGAGGGAATAAATCTATGAACGGCAGCTATTAGTATGTTGGTGTTCCGGGAGAAAAATATAGAAATGGTGGCCAATCTGTTATGCTGTGCTGGGTAATAGTGTGTGAAAGGTCGTATAGCATACGGTGCACCTGCGTGGTGAGACAAGGAGAGACACTTGAGCTTGCTACGAGGGTTATCACCGACAATAAATGGCGAGAGTCTTGTAGGTTGAATGCACCTAGAACTTTATACTAATGATTGAAATAAAACATTTTGATGATCCTTACATTATGATTTCTAATTTACTTTTTATTTACATTATTCTATTTTCAAACATGAGTAATGTATTTCATCAATATGTATAAAATCTATCCATTTGCCTCCTTGGCGGTGTGGAAAAATAAATAAAAATTACTATTTTTGAAATTAAGTACAATTAAATATATTACAAATAGGGGTAACTAATACTTAATAAAAAAAGGTTGTAAGGGGACAAGAAAAATGGTGTGGAGAGGCTGTGGGGGTCTGTGAGCGGCCAAGAAAAATGGTGTGGAGGGGCTGTATGGAGGCTGTAGGGGGTCTGTGGAGGGTTTGAGGAAAAAGTGAGAAATGTCAATTGAACGGTGAAAACAGTCGAAGTTTAGCTTATTCGTGTTATGAAGGGGGTAGTGGGGGGGGGCTATGAAGGGGCTGTGTGGAGACATGTGGAATGCCTTACACAAATAACTATATAATATAGGGAGATGTGTGTGCGTGTGTGTGTGTGTGTGGGTAACACTAATCGTTAAGTACATTTACTTGAAACGTATGTATATAAATGAAAGTAAATTCATCTATGTGTACATGTAAGCTTATACGTGTATAAATGTGAGTACGCAGGTGTATATAATTATTTCATATGTTAACATACAAATGTTCGTACACGTATAACTGGTCACTTTTTTTCATATGTATACATGTATTTGCTTGTACTGGCCTGAAATTCGTTTTTTTCTATTTTTAATATCTTGATTTATGTTAAGTAGCAGTATTAGTGAATGATCACTAAATTGACTGTTTTGAACCTTGTTTGCCAAATTTTTCTCATTTTATTATAATGGCGATCTTTGTTAGTGATTTTGACCGTTATTAGGTTTACATTAGTTGCGCATGCAGCTTCGTTTCCTCTCTCATTTCTGTCTCTTTTGTGATAAACGAAAGTTGTGTAGTAAATTTTCAGTTAAAATAGCGCAAGTAAATTGATTTTGAGTAAACTAGCCTTAAAAAAAAGCAGCAAAACCAAAACTAGCGTTAAAAAAAGTAACGCAAGCAAAAGCAGCTCGTGTTTATGTGTATAACCCAGCGTAAAAAAAAGAAAAGTGGGGTAAAGGTACTGCTTACCTAGACGTAGTTAATAAATATATTGAGAATACTTAACCCAAGATCTGGGTGTGGTAGTGTACAATCGAAAATTTTTTTCGTAAGTAGTGTACAGCTAATAATAGAAAGAAAGGATAAATCTAGGGATTTAAAAAGGGTTGTGTACATAGCCATGCACTTGAGTATTCGTAGTATAAATTTTTTACGTGATATCGTTACAATTAGTGATATTTGTTTTTTAAGATTTAAAAATGCATGAGACTAAGTCCTCAAATCTAATAAAAAGTATGATTTCATCAAATGTGCTAAGAGATTCAGTTAGTAATACAAGATACCTTCCTTTCTTGTTGATTCTTGATAAATCGACTGACATACTGACTGTAAAGTTTCTTGGTATTTGCATTAAATATTTTAGGATTAGCAAAAATATAGTCACTACATACTTCTTAGGTATGATAGAAGTTACAAGATCAGATGATGTATCTATCCATCAAGCATTAACAGCTTATTGCGATAAGATTAATCTACCCTTAAAAAATTCAATTGGCTCAGGAACAGTTAGGAATTCTGCTCTATTTGAGAACAACTCTGTTTATACATTTTTTAAACGTTATGTACCCAATTTACAATTAGTACGCTATATTTGTCATGCACTTAGTAATGTATATGTAACGGCTGATAGTTTTTCTTCAAGTGTAAGGTTTATGGGTAGGGAGAAATATAACTTAGCCAAAACGGCAAAAAAGTGTGTGGTTGTGACAAGGGGCAATCAATATTTTTATTATTTTTATTGCAGGTGTTCTGGAACAATGTGTCCAACACTAAGTAATTTTGTATAGAGCAAATTTAGTGGAAACTTGATAACTTAATAACTTAACAAAAAATCACTGTTTTTCGCATATTTTCGTGTATAACTCAGATAGGAAGCCTCTAAGAGAAAAACGTAACGTAATTTTTTTTGTTGCTTATTAAATTTTCTATAAGATAACATTTTTTTTAACAAAAAAATTGTAATTGTTTATTTGCAAAGTAACCCATACTGCATTAAAACATACTTTGACTTAAACGTACTCAAAAAAAAAGGAAGAAAACGTTTCTTACTATTCTAAATTTAAAATGTTGTAGTATGAGGTACATAAAACAAACACTGACAATTTTGTTACAATCGGTCTAGTAGTGTCTGGACAATTCAATTTGCAAGTAAGGATTAAACAAAATGAAATTTAATGCCAGTGCTACAAATTTGATCTGACATCGGCCTCGATTTTTTTACAAGTAGTGTTAGACTCTAATGACAACAAACAATAAAAAAAAAAAATAAAAATTTTTAACACCTTTTTTTCTTTTTTTGAAATAAGCCTTAGTTGTAAATTGAAATAACTCGGTCAATTTTTAAAAAATTCAAACAAAATTTGTTACACAAAAAGACGGCTATTAAACAATGATTTCAAGATTTTATAAACTAAAATGGCATTATTCTAACAAAAGTTACAGATTTTAAAAGTTACTAAATAATTGTTGCTAATAGAATGAAGTTAGAAGAAAAACAAGAATTTGCTCGTATACGGCAATACCTTATTCACATGGACTGGTTAATTTCAAATCAATATGCTTGTTGTATACTGTTTAAATATACTCGGTAACTTACGGAATTAACACTTTTCTTACAGAGTTGCGATGACCAACACCAGCCAGAGAGCCAGGCCAAAAAATCGTCTCGTTGCTTCAAATCTGACGTGGTGGAAAAAATGTATTTTCTTAGCTTCTACTGTATGGATTAAAAATTTTTTTTTCTTTTATTTGGAGCATTGAAATGAGAGACGACCAACAGTGATAAAAAAATATTTAAAATATTTGTTTAACAACAAGTGTTTAAACAAATTTAGACAAATTTCATAAATTTCTGCGAAAATTGTTTACATATCATCTAGCACATGTATTTGAAGAAGAAAATATTAACGTTTTTAAAAATTTAGATCATAATTTGGCTAAAGAAAAGTCCAAACTTCGATTCCAAAATATTTTAAAGGTTGAATCTAGAGCACATAATCACATTAGGACTTTATGTACAGAAATAGTTAAAAGATTACCTGTGAATTTGAAATTTTACAGAAAAATAAAGTTTTGAAGTCCTGACACATGTCTATCACATGATGCATGGCCAGATTTCAGTGATTTTCCATTTTTTGGACTTATAAAACCTCAAAATCTTAATTCTATTAAAAACCAGTGGAATAAATTACTTACTACGGACTGCAGTACTTATGCTAGAAGAAATGCTCTTAAAACTCGTTCACGTTGTGGCCAAAAGTTTATACATTTTTAAACACGAGTGGAAAATTTCTTTTTAAAGAAACTGCCATCTATGCGCCTAGGTTATTATGTCTTCTTTCGAGTAATGCAGTTATTGAGAGAGTATTCTCAATCATAAACTGCATTAAATCAAAATTACGCAACAGAATGTTGAGTGCTATGTTTGACGCTCCAATGCGCATTACAATACAATGGCGTGTAAAAGAGCGAGATCCGTACATTTTTTGTACAACCCACTTATTTTTCACCATGATATTGTCTTGGGTTTTAAAGAGATGACATATTTCCTTTTAGAGAGCAATTCGACCCTTTAAATTTTTAAGTATAAGATATTTAAGAAAAAGGATAAAAACACATATAGCACGTTTTTCAGGATTTAGACTAACCCAGAAAGAAAGCGTACAAAGAGAGATCCCTTTGTTTAGTTAAACCAAAAAGAGTTGGATGGGGAAAGAGAATAGGCTTCTTAGGTAAAAAGGATGCAGCTAGACGATACCCGTGCAATCTCTAGGATAGCACTCCTCATGGTGATCAACTATACCCTCACCACCGCTGCTGCTGCTAACCCATGAGGGCTTAGCTGTTTTTATAATTTTTTGATTTTATAAGGTATCGTAAGACCATTTTTATCAAAAGATTTTCAAATTTTATCCATGAAATATCTAATGTACAATTCAATAGAATTTTATTTTACCACGCTGTGTGGTAGGATGGTCATATAAGTGGAAATTAAAAAAAAACAATCAAGAAATCGAATTTTAAATCTACTTACTTGTGTGATATAAGTCTTAGCGCTTCGTATACTTTTTTGTTTAAAAATCCACGTGATCGTGCTCAAATACAACACTTGCCAAAATAAATTTTTCCGAAAATCCTAAATTTGTACAAGAAGTGTATTTGGATACAACGATAAAGGGACATGGTTATCAAACGATCGATTGTAAGCAGGATACACTGTACGAGCTTAGATTTCGTATGTGCATATTTCCTGATCATGAGTATCAGTATGTATATCTCTCAAAATACATAAACAGTACTTATACCTTTATATCATAGTAGAATAACCTTACTTCTCATGTAAGATTTCTCAATTAAAAAATGTTTATGGACCCGGAGGATCTAGGCAGGCTGCATCTTTCCTAAAATCTTTATCCCAATCTTTTGACATTTCCAAAACAGGTTCTGAACGTCAAGGGAACCATTATGGTCATCTTGTGGACGTTTATTTAGATCTCGAGCATCTTGGCACAGGCTAATAGTCCCATTACTTTTAATAACCGGTCGTAATGGGTTGATAAACGGGCTATACGAGTGTTCGATTATGCCTAACGCAGGCATGCGTTTAACTTCGTCATCAACTTGACCCTTTAGACGCATTGGAACCGGATAAACCTTTTTAAAAAAAAAATGTGTCGTCATTCACAACAAGACTGTTCGTATGAACGAAAAATTTCCGGATTTTTACTTGAGATACGACGATATTTCATAAATAATTTTCGGAGAGACTGTTTATTATCCCTTGACAATCCTGAAATATCACTTAACTTCTCTTCAATTTCGCTATTCGACAATTCCGTATCTTTAAATTTCGTAATATCGATATGTCGGATACTATTAATTTCATCATTTGAGGATTCATTACAAAACGGTATTGTTTCAAAGCAATGTCCTTTTTAAATTTTTAGAGTATCACTTCCCATATCAACGATTAATTTCATGAACTTTTGACTATCTACACCTATGATGCAATCACGTATTAATTACGGGACACCAAAAAATCGAACGTAAATTCATGATTCCTGAATAGTACAGTGCTGCAAAATTGTTTAATTAGCGCCGATTTTTCTCCGACGAAACCAATCGCTTGTATACCAACCGTGGGAAAAGAAAACAATTCTCAAATACTCCCTTATACTTTTCGAAAAATAGTGTTGATATACACGTCACCTTACTACCTGTGTCAATTAAAGCTTTAACCGGTTTATTTGCAATTTTTATTTCGATCTCTGGGCATTCCGATAAAATTTGACGCATATTTGAGTTCAGCGAAAGTGGCGTATACTGACTTTCATCAAAGAATTCATCACATGTTGCCAAGGAAAAGGAGTTGATTACATTATCAAATGGCCCCGTTATTCCCTTATTAATATAGAGAGGCTGAGCAGAAGAAATAGTCTCGCTGTTGATCTCGTCCCCGCAACTTTCAGTTGTAGAACGGGTACATATATCCTCGACAACACCCTTTCGTTTTTCGAGCTAACAATAACAATTTCAATTTCCTGTGTTTGAGGCCGATTTCTCCGATTCTCACGTTCTGAATGATTATTAATATTATTATTATCATTATTATTATTATTATTATTATTATTATTATTATTATTATTATTATGATTATTGTTATTATTATTCTTTCCTGACGAACTATTCTGATTTTGCATATTCCGGTACGTAGTGTTGAAGGAATTTTTGTTGGCCCGGTAATTATCCGCTCGTGGTACAGTGCGGTTCATTATTTGCTGATTGCTTCGGACCGGGGTTGAGTTATCTCGTGGGTTAAATCCTACTCATGGCAATAATTCATTTTTATGTGGCGAGTTGAGCCCTCCCTTTATCTCCAGTGAATCTAGCAAACGTATGAGCTCATTGATAGTGCGTATTTCGCGAATTAATATAAGTTGTTGAATTTGCGCGTCAAAGTGATCCACAAATTGTTTAATCGCTTTGTGTTCAGTCGGGGCTCGGGTCACATGTCGTGCTTTATTATATAAGTGTATAACATATTCACTACGCAAGTGGTTTCATTCGGCACGATAATACCCAAACTCTAGTTCACGTTTAATGATTGACTGGATTTCTTCGCTTCAATATTTCTTATAAAACTCCGTAATAAACATGGGAAAATCGCGAGCTGAGTCTGTAACCAATAGACACTAGTCCCTGGACGACGATCCTTTTAACGCCTGACCCACTATATATTTGAATTCATTCGGAGAAATACGTATGAATTCCATAAAATCGGTTAAATTGTGAGTGAAACGTGTCGGGTGATCAAACGGCATAGCGCTAAAAATGGGCAATTCCATCTTCAAGACCGGTGGAAGCCGTCCATTCGTTTTGGGTATCGGCGCATGCCTAATTTCATTATTCGGTACATTTTGGATAGCTTGGTACAACCCTGATTTACCCGTTTAATATTCTCAAATCGAGTATCGTGTTCACGTCGTGTGTACCGCATCTCTTCTCGCATCTGAGTAATTAATTCGACACTATTTCATACGGTCTGTTCCAATTGGATGTTAACATCCACGAGTCGTCGGCACATGGCTTCTAAAGACGACACAGAATCATTATTTCGATCTCCATGAAACGCCGTATTACCTAAATTCGGTGGGAAATTAAAATAAGACGTGAGCGTGTCGTTAGATTTTATTTATTTTTTTATTTATTTTAGATTTTAGATTTTATTTATTTATTTATTTATTTATTTTTTTTTTTTTAGCTGAACCAATCTGCACTAGATTTCTCCGTGTCCCACCAGGTGTACCAATGGAATAACCTTACTTCTCATGTAGGGTTTCTAAATTAAAAAATGTTCATGTACCTGGAGGATCTAGGCAGGCTGCAGACGAAAATAACAGCTTGGCACAAAATACATCTGAACATATGTAATCACCACCAGTTTATTTAATAACCTTTGACAAAGTAGGATCTTAACGTAATACAACAATCTTTCCTTCTTTTCTTTACTACGATACATGTACAATGTTATCCGACGCATGCGGGAATCCGCCATATAGATATTTCAAATGATAATCATTTAAACGTTAAGCCATAAGCGAAACAGATAATCCCAAAACTTAAATACGATCGTACTTCTCCGAATCACCTTGATTAAGACGAGTGTCGTTGCCTCAACGACTCGGAAGCTTAAGCGGTACGTATGAAAACAACGCACCATGTGTGCGCATATCAATCGATAGATTTTATTAGAGTTGACTATTTTGAGTAGCCACACTATACAACTATCAAAAATTGAGTCAAGATCATAGATAACTAAAATTAAATAAATCAATATGCCGTATTCTCTTAGATAATTATTTGTTTCTCGCAATTAACAAAAAGTTTATCTAACTTTGAAATAAAGCACTTTATGTCGACTTATTCTCATTACGTCGCAGATATCAAAAATGAAATCGAGATCATAAACCTAACATCAAACAAATCAATATGCCGTATTCTTTCGGCTAATCGTTTATTTCTTGCCCTTAAGGCATTAACAAAAATCTTATTTAATTACAGAATAAAGTAAGTTTATATTTGCGACGGTCGAATCCCGTGCAAATCAAATAATTAAGACGCATCCAATGAACCTGCTAAAGTCACAGCAGAATTTCCATATCACTACGTCACATACAATTTGTAAACTTAGACGCACCCTATATTGCTTAATTTAATTTTGATTAAATAACTTCGGAAACCGTAGGCCAAGGGGAAAGTCTCAAAATGCTCACAATAGAATAAAATTGCAACTAATTTTAAATAATAATCAAAAAGTAATTGTAACTAGCAAACAGATTTCAAATTAGAATTAATATTCACTGCCAACGTGACAAACAGGTGAAAAGCCGGAGTAAGAGAGAAAGGAACCACAGGAGCCAAAGCACCAAGCAATCGAACACAAAACAGCGCGATGGAAATACGAGTGACACCAAGAGAGCAGCCACGAGCTAACGTCCTTAAGTTACTTGTTGATTGGAATCGAGGCCACCCTTCGATTGGTATATTATGAAATCGATGGCTTTACGTTCCAATTATTAAAAGTCTTGCGACTTACGCTCCCTCAAACCATGAAGGAATTCGCTTACCTTCTTTGCTCTCTTAGTTCTCCTCCTTTCCCACCGAATATAAAAACTGCCCTTTTCACCTTTTTCGATCTCTCAGTACACCTCGGTTCCCGTCCCCCCATCCTTGTCCCTCACCTACGTAATCGTGATCGCCGATTCCGCTGTGATGCGTAACTAATCGCACGTCAATATCGAGATCGATGCCATGATAACACCCCCTTCCTAGACTCTTTTGAGCTTCGTCGGAATTTTCCGCGCGACGGCCTAATCTTAAAAACAAAACTTATTTGAGGCCCTTCCAATAAAGTAAATACAAAATTATGCTTAAAATACTCGTCAACGAGTTTGCATGTTAAGTTATGTTTGAACAATAAAAGCATCTACATCACAACATATGACAGGTCAATACTTTGTCTTCTGAAATAGGCATAGCTCTGCAAACTGCACGTTTTATTAAAAAATAACGTTTAAAAAAAAATATGAAAATATTGGAAGCTCTCGAGCATTAAAATAAAAATCAGCGAGACGCATTGTCAAAAAAGCCGATAAAAAATTAACTCATTGTATTTGCGAGTGTGTTTCAAATGTACTAAAAGAGGTTGTTACTTTCAAAAAACTACGAAAGTCCAAACTTAAAAATTTGAAAACGTGTTGAGAAAAGTAGTTTCTAAGAAAAAAAGAAGAAGAAGAAGAAGAAAAAGAAGAAGAAGAAAGGAGGCTGTGAGCGTAATAATTCTTGGAAACGAAGAAGAAAAATTATTTCAACACAAAGTCATGGTTTTCTATATTTTATACTACAAGCGGTGTTAAGTGAAATATTAACAAGAGCTTTATAACATAAAAAGCTACAAAATATTATGGAGAAAGCGAAAAAAATTGTTGTTATTTCGAAAGAACAGCTCAAAAGAATACAAAGTAAAAATGTGAAACCCCTTCATGAGACTATAATTACTGATTCCACTGCTACTAAGAAATTTTAGACAAAACGAGTATTACAATCTTCACAAACTATAGGAAACAATCTTAGTCGTTTAGATGATGAAATAAAAAAAGTTCTTTACTCTGATGTATTCAATGATGAACTTGAGAATCTCAAGAATATTAAAGAGTTTTACATAGGTATTTTAATTTTCTAGACAAACATAGACATCCATATGTATTAACGGAAAAAGAGGAGGAACAGTATGATGCAGAAGCAGATGCTCGCATGAGTAATGATAGAATGATGAAAACTTTACCTAAAGCATGCTAAAAGAAGTAAGAGCTTTTTTAAAATTATTTAAAAAACAATAACCGTAAAATTGTTGGAATAGTGAGGGTGTTGTAAAAAATTGTAGGCATAAAAGAAAATTTGGCAATATGTTGCACAAAATACTAGCCCCTTGAGAGTTTTTCGCAAATGATGACCTATGGGAGATACCTACGTCAACTGTACTGACATTTTAATACAGTCACGCTCCAAATCCAAATTTGAAGATGCATTTATTTACTTTTTGACAAAGAGCAAGTGTAAAGAGCATATTTACTTTAAATTACTTCATCAAAGACTTGTGAAAAAATTATTTTAGCCGAGAAAGAAGATAGACCGTGACTATGACGATATCACCAACGAATTATCTAGTAAAGATGCCAGTAAACCGTGTCAATTTTTGGAGAAGCTACTATTGGGGAGAATAAAATTTAAAAAAGTTGCATGAAAAGTTAATCCAAGACATCTAAGCTTTTGTAAAAAGGAGGAGGATAGTGGCTTAGATTTTAAAAAAAATGGACGTATTGGGAAAAGAATACCTTACACCAAGTCATGAGACTGGTTTTACCGGTGCTAGAAACTTGATAAGATTAAATAAAAATTTTTCATGAGATTAAATAAAGAAGTGGCGAAGAGGACAAGACGTTTACACGTTATACAAAACTATTTGATTTAAATTATCACGTCTTATTTACGATTTTAACGCTTAAAATAACTAGGGGGAGGCCGATTTCATTCAATTGACATCTATTAAAAATTACGTTGTAATAGATATTGTGAGTAAATTTGTATGGGCTCAACCACTACGTGATAAAACTTACCGTGAAGTTGCCGTAGCTTTTTAAAAAATTTTTGATAATAAAAAGTCGGTTTTCAAGCACAGTCTAAACAGATCTGAGAAAATAATTTTCAAGAAGCGAGTTACAACAGTTGTTAAAGCATAATGTAATGAAATTTTAGATTTTGAGTAACCCTAATGTTAAAGTAGCTGTAGTAGAATGATTCATACGACCACTCAAGGAACGTATGTGCAGATATTTCACTTATAAAAATACATATCGCTACATTGATGTATTGCAAGATTTGATTGATGGGTAAAGCGAATGATCCCACTCTACAATTAATCTAACACCCAGTGCAATAACTATACACAACGCGCATGTTGCGAGAAACAATTTATTAAAGTCACAATGCTAAAGCAAAATAATCGTCAGAATTGTCAAGCTAAATCAAAGTATATAGTTGAAGACTGCGTACGCATCAGTCGTGAGAAAAACGTATTAAAAAGAAGCCGTGGAATCATAGAGTAAAGAAATATTTAACATTGTTAATGTTTTAAAAGAGAGTTCATTCAAATATTATTTGCATGATTTCAATGGTGAAAGTATAGATGGATTTTTTATCCTCAGGAGCTTAGCCCAGTCACTTAAGAACGAGTGCTAGATCAAGAACATAAAATTTAAAAAATAATTTAAATTAAAGGAAAGGAAAAAAAAACAAAATGTTTTGCTAGCTGAGTGGGCTATCTAGAAAAGTTCAATTCGTATATTTTTAAAAGAGCCTTGGAAAATGCTTTATAACGATTTTATGATAACTTTGCCAAGAAACAGCAGCATGAAATATTTTCCTAATAACACTATAACAAATTTTTCTACTTAGTTACCAAAACAAGTCAAGCTAAGTGGAAAAAAGAGATGTTGGAATTTTCGAGATTCACATACCGTGCACTATTTTACATGTCACTTGAGAAGACGCGTTACTAAGTACACCTGAGGATGAAACGGAATTTTGCTTACAACATGGCATATACGGCTCTGTAAAAAGCTTACGTAATGCAATAAATAACAAATTGATGAAATGTATCTCCGAAGATGAGGAATATTAACGTAAGCTAATTTGTCACATGGATGCTGGACTTTTCTTTCGAAGATGAGGAATATTAGCGTAAGCTAATTTGTAACACGGATGCTGGACGTCCTCAATAATAGATTTTACATAATCGATATAGGTATAAGAAACCAATTTGGTAAACCGATAGCATTCGAGTTTAAAATGCTGACGGTAATATTACATTTTAGGAATGTGTCTTTTTAGAATCATTGTACAAAATGAGTTGTTTTGATGTGTATCATTTTTAGTTCAGTGGTGGTGGTAGAGGTGTCGAACATATGTTTGCTGGTTTGCATTGACAGAAAGGTCACAGTTAAGGCTCTTTTTTCACGGGGCTTTTTTATACAGCTATGCCATGTATGAAGAAAAGGGCTAGCGCTGTTGAAAAAAAGCTTTACAAACTGGCGTTAATATAATTTATGACATTGGTTAGCGGGATTTGTCATTCAAAGACGCATTGACAAGTAGTGCAAGCAAATCAGGTATGAACTTGAAACGTAAGGCAACTAAAAAGTTTGTTAAATTAATGGAAGCATCTGGATATAATACTTTACCGTATAAACGGCAAGCACAGTCTCGTAACAGAAGCGGTACTTAAAAACAACAACACATCTCTATGACTCATGCTAAAAAAAGCATCTTGAGTGATAAAACGTGGAGAAAAGGTAAGTGTTGTTAAAAAAAATAAAAGCAGAAGAAAGAAAAAAAGAAGCATAGTAAGAAAATTAAGAGTATTAACTGCAAAAAAAATTAAGAAGACGAAGAAGAAAAAAAAACTCAAGTGATTATTTCTTTTAGTTGAATATTAGTAATGTCTTACTTACATAGCCACACTAATCCTTGTCATAAGAGTGAGTTGGCTTCATTTTATCTTTCTCTTACTCAGGCAGCGTTAAGGGTTAGAGCGATGTACAACAATCTTACGAAAGTCTTCAAAAAATTACAAGGTGTTTGTTTTCATTATGTTAACAACATGTTAAAATTTCAGAAATCGTAACTACACAGTTTTGAAAAAAAAGCAAAATTATGACCTTATACACAGGTCCTTATAGGAACACTGTCGTGATATGTACATTTTCATTTAGAACTTAGAAAATAATTTTACAAATTTTTTAAAAAACTAGTATGTTATTCTACATAAAGATTAAAATAACATATTCAAATTTGGAGAAGCCGACCGTCACGGTTTTTGAGATACGTTAATGATAAGATGTATTATTTTGGAAAGTGTTTGGACAATGTGGACAAGTGAATGATGCCAGAGCGGAAATATGATAATGCCGCACTGACGTATAAAACATTTAAGAGGCGTGCGCTAATACTAATATGGAAATAATGGAAGTGTAAAAACATGTGAGAACGTTATAATGTATATGGGTGATTCTGCTGTAACTTTCTCAGATTGTGTCTAGTACTCATACTCACGTGCTGGAATAAAATGCAGTACTTCAAGAACGTCTAATTGTGTTAAATGTTGTCGACTTTACTTGACAAATTTCTTATACCAATATATTGATCCCTTCATTGAAATAATCGATCATTTAGAGTCAAATTTTCCATTCCGACCTGTGTCCTTAACTCAATTTCACTTATGAAAGCTTTTACCGGTAAACAGTAAGGTTTATGTGCCACTTGAGCGTGTAAGCATTGTTTACTCTAGCTATTGGTGATAAGATTTGTACCTTAGTCCCACCAAAATCGACAAAGACGAATGAGTTTTCACTGCATACATTTTGTCCGCATATTTGCACCATAATCGCTGTTTTAACAAAAATCAGTTTAAACGAGTAACTTTTTTGATAGGAAATGCTACCTAATGGTCATTTTTCAAAGTATTGAGCTAAAATGAATAAATCCTTACGACAGTAGTACCTGAAGTTGTTACCTCTCGAATAGCCAAGCTCTTCTTTTTGCGTATTTCGTGCGTACAAACATTTGATTCCGTTCCGATCCCCCGTGGAATAACCACTCGATGTTTGTGTGCAAGTACGCAAACTACAGTTTCTTATTGCATTTGAGTCAACTAAATAAATTATGAGTGGACAAGTCATTGTAATACGTCTATGAGTCGCACGAGCACTACAAAATTTGAAAATTCCATTCCAAATTTTTCCATTCCGACCCTACGTCACCTTGAAGTGCCGTTTTTTTTCATTTTAGAGCAATCAATCCCAGCCAAACTTTTTTTTTATCACTGTTGGGCTAAAAGACGAGACATATGTCTCGGGGTTTTATCCAATTGGCCCTTTTTTGCTACATAAATGCAAAAACGGTTGTGCTGCTTTTAACGTTGGTAGCCAAGTGGTGCACTTCATTAGGTGGCTTTATCTGGACTTAAATGAAAAAAAAAATATAGTCCTTAATAATTAAAACAAAAATCTTTGAATTTTATGCCCTAAATGAAAAGTTGTAGTGATTTTATAAATAATACTGAATTTTAGCCAAAATCACATTATTAGTGATATTTACACTCTAATTAAAACAGCTGATACTTTTGAATGGAAGCAAAAAATCAAACAAAATTTTTTTCAATCAATAGGTCTTGATTTCAGCTTTTATTTTAGTTTAGTAAGAACAGTCAAACTATTGAAGAAGCTTAGCTACACGTCCTAGAAAGTGATACAATTCTTTGAAAATCGACGAAAACTGACTTATATGAAATTTCGTATAACTTTTGACCAGCAAATTTTATAGTTGCATCACTTTAGATATTGTTACTGATGTTGTGTACAGTAGAAATACCATAAAAAAATTTTTCAAGTCGATCTGAGCAAGCTACGGCAGAATCCCCCATATGTTAAATTGAAATCATCTGTAACAGATTGTTTATATTATATTTATAAGAAAATTTTTGGAGACATTAAATAAAGAATTAATACAAAATTATTAAAATAATGATTTTCAATAATTTATAGCTGCCATATACCTTAGTCTTACGTAATAATTATTTAAATTTGATAGTTTTTTTCGTAGTAGTAATGCCATGATTACGTAAAAATGTACAACAATTTACCGAATATGTGCCAACAAAAAACAAAGGAAGGGTTGATTGATAAATGAGTTAATTATTACAGCATATTACAAAAAAAAATTTATTTTTAAAACGTAACATTTTGACCGATTGTTTAGTAATATACCAAACATAAAAATATTATTCATATATTTGTAACAAATCTGTTCTTTTCTTTAATACTTTTTTACTGTTAGTTACGGCGCATTTACCACTGTTATTTTTTTCTAATAATAATTTAGATTTACCGTCTTGGCAGACTTTTAAAATGTTTCTTTCATATTTTAAAAACTAATATTGGAAATAGATAATTTCGAAAGAATTGGTCTCCAAACAGTATTTTTTTATTCTTTTAAGTGAAGTAAACCGTTACTTGCATTATTAAAATTTCCTATTAGCCTAATACAATCTCGTAAGCTTTGTATAATATTGAACAACCCTAGATTATTGTTATAGGATTAAACTATTTGACTTAAAATTTTTGTGTTACTCAAAGTGTCATGAAATAAATAACTTTCTGTCATATTTCAAATGTCCTTGGCTAAAGTAGATAATTTGTAAGCCCCTGGGACCTTTCAATCAGGCGTCTCTTTTTTAAAAAATTTCAATGAGTCAGCTAAAGGAAAAATTAAACCGAATTTTTCTATTCAATTGTTATTCAGACTTGTATTAATTATTCTAGACTTATAAAAATACGCATTGTGAGCAACTAATTAACACGGTGATGCCAACATTTTCAAAAAATCAGAAAAATTTAGTAACCCATCACTTGAGTTCCTTGCGTCTGATTTGCTGTTTTTTAAATAAAGATCGCCGCTCACATTAAATAAGATATGTTCTTTCATAGCATGCATTGAAATTGTATAGGTCGGAAGTATGTAAGCATTAAACTCCTTAAGGACGTTCGGTAGTGATTGAATTTTCCAACGAATTTTTCTGAAATTTTGACCAGACGTTTTTATTGTTGTTACAATAAACCAGTCAAAATTTAAAGAGGTTCCTCTGTTTCGTTTTCGAGATATTGAATTTCAAAGTTAAGTCATTTTAACACTGTCGCTTATGGGAGAACTGACTAAATCACAGTTTTAAGCAAATTGGGCCAGTGAATTTGGCCAATTTTTTTATATGTTACAGATAATGTTATTAATTTGATGTATACCAAGTTTTGCGACGATCGTCTGATTCGTTTATAAATAAAAAATTAAATAAAAGCTCGACCGAAACGCAACGGCAACGTCGCAAGTGGCGGGAAATTCAAAACGTTCCAGGATGTTGATCAGTAAATATCTCAATATTATTGTAGATATTTATGCATTCACGCATAAAATACAAGCTTACGTGTGTGCGTGAGTGTATGTACAGAACGCCCACCCCTTCCCATAAAAAACAATAAATGTTAATAACACGCTATTTATTTTTTTTTTTTAATTTCAAATTTATTATTTCTTCTAAAGATACAATTTTTTTGCACATTACAAAATCACATGCTCATAGTTTGAATCACTCATCTTAGAAATCATCCTACTTATCTGACATCCCATGCTGTATGAGACTTGTCAAGTCATTTAAAAATTCAAGTATTTTATTTACACTGGTAGCTCTTTTGATTAAAGGGCTTTGCCCATTTATTAGAAACGATCTTAAACCATCATTACCTTCCATAAATTTATCAATTGTTACAAGTCTTTCTAATTACTCATTTATTCATTTTCACTACACTTTTATAATAAATCAGTAACAAATACTTACAGCTTTATCACAAAAACATTGATACACGAACGCTGTCGTAACCGACGCAGCACGCAGCAGACGAGCAGACAGTGTAGAGTGTGCAGAGACACCTGATGCGTGTACATGAACACTCACACATTTAAGACCCGTACGACGTTGCCAAATCTTCATTCATCGCTGGTTTCCCCTCACCGCGCAAATGTTTCCCCCCGCTAACACTACCGAACGTCCTTAATACCACAGACCGTTGATATTTGTCAGATATCACAATTGGTTTCAAAATCCGATGTTTCGAGATCAAAGTGAACAATAGAAACACTGACTTACATTCAAATTATTAACATTAACAGATTCGCTACTTTTGCTCTTAATAAAAATAGTTATTTCAGTTAATTCCATTGCTTATCCCACAATTTCTCAAGTAAGTTACTCCTTCTGATTTTTCCTTTTTTTCTCATTTGTACTCTTATTTTTGTGAGCTGCATTCTTCGTAACTTAAAATTTTTCGTTACTTCAAGGTATTTGTTTCCCAACATAGGTCAATCGTATGTATAGATATACAATACTAAGGTTATGTTTATATATCATCCCGTATTCAAAATATCAGAGAGAAATGTGAATGCCTTTGCGTATACTTATACGTACATAAATATATACATCTATCCACTCGTACTCATGTGACAATGTGACGTTGCCCCATACAAGATACTTACTTGGTTATCTTCCAAAATCAAACGAAGGGCACTTTTTTGATCACTATTACTTTAAGACTATGTGGTAAAAAATTTAAAAAAAAATGCATGTGTTTCTTTACTGTCTAAGGTAGTTTTCAGTAGTTTTTCAATTATTTATAGATATGCGGTAAGTAACACTTTTTAAAATAATGGGGCTATATTTTGTTTGCACCATTGCTCTAATGTTAAAAGAGTGATTTTTTGACGAGGATATTTTAAAAACGACGTGATAAATTGGTCTCTTTACCCATATTTCTCTACGCTTACGTTAGTTCTGCTGAAAATTTTGTACCTTTTTAGATACTTTTGATTTAGGAAACAACTGCCTTAAAAGCAGATTTCATTTTTCTTAATAAGTTACATTACTTAAGAAACTTTTGTGAACGTTTTGTGAAACGTAATCCCAGATTGCTGTTAACTATCAATAAACCTGAGTTACCCTCATTTTTAGATAAATGGTTGCAGGCACTCTAAAATCGCAAGATTCGCTTTTACTGTAGCATTTCTTTTTAGGAGTCTTTGAAGTAATTATGCCATTCAGACTTTTCTTTGACTGACTAGAAGCTGCAATGCTGAATTTTTCGGCATTATTTGCATATTTTAATAATATCTGTTTTATGCTCTCGTAAGCAGATAAGTCAGATAAGTTAACTGAATGTTTCGAGTCATCATTACGTGTACGACAGGCTCCAAAATTTGTATGGGGATTATACATATGGTCTGGTGTACACATTATTTCAATGGCTAGATTTGAGGCGTTTCCCTTATTCTACGCTATGGCGTATGTAAAGCACTTTTTAAAGTGATTAATTACACCGAATTTTTTTAATTATTCGCAGGTATCAACTAATAAATACAAATTTTTGAAAAATTCTTTATAATATGATTTTTATTTGCAAGTTGATGAACGAGCAAGTTGTTTGATTTATTGATTGTGTCAATTGTACTGCTATTTTTGTCTCCAATAACAATACCAATATTTAACTCAACTTCTTGTAAAATCTCACTTTTTGTTACTAGTTCTACGCCTGCGTCCACCTCCATGGCTATATTACTGCCTTCAAAATTTTTTCGACAATCGTGATCCGTATTAAAGTGATGTTTGTCGCAGAAGCCAAATTGGCGGTTTCTTGTCATAAAATCTAATACCTTCTTGCTTGCAAAACTTATTGTAGCTGCATAGCCATTAAGGCTGTCATAGCTCCTCTCGTTTCCTCGCTTGCTCCACTCCATATCATAGAACATAGAGATAATATCAATAATTTTACCATTTCCATTGTCAAAAGCAACAGAACTTTCAGAAGCTTTTAGAGATTCCATTTCAGGATGAAGATCATTAACTGTCTCAGGTGCTCTGTTTTGATTAAAAAAAAAAAAAAAAAAAAAAAAAAAAAACATAATAAAGGAAGCGAGTAAAATCGCCAAACTGAGATAGGTATGACATAATTCGGAAAGGTGTAAGTAAAACATTGACAAAAACTTTCTAGAAATGTAAATTTAACTTTATTAAATTAAAAAAAAAAATTAACATTTTGATTATTGAAACATGCAACTTTCATAAAGATAAAATAAAAATAAAATGAAAATCAGTTACTACCAATCAACTTGTTTACAAATGAAATGTAAAAAGTTTTAGTTACGGTATTAGAAAACTAAAAAATAATGGATAGTATATTTAAAAAAAAAAATTTTATCATTAGTAATAATAGTATTAAAAATATTTTGAATTAAACATTAAATATTTTGTTTGATCCAATAACAAAAAAACTTTTTTATCACTAACCAACGAAAGTCCAATAGAGTTCATCGTAAACACGTAATCAAGTGCAAATCATCTCCCTCAAGAGTCCAACTGATTTCAAAAAATCGCTCCACGATTCGAAGGTCTAAAAAATATTCAACTAGGAACCCCTTTCGATTTCTTCCTTGACTGTAAATCTCTCCTTGCTTAGCATGGTTACCTGCACTCTGACCACGTACTTACCGCAGGCTCCGACTGTGCCAGACAGTGACGTCAAAGGTGTCCGAAAATTACTCACCTTCAATATCGGTGTTTATTAGCTTAAAAATAAGTTTACTTATCACACAAAATGCCACAATAGTTGAACTACTTATCACTGGTACATGATAGTCAGAGAATGGTAATTAAATAACTAAAAAATAGTATTGCCACATAACTCGCCTACAAATTTATTCAGCTATTGTATAGATCTAAAAAACTATTGGGCTACTAATCGTCAGCACTCGCTCGCTTAGGGTTAATTTTGTTAATACGAAACTATCAAATAGTTGCGTGACTCATCGCCGTTACTTTCTCACCCATAAATAAATGGAATTATCGTACAGAAGTAAAAAATGGTTGGGCACCTTATCATTGGCAGTCATTTCCCTAGGACTTAATTAAGTATTTATACAAAAGTAAAAAGCAGTTCAAAAGTTTTTTTTTTTTTTTTGCAGAATTGTAAAAAAAATTGTGTAGTCAATTATTAATTTATTGTAAAAGTAACATATAACTGATAAGTGAAAAAATATTCATTAATTCATAGGAAAGCTGCTGTGCTAAAACAAACTAATGTCTGGTTTTTTGAAAAAAATATTAAACTAAAGCAATTAGTTTGCTTAATTATTTTATGCACTAATGTAATTTATAATTAAACCGAATTGATACATAGTAACAAAAATTTATATCAAAAATAAGTGATGAACCACATCATAATAAGAAGTAATCAGATTCTTTAAACTGGGACTACTTATAGCAGAGTGAGTAAAGGGTTCGGATAGTGTTCAGGAGGTCATACAATGTTTTTTTTTTTTTTTTTATATAGAATTGGTTGAAAAAAAAAAAAAACTTCAAAATAATTTAATAAAATACTTAAAGTTTGCTGTGCTATGATGGCGTGGCATAGTGTGATGCGGTATAGTGATGAGGAGAAAAGACGCGGGGTGCCGGTACGGTGAAAAGGTAGGTAACATGCAAAATTTACTTACGTTACACAATTTCTCAAGATCAACAATCTGTAATCGTTGATTTACTCTCGCACATAACTTGCATATAGAAGTGTAACTTAAAATAATTAATCAATGAACGGATTTTTATATTATGCCGACACACTATGCTTTGAAAGAACTAAAACAAAGTACGAATTTCGATGGTACGTACAGTATTTTTTATAAAAAATTTTTGATGTGAAAGAATGGCGTTAGCTCAGAGGTGAGCGTACTTGTTACCGATACAACACTGTCCCAGGGGTTGTGGGTTCGATTCCCGGTGAGTGGCTGTTTCGGGGAGGGTTTTTTGATGGAATTTTCTTTCAGAGTAATTCCAGGGTTTTTTTCTTGCCTCACAGGTCTTTCGGGCCTGGGTGAATACAAAAGAGTATTAAGGCTATGTGTAGGGATAAGCGGATCCGATGCCAGGTGCCAGGCAGGGATCGCCAGCCTTACCAGCCGTGGCGAGGAGTGGTTCCTGAAAGATGAGGCTTCTCCGGAAATGCTTATTACCCTTGAACCGATGCTTCAGCAGAGAGCGCCGGCTTAACTGGCGAGAAGTGGGTGTTCTGAAATACGGATCCTTCTCCGGGGAAAGGCTACACAGTGGCAAGTAGACCCAATGTACCGTTGGTACAGAGAGTGTTAGGTTACCTGGCACAGTGTATCACTGGCGATATTCCCACTGTGCCAATGGTATAACATAGATTTGATATTAACTGAGGGAATGGTAAATGAGTGAGCAATACACACTCACACATAGATGGTGAGTGAGTGGCCCCGGTGACTAGGCCACTAGGCTGTTGTGGTAACCTGGTAAAGACAAGCATAGTTTTATGTGCCACGCTTGTCATTAATAAATAAGGCTGTTATTACTGTTCTTTATTGCAGCCATTATAGATGGTACATTTCATACTAAAATATTTTAAAAACTTGTACAAGTACGTTAACTTTAAAAATCATCGATAGCATAAAATCATTTAATGTGTAACATATTCTCAATTCAAGAAACGTTTAATTTGTTAGTGACAACGAATTTTCTACCTTAATGCTACGATCAAAAATTAAGTCAGCATTTTTTGTGTATATACTTTAAATACTTGCATCTGGCTAAAAAAGGCCATTTTGTCCCACTGTGCGTTGGTCTGGGGCTAGTGATGTGGGTGCGGTGATATAGCCTTCGGTGGTGGTGGTTGCGCTCGCGGAGCCGATGCTGGCTAATTAATTGATGGCTGAACGTAGACCACTTAAAGCTTTCGGCACAAGTGATCTCTATGTATCAAAATTCACTGATGACCATAGAGGACGCATTATTGATACACAAATTTTTTATCAATGGGTATCCTAATATAATTGACTATAAAAATTTCTAAATCTCAAGCCCATCGCGAAGAGTCTTGGCTTCAAACACGTATGGCATAGACGTGGTGAATTTTTTGTGAAGCGAAGACCAGGGGGTCGAGCTTTTGTATTTAAAACGGCAGCGGATTTTGAGGAGATAGCTGTGTCGATGGGATTGCACGTGCGTGGTGATGCCCACGATACTGGCGATAAAAAAGATCCTGCAAAAGGCGGGTGCACCGTGCGCATTGATTGACTGATGGCACATGCAGCTGAGGAAGTGGAGACTCGTTTTGGATTTCACAATGTGAACTCCCTCAGAGCTTACATTGATCAGATGTGACAGTTCCTGCTAGATTCTCTTCCTACCATCTTTTTAGTGTGACCAAGACTTGGTTGGGTCTGATCGTTTGCGATTTCATGGTGGCCATTGACGGCTACAACATTTTCAGGCAAGATAGGAACGTAGAGGACGAAGGGGGGTGGCACTATACATGTGTAAGGCTTGTTAGATGAAATTTCCGGCAGCCTCAGATACTACTATTTCGGAGGGACCTCTTGAGCTTGAATTTACTATGTGCGAGCTGCAGAGGGGTGCATCTATACCAATTTTAGCCTGTGTTATGTATCACCCCCCCTCTCCCACGTACTGTCTCACGCTAGTGACTTAATTGGCGAGCTTTGCGTCCACTGCCTAAATTACAACACGAAAATTATCATGGGCGACTTCAATGCAGATCTACGTTCAAGTCCTGGAGACGCGAAGTTCGATGACAGGCTTGTAGATGAGTTAGCCCCCTGGTTGATTCCACACGGGCTGACACATTTTATCGCGACTACTGCTACTAACCTTGATTTGCTTTTTGTTGACGATAACGAGGACGCTTTTGACGCACGTAACTTTCCTGCCAACTTTCCCAGTCACCACCTTATTATTGATGTTGCTCAAGAGCCACGAAACTCCGGAGTATTTTATTACAGGAAAATCTGGAGCGTATCATCAGAAGATCTGTGCGAGCTGTTGGGTGGCTGTAATTAGAGGCTACTGGACGAGACAGTGACAGATCCTGACCAGGCGGTGCAGTGCATCGTCGCAAACCTAACGGAGATAGTAGACAAATTAGCTGCTCTTAAACTTGTTGTTATCCGCAGGAGCAAGCAGCCATGGATTGATAGCAAGCTCTTACATATGTACCGCAAACGTGGCATGACCTACAGACGATACAGACGCACTGGGGATTCGAAGTACCTCCAGGAGTTCTTACTGTTTTGTGACGTAGCTGATTGCTTCCGCTCTCTTCTTTCCTTTTCTTGACTATTGCGCGGTCATGTGCCTCGACGCCTCTCTGGAACAGAGGAAAATACTGCAGGCGCTACAAGACGCCTGCTTTGAATACGTCGTGGATGCAGAGAGAGATGAGCACACCACCCCTCACAGGAGAGAGCTGGGCTGGGTCTGGATTGATACATGCAGAGACTATTTCATGAGTTTAATTATTTACAAAATTTTGCGTTTGCGTGCCCCAAGATACCTCATGCCCCTCTTCGAAAACCACATCTATTGAGAACCTATAAGGGGTGAGAGGGTGTGGAAGCTGAGCGTTCCGTTCGTGAGGACTGAGCGGGGATGGAAATCGTTCAGTGTTGCTGGGGCCATATTCTGAAAATTCTGTTTCCTTGAGACCCAAAACCTCTCCAGCTTAACATGGCTCAAGCGAGCTGTAAAATAATATCTAGCAAGCTTGGATTGATATAATCTAACTGTTATCGTGGCGTTCTGTATACACACGTTTATTTTGTATTCGTATTCTTACATTGGTGTATGCGTGTGAACGTGTGTAGATGCATTCATTTTATGTATTATTTTTATACATTTTTTATATTTTATAATTCACTGATGGATGAGTCTAGCGAAAAATCTTGTTTAAAAATTTGTACCATTGCACTGCGAGATATCACTATAATATTTGTAATTTACGTTTGTTTGACATGCTGCGATATACAAAAGCATTTGACTGTGATGTAACGCCAAAGTAATCAACTGTATGTAGATGTAAGTTTCGTATTGTGGTATTATCATTATGATTACGATGCATTAAACTTAGCATTGCTTAAGAAATGCTATTTTTTCCCTAAGAATAAATAAAGACTTGATGTATCCATCTATCTTGCTGCTCGCACCACACTACAGAGATCGATGTCAAGTAAAATTAGCTTATTTGTGGTTAAAAAAAACATAAAAGTGCGAACTACAACTTTTTTTTCGTAGGACAACAACAAAACAACTAACACATTAAGTTTGAACGCTGATCCCACGAGGGCGAGATGTTAAAAAAAAGGCAAAAATCTTCAAGTCACTTTATTGGATTTATTAAAAACCGTGCGTTTGACAAATAAAGAGTATTAAGATAAGTGATTTGCATGAAAATGAGCATGTAAATGAAAAATTAATTTAAACTTTTTAAAAAAATATGTACGAGGGTTCGCTGATTACGAATCTAGTGTCAAAATTGGAATTTTCACAATGGCTAAAAATTTTTATTCAATATTTTACTTGACATTCATGATTCATCATTTTTTCAGGTTAGGTTGTATCAAAAATGGAACAGTGACGCATGAAAGTGTACACTCTAAGAAGTATCAAGGCTTCTTTTTTGGAACGAATTTTGCTTGGGCCAAGATTTTTGTCCAAAAAAGGACCATTTTTCCTCACTGTGCGACGCAACGTTTTCCTGAGTACATTGTCACAGTAGCAGAAGCACGCGTTACGCTATCATACCGAACGTCGGGTATCACTGCGCTTAGCACCGCTTGAACAGCCCCACAAAGATCACCGTCATCGATGGCGTCGTAGTTCATGAATCCCGAAAATGTTACTTAGTGACTGCCAGCACTGGTGCGCGTTATAACAGAGTGCTCCACAAGATTTGGTTCCAGTTCAGGATTGCGTGCAGGAAGCCGTACCGTCCAAATGGAGCATGCAGACATCGGTTTATCCGCATCATGCGCACCAAGCCCGACAGCATCAGCGATCGCCCGTCTTAATTTTACGTTTTCCTGTGTTAGCGCTAAGATCCTTTACCTGATTACACATTGATGCAATTTTTACCTAGTGGTCTTTATCTTATAACTCTAAATTGTTTTGTCCATCGTTTACTCTAGAGAAGACAATCTTATGCTGGTGGATCTAGGCAAGATTGCTTGCGTTTTAGTTTCTACTAGTTTTACTTTTACTTTTAACTATGCTACCGATGGCGATCTTAGGGCCCCTTGGTGATTCAGATTCTTCTCGCAGCATATTTTCAGGGTTAGACTCGTCAATCTCTCTGTTCGAAATCAGAGACGATACTATACGCTTGTCGGAAGGTGCTGGTAGGGCCTGTGTACTATTGAAGACAAGGAAATTGATATGCGCACTTGTATACTCACAGGTGCCATCGATGTACGTGCGCCTCTCCCACCGGTTGTTCCACTTGCCTGGGATACCAAAGTCTTCACGCTTCTATTCTATTGCTTTGGTGTTGTTATCACTATACACTTGACGCACGTGTAAGATTACTCGATTTTAGCAATGCTCAATCCAAGCAAGTGTCATGATATACTGAAGAGCATCTTGCACAAGTACTTAGCACTACCTCCGTGTGAGCTGCTCACTTGCATTTAGTGCACAATAATCTTTTCATTTGTTATACACTTACGAGATGGTAGGGATAAAGATCAGCCATCACGCAGCTGCAACAGACAATACACCTGTAGCCACGGCTACCAATTCCAAGAAACAAAGCGCGGCAAATTAATGCCTTTAGTATCCAGACTTTCACTACCCAGTAGCAGCCGATCTGTCTCAATTAGCAAGTTGGATTTGAGGGCGAAGAAAATCATACCATAAATCAGAAATATGCAACTTCCACTAGAGATAAGACTCACAGAGGTAGTTGTGTAAGAGAGCAAGCAACTTCACTGAAAAAAATGCTCACAAGCAGAGATCGGTAGAAATGCACCACAAAACTGAGCGACAGTAAAAGCGTGTGGTGATTTCTTATGCACAAGGGAGCTAATGGCGTATATCTTAGAGGTCTAAGGGATAAACCCTACTCTTCTCTCTCACCCTTTACTTTTAATAAATCTGCTGGACTCTAATTCTGACATTTAGCCCTGTATTAATGAGCCCAGAGGAAATAAAGCAAGGTGCAAACGCTTGGATATCCCGAGCACTGACTAAATTGGCCAAGAAGAGGTTATCAAAATCTTACAAGAGAAAACTGTAAAATGTAGTAAACGGACTCCGTAGTACCGAACTGAATAACAAAAATGATTTTCTGCGACTGATTTATCGATACATTCCACTTTCTGGAAAAGCTTTTAACTGTCGCAGATCACTGGAGTACGTGCCATCGTTACTTTTGAAAGTTGGTTTGATAGCATAAGGATTGTACCTGCTGAAGCCTCCACTAGGACAGAGTCATGCTACGCATTGATAGAGATCCTTTCAATACTGGTGGAGAAGACCACACCCTACGATCTGGATAGATCTGCCATTACGGGGAGAGTGACTATAGTTGGAAGCAGGTTGAGAGCTCCGAACGAAACAGGGATAGAAGTACTTGATCGTCTGGAAGAGCCCAAAGCCCATCACTCCCCTATACCCAACAACAACAGAGCTTCTTACCACACCAGGAAAGTGATATGTGAGCCAAAAAGAGACAAGGAACCCTCAACGGCTGAATATTATTTTGTAATATTTGTGTAATTAAAACATATTTTCTTGTGTTAAATTTGGAAATAAGCTCTAAATGTTCTTTTTATTATCCCAATCACGCGTATGACCAAGTGTACTCCTCCCAAACTTAACGAATTTGAAAAGCAAGTGTTTGATTTACATTTTGCATCGGCTACTTAAATTGCACAAGCATTAGAAATACAAGGAAATCACACTAAGGTATAATTTTGGCATAAGGTGTCTGACAAGAGAGATAAATTTATTAATTATTTTTACTAAACACTACGTTATTTCAAAATTTATTGTGGCTACATCACCCCAGTAACGTTTGACGCTATCCCGAAAGCTCGTGAAGGACAACGAGAGCTGTGGTTTTTAAGCTTAGAACTACAGTGGCCAATCCATTCTTCGCTTGTCCTTAAAAAGATTCACGGCTATTATCTCCACCAAGACCTAGTTACCCAATTACTCTGTGTGATGCACCAGAAGCAATAGTATACAGCCCGTTCTTATGAACCTAACGGGAATATGAAAAATACTTAGACAAGCATTATGTTATTAATATTGACGAAGAAGTATCCCCTTGACTTGTAAGATATCAGATTGAAGCTTTAAAGTTACACTGGCAGTCTAAATCATACACTAACCAAACAAAAAAAAATGCTCGAGGTAGGCGATGTGCTTGAGTTAAAAGTACAAGTAAGACTGGTGTTAAATCAACTACGACAAATTTTAATTGTAGGATTGGAAATAATAAGCAGTTGAAGCAACTTAAGAATTTAACGAAACAGATTTAATTTAATATGAAGAAAATATTTACGGACATATTTACAGAGCTGCTTGCGGAGGGCTTGAAACAACGTCTGTAGATCTAGTCACAGTGCGTCGATAAGATATCAGACAAAATAATATAAAATTTATCTTTGAGAGTCTGAGGAAAAAATAATTGATGAGAGCCTTTGGGAGCCAGGCAGGGCGTAAGTCCAACAGATACAAGCCAAAATAAATCGATTCGAGCGAAGGGACCAATCCTACAAACTGTATTGCTCTGGCCCGATTTAAAGGTACAAACGTTTCAGCACGAGGCCTAGAGAGACGTTGACAGCTCGCAGGATGGTGGGCGAAGAAGCATTTTTCCGTACAGTCGCGAACAGGAACCTGGCAGTTGTCGAGAGAGGCTTACGTCAGCTCCTGCAGCAAGAGAGCAACTCAAAAACCAAAAACAGTACTATTTATCAGCCTCAAACCCTAAAAGACAAGAGCGAGCCCTGACGCGCAGAAAACTCAATTATAACTTTAACAACTGGTAGAAGTAGAAACCAAAAAGCAAATAATCTTGCCACGATCCGTTAGCATAAGATTGTCTTCTCTAGAGTTAACGATGAACTGAACGATTTAGAGTTATTAGGTAAAGACCACTGGGTGACAATTGCATCACTGTGCGATCAGGTAAAGGGTCTTCAAAGCTGTATAGCATCACTGAGTGTAGTCATCTAGGCTCTCGACATTAAAAGAATATAGGTATTGACCAAGAAACACAACAATACACAACCCTAAACCTATAAGGCTAGGTAATTTGGCTCAACTGAACAGCAATCTGAAAAAAGAAGTCGATAGATACGCTGCTTTACTAGGCATGAGTACCCTTTGAGGATCGTTAAGCATACCTGACCGTCTTGCAAGGTGACACACCCTCTCGAAAACGCCAGTAATAGCCAAAGAGGACCGAGGAGTCAGTGTTGAAGAGACCAATATCTAATTAAATAGTTTAGGTGACGACCATCATAAGAATGACTCTCCCTTGGATAATTCTGTGAGTTTAACGGATAGCAACGCAGCAACGGAAGCAAACGATCCAGTAAATTCCATCAAAAGGAGTAAAGGTAAGTCAAAGAATGCTGCAGATTCGTCCCAGCTCAGGTCGCCTCGTTCTGAAATAAACTATTTGACCCTAATCAATATCAAAGGGCTACCACAAGATGATGCTGCTGCGAGCAAGCCAGTCATTATGACACAATCCATCACCTTGAAGGACACCTTAAAGGTGATCTTGAAACTTAGTGGTAACAACATCCCAAATCTAACAAACGAAGCCAATCATACTAAATTAATTCGTTCAAAGTTAATAGGAGAAGTTCGTACAGCTACACAAAGAGTATCATTTGGAAATATAGAGGGATTAAAAACTAATATAAAGGTCATCTATGCCCCTATTAAAATGATCTACCAACTTTTCGGAGAAACGGGCAATAAATTTCAGAAATCAGATAAGGTGGTAATGAAGTACGCTCATCAAATCTGCAACCCTCAACAACAAGTACTAAAAGTAAAGAGGCTAAAAAATGACTAGATAGTTTCCGCTATGTAGGTTACATCTCTACAGAATGGAGCAATGAAATTAAAAAAAAATGGTTTTAGTCTGGAAATTGAGATTTAGCTGAACGTTACAGAGAACCCTAAGCCTAAACTACCCAATTGATTAAACCATTAAAGTAGAAAAAGCACTATAAGCAAGGTCAATTAAACAATCATACTAATGCAGTTTCCGTATTGCTAGCTACTTGTCAGTTATTAATGCAAAGCACCAATCTCAGTACCTCGCAACAGTATTGCCCCTAACTTTTTTGACGAAAATGCTAAGAACACTGTAATTGCTTGCCAAGTATTGGTAAAGAAAGTCCATATTGCTATAAACTGTTTTAAATACCTAGGACAAAAGGCCACAGTTGAAACTGTTACCTTATCTACGACTTGCCGGCTACGCCATGCCATTCATAAAACCGCTCTTAGTTACGTGAGAGTTATCAGAATCACGCCACCCTGTTCCACACGTTAAAATTATGATCATACAATTAATGACTCCTTTCTAAACAGGGCTACCTGACAGTCATGCAACGTTACTGGACATAAGACCATCAACTGTAGACAGCACCAGCAGTCAGCTAATTTCCAAGTGCACTCCACCTACAACCAAAGACATCTCGCCTCAGATCTCCAAACCTGTGCTTACTGCTATAATCATGGTCATAGTGACAAATCCTGCACGAAGTAATGCTCTTAAGTTAAATCCAAAACCTAAGTTTATGCTCTATTTGGACTTCCATTTAGGCATCAACCCTGTTAGTTTAATGATTGGCTCAGGATCTCAAGAAAACTTGATTAGGCGTGAAAGTGTCCCCACTGACATTAAGGTTAATGAAGTATGATATAACGCAGTCTCACAGCATAGGTGGTAGTACTACATCCTCTATTAAAACAACTACACTGAAAGTACTTGATTTTGTGGTTCGTTTTCACGTTATAGAAGAACCATTTGAAATCTCTTACGGTGGAACACTAGAGATGTGTTTCCTACTGGGCATCAAATATGAAATAAGCTTGGCACACCAATAAATAAAATTCACTGGTCGTATCACGAGGCTTAAGCAAAATTTAGCCAAAAAGCCTAAAAGAGACCTGTTGTTCCAAAATAAATAAAACCCGTGATAATCTCTTGTATTTCAAATTATACAAGTCGACGAGACAACTCTTGATAGATACAGGCTCTGAATTAAGCATACTTAAGCATAGCCTAGCAAAAAAAACCCTCAATCAAATAAGAGAGACGTGAGAGTAATTAGCAATTTTAGAACGAAGGGCACAAAAACGCTTGGGACTACTAACGTCAACCTAGGAGCTTTAAAAGCTAAATTTTAAACTATTTTCGATGATCCCAGTTTGCCGTTCGAAGGAGTTCTGAGAGTTGATTTTTTTATTTATCATAAGGTTAAAATTATCTTTAGTAATAAAGTTAATAGAGTACTCACAACAAAGGGTGACAAAATTTTCCTTACAGGAAGGAAGGAGAAACCTTAATTGTCCGTTTAGAGTGAAAATAGCGGGGCAAATACAACACACGACCTTGAAAAACTCGACGACCCCCTCATGAGCAATGGATCCGTCGAAGAATTCCTCAACCTTGGAGAAAGAGAAATAAACTTCAGATCAACTAATGAACTGATTGACAAATTAGATATCCCTAATACAAAATTTTCACGTCGAGGGAGATAAATTAACTGCCTCAAATATTTCTACTCATCGTATATTAACGATTCAAGCTCTCCGAATACGACTACGAAATAATGTATCATCTAGAGCGGCTCAACGCTTCTGCAGACGCATTATCTTAGAACCTGGCTCCTTCTCCGCATATCAATATCACAACTAGAAGACAAACAACTTAGTCAGGAAGCCATGGTAAGCACATTGCTGCCAACGAGCCCATAGAAAATAAACTCCTGAATACCGAACGTGATCCATTTTTGAATCAATGACGCAGCTGGAAGGGAGCCTTGGTCAAATTACACCTGGAACAGATCAGGTCGTAGATCAGCAAAAACTAGAATAAGGTTAAGAAGAAAAGAGGGCACCCAAAGAAGATGCAGACTCCTCAAAACCCAAACCTAAACAACCTGATGATAAGGACACTCGATCAGGTGAAGAAGCAGAGGAGAGATGACCAATTGGCAGCAGAGTATCCTCGCAAAATGACGATCTGTCAATCAACAATGAGTAAAATTGCAGCTTACGCTGTTACAATTTTGTTGAAATAAGGGAATTATTTGAGTATCACGATGACAACGTAATTTACTTTATAGGTACTACAGGCCAACTTAAGGATGATGGAAGCTGTAGGTTTGTCAAGACCACGAAATAGCAGTGAGTCTTTCCATTAAACTAGAAAGTGTCACGGTTAAGAGAATGATGAACAAAAAGTATCAGTTCGCTCTCTGCCTTAGCAAAGATAAGGAAGTGTCTTAATTAATAATGAGGGACAGGCTAAAAGCACTGTGCGAAAAACTCCAGGCTATGTTGATCGAAAAACACATCAACACAGTTAGTATGGCCAAAGGCTCTTATATATGTCACCTCAACTAGTAGACGGTAATGCGCTCGTTTAAGAACGTATTCACTAACGACAGTGTATAAATAATAATTTAGAAGAACTCCCTGAAATACGTAGAGAATCGTAATCGAGACGAAGTATTTTATGAAGCCTACAAGTCCCCTATTAGAGGACACCGAAGGTTTTTAAAAATATTTGGTCGTATATGGCAGAAAAATTACTAGAAAAGACTAAAAAATGGTGTTCAATGACGCAAACAGCAGTGCTTAAAGTGCCAGCTTAAAAAGCTAGTACGCTTTGAGACCAAACAAACTATGACAATAACTGATACATCTGGAAACGTATTCGACAGTGTAGCTCTAGAAATTATTGGTCATCTACCCAAGACCAAGCATGGCAACTTATGTGTATATATATATATATATATATATATATATATATATATATATATATATATATATATATACATACGTTGCCATGCTTGGTCTTGTATATATATATATGTGTTAACAATGTTGGACTAACTTTCTAAATTTTAGCTCGCTGTGTGCCTAAGATCCTCTTAACGGATCAGGGAAAAAACTTTTTAAGTATCTTAATGCAAAGGGTTGCCAAACAGTTTGAGATAAACCGTGTGAGAATTCCGGCTTTTCACCCATAAGCTAACGGATCGTTGAAAAGATTACGTCATGCCTTAGATAAGTACCTTAAGTAATACGTTAACAGCAACAACAACTAAGACCAACAGGTAGAGCTGGCCACTCCAAATTATAGCACATAGTTCTACTAAGCCAAGAACCTAGTTATATTTTGTGGATAATTCAATAGGCAGAACATACTAAGTTTCTATTGCAGAAAAAGTGACAAACAAACTAAGTGTCAATTTTTTCCATGCCCGCTGAAGAACGAATGCAATCAAATTATTTAAAAAAAATGACGTTGCTGTATTAAATCATAGTCAAACCGTTATACAGAGTGAATTACACAGTCAGAACTTCAAGAACAATCGGTAAAATTGCAGGTTCCCAAGTTTGACGCTGTCGTTAAACAGAAAAAGCTCTCCAATCAACAGGATCACTCACTACCTGACAGTAATCAAACTCTTCTGTGGTCTTTGTAATTGTCATAAGACAAATAGTTCATTAAAACTAATTAAACATTGTAATAGACTAAGATTTAAAAACAATTATCTGTATTCAAAGCTTAACCAACCAAAACATAAGTTTTAAAAAGAGCTTTTGGAGCCTATAAATGGTGTGCAATACTTTTTTTTAAGTGAATATGAAGTGGAAGTGCTTCCAGACTCTGATCTATAAAACTCTATCATATAAAGTATCAGAATATAAGTACCAAAGCACCTTGTAAGAGGTAACGCTAATCTTCTAGCTCTTTTTCATCAAGATGAACTTAATTTAAGACATGTGTCCAATGATCACATCAATTTTTATATGTCCTATAGTCAGTTAAAATATGTATGCTCAAGCTATTGCAATGATATATATGGTCTCGTTGTTATTGACAAGGATCGATAGATAAACAACGACCGAAATCGTAAAGGTTTCAACAGTTTTGCCACAAACATAGGATGTATACATTGTAAACTAATCAGTTTACTTGAACTAATTGTCAACACGTACAAGAGAAAAGAAGACGTTCTTCACTAGCTGGTAAAGGCAAGAAAAGCTATCAAATATAAATATAAATTATTAAAATTTGGAAAAGATCAGTTTCAAAGAGTACTAAGTAAGACTTTTAAACCAATCACTGATCTACTACAGCAAATCGTTACGCAAACCAAGAAAGCGAACGAAAGGAGTCAATGTCTAAATGATAATGATTTTGATAATACTTCTGCATCAAAGCTGGTGATTAAAAGAATTAAAAAAAATAAAAAATACAGCGACGATAAAGATACGATTTTTAAGTCTGCTGTCATTCAATGTGACGTTATTTATGATGGCAATAACGATAAAATGAATGTCACCTAACGGAATCGAACGAATGGTAATAATGGAAATCCTTCTAATAACTCATACTTACAAATAGTTGATAAAAACCGGAAACATTTTTTAGATTTGGTGTAAGGGCTTTGAAAATAAGATAGAAAATACAAGCTCGAATTTCATCAGTAAATTTAGATCACAATGAAATTAGGAAAAATGAAATAACAATTTCTATGACAGTTAGATTGATGCAGCTACTTGTGCAAAAACATTGTGGTACAGCTTGTATGGCTGAATATGATTTGGGTAAATGGTATGTACTTATGGAAACTCCAAGTGCACATAAAAAGGAATTAACCAAAAATGAACATAGTTAAACTCATAATAGTAACTAAATCAATGAACTAATAGCTTTAGTGTTGGATTTTATCACCATTAAAAAGGGAGGATCATTATTACCTCCCTATGAAACTACTAAACTAAATTTGTTTTTGACAGCTTCTCTTGCCTTCACCAGCTTACGAAGAACGTCTACTTCTCTCTTGTACATGTTGACAATTTGTCATTTTAGAGTAGACTGATTAGTTTGCGATATAAACGTCCTATATTTACAGCAAAACTGTTGAAACATTTACGGTATCGGTCGTTGTTTATCTTGTATATCTACCTATCCTTGTCAATAATAACGGAACCATATTAACATTGCAATTGCTTGAGCATAAATATTTAAACTAATTATAGGACATATCGAAATTGACGTAATCATCGTATACATGTTTTAAATTAAGTTTATATTGACGAAATAGAGCTAGAAGATCAGGGTTGTCTCTCACAAGGTGATTTGGTACTTGTGCATACGACTGACAGCGATTGAAGCAATCAATATTTCTATGTCTTCCCGTACAGTAGAAAGCTTGTACATTATCCTGCTTTTGCATCAAAAAATGTAATAGACTTTTATAGAGCATCGTCTGGAATCACTTCCACTATATGTTCACTAAAAGGAAAGTATTGTACACCATTCATTGGCTCCAAAAGCTCTTTTAAAAAGTTATGTTTTGATTGGCTTAGCGGCTTTGAATAAAGATAAATATTTTTAAATCTTAGCCCATAAAAATGTTTAATTAGTGCTAATGAACTATTTGTCTGAAAACAGTTAGATGGACCACAGAGAAGAGCTTGAATACTGTGAGGTAGTGAATGATCGTATCGATTGGAGTGCTTTTTTTGTTTAACGACAGCGTTAAACTTAGGAACCTGAAATTTCATCCATTGCTCTTCAAGTTCTGACTGTGTGATTCGCACTGTATGACGGTTGGACTACGATACAATGCAGCAAAGTCCATTTTCTAATGTAATTCAATTAGTGTATGTGTACAGCATATGTATATAGCTTACAGTATGTTTAAATAAAAGAAATAACTTGCCTGAAATTGAATATGAATCTTCTGAAAAATACGAAGTGCTAAGGCCTCCGTATTTTGCTGAAAGGATTTGATGTGCTCTCTAGCTTGTCTGGCGTGAAAATAAGCTTTGAAGGTATAAACACCTTTTGATATGGAGACATATCCTCTACCAAGGTTATTTCCACTCCAACTCTATTGACGATTTTTCTCTGTCTTCTTCTTCTGTATCATCTTTAAGTACTATTCAGGGCATTGCTTTATCGTCTTTATCTAAAACAGATATATGCCCCGATGGCAGATGGTCTGTAAAGTTCTTCAGCAGATGGTGCTCATAATGTTTTGAAATAACATTTATTTTTTGTTGTTTTCTAGTGTAGACATCATGACGTTTAGGACGTATAAGATTTCGCTCACATGAAATATTAGATTAGTTGAACTCTTAGTCTTTATTGTCGTCAAAACCTTTTTTTTTTAACAAACGATTTTCTTACACCTCTTCATTTTTGATTGACTAATTTTCTTGTGTACGAATACAATACATTTTATTCTGAAGATCGATGAATTCTACCATGATTTTACCACAAGACTCATGAAATAATGAGTTCTATTTCTTTTTTGTTTCTTCGAGGTGAGTCAAATGGAATATCGTCTACATAATATCGTGCTTCATATACGCATAATGAAAATCGTACATCAGAGTTCTCGATACATTAAGTACTCTAAATCCAACGTACATAAGTTTCTTAATTATTTTATCTATGCGTGTAAGTTATATGGCTACAAGATTCTGTATGATTACAAAAATTGAGCTCAGTACATTGAATGATACAGTGGCCTGCCACTCTCATCTCCAATGTATACTGTGCATGTGTAATGTGCCAAGGCACAACTGACGTCTAGTCTATGGATACACTGCTCATATACTCTCATGGTTGCACATTTTTCAGACTTGCAGACTATAAATCCGATGATCTCATTCTCTAAAGCTCAGTCATTGTCAAACCTCTGAACAGCGATAATCATATATAATAAGACGGGACATGGTCTTCTAAATAAGAAAAAAATCAATGACATAAAAGTTGCTGACCAAACTTTAACCAACTTAAATTTAGTTTAATATGCTAAAAAATTAAAAATTACTAATTTTCGTGGGACATTTATGCGAAACGACTAACCTTCAAATGGGCCATGATATCATAAAACTGCTATCGCAAATCTTGACGATAAGGATGGATCTAAAAGTTATTGGGTATCGTATCAAAGATGTGGTAATAATGGTACTTATTTTAACAGCTTTAACGATCTGCAGCCACTTTTGGATATCATGATGTACTTTGGAGTTGACAAGGTTAAGTACAACTGTCAAAGCTATGAAAACTTAAATTATTTTAATTGTGGTCTGTTTAACATCAAACTAGTATGTTCGATGGTTTTATTCTAAAGTTTGTATACTCGAGCAGTTTATTTTTCTTTAGTTTTTTTTTTTTAACCAATAGCGTGCGTATGATGGCCCTGCGTGACCACCAATCATACTGCTCCGCGTCAGATACATATATATTACTTTGGCTGCTTGCGACTGCTCGTCTGTGAGCAACAGCCAGTCGGCCTACCACGCTCGAGCTAGGCAGTCCATTAAGCCGCAGCTGTCTTCGTTCACGTGGGTCAAAAGCACAGTTCTTTCATAAACTATTTTATTTAACAGTTCTAGTTATTTACATAACAAGATTTATTTATACATTTACATGGTGATTCCTGTTACCAAACTCTTATATTCATTGCTATCTTTTGATTTCTACACTATTAAAATTGTACCCAGTGTTAATAAATTATATATATTTTACTTTGAATTAACTGTGAAGTGCTGTGCTCCATTAGTTTATTTGAATTGAACCTGGTCACCCTTTTCTTTCTGATATTCTCCTCACCTAGTAGATCCGGCATTTTTTTATCAATACAGTCCACTTATCATTCATTAAATCCCGAACATTGTCCTTCGAGCCGGATCGAACGGTGAGGGAATTATTTCGGCCATTGTGCTCGTGCCTTGTGGTTTGGTTGAAGTCAGCCATTTTGGCCTTCGTCATCCTTCATCAAGAGAGAGCGTCTTGGCGGACGCGGATAGTGCGCTGGCGCACTGTTCGGGCTCTCTCTCATATACACATACAGCGCTCAGCTCGCTTCAAGCCAGGCCTTTGTTGCCATCGTGTGTCTATACACATATATAACGCTCGGCTCTTTTACAGCCATCAACTTCTGCATATACAGTGCAGAAGCTCACTTCTGTGCTCTCTCGCACATATAGCGCTCGGCTCGCTTAAAGCTAGGCCTTCGTTGCCATCGCGTGTGTCTCTTCTTGCACACGTATATATAGCGCTCGGCTCGCTTAAAGCAAGGCCTTTGCCGTGAGTGTAAAAACTGTTGCGGACATTGTTGGCTGCTCTTGCTGTGGGCCACCTTGTGCTCGCCCTGTCGCTGGTGTTGCTGCTGCGGGCCTCCTTGCTGCGGGCCACCTCATGCTTGCCCCGTCGCTGCTGTTGCTGCTGCGGGCCGCTCCCTCTGCTGCGGGCCACCTCGTGCTCGCCCCGTCGCTGCTGTTACTGCTGCGGGCCACTTCGTGCTCGCTCTGCTGACGCCGTGCTGCCGTTCAGCTGTCCTGCTTGCCTTTGCTGCGGGCCTCTATAGCTGGTCTTGCTGTTGCTGTTGATTCTCAGCGAAAGAAGCCTTTATCGTATTATGCTTAGTAAGAGAAAAGATTTAACTGACTGCGTGATCAATTTAGTGACTTTCAGTTTTTCTTTTATTAAATATAAGTTTTGATCAAACCTTTTTTGCTTCTCGTTAGGATCGTTTTTCGTTTGATCTAATATTTATAATTGTATTATGCTTATAATTATTATATATTTATAATTATTTGTGATAGTACAATTATTAACTACATAGCTAGAACTGCATTATAATTTAGTTACCTTAATATTAAGGTTACTCAATTGAGAGTCTTTATTTTTAATTGAAATTAAAACTTATTCAAATAGTTTTCACATTTTAACCCAACATAGTCACTGCCAGGTGAGGTTAACCCCATGCAATGGAGTCGTATTATTCAACTCAGCGTAGCCTTTTTACCAAGATTAAAAACGCTTTTATTAATTTTAAAAAGCTTGGTACCAAAAAATGACAACGGGTCAAGCTGTGTCGCGACTGCAGCAAGTTAAAGATGCGTTCGAGCAGTTTAAGTTGATTAATGCTGCTATTTTGCAGTTACAATCTCTTGATAGGGACCATAATTATTTTAAAAATGGTTTATATGAGACTAATGAAGATCAATATTATTCGATTGTTGGGAATTTTGAGGACTACCTACATTTACTTTCCATCAAAAATCCTGGTACAGCTCCACCCATTCAAAACCCCGCTCCAAATCAAAATAACTTCCAAAGTTATTCTTCTTTGCCATCAATTAATCTCCCAATCTTTGATGGTAAACTAGAGTGTTGGGAAAACTTTCGGGACGTATTCAGAGCCCTGGTGCATAGGAAGCAGGATCTCCCTGGAGTAATTAAATACCAGCATCTACGTACTCACGTTAGTGGTGATGCATCAGATCTTATAAAGAATATTCCTCTCACAGAGAAAAATTATACACAGGCCTGGGAGACCTTCCTTGCCTTTTACGATAATCAGCGTCGTTTAGTGTCCTCTTACACTAACTCCATTATTAGTGCCCAACCAATGAAAAACTCTTCTTGCATTGAAATAAAACACATTTCCAAAGAAATGCGGGGTCCCTTTGACTCCTTGGTGGCCATGGGTAGATAGATGGGCGATAGTGATATGTTCATTGCTCTTGTAACCAGTAAATTCGATTTCCACACAAATAAAGATTGGCGAAAGCATTTAGGGAGCAGTGGCAATGCGCCTACACTTATACAGTTAAGGGAGTTTATAATTGCTCAAATTATAACTTTAGAGGCTTCCGTTAGGAAAAATTCGAATAATCTTGATCAGAAGATTAAAACTAATAAATCTGCTGCTGTGCATCAGACTGCAGCTCAACCCACTCCTGATAATAATTTACCAAAATGCTTGTTTTGGTGAATTACTATCAGGAGTAGGTTGAGTTGCAGTCTGATCAATGTGACAATTTTAAATCAAAAACTTGGAAAGAAAAAAAGAGCTTTATTGATACTAAAAAGATTTGTCCTAATTGTTTTGGGAAACATAGCTCAAATAAGTGTCCTTTAAAATTTAATTGCTCTAAATGTCAACAAAGACACAGCACATTGATGCATAGAGATGATTCTGATGCTAACAAGGACACACTTTATAATAGTAAGGACAGTGGAAAGCCTGATCCTAAAGGTAGTTCTTGCTTTAACGTAGGTATTTCTCATGGTGTGATTTGGCCTAAAGCACCCAGGGTGCTTCTTGCTACTGCAGTGGTGTATATAGTTGATTCTAGCGGTTCGAGTATTAAGGTAAGAGCACTAAATGACCAGTGTTCACAATCTTCTCTAATCTCTAAGTCTCTTTGTACTTTGTTAAATTTTCAAAGCCGTAGTTTGAACATCTCGTTGTCAGGTATAGGGGATCGAGTTGTAAACGTAAAAAGGTCGGTTCAATTCAAGATTCAACCCCATTTTTAATCCAGTTTTAGTTTGAAAGTTGAAGCTTTGGTAGTGCCTTGCATTACTTCTTATAAGCCTCCTGTTTGTCAAAAAGTAGTCAATTTTGAACATGTAAAGGGTCTAAAATTGGCTGATCCGAATTTTTACGGTTTAGAAAAAATAGATTTACTACTTGATGCTTCGGTTTATGCCGCTATAATTAATAATTCTGTTAAACGAGGCAGAGTTGATCAGCCCATAGCTTCATCTTCTAAACTAGGCTGGTTGTTGTCCGGCCCAGTGACTATATCTTCTTTGAATCTAAAGAACTCCGTGTCTTTGCATATCACAAATGAATCTGGTCTTTTCGATCTTGTTCAAAAGTTTTGGTCGATTGAAGAGCCGATTTCAAAACCCGTGTTAAGTCCTGAAGATGCTGAATGTGAGCGTCATTTCGTTAATACCCACCTTAGGCAACCTAATGGTCGCTATGTAGTCCGTTTACCCTTTAAAACCTCGGTAGACGATCTAACAGCTGCTCATAAAGTTTGGTATCAAGCAGCTTTGACTATGTTCAAGCAGCTGGAACAACGTTTCCAAAAGAACCCTGAATTTTACGGTGCTTATAACAAATTCATGTCGGAATACCTAGCCTTAGGACACACGAGGGAAAGCTCTGAGTCTGATCGTGCTGTTTATTTTCTACCACATCATGGTGTTTATAAAATGAGCGAAGAAACTTCAAAGTTAAGAGTAGTCTTTAATGGTTTATTCAAAAATCGTAAAGGCCTTTCATTGAACTCTGTTTTATACTCAGGTCCAAATTTACTGAATAATTTGTATGAAATCATTTTGAAATGGCGATTTTATGAGTTTGCGTTCACCACTGATGTGGAGAAAATGTTCAGGCAAATACTTGTTCATCCTGATGATCAGTTTTTTCAGGCTATCCTTTGGCGTTCAAAGCAGTCTGACCCTCCAAAAATCTTTTTACTCAACACAGTTACTTACGGCCTAGCAAGCTCGCCATTTCAAGCTACTCGTGTTCTTCGCCAGCTGGCTACTGATGATGCTGAATCCCATGCTAGAGCCACCAAGGTTATTTTGGAGGATTTTTATGTTGACGATTGTCTTTCAGGCGCTCATTCGTTAGTTGAAGCACAACAAAAGAGTGCAGAACTTTTAGAATTAGCTCATTTTGGTGGTTTTCCTCTCAGAAAGTGGTCAGCTAATGTTTCTGAAGTGCTCTCTGGCATGCCTGACGAATTCAAGGTCGACAAGCCAAAGGAACTCAAGGAGTTTGAGACTAAAATTTCTGTTCTTGGCTTGTTTTGGAATCCACAAAGTGATGACTTTCACTTCCAATTAATTGTTAGCCCTAGCCCTCAAGCTTGGACGAGACGATATTTTTTAGCACAATTAGCTAAGTTCTTTGATCCGTTAGGATGGTTTTCGCCTGTTATTATTTTAGGCAAAATTCTATTTCAGTCCTTATGGCTATTAAAAATATCATGAGATGATCCTCTGCCGCCGACAGTTGTTGCTAAATGGGTTAAGTGGTTGGATGAAGTGCCCCAATTAAACAAAATTACTATACCTCGCTGGAATTTCTTCTCATCAGGCTTTGAAAGGTTAGAAATACATGGCTTTGCTGACGTATCTAAGTCGGCTTACGCTGCTGTAATTTATATTCGTGTAGTTAAAGATGAAAAGGTCTACGTCACTCTTCAGTTGGCTAAGACCAAGGTAAGCCCTATTAAGACCTTGAGTATACCACGGCTGGAACTCTGTGCTGCTCAGCTGCTTGTTAAAATTGTCAGTCATTTTTTTCATTGTTGCCCTGTCAAAGATGCACCCGTCCACCTATGGACTGACTCATTAAACACATTGCATTGGCTTAATGCGCCGCCATCCAGATGGCCTTTTTTCGTTGCCATCAGGTGCTCAAACATATCCGAGCTGATGCCCAAGGCTGAGTGGCACCATATAAGATCTAGTCAGAACCCAGCTGACATAGCTTCTCGAGGAATACATCTAGGTCAAATGAGAGAACAGCGTTTGTGGTTTTCTGGACCAGATATTCTCCACGAGCTCCAGCCCGAGTACCCCAAACTTAAGATTGAAATTTTAGAGGATCCACTCTATAATGTAAACGTCTTGATGGAAACTAAAGGGTTAGATACCTTTGTCACTGAATTGTATGGTCAATATTCCAAATGGGAAAGGCTTCTTAGAGTAACTGCTTATTGTCTTCAATTTGTTTATAAGCTTTTCATTAAGGTAGTTCAAAAAAGGGTCAACATCGACAAAACTGACTCCTACCAGCCTAAGCTGGCTTTTATTTCTGTAAATACCTATTACAATGTAGCCTTAGGCAACCTGTTGACTAAGGAAATCGATAATGCTGCACCTTTAATAGTTTATACACATCAGCAGAGATGGTTTTCTGCCGATTTAGCTGTTCTTTGTAGAAACCAAGAGCTAAGTCCTGATGAATTAGAACAGCTTCCATCAAATAATCGTTTGCATAAACTAACGCCTGTTATCATTGATGATCTTCTTCGAGTCGGTGGAAGGCTTAGTAACTCTCTTTTAGATGCGAATGCTAAACATCCCTTAATCCTCTATGGCTACGACTGTATCACTCAATTGTTGATTGACTATTATCATCGCAAGGCATTACATGGAGGTGTTGAGATAATTCTCGTGTCTCTTAGGCAAAAATATTGGATTATGCGAGGTCGTGAAGTAGTGCGTGCCGAATTTAGTCACTGTTTCACCTGTAAAAGGTACAAGGGCCGGACTCAGACTCAATTGATGAGCGATCTTCCAAATTGTCGAGTAGCTTCTAGTCCACCCTTTCAGAAGACTGGAGTTGATTATGCCGGACCTTTTTTAATTCGGTTGTCTAAGAGTCGAGGGAAGGGTACTCTCAAGGGATACGTGGTCGTGTTTATATGTATGGCCACCAAAGCGGTACATCTGGAAGTGGCTGAGGACTGCTCGACTGAGGCATTAATTGCAGCATTTCATCGCCTTGTGTCTTGTCGAGGGCAGTGTACTGATCTTTATAGTGATCAGGGCACGAACTTTGTAGGTGCTGACCACGAATTAAAAAGAATGTGGACAGCTCGGTGTCATTAATCTGATTTTGCCGATAGTCTGTCGTCTTCTGGTACTGAGTGGCATTTTAATCCTCCAGCTGCCCCTCACTTCAGTTGTATTTGGGAATCTGCGGTAAAATCAGCGAAGTTCTATTTGAAGCGAGTCGTTGGTGATCAGATTTTGACGTTTGTCGAGTTCTCGACCCTTCTGTGTCGTATAGAATCGTGCCTTAATTCGCGGCCACTGTGCCCTCTGACCAATGATCCTGAGGACCTTTATGCTCTCACTCCTGCCCATTTATTAATCCTTAGACCGTTCTATATTTTGCCCCAACCAGATTTGACCTCCGAAAAAATATCTCCATTACACAGACTGTCCAGGATTTTTGGAGGCAGTGGTCCTCAGAGTACCTCAGCACTCTTCAGGCACGATCTAAGTGGCTTACGCCCCAAAGATCCATGCAGATAGAGGATTTAGTCCTTATTAAGAATGAGTTGACTCGACCTGGCAAGTGGCCTCTGGGTCGTATAATTAAAATTTTTAAAGATCAGAGGTCCCTAGTCAGGGTCGTAAAGGTCAAAACGTCCAGTACTGTTCTGACTAGACCGATCCATAAATTAATATTGTTAAGGACAAACTCTGAAATTGAAGCTATTAATTCGGATTAAACGTTTTAATGTCTTATTAGTTGCACTTGGATAATCAAGTTATAAAATTAAGAACAGTTACCATACTTTCACTTAGTTTGCTATTGTAAGTAGACAAGCGGTCTTCATTAGTATTCTCTTAATTTTGATTATATAATAAAATTTTTTTATATTTTTCTTTCATTTTTTTTATGTACATTCGTACTGACTGCTGTCCATCAACCTGGGGAGTATGTTCAACATCAAACTAGTATGTTTGATGGTTTTATTCTAAAGTTTGTATACTCACGCACTTTATTTTTCTTCAGTTTTTTTTCTTTAACCAATAGCGTGCGTATGATGGCCCTGCGTGACTACCAATTATACTGCTCTGCGTCAGATACATATATATTACTTTGGCTGCTTGCGACTGCTCGTCTGTGAGCAACAGCCAGTCCACCTACCACGCTCGAGCCATGCAGTCCGTTAAGCCGCAGCTGTCTTCGCTCACGTGGGTCAAAAGCACAGTTCTTTCATTAACTATTTTATTTAACAGTTCTAGTTATTTACATAACAAGATTTATTTATATATTTACATAGTGATTCCTGTTACCAAACTCTTATATTCATTGTTATCTTTTGATTTCTACACTATTAAAATTGTACCCAGTGTTAATAAATTATATATATTTTACTTTGAATTAACTGTGAAGTGCTGTTGACAAATGTTAGAAAGCTGGAACTGAACTTAAAAAATTCTGTACGTGCTGTACATTCCTGAACTATATACCAGCCTACAAGAGGTGAAGATGGAGATGTGGTGAGCAAAATAAGTCTGATTCATGGGATTTTAAAAAGCTGGGGCATGGAATTCCTGAAACTTTGGGCAGAAAGGAACCTTAGCCACATTAGAAATAAAAAAGACCTTAAAACACCAAAAGTTTCCGACCAGAACCGTAATACTAAGGAAAAACAAAATGCGTCGGGCCCGAATTAAGGTGAGTCTTTGACGTTGATCGATTCTCTCAAAACTCTGTTTTTAAATTCTGCGGATGAGGTAAATAGTTTAGAGTCGGACGGAACTAATAAAGTTAAATTTATCATTGATTTAGAAGTCACCAACCACCTTACTAAGTCGAAAGAATTATTTAAATAATTTAACAGAAGCCAAATCAAAAACATTAAATGTGCAAGTTTAGACTCTTTTGCAGATAGAAAAATGGAGGAAATAAGAAATCTACTTCTTAAAAATACTAAAAATGAAGTTGATTTTAACGGAGTAGTCTATGCTCGCAACTAAGTTAAAAATTTACTCTCCTTACGTAAATTTACTGACATGGGCCTGTATATATATTAAGATGATCAAGAAATAAGCATTTTCGATCCTGAAACAGAAAATGTCTGGACATCAGAAATATACAAAAAACTGTACTGGACAGTAGAATTTGCAAAGTTGGACAGCAAAAAAAAATTTTGGTTAAAGACAGATCGGAAATGCCAAAATAATGAAAATACTAACGGCAGAGTCAGAAGGTATCTTGATCGAAAAGGTAGATCAACATGACAGTCCATTTGACGATGTATTTTTTATACAAAATAAAAAGTTTCACGAAGTCTGGATCGTCAAAACTGAAGTAATAAGTGAAGTCCATTTCCTGAAAAATATAAAATGTTTAAATATAATAACAGAGCTGTGATATTGCACGTAAGGCTCGGACATGTGTCATTGGAATATCTCAGAGAACTGCAAAAAATATATCTGGAGATGAAAAGTCTGAAGGAGGCTGTTTATAGTGATGTGATAAGGATGTGTGACGTGAGCTTTAAAACAAAATCTCAGAAACTACTTTTCCCTTCCATGCGAGAAAGAGCAACCAGATTATTTTATATTATTTATTGTGACACAATGGAAGTAATCAGTCCACCAGTTTTCCCGAAAAAATATAAATTCATTTGTGAGTTCATTGATGACTTCTCGAGATTTGCAATGGCGTATCCCATAAAGAACAAAAGTGATATAGTTGAACGTTTGGAAAATTTTGTCAAAGGCTGTGAATACTTTTTAGGGTGTGATATTAAAGTATATTATCACAGAATTCACAGGGGAGGGTGCACTCAAAAAGTGTTGGACAGCCTTGGAGCTGAACGTCCGGATACCCCCAAATTGAATGGTACGTTGTAAAAGCTGAACAAAACCCTTCAAACGAAAGTCCGAGATCTCGTATGTGATTTGAAACTTCCGGAAAACATGTGGGACTTGGGTCTAAACGTGGCAGTTTTTGCATACAATCACATGCCACATAGTTCAAATAATATAGAAATGCTTTTGGTCAAGTTTGCCCTAATTAAAAAGGCAGATATAAGCCAAATGAAAAAATTCGACTGTGTCTCCTACGTGAGAGTTTAGAGAAACACTGATACGAAATTTCAGGCTAAAGAAAAGCAAACTATCAAGGTGGACTATATACCTACAGGATATCGTCTGCTTTGCATAGACGAAGGAAAATTTAACGAAAGTAGGGGCGTTCAAAGCTTCGAAAAACAAAGGATAGAGTGCCTCCAGTTGTATGGAGAAAACTAGATAGGCCGAAAAAGTCAACACAAATGAAAGCAAATGCAGTAGAATTAACTCCTGCATATGAAAATTTGATGAAAAACGTCAGCTTTACGGGCTTGGCTCTTACTCAAGATCTAATAAAAAATCTAACTTTTAACAAATATGATGTTGAGACGTTAGAATGGTACTATATGTCTGCAGAAGATCTTACTCATTGCTTGTTACTAGCTGAGATGAACAAAGGATTATCATCGTATGAAGAAGCAATGAAGGAAGTGGATTAGGAAGGATTGATTCAAGTGGTACAAGATGATCTCGACTCAATGGCAAAAAATGACGTTTGGGTACTGAAAGAGAGACCTGTGGAACTTATAAATGGCAAACTTCCAAACATAATTGATTCTTGTTGGGCGCTACAGAAACAGGTCGATTCTCAAGGGCAGAAAAAATGTCAAACATGGCTGGTATCACAGGGATTTAAAACAAAAATGAATACGTTTTGACAGAAACCTACACCTTAGTGTCAAGATTGACTTTGATCAGATAGGTTCGTGCTCTGGTCAATAAATTCAATTTGGACACTTGTCAGCTAGACGTAAAAAGAGCTTTCTTGAATGGTACTCTTTATGACAATGTATATGTATATGAGGATACCAAAAAGTTTAATCTGCGTGGACCAAGAATACCAAAATGAAGTCTGTAAGCTGCAACTGGCCTTGTGTGATATAAATGTCAGTTCTAAAAAATGGCATTAAAGGTTCTCGGAAGCTGAAACTAAAAAAGGTCTAAGGTCACACATTTTAGAACCATATCCGTTTACTTAGCACGAAACAGAAAAAATTCTTATTTTGGTTCTATATGATAATGACATGCTTATTGTGAGTAATAATCCTGATAAGCTGAAGTTTGTTAAATAAAATCTGCAAAGTGAATTTGAAATAACGGATCTTCGTTAAGTAGAGTCTTTCTTAAGGCATCGAAGTCAGAAGACAAACGGTGAAGTAGGTTTCAACCTTGACTCACACTTACTATATAGATGAAATTTTGAATAGATATGGATTCAAAGATTAGAAACCCGTAAGAACTCCTATGGCTATGTGCTGAATCAACAAAGAAAACAAAGAGAACAATCAAAAAGGCAGAATTACTTAAAAGAGATAAAATCGACAGAAAATCGTTTCTTATTGCGAGGCTGTTGGCAATTTATTGTAAGTGGCTAATACTGTCTGTTCTGACATCAGATATGCTGTGCATGTATACAGTTGATATCAGATTAATCCAACTGATAAAGATTGGATCATGGTCAAAAGAGTGTTACGCTACTTGGTTGGTACTAAGTCTCTTGGTCTAAAATTTTTAGGAAGGCAGGAAAACTTAGAAGCATTTCAGATTCCAGTTTTGGAGATTAAAAGGGCTCTTTAACGACGAACAGATATGTTGTCAAACTCCTTGGAGACTCCATTGCCTAGAGAACTCACAAGCAAACCTACGTTGTTTTGTCTACCTATTAGGCTAAATACGTAGCATTAATAAAGTCTGCAATTATGATAAACTACTAATATGACTCGTTTTGTTTCAGATGAGAAGTAAGGTGCAAACCAAATGGCAGTGACCCTTGACCCTTGTAAACTGGGATACAAGTGCCCTAGAAGATTTTTAATAAAATAATCTAGTAAAATAAATCCAAATCATATTTATTTCGAATTTCAATATTTTATTAGCTATCTTAAATTGGGAGGGAGTGTTGGATAGAATCTAACAGTAATAACGAAGTATTTTGCAAAACGACAATCAGAGGGAGAAACAGAAGGACCAAGAGTATTTGCAAGATTATTATCTCCTATTAATCCAATTATCAAGATATTAATATTACACGCAAGATACAATCCGAAAGAATAATAAGCAGCTGTCAACTATATCAAGTACGGTCTGATTGAGATGACTGATACAACAGTAGCAATAAACGGTGTTTTTTTTTTTTTTTTTTTTTTTTTGTATAAAAATCTGACTTCACGCTAATTTTTGACAAAAAAAAAGAAAAAATATGGCCTTACTCATTAAGGCTTATAATGTAAGGTCCTTTTTCTTAAACTTCGATATTACATAATCTAAAAAAACAGTGGACCAACAGTCACAAGTAGAAAGATGTTTAAACGTTTTCAGTTAAAAGTTTTACATCTATTCTTGACACTTCTTGGAACAAAAAACTACTTATTTGAAGCATTTTTGTTTGGAATTCATGCAATTTATGTGGTCAAATAGTAAGCTGTTAAAAATAAAAATAAATTTAAATGATGCTGAAAGCTACCGTGAGTTCCTTAAGTTATAAAATAATTGTTAGCCCTAAAGGGCCATTGATTTGCACTTTCTTACGTTACAATAAATGAAAAGAGCTATTTGTTAAAAGCGTTAAGATTTGAAACTGCCAAAAAATGTCATTAAGTAATTTTTTTTTCAATCCGAAAATATTATTACAGAGCAAAAAAGTTCCGAAGTCTTATTTCTCACCACAATAAGTACAAATAACTATTCTACCTATTTTAAAAGCTAAAAAATTAAAGTGATAATTGTCAGTGTTATGTAGTGAAAAGCTAATCCCTCACTTAATAGATTCCTTATTCGTCGATTTTGACGCTGACATTTTGAACTCAATAAATGTTCTACGTCGGTTTCTTGACGCCTAAAATTGTATTCATTTAAAGCATTTGGAGTTTTCCTTCCAACTCACCCTCTTGTGAGTATAAGCATTTTTAAGATTTTTGTGAACCCTAAGGGTGGTTTTTTGTCAACTTTGTTAAGTTGTAATATATTTATTGGCAAAATAGTTCGACGTCTGATCGCCCTAAAAAAGAGCGGTGAAATAAACTCTTTTTTGACTGAAGCTTTCAGTGAACGTGACTGCCTTGGTACCTCAAGATGATTTTCTCTAGTCTGCTGTTGTAGTAGTATACTAATTGGAAAAAAACTACAACATCTGAAGCGTTGTAGCTAGTTAAGTAGTGTAAAGCTACGTCTCCTGGTTTTACGTCAGAGATGCTGATGTTTATAGCACTTTTTTTGCAGAGCTCAGTCGTTTTGTCGTTTTGGTAATCTAAGGTGGGGAGATAGATTCATGATGCTTGTCCATCGGAGACTGTTCTGTTTGCTCAAATTTGTTTTTCCATCATAGCTGTTAGTTTCGCCCAGCACAAACCTTGGGGAGGATCGGTAATTCCTGGTTAAATGCTTAAAGTTGAGAGAGAAATGTGGGGTCGTTAGTCACCAGGGTTCTCAGCCTTGTGACGAACAACTCCTCTCGTGACGTTTGCCAGTGAATGACTGATTTGGTCTAATAGTGGCCGGCTTTGTATAGTCCTTTAGTCAACAAATCGTTGCTGGAAATAGTAGTAAAAATGTATTTGTTGGTGAGATAGTTTAATATTTAATAGCCCTAAAAAGAACCGATGAGATTGTTGGTTAATTAGGGAACGTAAACACTTATGATGATCCTGAAAAGGACCGGTGGTGAAACTTCTAGCCATTCATTATTATTATTTTTAATGATGGAGAGCCAGCTGCATGTAGTTTAACTGTTATTCCCCAAGTCTCTGCGTACCCAGACTGTGCTGGAGGAAGGTACGCTGCTAACCGAAGAATATCTTGTTTTGGGTCATTCCCCGGATAACTTACCGCTCATCATAAGTTGGAAAAGTGGACCTGGAAAATACCGTCTCTGAAGATATACCGTTGGAATGAACCATTAAGGAGGAGGCCGTTGTGGCTGCCCGAGCTCCTCAGGGTTGTTGTCTGAGCCTTGATGTTGTAGCAAAATCTGTTCTAGTAGCACCAGGTTAGCTAGAAGAATTGCTAGAGCAGATTATCCTCTATATAGATGTCACCTGATATTACGCATGAGATAATAGTGGCGAGAAAGTCTTTTTATTGGTGGCACTCCTCAATCCTGGTGGTCCGGGATGGAGTTCGACGTAAGTTGCTTGTCCATTAGAAAACAATGTCGTTGGTAGCCAGGATACTCAGCTGCACGACTTCTAGCTCTACGTTTTATGCACTGCTAACGAACGACTGTGGTGTTAGGCAACTTTCTCGGGGATGTAATAACGAGATTTACTGAATTCTCTTGCAAATAGCTTTGATTTTTTTTACGCGACCTAGCAGATCTTACTGACTTGAAGTAAAAAGCTAGCGTTTTTTAAAAAATTTTGAGTTTATTTATGACTATTGTTATTAATTTTCTTAAGATAAAAACTATACTAAAATCATCTAGGAAGTCAAGAGTCAGTATGAAAAATTTTAGCCAGATCGGCTTAGTAGTTTTTGCGGTTAGCGATTACAACGGTTTTTGCGAGTTTTCTATATATATTGGTAAGAAAAAAAAAATATATATATATGTATGTTTATAAAAAGTGACTTATGCGGACTTTACGTGCTTTTAACATATATATTAATAACATGGTAGGATTATGCGGACGTCCACATGATTCCACTTTAATTGTCCGCATAAGTCACTATTCGTAAGCATATATTTATATACATGTATATATATGTATATATGTATACAATTCATTTGAGTATTGATGTATGTGCTCGTAGTTGATACATGTGTCAGTTTCATACTGTAATCGTGGCATGCATACACGTATATAAATTTGTAGACAATAACTAAAAAAGTTCATGCTTCGTGTTTGCTGTTAAAAAAAATTAAGGCTGTTTACTTAGAAGCGATTTTCAAGATACAGCTAGGCTAAAATTAGACCATGACCATGGGGGTCTGATTTAGAGTTTTAAAGGTACCATAAGTATCAGCTAAAACGTGTTTTAACCTGTTTCAGCGCTCTGTTTCTGCATTCTGCTGTTTGTTATCAGGCCGTTTATGTTAGGGATATTGTGACTACAAATAAAATGGTGATTTTTGTCCTCAAGTTGGCTAAAGTAGTCTCTGAAAATGCAAAAAAAAGATGAAAAGTGTATCTAGGTAAAAAAAAGTATACGTATTCTATTAACAGCTGATAGATCGCATTACTAATGAAAGGGAAGAGTGCAGAGCAAACCGACTAGCAGGAGAGTGAGCAATGGAAAATGACTTATTACCATATTTATAAATAAAAGGAGGCCTAGAAAAAAATGCCAGAAATTAGAAAAGATTAAAAAATAGATATAATTATAAGACGTGAATTCCATACGACAAAAAATCTTGTAATAAGCTTGCTAGTCTTTCACCACAATTTAGTTTTTGATGAACTCCTGAATCAAGTATTTTCATAGTTTTACTGCTATATCATTTTTGTGCTTTCCATTTCTAATTTTGCATCTGAAGCGCTTACTACCCACTGAAATAATAAGTAAAGCATAAATTAACAATACAAATGAAAATTTACTAGGTTATCTAAAGGTGTTACGGGCTACTTCATTAATAAGTAAAACACAAACTAACAACATAACTGCCAATCACTTGGTAACCTAGGTGCTTATTGGCCACTTTCTTTTAAAGTAATGTATTAAGTAAAAATATAAATCCCAACTATCAGGTAACCCGAGAAGCTAATTGATTACGTCATTATAGTTTATAGAGCATTAATAAATAACACAAGTGCCAATCATCAAATAATCCAGGGTGCTAATTGGTGTCTTTATAATGAAGTAAATCGTAAATTCACCAGAAAAAAAGCTAATCATCAAGTAAACTCAGGTGCTTATTATCCATTTATTTAGTTCAGAAAGGAATAATAAATAATACAAGTGCCAGTTATCTGGTATTCTAGGACTTTTACTAGACACTTTATGATTTAATAAAGCAATCAAACGTAACTCAATTGTTTTTTGCTACGTAAGTAGAGGCAATTACTGGTCACTTTTTTAGTGAGTAAAGAATAAATAAACAACATAAATGCCAATCACCTTTAATTATTACGGGATTAAGGGTGCTAGCTGTTGACTTTATAATTAAGTAAAAGGTTAATTAACAATAAAAGTGCTGATATTAAGATAACTGGAGGAACCTAATAAATAACACAAGCGCCAGGTGCCCAGTATCCTCAGGCTCTTGCTGGCCACTTTATAAATTCACAAGGCAATAATACGTAATGCAAGTGCTAGTCATCAGGTAATCCACAATTCTAGCTAGTGGCCTTATAGTTACGTAAAGCTACGTCTCCTGGTTTTACGTCAGAGATGCTGATGTTTATAGCACTTTTTTTGCAGAGCTCAGTCGTTTTGTCGTTTTGGTAATCTAAGGTGGGGAGATAGATTCATGATGCTTGTCCATCGGAGACTGTTCCGTTTGCTCAAATTTGTTTTTCCATCATAGCTGTTAGGTTCGCAAGGCAATAATACGTAATGCAAGTGCTAGTCATCAGGTAATCCACAATTCTAGCTAGTGGCCTTATAGTTACGTAAAACATCAATTTATAACAAGAAAGCTAATTACCATGTAACTGGGGGCGTTTACCAATCATTATGTTAATAAATTAACCATCAATGACCATCTGCGTGAACCTAGTGGTGTGTTACTTCGAAGTAAGGGTCAACGTTTAGCTCACCTTCTGAGAGCACATCAAAAGAGCAGCCAAGAATGCCACTAGGGTTATGGGAGTGCTTTAACGGTTAATATTGAACATTGGAGACCCATGGGAAGCCAAAAAAAAGTTTCTTACGTCAGTCTCTAACTCAATACTAGTGTGCAGTGCATTATTAATTTTTTTTAGAATTTCGTATGCATACAGCCTGAAATAACCATATGATTGCCTACAACTTTTCTCAAAAAAAGTATTATTTTATAAATGTGGTGTAAGTTTGATTTGAGAATTAATTACTGAATAAAGTAGTAGATATTATAAGTCCCTTCTAATGTCTTTTTTCATAGAGCTAAAATCTAATATTTCATGATTTTTTATTACCAGAAAGGAGTAGATTTGATTAGATTATACCTGATTCAAGCAATTTTTATTGCTGAAATTGTTGTTCCATAGTAACGTCTTGGGGGTCTTGGACCATTGAATGATGCAACATTTGACGAGATCAGTCATGCCATTTCTTTCAATGATACATCTGATGTTGTCTACGCTTGTCCCGTTACCATCAGTTAGCATAACTGAACTTGGACCACAGTACTTGGCTGCTAGTACACCCGCTAGGCAGCTCATGCCACCCCCAAGCTCCAGCACTTTGCGACCCCGGCAAATTTCTGGTCTCTTTAAAATAAAATCAATTTTGACAATTTTAGTAATCAAACACATAGGTTAGTAAAATATATCTCTCAAGAAAAACATCGAGCAAAAAGTTGAAAAATGAAATAAATTTAGCAACACAGGGCTTTGTGATTTGAGCATGACTGTATTAATACAGTTGTATTCAAATCACCAAATCATGTGTTGCTAAGTTCATTTACTTTACGATAATTGAGCTAGTATAGAAAGGAAATTTGTAAATTGATTAATAAGAGAACTGGTACATTATTTTTTAATAAATAAATTGTGTCTCTCTTGAAGCTGTAGCACTCTTAAATTGAGTAATGATTAACTTTCAATTAAAAATTTTATTCATCCCATTACGCCGATAAAAAAATGAAGGTCGTTTATTATTTTCTTAAGTAAATTATGTAACGTTACACTTTGTGGTAAATATACTTCTAACACATAACCTCTGTATTCATAAGCAGTACAACTTATCTAGAATGGCATTATTTGAGACAAAAATGAAAACACCTGTTATAATAAATAATTGTGTATAAATACCAAAAAGCTTGATTCTTTGTTTTTTAGATTTATGGTATTTAACCTCTTCTTTATATGGTGATAGTGGTAGAATTGCGCTTATTGTCACTTTACATACGTGTTCTCCTGGACCCATAATTTTTCTTATGTTTTAGGTTTAAGCCTTGTATACTAAACGGACCAAAACCAGTGGTCAGTTGGCGTTTGGGTACCCAAGTATAAGGTGCTACTTCTATAGCAGACAGTACATGAATGGAAATATATCTTACCTTACAAAGCACTACTCTAGAGACTGTGCTACATTCATACATTCATACTTTAAAGGAGACTTATACTTCTATAATTTATTCATAGGTTGTAATCTGCAGAGATTTAATGTTTTATACTTATCTAATATATTATTACTAAAAACTAAATATTTTTTAACATTTGCATGAAAAGGTATGTATGTACTAAATATATCTACTTTTGCGCTGTGCATGTCAACCCTCCATTACTCTGACTTGAACGAAAAGCTTTTCCATTTAATATATAAAATAGATACATTTGTAAAATTAGAATTAAGGAGTTTTTAAACTGACGATATAAGGTTGATGACCTTAAGAAAATACATAACTGAAAGGAATTTTTCATTTTATCTCACCGATTTTACGAATCCAACCAGTGATCTTCGGCACACTAGCTAAGTTATCCACTCTGCTACAAGTGACCCCTACTGTCAATTATTTTTTTCTCCTTGTTCTAGTATGGTTCGTAACTTATCTCTTATTTGGATGTTCATTTACTGTTGATTAATTGATTAGATGGTTATACATAATATCAATTATTAAATTATTGATTAAATCAACTATTCTTTTTATATAATACAATAGTTCTTCCAAAACTTAGAAATAAATTTTTTTTATGCCAACTGATTCTTCGATGCATAAGTGTTATTTATCAATTATCTATAAATCTATAAACGTGAGATTATAATCTTAGGGTGTTTATATATTTCGTGTTAATCGCTGTATGTATATGTTTTAATATTTTTTTACTATTTAAGCATATATATATATGGATACTTGCCTAGATGTGCTATGCCTGTGCGCACTCAGTCAGTCTCTGTCTAACAGCCCTAATGCTAATTTGTCTGTTCATGTAGATGGAAAATAGAGGAGATTAGGAAGTAATAAAGGAAGAATTTATGTTGTAACTCACGCGTCTCTCATTAGTTTCAACCTTGCCCCTGTTCCTTTGATAATAGTTACAGGTAATCGGCCCTTTTTTTCTCTCTTCTCGTTTTTTTTTTTTTTTTTTTTTTCTCTTTCTCGATCGAAGCGAATCTGTTCTTTGTTTTTAAAAATCAATATTTTAAACAATTTTTTAAGACAAATACCGAGTCCAAAATGTTGAATAAAATACTATTCATAATTTACGATGTTTGTTGTTGTTGCTTAGAAATCTTACGTTTATTTCGCCAAAACCAATTGCTTCACAGAGTACCTTAAACAAATATTACGTCAAAAATGTTAAGTAAGGTAGCAGTATACTTTTGTTTATAGTTTTCATTCTTGCCTATCAAGAATTCGACGTACTCGTATATATATAATTTTAACACAGTTTTTTCTGTTGGATCCTTTAACATCAGCCATTGTATTGAAACAAACAATTTACTTACTAATTGTTGGTAACAAGTCAATAATTATTTGAGTTGAAGTTATTGAACAGTAAATGATGAATAATATGTTAAACTTGTAATATTTCACAATCCAATGTAACATTCCCTGTCATGTACTAAATATTAATTCCTTTAAAACAGAAAGTTTCGTTTTTAAATTAAATTATAAAAAGCAAAAGCTCAGCGATCTCGAACCATCGAGCGGTATACCTGATTCTGCAGTCGCGTGACATATAACTTACTTTTTTTGAAACAAGCTACCATCGCAAAACTCTAACTACGCGTGCAACCTCAAACAATCTTATGAAATGCTTATCTTACAAAATCAATTCACATTACAGCACCAAATAATGTGATTAATTAACAATTTTAAAATTCTTTACTGCGGATGTACACAAGACATATCGTACACAATTTTGACAGCAACTTTTACTTGATTTAAAATCCGAGAGATCAGCAGTTTTAACCATCAATTGCTGTAAAATTATTGCACCACGACTGTGCTCGTATCAGTCAAGAGTAATTGGAGAGGTCTGATTGGTCGTTCGGACCCCCAACTTGACGCGTCCTCCATAAACGCAAGAGTGTAAATACTCCTCACACATAACAGTGTTGGCCTTTTCTCTTCCATCAAGTGCTCCAAAGTAACTATAAGGGTTGGAAAATGAGTTCTGTTGCGTCTTTTAAGCGGATGTAAGACATAGTTCTGTTGCGTCTTTTAAGTGGATGTAAGACTTAGTTCCGTGATTAAGCTACGTATTAAAAGCATGCATTTCAAGCAAATGTAAGACTCAGTTTGGTGACGAAGCTGTGTAAGAAAAGCTCGAGCAAACCAGGCCACTATAAACTCACCTAAAAAGTGAATCAAGGAGGAACAAAAAAGAAAGGACCGTCGACTTCGGTTCCTATGTTAAAAGCAGCAGCCTAAATATTGTCGTCGTCACGAGTACTTTCATGTAGGATTAGGATCATTATTGCGGTCAACCTTGTAAGATCCTTTGACTGCGTGGGCGCAAGCAGTGGCTAATCAACGATCATAGAAATAAGTTAAGTGTAGTAAAACTTTAAATTGTATATACATTGTAAATGCGAATCTTAAACTTTATAATTCATATTACTTGTGAAATCAACTATTTTCGGCTTTTCTAAGTCTATTAATCATCAGATAAGACAACTTGCTTGTTAATAAAATTTAATTTTTTAATTAAAAAATATTCTTATGACCAAATTACATAAAATGTTTCATTAATATAACATTATGCCTACCTTGTTGCCTAGCTCAGCGTACACTACTCCATATATACCACTCGGTGAGTTTTAACACCACAACGCCGAGTCAACGATTTCAAAGAGAAGTATACTGTAAGTAAAAGCAAATAAGGCCTTTGGGCCAATGGCTGGTCCCTGACGATCAAAAATTAAATTTATTTGTTTGTAGAACGAATCTTCGAGTTCTGCCCTTCACTTATAGAAGCTCAGACACAACACCAATACTAGTATTGCATTTTTGTATATTTTATAATACTACCATTATCTTCGTAATACTGCTATTTGATTTGTAAATGGAATAAAATAGTTGATTTTTAGAAAAAACCTATTTAAAAAACCAGTAATGCATAGTAAAAAAAGGGTTGTAATATTTATTGCCATACAAGCAATTACTATATCATTCGTACAAACTTTTACAACTTTTCTGCATGACAAATTATTCAAAATTTAAAGAATTTCACTATCAGTTACCTAAAAATTCTTGAATATCACTTTTTATCTGAGAAGTTCTTTATTTCATTCGTCTTATTAATCAATAAAGATAGCATTTTACTAGTTAAATCTTTTTTTTTTATTTTGAGTTAATCATAACAAGGGATAAGAATGTAAAAGTAGGCGCTGAAACATATCTTCGTTTATTGCAACGCTGAAAGAAGCACATGATATTTTATTATATCATACTAATTTCTTTTAGCTTATTTATTATTTTGTTCATATCAGAATATATAAAGTAAAATATTCGTGTCATTTACTATTAATTTAACACCATAGTAAGAAAAGACAAAACAATTATTTATTATAAATTTCTGTCATTAGGAACAATTAATAAGACTCAACAAGAAGTTTGTATGTAACTTGGATCCTGATTAAATTGTTTTATTCTTTAAAATTACGTAAAATAAGTTCTAACGACATACTTTCAATACATCATCATAAAAACTATAAGTAACAACTAAGTATATAAGTGTTCTTAATGTACGAACTAAAAAAAAAATTCTTCAGAAAATTAGAAAGTAAAGCTTTAATGTTGGTGTGAATAATTTCTGTCATCCTAATCCTACATGAAACTTATGCTTTAACGTCTTCAGAAATTTGTTTTTTATATACATCATTACATTGTTCTGAGTGTGGCTTACAGTTCAAAGAACATTAAAAAATAGTTACATTTCATACAGTTGGAATAGTTTACTTCAAGCCATCAGCCAATAACTTATATTTTCTTAATGTAATTGCTTTCCATAAAATAGGTATAAATAAGAAAATTTATATCCTTTAGTTAAATAGCGTATAATTATTTTAAAATTTATGTGTGGCACTATCAGATATACGACAAACAATGTACATTATACAATGTACAATGTAGAATGTATATTATAAAAGAGAAAAATTTACAATTTTTCTAACAATACATTATATAAATAAAACAAGCAACAGTACTTTTATCAAAAAACCATAAATTTTTATTTAGTTTAAACAAATTAAAGACAAATTTTCCTCCAACTGAATACCTACAAATTCACCATCATTACTTTGCGAAAAAAATCGTATTTATTGTTGACAATATCTTATTTAATAACATTTTTCTGTCACTGCACAAATTCGAGAAGACATTTCTTCGAATATGATGTACGTCATCATTGAACCTGAAAAAAACGCATACAAAAATACATATTTCAAACTCAATTAATCATTGACTTGTTACCAACAATAAGTAAGTAAATTGTTTGTTTCAATACAATGGCTGATGTTAAAGGATCAAACAGAAAAAACTGTATAAAAGTTATATATATACGAGTACGTCGAATTCTTGATAAGCAAGCATGAAAACCATAAACAAAAGTATACTGCTACCTTACTTAATATTTTTGACGTAATATTTGCTTAAGGTACTCAGTGAAGCAATTAGTTTTGGCGAAATAAACGTAAGATTTCTAAGTGACAACAACAAACATTATAAAACATGAATACTATTTTATTCAACATTTTCGACTCGGTATTTGTTAAAAAAATTTGCTTAAAAAATTTGTTTAAAACATCGATTTTTAAAAACAGATAACAGATTCGTAATAGAAGACCTCAAAAACCATGAAAATAGGGAACTGTTTGTAGCTTTAATGATTTGCACCAACTATTTGTGTAAACAATCCGTTTTTGCAAAATAAACGACAGATCGGTTATAAGAGATCTGAAAATGAAAAAAAATCATTGTTTTTTTTTTTTAAATTTTTTTGTTCATATTTGCTTAAACAATATGCTTAAACAATTTTTTTTTGCAAAATTAATATCAGGTTCGTATTCAGCACCATCGAAAACCATTAAAACCACTTCTTACTTATTTTTCCTGGTCACACCTTTTACGGAAATTAAATGTAAGCAGCTTGGTAGGACTACAGCGGCGACTTTGGCGCCACCTACACAATACGTGCAGTAACATAGACATGCGAGGGAAACGGATTCTAAAACTAGACTCCAAGGTGAATAAAATCATACCTAACGATAATTTTTTGGTGCAAAATTCAGTTGAAACGGGAATTTCGACACTTTTTTGCGTTTCGTCCCACTATGCTGCGGGCCGATCGGAATTTCATGCAACTCTTGTCTGTTTCACCACTGATACAGTAGTGTTGAATAATGTGAAAAGACTTGTCTGAACTTGCTAATAATAAATAAAACAGCATTTGTCATGTAAGTCAGTCTATAGTATGATGAAGTATGTACTAGACATTCAGGACTTTAAAAAGTCTGCCAATTATTATGTGTTGAAAGAATCAGCGATTCTCACATTAGGCTAGCGCGTTGAACCACATGTGTGCGTTTTTATATAACCGTTACCTTAGCATTAGATGAGTCAAAAGTACGAACGTGAAAATTGATGGCTTGATCTCTACTATTATCAATTAGATTAGAAATTTAGTAATATTAATTATATAGAAGTTAAGAATGTGCTACGAAAACATCTCAAAGTTGCTATAAAGATTTCTGTAATTTGAAAGTTGAAGAAAAGGTAGCTCAAAAGTTTTAATTTTCAATTATATGGGTGATTATCCAGAGTTCGAACTCCCCAACATTATAAACTGCATGTCATCATAACGGTGCGTATAAATCTATATGTGCCACCCTTAATGTCAAACGAATAAAAAATTCTTTTTTAACATGGAGTAAGAAGATGTCGCTCATACTAAAGTTGATGCATAATAAAAATGTAATAAAACTGCATTTAAAAAAAAATTATTACTATACATAAATGTATTGAATTCATACTATTGCTATAGTTTATTTAAACTTTCTCTACAATGAGCATAAGATTAAACATTAAGAACCAATGATTAATTTTTTATGAAATATACACACTCTTCTACAGTGTAGAACGTATATAAACGAATTTTAGCGCAGAGTACTGCTTAGTTTATCACGTAGTATCTAACGTGACGAATACGAGCTTATGTCATAGTTATTACGTCGTTTTTAAGCTATAAAATAGAATATGGTTTCACACACGAAATAAATTATAGAGATTGAAGATTTTCTTGATACTTTTCAACAATTTTTACGAAAAAAAATATCTGTTGCGTTGCTTATAAGAACAGTCATTGGATCGTGTGACCCCCATGCAACTTTTCTACCTTACCTATGAAACAATGATCATCCGTCGAAGAAAATACATGGGCTTTGCTGGTGTGAGAGTGATTGTTCCATTAAAAAGTTACAGCAGTCCATATACTCTGTAGCAAAAATATATATTTAATTTACGTTTATGAAGATAATACTTTCACTTATTTGCAATCTACTGTAGAGTGTACAGTGATTAACATTTAGTAGTGTATAATACCATCACGTCACATTCTTAACATGGCATATTCAAAAACGGCGTTAATATATGGTAATCATAAGGCACAAAAAATTTAACGTAGAATGAAATTTAGCACAATTAGTAAAGCTCATCAAATCAAATTGTGGTTTTGCTCTTTGGTGTAAAATAGCATTGAACCAAACATAAAAAATTTTTTAGGCGGACTTAATGGCCATAAAAAAAGTTTTTTTTTAAACTTTTCAGTTGAAATATCATTGGTAGACCTAGTACTGCTGATACCGAAAGTGATTTTGAAACTGATAATAATGTTGATGCCAAAAACAATGACTGTGTAGGCAAAGAAGCAAAAAATGCATGAATCGTGGAATAAAAGAAAGTATACTTTTTAATTAGTGCATTCTTATGAACTGATAAGAATTTTCATATAGCTTTAGTTATCCTGTGACAATTCAGCAGTCAACATCCAAAACATGGGTCCGTACTACAGCAAACCAAAATACTTGAGCCTCAGTTAGAAGTAGAAATGGGTTGATTTGGTAAGGATGTATTGACAACATATCACGTACAATTTATATCAATTATGTTTCACAGAAATGAATTTATGGTTAGTGTTCCTAATTGCAGTGGATTGCAAGTCGTTATACTGGTGGGAGATTCAATAATATTAAGACCAAACAGCTAAAGACGAAACTATTTAATCCAATGACCCTATAAACTAAGTACTTTAACTTGCAGTAACCCTGCACTAACCTTTGCTCATGTTGTTGATAAATAATGTTAAAAGCATATTTAATCACATATTCTAAGGTGTTTTTACTGGTCATTTTATAACTCATTAAAGCATTACTTAATACTACAAGCTCCTAGAGGCAGGTTGGTATCTCTACTGGCTGGAACATCCTCAATTAATATATATACATATATATTTATATATATATATAAAACTAATCACCAGGTAATTCAGGGCATTGATTGGTCACTTATACTTATATACTCATTATACACATTATACTTAGTAAATCATTATTTAACTACATAAGCGCCAATCACCAAGTAACTTTGGGTGCTGAAAAACTACTCAAATAAATAATAAGAAAACAATAAGTAAAGTAAGTCCCAATTACCAGCTAATCTGGGGCGCTCACTGGGCGCACTGACTTCTGAATAATTTACTAAGATCATTATAAATAATACCAGCGCCAATTGCTAAGCAACCCGATGAGCTTACTGGTTGTTATGTATATTATTTTATGAAGCATTAGTAAACAATAGAAGAGTCAGTCACCAGATAAACTGGGGTAGCACTAATCACCAGATTTTCCATGTCGTTTACGAGCTGCTTAAAAAATTAATAGTAAAACCATAAATAACAGAATCTACAATTAGATTAGCTTGCTTGTTTGATACTTGATTATTTAATTAAGCACGACCTGATGATTTGCACTTATGTTAAACATTATTTCCCTATTGACTTATAAACTTGCCAGCAGTAAACACTCCAAATCATTTGGTGGTTAGCGATTGTATTGTTTATTAATGCTTAATCAATTTGATCCTTGCTTGCTAAGAGCCCGTAACACTATTTCGTAATACATTGTATCTTTCTTTAATATTGGATAACCGACTCGGATAAGGACTTGTACAATCGTTAATAATTAGTTCAAAATATAAATATTAAAATAAAATTAAATTGTTATCGACAGCGCCGTTACCTTCATTATAATAACATTTTATACGAGCCCATAACGCTCCTATTCTTCTTCAGTAAAATAAGAAAGTCGACGTAAAAAATTTTTGTACGCAGAGCGGGCAGGCTCAAAAAAATTTTTGCTTCCATTAATAAGTTATTAATTATTAGTCAGGGACAGAACAAGAAAAATATCTGAACAATTACAAATCTATTTAAAGTTTTTGTCCATTTCGGCCCTTAAAATATGCCAGTTTAAGTAGTTACATCCGAACTTCTATAAGCGAAGGGCGAAACTCGTAGATTCATTCTACAAACAAATTTAACTTCTGTTCGTCAGAAACCGGGCGTCGGTCCAAAGGCCGTATTCACTCTTAGTTACAATACATTTTTTTTTAAATTGTTGACTCGGCGTTGTGGTGTTAGGTTTCACCGCATGGTATGTGTGCAGCAGTGTTAGTGTGTCATACGTAAGTTGGCGATTCGCCTACTGTTTGAATTTATATCTTCTTTAATGCAATAGTAGCGTATCTTATTAATTTTTCTTTGTCAAGTCCTTGTTAAATTCTTTGTTATAAGTTGTCTATTTAAATTTTTCCTGATATTCAATTCATTCATCAAACTAAGAATTACATGTTTATCAATCAGAATTTTGAATCTAGGAAAATTTCAAATAATGTAGTAATTGGAATATTTTCAAGTTAAAAAAGTAAATTTATTCAACAACCAAGTTATGTTTTACCTAATAATTTAGAAAATTTAGTAAAGCTGGAAATAATTAATTTAAAAACAATGTAGATTACAAGATTCCAATTCGCATTTACAATTTTTATACAATTTACAGTTTTTTTAAACTTAACTTACTTTTATAATTGTTGGTTAGCCACTGCTTGCGCACACGCAGTCGCAAGATTTTACAAGGTTGACCGCAACGATAATTGTAATCTTACACAAGAGTACTCGTGGCAATGACAATAATAAGGCTGCTGCTTTTAACGATGAAATACATCTTGACGGTCCTTTCTTTCTTGTGCCTCCTTGATTCACTCTTTAGGCAAGCTTACAGTGACCTAGGTTGCTCGAGTTTTTCTCACACAGCTTAGTCACCGAACTTAGTCTTACAACCGGTTTAACGACGTAACATAACTCACTCTCCAACCATTATTGTTACATTGGAACACTTGATGAAAGAGATAAGGCGGATATTGTTATGTGCAAGGAGTTTTTATACTCTTGCATTCAAGGAGAACACGTCAGGTTGGAGATCCAAATGACCAATCAGAGCTTAACCTAATGACTCTCGATGGACATGAGCATAGTCGTGGTGCAATAATTACACACTAAGTAATAGTTAAAAATGCTAATCTCTCAAATTTTACATTAAGTACATGTAGCTGTCAAAATTCTGCATAATATTCCTCGTGGACACACGTAGTTTAGTTCACACGTTATATTTATTGCGCTGTATTTACGTTAATATTCTCTCACAATAGTAACGCTTTTCTTATCTCTACTGTCTCTCTATCTCTTGACGTGCAAAATCAAAAGAAAGACTTTTCCCTGTATTAAGCTTATGTTTATCTTTCCCTAATCACTAGCTATTTTCACTCTAGTATTTATTCCAAAGTACGAGCCCAAAATGCTTGAGACATTCAAATTTAATTGTTCTGCGCAGCAATCAGTCAGCTCATGGCCGCTGTTGAAAACGCCACTCTCACAGCGAGCACTTATGATCAATTTTTTTTTTTGTTGATAAATTTGTACATTGTTTTAAGCAAAGTGATAACTTAATTACCTGCTGATTTTGATTCCTACTTACGAAAATTGCCATCCCAGCATTTTTTTCTTGCGCAAACATTTTGGTAACAGAGCGTCATTCCGGGGATCATTCAACCGTTGGTGTAGGGTCAGGACTTGCAACGTGTGCTAACTCCCAGTTCGTTTGTGACCTGTTCGGTATTGGGCGTATTGTGTGTGTGCTCGTGAAAGTCTTCACGAGTTTGAGTTCAGTGTGGGTGGCTTTCATGTTTGAATCGTCAAAGTGGACGGTCGTTAGCTTCGACGCACTTCAGATTGTTTGTCACGCGCGCTTCATAGCAGAATTTAGTTTGACATGCCGTCGGACTTAAAACCGCTTTTCAAAAATCAAGGCGAGTTGTTCCAGCAGATCAAAAACGCAATTGTTAATTTGAGAAAGCTAGGCCAAGAAATTAACACGTTCTATAAGGACGCTCAGAGCAGTTAAGAGCCAATTGGGATACCTTCCAAATGAATCACGATAAAATTCTCGCACTTCAAGACGGCTCTGAAGAAATAAGCTATTTTAAGGATAATAACTATGGTGATACAGATGAGGCCTACCTTGATTTGGCTGCACTTCTTGCTGAGGAGCTATAGAAGTTTTCTGCGCTACTAGAAAGTGATAAAATTGTGCCCTCAGCTACCCCAAGAAGTCTACCACCAATAGCTGTACCATTCTTTTCAGGCAAGTTTTCAGACTGGCTAGAATTCAAGGATCTATTCGGAGCTATTATTGTGCGTGATTCTCGTCTAAGCAACTTCGAGAAGTTACAACACCTAAAGACACACGTCCAGGGCAAAGCAAAGGAAATGCTGTGCACGGTGCAAACGGTCGATGCAAACTTTGAAGCAGCATGGAAGATGTTTAATAACCACTTCAAAAACAAGAGGTGCTTGGTCTCAACATTTACCAGGGATTTGCTTTCCGTACCAGCTGAATCAGATTTCGCAAAAGAGCTGAAGATATTGCTCAGTGGTACCGTAAATGGCTTAGCTGCATTAAAACAGTTTAACCGTCTCCCTGCTTGTTGTGACGACCTGGTGGTGGAGCTTATTATCTGGAAGCTTGACGCACGGGCTCTGCGAGAATTGAGAGTCCTTGCAGAGCTCTACCACCCAAACTTCTACCTTTGTTGCGATGAAGCTCTTCATCAAGTAACGCATTTCAACGCTTGAGATTGTTGGTGTCACTGCAGATATGTCGTCTCACAGGAAGGTCGGAAACAGCTCTGTCTTAGCGCACAACAACGTAAGCGAAAAATAACGCCTGTGCAAGGAGGAGCAGTTTATTATGCACTGCGTTGACTTCAACGTCAAAAGTCCGCAAGGAAGAAAGCAAGCCGTTGAAGCTAAAGGCCTGTGCTTAAACTGATTGGGTATGCACAAGCTTGTAAGCTGCAAGTCAAGCAAGCGTTGTCAGACTTGCATCGTTGACCATCATTCCATGCTGCATGAGACTGCAATATCTGTGCAATTTTTAGCATCTACTTGGCCGGTGGTACTCGCCAAAAGATGTCGCATCAATTGCAACTGGCTTGCTTTGTCAGTCAACTCTACATTTCTCCCTTCTGTCTTAGTCAAGATGCAAGGTCACAACGATCGCACACACGTGACACGTGCTATGCTGGACAGCGGCTCACAGCAGTCGTTTGACATAAAAATCTTGCTATAAAAGCTCGAGCTTTCAAGTAACGCTAGAACTCTTGAGATCACCAGTGTTGGTGGTACCAAGGGTCCACAAGTTCATGGGCAAGATAGCCTCACTCTTACTTCGACCTACGGCAGTGACGCAAAGCTAACGCTCGATGCCTTCGTCCTTTTACTAATCAGCAAATACAGACCTGGCACACTTAAGCTTTTCAGTAATTAGAACTATTTGCAGAGCCTAGCGTTGGCTAACGACTTTTGTGAGAACCCTGTAGAGGTCGAGTTGCTGCTTGGAGCCGATGTATTTCCGCAAGTGCTGCAAGAAGGCTTACAAATCGGACCGGCAGGAACACCTCTAGCCCAATGCAATATCTACGGCTGGGCGATCTGTTGTCCTGTAAATGCATTAACAACATTACGTGATTCTTTTTAATTCTATGACTTAGGTAAAGACCTTTAGTTTTTTCTATTATTCATATTAATTATGAATTTTTGTTTCGTTTTATTCACTCACGGAATAGGTGGGCGGAATGTTCAGTTTAAACATTGTATTCATTGCGCTACATTTACATGTACATTCTTTCTCTTAAAATCGTAATACTTTTCTTATCTCTACTATCTCTTTTCGTGCAAAATCCGAACAAAAACTTTTGCCTATATTAAGCTGATGTTCATGTTTTCTTGACCGCTAGCTATTTTCACTCTATTATTTCAAAGCGTAAGCCCACAATGCTCGAGACATTCAAATTCAACTGTTCTACGCAACAGTCAGTGAGCTCACAGCCGCTGTTGAAAACACTTCTCTCACAGAATATATAATTAATGTTTTTGTTGATAAATTTGTACACAGTTTGAAGCAACGTGATAATTTATTAACCCGCTGATCCCAATTCCGACTTGTGACAATTGCCCTTCTGGCATTACGTCCTGGCGCAAAGACTTTAGTAGCAGAGCGTTGTTATCATACTTAATATATTTTACTTCTTCAGCATCTCCTTGAAGTGTGAGATAATTCATTTGGAAGGAATCCCAATCAGCTCTCAATTACTCTAAGCGTCCGTAAATTTTTCTTGGTCTAGCTTTCTCAAATTTATGAGTGCGTTTTTGATCCACTGGAACAACTCATATTGTTTTTTGAAAAGCGGTTTCAAGTCCAACGACATAGCAAACTTAGACTTGCCGTGAAACGCGTGTGGTAAAGGAGCTTAAGTGCGTCGAAGCTAACGACCACCCGTCTTGATGATTCAGAGACGGAAGCCGCCCGCACTGCACTCGAACTCGTGAAGTCTTTCGTGAGCACACACACAAAACTTGCCCAATACCAAACAGGTCACAGACAAACCTTATGGACGCTGTGGAGAATGCTTCTTGTATAGCGATTGTTTATAATTAATTCTTTTGTAAACAAATCTTTGCCGAGTAGAAAATGTGGAAATTGTTGATTTTTCACATTTTTGGATGTTCTACTACGAATTGATGTTGTGAGATAAGCGCTTCATAAGATTGTTTGAGGTTGCACGCGTAGTTCGAGTTTGGTGATGGTAGCTCGTTTAAAAAGAAGTAAATTGTATCACGTGATTGTAGAAGCAGGTGTACCCCTTGAAGTTTGGAGATCGCTGAGCTTTTGCTTTTTATAATTTAAAAACAAAACTCTGTATTTTGGAGTAACAAATATTAAGTACATGACATGAAATATTACATAGTAAAATGTTTCATGTGTTCTTATTTATTAACAAAACATGAATTTATGCGGTTACTGGGTTGAATTTCTTAGTTTGTAAGGTTACTTTGTTAAAACATTTTCTTACCATACTGGGCCAGATGAAGGAACTGTCATGCTGCTTTATTGAACAAAAATTTCTTTTTACGGTGCAGAATTAGTGTAAAATTTTATTTAACCCATAAGTGGAAACAAAGAATTCCTAAGATCTCATGCCTATTTCCTGCAGTCTGAAAGATTCTTTATTTTTTCACTCCAGGTGAGTTATATGTTTTGTATTATTTTATGCTGGTATCGCGACTTGTAAGTCAGTGCAATCAGTAATTCACGATTCTGAAATCACGACGAATCATATTTATGTGTTTGATAACTTATTAATAATTTTAATTGTCTTAAGAAGAGATTGTAGGTGAATAGGATGTCAATTAGAAAGTTATATCGTTTAACATTTTACTTGTTTCTGACCTAATGAATTCAAGTGGAGTTTAGCTATTCAACTATAAACTAATTAAGAGAGGTCACTCAATTTTTACATTCATCTAAAAATATGCAATAGAAAAATTTCATTTCAAACATAATATCTTTGTCTGACATCTTCTCAAAGAAGTATGCATATCTCATACTTTGAATACATTGCATACTTCTATTATAATGAATTTTGTCTGACTTTCCTGTCAGTCAAATGAAGTTTTAATTTTTTCAGATTTTAAGAAAATTAATGCAGAAAGATAAGATATTTTCACATTAATAATCATTATTACTACACGTAGGTCACAAAGTCCTTAAAAGTGCACCAGGCCGAATGGCCCGGCTTGAATCCCTTTTTATTGTCTACTAGAATACTGACTCCGATTTACGACATGACATGTATGACACGCCCCGCCATGGTAAGAAGCAGGATGAAAATAGCCAAAAGCATCTTGTAGAAAAATATTTTTACGCATGTCAACCAAAAGGGAAGAGAAATTGTTATTCTGAAAACATTTTAGGCAGTTCTACTAGTGGGTTACATATTGAATAAGAAATTTTGTTGTCAATGAGCATTATGTCAGTGCACTCAGCAAAATACTGGACTTTTATAGTGTGGTATGTTTTAACTTCTGATGATCAAAACAAAGATACAAAATTGGTGGTATTAGGCTATACTGTAGAGAGAATCTCTATCTGATTCACCCTTGTGTACTGTTCAAATACTGTAACTTATGATTTGGTATTCTCCATATATGGCTACTAGGATTATTATTATTAGTACAGTTACCAGAAAACTTTATGCGTTAGGTAGTCAAATATTGAGGGACGAGGTATTCATGAATAATTTTTTTATCAGGTGGCCATCCCCTGATGAATAAAACGAGAAGAAAGGTTAATAAACCTGACGAGATTTCTAGTTTAGGTTGCATTCTTTTACACAAACGGACCTCAAATCACTCGGATATTTTATATACCTTCCCTGAATCCCAGTAAAAACTTGGGATATTATCACCTACTCTGATAAAACCAAAATATTCATACAAGAACTTTTGGTAATCAAATCTCTTTGGGACACTTAATTGCCCTTATGAATTGATATTCAATGGCAAAAATTAGTAAGTAAGGTACATAATTTGAATAAAATTCGAACCGTGATTCTTCAAAAGTTTCTCATTTTAAAATTCATGGATTTTCAGATACTTAGAAATTCACTTACTCTCAGATAATAGATGTTAGAGTTAGAATAGGAGATAGAGCGCATATATTATTGTAGCTAGACAAAATCAAAGTTGTTCCTATCAAAATCCTGAGCACACGTACACGCTTAAAGTTTTATGCAGCACATTTAGTGTCGAAATTAGTGCACCATTATCTAGAGTTAGCAGAGTTTGGACAATCTGAGTTAAATCTATGGATTGATTAAAAAAATTTTCTTTATCGGTTACAGATTCTGCCTTCCAAGCAGCCTACTTTTATAGCTAGTAGATGCGCTATCATCCAGCTCTTAACTTCTCAAGCCTATTAGCTTCATGTTACATCTAAGGAGAATCATGCTGACATAGCCTTGAGAGGTGTATTTTCATCTCAAATTCCTGATCAAAGACTATGTTTTAATAGCCGACAGCTACGTTACGAAATTAACTCTGTATATCCTATACTAGAAGTGTTAGATGAAACGCCGCAGTCAGAGATATAATCTAATTTTAAGGTTCAGGCGTACCAAACTACTTTAGTTAAAATACAGGATTTGTGCAACAAGTACTCAAGTCTAAGTAAACTAATAAGAATTACAGCTCACATCCTAAGATTCATTTTTCGTTGTCAAAGGTAATGCTCTCATATTGAAAAAAGATGTTTAGTGTATCTGATAGTTCTCAGAGTGACCCCCAAACCCATTGTTCAAGCTGGCGTTTCTACTGTTTTAAATCAAAGTGACACATTTTATAGTAATTCTCAAAGGGTTTGGATTTTTGAGTTACATAATGACAAAATTTTCTGCGTGCATCAACATAAAAAACTGCAAATTATAAATTAAAATAAAGGCAATTAAGGGGTGTGAAGTGTTTTATTAGAAATATTCCAGTCAATATTTTCGTGTTTTAAAACGGGCTTTTTAAGATCATTCAGAATAGGTGCCGTAAGTACATACCAGAGATAATCACAGGACTATTCCAATTTACATGTTTTCTTTTTCCATTCTCTGATTTTTTTGAATTATGGCTATGAGCGAATAAAAAATACAAAAGTGTATGTCATATAATATTTGTAAACTAAGCTAAGCATAGAATTTAGAAGAGGAATCTTCCGCAACATGATATCAAAAATTATACTTTAATTCTGAACTGACAATTTTAACAAATAATAAAGAATTAGAGTTAGAGGACCCAATTGGCTTAATATCCTGTAGTAAATGATTTTAGCTAAACCTGTTTGTTCATTATACTTTACTTAGAGTAAGAGGTTGAATAGATCACGCCTATAATAAGTTTAAATAAAAATATCAATTCATATTTGGTTTGAAGGATCATTTTTTAAATTCGCTTATTGATTATTATCATCTAAAATTTGTCCATGGCAGAGTTCAAATAGTTTTAAAGAAAATCGTAGGAAGTTTTTTGGCACTTTAAAGTTGTCAGGTATTTCGAGATCAAATTAATAGATGTATTACTTGTAAGGGATATGCTAGTAAGACACAAGCTCAGTATATGAGTGATCACCCAGATTTTAGACTATAACTAGAACCCCCGTTCTTCAAAACTGGAGTTAATCTTGCTAATCCCTGCTCTGTTACATTAATGAAGGCGAGAGGAATAGTTACTCGGAAGGATTGTGTCGTTATTTTCGTTTGTATGATCACTCGAGCTGTCCAACTCAAAATTGTTTAAGACTATTCTTCTGAGGCTTTCTTGGCATCTTTTTATCATTTTACAGCTTGCAGTGGTCATTGTGCACAATTATTTTTAGAAAGAGGGGTGAAATTTGTAGGAGCTAATAAGGAACTAAAGCTCTTATTAAAGGATTTTTTAAATTCCAGTTAGCTAAATGCTCAACTTTTGGAGATTAGTACGAATTGGTATTTCAACTGTTCACAGCACCTTATTTTAGCGGAGTTTAGGGAATAGCAGTGAAATCTATAGAATTTTATCTCAAGAGGATGGTAGGTAAGCAAGTGTTGACATGTATCAGCTACAAACTCTTTTTTACTGCAATAAAGCTTGTCTAAACTCCCATCCTTTGATAGCTTTAAGTGACGACTCTCACGATCTTGAGTAGATACTAAAGATTTGCCTCTTTCAAAACGTTGGAAACTCCTTTCAAATACTTTACAGTTTTTTCAGAAACGCTGGTCTACTAAATACTTGAATTCTTTATAATCTAGGCAATAGTGGTATGTTAAACAGCGTTTTGTTCAAAAGGATGAGTTAGTGTAAATCCAAAATGACAATTATCCACCAGATAAATGACCTTCAGGTAAGATGATAGAGGTATTTTCCAGGAGTGATTCATTAGTTAGAACGCTGCAAGTTATATATTTATATATATACATACAAGAATTAAGTATCTCGAATAGAATCGATACTCTTTTATAATTTTATGATACGTGCATTTTTAACGTAAAGATATTAGGCCAGTATCAAAGTTAAGGCTCATTAGCAATAAAATTTTTCTTTAACAAGAAATTAATCAACTGTTTAATAATAGTTGAAGTTACTTGTACCATTCAATTAATCTTTTGTAGGTAGTAAACGTGAATTAACAATATAAAATTTTTGGAGTTATATAGTTATTACATACTTATAGTGATTAAGTAAAGAATGATTCAGATCTCATGTGTATTGTTACCCAAGGCAAGGACAAGGGTTACAAACACGAGATCAAAATATTCCATACTTCCGCCCGTGGTGTGTATAAAATTTTATGTCTCCTGGTACTCAGTAGTTTTCAGTCACGGACCACTAGTGACATAAATAAATATAAATAATAAGTAATAGATACATGGTAATCTCAGTATAAAGAAAGTTTGCTACAGTAACAATAAAATATCTGTTATTATCTCGCGAGCTAACCCAATTAAATCAATAAATACTTATTCAATTAAAAAAAAAGGATTGATGATTGTTTTTAAATTTTTAAATAATAATCAGGCTCAAAAATCAGATAACAGACAATAGAAACAATCATATTTTTTATTTTTCAGACCGTGTGTTATAAGTAAAAAGCGCAATTATTAAACTTCGTGATATATGTTCAGAAATTTGTAATTTAAATTAAACAGCTATTAACAATTAATCATGTAATACAGCTATAGTGTCAACATAATCTGATTGATAGGAGAGGTAACTTTAACTATCTCTAGAGTACCCTTAACTTAGTTACTTGAGTAATATATTATTATTCATTAATAATCAATTTTTTAAGGAAAGGAAATTTAACGTACTGTTTGATAAAAACATAAGTAATTAACACATCGTTTCTACGATGTTCATGTATAATAAATAATTTTTGATTGTGAGAATTCTGTTGTTACTAAGCAACTGTCTTTTGAAACGCGTAGACTTTGTTAATTTACAAAAAAGACATAATGGTAAAAGGTAGTCGAATAAAAGATATATTAAGGTCTTCAAATATGTTGAATTACTAAGTACTTTTTTTCAAATTTTGTTTGAAAATAAATTTAGCTTGTACAATTAGCTTAAAAAAGAAAATGCTGAGAGTATTGAGACAAAGTTGTTTAATATAAAAAAATTTAATGATAGATTTAAAATTCTAAAACAACATTAAAAAAAATGTAGGTAGTTTAATTTGGTAATAAAATGTTGTTCCAGAAATTAATTCAGCTAACACGTAAATGTTGTTAACATCTCTATGTCAAAAGCTTTGGTATAAATTTAGTAGGACTATTATTGAAATTTTTGTAAGGGAAGTTTCATGCAGATGCTTATCTTTGAATGTGGTATCTGTCAAGATTCTATTAGCGTAGTGATAGTTTAGGTACATAGTTTTAAGTTAAGTAAGACTTTTAGTTTAATAATGTGTTGTATGCCTATTTATAAAATCATAGAAATTCTTTTTCTATTTTTTTCTGTATGGACGTTTGAGTTCTTATCAATATGCATATGTAAAATTGATGTACAAAAAAATTTTTTCACTAACTAACACGTACCTAAACGACCATCACGCTACTAGTACATTTTCGAACCTTAATCTTTTACATCGTCAAGCAACGTTTACTAATTATTGACGCTGCAATATCTAATTTCAATGTCATTGTATAAAAAATCGTATTGCAGAATTTGATTTAGTGTAGTATTATTATAAGTAACAATAATTATTGTAATAATTGTATAAATACGTACAAGCTGATGCACTATATCTTTCTTATTTAGTGGTAAACTTTTGAATAATATTTCCTTCGTGTTTTCGTTAAATTTTCTAGATGTTGTAGAAATGAGCTTCAAGAACAATGATTGGATTCCCATCAGCAAACTTTTTTATAACGTCTCTGAAGAAATCATTTAATAAGTTTTTTGCTAGATTTAGTACAAAGTTTTTGTTATACTTATTCAAGATGTACGGTTATTATTGACAAACAATCATTAAGGCAGCTATTCCCCATGCAGACAGGTGTTGCAATTCTTATAAAGGTTTGGGTCTTGCAGGACACAGAGGAAATAACTTAAGATGAGTATCCGAAAGTCTTAAACGGCAATTCCTACATTTGTCACATGATGATAAAATTTGTTCCAACTGTCGACTAAAACGTTTACGTACAGAAATTCACATATCCACGGATACAAGAGCCAAAAATATATACGATGCACCAATGAACGAGTTTTGTGAGCAGTTTGAAGAGCAAGAAATATGTATTGACACCAATGAAAGAGAATATATGATTTCTCAGAACAGTACTCCATCAGCAAGAGAGCTAGAACTAGAAATTATGTTAAGTGGTTTAGAAGAAAAATTCTCCTTATTAAATTGGTATGACCCACTAAAATTGCGTATATTGACAATCGCTCTAGAGTCTTGGAGTTCCAAAAAATCGCTATGGAGTTTAAGTGTGGCTAAAAGTTGGCCAAAAAATAAAAAGACTTAAAAGCTGAACGCGGCATATTAGCGGAAACAACAGCTAAAAGTAGAAAATTATTGCCAGCAGAAACTGTTACTAATGTAACACAGTTTTATATTGATGATAAAAATAGTTGAGTGATGCCTGGTACAAGAGATGTAGTGTCTGTAAAGACTCTAGAAGGTCGTGTTTTGAAAAAAAAGACTTATGCTTGTAGACTTAACAGAACTGTATATTGTATATAAAGAAGATGCCCCGAATTTTAAAGTAAGTTTCAGTAAATTTGCCCAATTACGACCAAAACAATGCATCCTTGCAGGTGCTCCTGGAACTCATTGCATTTGTATACGTACTATTCACCAGAATGTTAAACTCATGCTTGATGCTATTAACCTTGAAAAATTGACCAAAATTTCCGATAAAATCTTAGTTACGCACAAAGACTGTTTAAAAGAAATTACTTGTGGAAAGTCAACCATCAATCGCTTCCTTGGATAATGCCCTGAACGCTTGAATATAGATACACTTTCCGATTTCTTCAGACAATTGTTGTATGATAGTAGTATCGATAGTGTTCAATTCAGTAACTGGTTATCAACAGATAGATCCACTTTGGAAACTCGAATTATCGACTCAGAAACATTTGTACAAGAATTATGTGGTAAACTACTACTTTTAAGACCCCATTCATTTATTTCTAAAGAACAAACGAAATTCTTCGATGACAGAAAAAAGAATTTACGCTTAGGAAAAGATCTTTTTATGCTGGACTTTTCAGATAATTACAAATTTATAGCTCAAGATGCATCACAGGTGTTTCATTTTAATAATACACACTGTACTATTTTCCCTGTCGTATACTATCACAAAGTTAAAGGTAATTTGAAACACAAAAATTTTGGCTTCTTATCCGATAGTTTGCAGCATGATACTGCAGCTGTGTATACAATACAAACGAAATTAGTACCATACTTGGAAAAAGAATTATGTGTAACATAAATAATGTATTTTAGTGATGAAGTGAAACAACACTTTAAAAATAAATTTTAAATGAATAACTAAATACGACATGACCAAGATTTTCTCGTACAAGCAGAATGGCAAACACATGCCACTGCCCATGGAAAAGGAGCTTCAGATGGCATTGGAGCCGTATTTAATAGAGAAGATAGAAGGTGTAGTCTTCTGGCTGAGCCTACAGAGGCCATCTTATCACTCCAAAAAATATTTGATTGGGCTACACGTGACATTAATAATATAACAACTATGTTTTACAATACACAGAAGCATAAAAAATATCAATGGCAGTTAAGTAAAAGATTTAAAAAAGCTATTGCAGTTCCACAGACATCGAATGGTAACAGCTTTACGGTAAAAAAAAGTTCTTTAGTAATTAAAAGATATTCTAATGCCACAGAGATTTGTACAATTTCTTATAGTACATGAAAATCATTGTTCCGAATATAACATTGCTTGTGACTTTCTAAAAATACCTGAAATAGTTCTCGATGTACAGTTTTTATAAAGACAATGAAAATTAAATTCTCATTAAATCTTTAGAATGACACAAAAAATATCAATAAGTTCTTTTCTACAGGTTCAAAATGCTATGCTTCTAACAGAAAAACTATCATTCTTAGTATCTGTCAGATCTACGAAATGTTAACAGTACTTGAATTTTAAAGTTAGGAAAGCAATCGTTCAAAATCGCGCAACAATTATGATAAAATAATTTTCGGTAACCAAAAATTCAAGAAATTATTCTATTCTTTTGTTTATTCATTTCATATTCTTATCATACTATAGTACATAACGTACGAGTTTTGCAAAGGCTTTTATTAACGAACCGAGAGGTTTACGGCACAAGCCGAAGGCGAGGCCTATTTCGAGGTATAGAAGCATTTCCGAACGAGTTTTGTATACTATTTTTCCGCCTGAGAATCCGAAATCAAGCGGCGAAAGTGCTATTTTGAGGTTAGAAGGCGGAAAAAGTTCATACATACGTTTGGAGGTTAAGAACATAATAGTGTATCAATTTGAGTATGTGTAAGTCGATAAGTTAAATATAGTATACAGTAACAGCCTGTCCATGATATTCACTGTTTTGTCTCACAAAAATGAACATAACTCAATTTTAAGGTTATGTCAAGAAAATAATGCAATTAAAAAATTATTTTTTAAAATTGGAATGAGCTACTTACTTTCGATACCATTATAAGTATCAGTTAACGGCAAGTTTCAACTATTGGGTTGACGTAATATCAAAAAAATCACGTTCTACGTGGATTTGAGGTTTTTTTTAAGGTTATTGTTAACATTTGAAATATATATTGGAGCCTAACATTAGATTTCATAATAGTAACGAGTAACAGACCTATTAACTCATAAAAAAAAAACTGAAATGCATTTCTTTCTGTAATTGTTTGAGCGATAACGAGATTCACACTTAATTTAAGCCGTCATCTTGGATTTAAAAATTGAATTTTGGTAAAATGCCCGTCAACGTATAAGACTATGAGGTCATACCTTTATTTTAAGCCTAAATTCTTTTTGATGAACTTAATACAATTTTCGACAACATAAGGTCGTCGCTTGACAAAGCATGACCCATATGCATATACATATATATACACACACATATATATATATATACACACTAGTGGGCCCCCGTCTCGAATTCGGTCCAAGACTTACTCAATGGAACACAGTAGTGTGTTAACATGTAATGTTAAACGTTTCCAGTTAGAAATTTTACATCTACTTCAGACACTTCTCAAAACGAAAATCTTCTTATTAAAAACAAATTTAATCCATACAGTTTATTTAAAAGTAAAAAGCTGTAAGAAGTGACAAAAATATAATTGTGCTGAAAAGTACCGTGCATTCTTTATGCCATAAAATAATCGTTAGCCCTAAAAGGCCGTTGATTTGCAGTTCCTCCCGTATAATCTATCAACAGGGCTATTTTTTAAAGCCTTAAAGATTTAAAACTCACAAAAAAATATCATTAAAAAAATTTTTTCCTCTTATCTCACAACTTTATTCACAGCAACAAAATCCTGGAGCTTAATCTCTACATTTTTTATAGCCATAAAATACAAATACATATTCTACCTATTAAAAAGTCTAAAAGTTTCAAGAGATTACTATGAGGGTTATAGTGAAAAGCTAATGTCTTACTTAATAAAATCTTTATTTATTGATTTTGATGCTGCTTTGATTTCGATAAATGTTAAGCGTCATTTTCTTGACGCCTAAAAATGTATTCATTAGATGTATTCAAAGTTTTTCTTCCAATTCGACTATTTACGAGTTTTGGCATAGTTCAGACTCTTGTAAGCCCTAAAGGCTATTTTTATTTAAACTTTATTAGGTTGTAATGTATTTGTTGGCAAGATAGTTTGAAGTCCGATAATCCTAAAAAAGATCGGTGGGATTCTTAAGTAAACTCTTTCTTGACTGAAGTTTCTAGCAAACGTAATTGCCTCTATACCTCAGGGTGATATTCTCTGGCCTGTTATTATAGCACTACACAGGTAAAAAGGAAAACTATAATAGTTGAAGCTTTGAAGCTAGTTGTAGAGCTCTTTGCCGACGTTTCCTGGTATAACGTCGAAAACGTTGGCGTCTAAAGCACCTTTTTCTTGCAGACTCAGTTGTTTTGGAGATCTAAGGTAGAGAGATTGGTTTGTGACGCTTGCCCGTTGTAGACTATCCCGTCGGTTCAAGTTTATTTTTTCTTCATAAGTTCTCCCAGCGCAGACCTTAGAGAGGATCAGTGATTCCTGGTTAAATGCTGAGAGTCAAGAGGGTAATATACGGTCCGTCAGTCGCTAGGATTTCCAACCTTGCAATAAAAAACTTCACTCGTGACGTCTGCCAGTGAATGGTTAACTTGGTTTAATAGTGGCAGGCTCTACATAGTCTTTTAATCAACGAATCGTTTCCGAAAATAGTAGTTAAAATGTGTTTCTTGCCAAGGTAGTTTAAACTCAGGAGATCCTTAAAAGAACCGATGAGATTGATGGTTAAGCAGGGAACGTAAATACTTATAATAGCCCTGAAAAGGGCCAGTGGTGAAAATTCCAGTCATTCCTTATCATTATTCTTGATGATGGAGAGCCAGCTGAGGGAAGCTTGGCTCTTATCCTTTGAGTCTCTGTCAACGGGGACCGTACTGGAGAGAGGTACGACGCTGACCAGAGAATATCTCGTCTTCAAATCGTACCTCAGATACCCAACCGCTCATCGTTAGTCAGAAAAGTAAGCCTGGAGAATACCTTCTCTGTAGGTATGCCGTTGGGACGACCACCAAGAAGAAGGCCGCTGTGGCTGCTCGTACTCTTCAGGGCTGTCTTCCCTGGCTTGCATTCTAAGTAGAAAATTCTCTGACGGCATCAGGCTGGATAGCTGAACGATCATAAAAGTCTGAAGTGTTGGATCAGGTTATGCTCTGGCTAGATACGTCTCTTGGTATTCCACCGAAGATGTTGATGTTCCAAACACTTATTTTTTCGTGGCACTCGGTTATCTTGGTGATCCATGGTAAAAACCGAATTATTTCGCTTTCCCATGAAAGAAGAGTGTCATCAGTAGCCGGAATGCCCAGCTGCACGACTGACAACTGTTATTGGTGTACTGCCGATGAATGACTACGATAATCAACAACTTGATAAGGCATCTTATAACCACTCTTCACTATCTTTGATTGCGAGTGGCTTCAATTTTACCTCGACGCTACCTAGCGGATCTTACTGAACTAAAGCGCAAAGCTAGCTTATTTTAGCAAAACTTTGAGCTTATTTTTAGCTATTGTTAGTAACTTTTTCAAGAAAAAAACTATGCGAAGACCATCTTGAAATTATCAAGAATCAGTATGCAAAATTTCAGCGAAATTGATTCAGTCGTTTTTGCGGTTGGATTTAAAATTTTTAAATTTTTTACGGTTGGATTAAAAATTTATAAGACAATTTTTAGCCTTGCCTCTACTTACAGAAAGTATCCAAGGAGATAAAATTTAAAAAACATTTTTAATCTTTCTATTGATTAAACAGTGCTTCCAAAAAAAAAGTCTAATCGGTTCTTTTTACTTCACTTTAACCTTCCAATATGCAATTTAAATTAGGCCTTATATAAAGTGCAAATAAAAGTATTCAAAGAAGTAAAAAAAAATAAAAAAAATGGTTGTTATACTCTCTGGCTGTAGTGAATCCTCTTGATTGTAAATTATGGTTTTTAAAACTATATGATTACAAACAGAAAAAATTTTTTGTATTGATGGCTAAGGAGGTTCGGGAAAAACATTTTTATGTAAAATGTTAATTTATTATATTATTTCTTGTGGAAAAAAAAAATTTATTCTATTGCATGGACTGATATAGCATCAATATTACTTCCCAAAGTAATGACCAGTCATAGAAGATTTTGTTTAGCATTAGACTTGAGCAAAGTAGAAAATTCGCTCTTGGAATTTTAATCTGGATAAAAAAAAGAATTATATTGAATTCTGTGGAATGAGGCTTCTATGATCTCAAAAAAAGCCTTAGAAATAGTCAAAAGATCATTGCGTAATTCACGTGATAGAATTATCTATTTTAGTAACTAGCAGCCCCCCGTCTCGGCTTCGCCCGAGACTTACTAAATAAAACACCGTAGTGTGTTGACACGTAATGTGAAACATTTTTAGTTAGAAAATTTTACACATATTCCCGATACATCTCAGAACAAAAATCTTCTTATTAAAAACATATTTTTTCGGAATCCATATAGTTTATTTGGTCAAATAATAAGGTGTAAAAATTCAAAAAAATAATAAAGCTGAAAAGTACCGTGCGTTCTTTATGCCATAAAATAATCGATGGCTATAAGAAGTTGTTGATTTGGTTTCTTCTGTGTAATTCACGAAAAGGGCTATTTTTTAAAGCTGTTAAGATTTAAAACCCCCAAAAAATTTATATTAAAAAAAAATTGTTTTTTCTCATATCTCACAATTTTATTACCAGAGCCACAAAGTCCTGGACCTTAAACCCAACATTTTTATTGCCACAAAAACACAAATACATTTTCTACTCATTAAAAAATCTGAAGTAGGATCTTTAAAGATTTCAGAGATTGCTGTGAGGGTACAATGAAAAGCTGATCTCTCACGTAATGGACTCTTAAGTTGACGATTTTGACGCTGCTGTTTCAATCTCGATAAATTTTCTGCGTCAGTTTCTTGACGCCTCAAATTGTATTCATTAGATACATTTGAGGCTTTCTTTCCAATATACCCTTTTGCGACTATTGGTATGCTTACGACTTTCATGACCCCTAAAGGCTATTTTTAGTCAACTTTGTTAATTTTAATACATTTGTTGGCAAGGTAGTTTGACGTCCGATGGCCCTAAAAAAGACCGGTGAGCTTCTTAAGTTAACTCTTTTTTGACTGCAGTTAACAGCAATTGTGACTGCCTGGATACCTCAGGGTGATCTTCTCTGGCTTACTGTTGAAGACCCAGACTGATTAGGAGAAAAATTACAAAGTCCGAAGCTTTGGGGCTAGTTGTAGTGCTCTTTCCCAACGTCTCTCGGTATAACGTCAAAGACGTTGGTGTCTAAAGCACCTTTTTTATTTTGCAGATTTAGTTGTTTTGGTGATCTTAGGTGGGGAGATTGGTTAGTGATACTTGTCCAGTGGAGGCTGTTCCGTTGGCTCAAGTTTTTTTTTTCTTTATAGCTGTTATAGGTTTGCCCAGCGCAGACCTTGGAGAGGATCAGTGATTCCTGGTTGAATGCTTAGAGTCGAGAGGGTAATATAGAGTCGTCGGTCACCGGGTTTCCCAGCCTTGCGAAGAACAACTCCGCAGGTGACGTCTGCCAGTGAATAGCTGACTTGGTTTAATAGTGCCCGTCTTTAGTTAATATAGTCTTTTAGTTGACGAATCGCTTCCGGAAATGGTTATAAAAATGTATTTGTTGGCAAGGTAGTTTACACTAAGGTGGCCCCTAAAAAGAACCGATGAAATTGATGGTTAAGTAGGGAACGTAAATACTTATAATGGCCCTAAAAAGCGCCAGTGGTGAAACTTCCAGGCTATTCTTTATTATTATTCCTGATGATGAAGAGCTGGCTACGGGTTGCTTGATTCTTACCCTGGGAGTCTCGATGTACGGAGACTGTGATGGAGGGAGGTACGCCGCTGACCAAAGAATATCTCGTCTCGGGTCGTTCCCTGGATAACCAACTGCTCAATTGCTCATCTTTAGACGGGAACATGTGGGTAAGCGCGTTGGGGACGCGACTACCAAGAAGGTAGCCGTTGTGGCTTCCCGTGCCCATCAGAGCTGTTTTTCCTTGCTTACATTTATAGCCACAAATTCTTCAACTACACCAGATGGGATGGTGGGACTGCCACACAACTCTGAAGAGTTGGTGCAGGTTGTGCTCTGGCTAGATATGTCTCCTGGTATTCTGGCAGAGACGGCATCGGTTGGAATTAATTTATTTTTCTTTGATCGCACTCGTCGAGATTCAGGGTGAAGGGACACTTGGGTCCGTTCCCCCTTAGAGAAGAGTGTCGTCCGTAACCGGGATACCCAGCTAAAGGACTATCACCAGCATTCTCTGAACAGCTTGATGATCTGCCGAAGCTTGACTATAGATCTAACGATACGCTCCGGCCTATTATAACCACACTTATTTAATTATGTTGCAGGTAGCTTCGATTTTATGTCGACGCCACCTAGCGGATTTTACTGAACTAAAGTGAAAAGCTGGCGTATTTTTGCAAATCTTTGAGCTCATTTATTGCTATTGTTATTAAATTTTTTAAGACAAAAACTATACTAAAACCATCTAGGAAGTATCATGAATCAGTGTGCAAAATTTCAGCAAAATCGATTCAGTAGTTTTCGCGGTTAGCGATTACAACGGTTTTAGCGACTTTGATTTATATATTAGTAAGATAAATTAATTGTTTTAGGAGGTAATTTCCGACAGATTTTTCCAGTTTAAAAAAATATTAATAGAAACATAATTATACAAGAAAGTATTAAATCATCAGAACATTAGTTGTAGTTTCGTATTCTAAAAGTCAATATCAATATTTATTTAATTGGCAAAACATTTTCAAAATTATTATTGGATGTAGAAAGAAAAATTGAATTATTTCAAAAATCAAATAAATGGAAAACAACTGACGTTTGTTTCGATATTTTTGATTAAGATAATAAATTTTAAATAAGTTGCATTGTAATTACTTCTTACAACAAATATACTTATTTCTTGAAATACAAAATTCTAAATCATGTTAGAGGAGAAATGAAAGCATATTACATCGTAGACCATACTACTTACGAGGTTTTTGATAAATATGGTAATCATATTTATATAAATTTTACAATTGGATTTCTAAACTCCAGTCGTAAAGGCTTACCACTGCATACAATCAATTTAAACATTAAGGCAATTGTTACGTTGATACGAAATTTAAAATGTGCTGTGCTAGAAATTAGGGGCTTTCTCAAAACTGTAGGGAAAGCTGAGACAGAAAGTGCAAATAGTTATATAACTAGAAATGATATGAAAACTGATACAATTTTACCTTATTTAGAGATGCAGCTGAAGGGTGACTGGAGCTAGTTCTTTAAAATTGTGTTGAATTATTTGGTTATTGGGTTATAAAGTTATGAGGGGGAGGGGGCGAAAAATGACTAAACAAAAATTCAACCCAATAAAAATTACGCCAAGACTGACAGTAAGGAAATGTGCTCACAAACTGTACATTTAAAATAATTTTTATATTCGAATAAGAAATTATAACTTGGAGCTTAAGAATGGTGAAACATTTAAAAATTCTGAGAAGGCTGAGAGGTTTTCTAAAAAAGTGTCTGAAAAGCTGAGAGTGGCGATACTAAAAGTAATTATACTAAAAATAAAATGATTACTGATATAATTTTGCTTCACTTTGAGATGCTGCTGATGGAAGGCTGAAGGGAGTTCCTTTAAATTGTAAGAGATGTGTATTGGGTTATTCTGTTATTGGCTTATAAAATAATGAAGGGGAGGTGAAAGGGGCGTAGGGAGTTTAAATTATTATTCAACCCAATAAAAATATAGTTAAACCAATAGAATTTTAACTTATTTAGAGGTGGGCTGAGGGATGATGGAGGAGGGGCTGAGGGGATGGGGATGGTCAACATCGTGTGGCGGGCCAAGAGGGGGTTGAGGCGGGTCGGAGAGGGGCTAACTAATAATTTATTTCATTAAATATTATGTAAAAACTGTTAGAATTCTATCTTATTAAAGATGGTCTTAGGGGTGGCGAGGAGTGGAAAAAGAACGTGGATGGGGCTTGTGTGGAATGACTCTCTAAAATCACTATGTTATACAGAAATATATACAAAACATATATATATATATATATATATATATATATATATATATATATTTATTTATACATATATATATATACAATAATCAATTACTTACCGTGTTAGCTTCCTTTTTTTGGTGGAGGTGTTTTAAGAATCAGAGACAGTGGAGGTTGCCTTTATTTGGGGAGCGTTTACTTATGCTTTTGAAATTACTCTATTGTCAAGAGTGACTCTCGGGCTAGATATTTTAGATAGGGTGTACTAATATTCAAAATTTTATTCAAATCTTTAACAATTTTCGATATTAGCCCTCCTTTCTGAAATCAGTTGATTAATCAGGTGATATTTCAAGCCAAAATCTTATCCGTCCAGATTTATTATTTTTAATATATTTTTTAGTATTTCTAATTATTCTATGCGTATTTCATAAAATTTTGAACTTCAATTTTTTTTCAAAAATTTTGACTTGAAAGTTTTTTAAAAATAATTTTAAAAAAAGTCTTAGGTAAAAAAAGTCTTAAATTGACTTCAGTCAGTAAAAAAAGGGTTTTAATGATAAGGCACATGGTACTTCGGCATGAGAAATCACCTGATTTATTACTCGATTTTTTAAAGAAGGGAGTCGATATTCTTTACTTCCACCCAGAAGTATTAAAATTTTTTTAAATATTATACATGAAAAATAGTAATCCCTAATAATCACTGTTTAGACTAATTTATTAAAAAACTTCTGAAATTAGTTACCAATATTTTAAATTATTCCTAATTCTTCAAAAATAATTAGGACTATTTGAGATTTTGCAGAAATATAATAGATATCATTTTTTTTTCTTATAATTACATTCACGATGCATCTGAGTTTCATTTGCATAAAAGTTAAGATTAAATAATAAAACATTGTTTATGAAAGGGGCAATGTTTTGTATTACAAATAAACTTATTTCCATTTCTGATACTACGTTTGACTGATTGCCTGTACTGTATGATACATTTTAAATGAATTTCAATATTTTTTCAATAAAACTTTTTTAATAAAAATTTTCTTTTTAAGCTATTGTGAATCAAAAAAACCTAAATAACACTTCTATTTTAGCACTTATGGTAAAAGCTAAGTTAATTGTTAATTTTTTCCTAGCATGACTGCAGCTATGATACCAGTTTTGAGATCAGGCTTACGGTCTTGTCAGTAATGTTACAACATTGATGTCTTTGTACGTGAAGTCTGGAAAGGAATGGGTGACCCTTACGTGTACATTCCTAGCTAGAATGTCAGCAATTTATTAATTTTCAGGTGCAAGTACACTAATTTACAGTAAGCCAGCTTTTATTTCTCATCAATTTATGTCAATTGAAAGTTTTGAACATTCAAATCTATAAGTTTCTGAGGGGCACTGTTTTTTTGAGGCAGAAGGCTTTATTTTTTGGAAGTTCCCGTATTAACTCTGGGTAATCTGGTTACTGAGCATAAGATGATAATCAACTGATAATCACCTCATATTTTGGCATGGTGTCTGCAGAATATTCACCTGAAACGCACATGACTTTTACTTGATTTCTAGCTGACTATCACCTGACATGCAGATGCTAGTTACCAGCTAATCATCAGGTAAATATCAGGTAAATATCATCTGAAAATCAGGTTAGTATTAGATGAGCTATTTTTTTAAAAACTTAAATCAAAGCTCCTCTGATATTTGGATGATATTCACCGAATTTGTACCTTATCATTAAAGAGGGGGAGTTGGGGATAGTGAGAGTCGTCTTCTAAAATGTCAAATCGGCTGTTGAGATTGAGCAGGTACCCTGTGATAGAGTCTTTAGGCGTCATAAGACAGTGCTTGTACCAGATTCCAGTGCCATCGCTAGAGCTGGCACCACTGGTGGATGGTTAGGTGGTGATTTGTAGCTGTCGAGAAGAGCCCGTACCCGGTGAACTTATCTGATTCCCTCAGTCGTTGGAAAATAGCACCAAACAATGTAGACAATGGTTAGCGAGACTAGGTGAATTAAGATAGTCGACATACTGAGATATTTGTATGGAATTATACGGTGTTTATTGCTTTTAAGAAGTGCTCGTGCCACTGCCATAGCGGAGGTCTCGTTGAGCGAGCGAGAATCTAGCATAGGCTTGGATTGGGTAATCCGGGTGGAATACTTTTGGGTCATGCAGTCCTTCTTATATACTAGAGGCTATTTTATAACTTGCAATGATTTCCATTAACTAGTAGTCACTGCCTAGCGATCGGTAGGTGTTATTATCAAGCGCAAAATTTGAATTTGGAACTGCGCGTGATATTTAAAAATCAAATTTATGTAAACAATTGAAATGAATAAATAGTAATTATTTTAATAATCAATAATTAATAAAATAAAAGCCGGGATGGTAACACAATATTCAGTCGCAACATGCGAGGCACTCAAATAAACTCAGAAATGGCTAACCGAATAATAAGCAACACAAAGATAAATATGAAATAGACGCATCATATTTACTGTACTACTGTGCAGCACTACAACAAGTCAAGGTCAATGCAATAAAACAATAATTCTGGCTGTATTTAAAGCCAATTGGCCCATGTGTATTATAAAGCAAAAAAAAAAGAGAGACGCAGCAACTGTGAATGACTTGGGCAAGATGGTATTTGCAGATCCTTGGACGGCACAATCACTACAAAGTTCTTATATTGTTCAACTTGAGCTTTATGTCTAAACAATTATTACACACGAGGTGTAAGGTTATGCATAAGAAGGGACTCGAACAACGTGGGGCACAAAATACCAAAAACACTGAAACTAGTTTGGCAGCCAACGGAAACATAATGATACCAAAAAACGCAATAAAAAACTCTGCCCCTTAGAAGAAGCGTGACGAGATCACCGCTCAGCTGATGTATTACATTACACAGCATTTACTTGCATAAAGTCCAAGGGTTGGATGCTCATGAACTTCCTCCTACCCAATGAAGAGCGAAGGAAACTTACTCTAGGGTAGATGTTAGATGACTGCGTAGCACAAGGATGAGCAGTGATTACGTCCCTCGAGTTCCTGTTCCAAAAATAAATCAGGAACGTAGCTACTCAATTTTTTGAGGATTTCTTCTGGAGATTCTAAAAGTTCTGTAGGTCATTCATCCCAATAAATTAGGACTATTCCAGCGAACTTCAGTGTCCTCGTCCCTTGACAACCAACACCCTTCACCACAACTTCCATGGCTACAAGCCCAGAGCCAATCGAGGGTCCGATTAAGCCGCTACTAAAAAACGTTGTTTACTTTCTCTTCCCACTGCAAAAACCATAAGAAAAGTGGTCTGGGACTAACCCTTGAGGTGACAACAAACAAGTCTGAAGATAATTTGTAAATATGTATGATGTGTACAATAAGAAAAAAAACTCTGGCAAGGACAGCTCCAATATCATGCTCAGAGACCTCGGCGCACTTCCCTTGTCACTGTTTGGTCCTAATGATTGATTTAATACACCCAAAGATGATACCAGCCACCCCCATTTTCATCTCACTATGTAAAGTCGTACACTCTAACAGATATTTTTCAATGATTTGGCACTTGACGTGGGACCTTCTTCAAAAAACTTGCTGTTGCTGCAAGAAGGTACTCACATGCCCTTGTTGACTAAACATCAACCGAATACTTTCTGCATACTTCTTTCTGGCCAAGAAAAAGGATTGTACATGCAGCAGTGTAAGTTGGGCCTGTGGCAAAACAAACCTACAAACTACTGGCACTGTCTACTTTACCCTACAGATCCAGGGAAAGCAGTTCTAGTTCAGCACTAGCATAGCACCGAATCTACGACGCTCAATGATATTGAGTTTGATGACTGTATACGGAAAAATCCATCTTTGATTCAACACGAGGAGTGCTCTGCTTTAGAGACAAGCAGCAGTTAACCGTTCCGTTTGTGTCATTCCCATCATCAGAAACTCAACAGGTGGAACTAGACCTAGATCAAGTCCAACATGGTCTCTTACGAATGTCATGCTTTCATTTTCTTCAACTTCTACAGTCACATGCCACGGTCTTTAGCCCCTTAACTAGATAGTTACTCCAATCTGAGCAGTACACGAGTCCCAAAAACTCGCAAATAACAACGATTTTTCTTCGGGACGAGTGGATAGTTAAGAGAATACGTACCTTACTACTCTGAAATCACTGCACTCCTGATAGATCTCATTAGTCAAAAACAACCGTACAAATAAATGCCAGAGTCGCAGGAAGCAATAAAGTGGAACCCTCTAATTCCCTGTCATGGGCTTGGCTCCAACTAAATTGGTCCTGCGTACACCTGACTAACGCAAGCACTCATGAAAAAGGGGCTGTCCTGTACCAAATGAGGCTAGATGGGCCGTGCAGCATCACCAGTTACGCTAGAGCCAGGTTAAATCCCTGTGAGGCAAAATATCACAGCAATGAACAAAAGTACTCAGCTAGGGTTTGTGCTCTTAAATAACCCCAACCGTTCTCAGAAGATCGACATTTAACCCTACAAATTGACAACAAAGGCCTTATTTGGCTGTGGAAAATATTGGTAAAAGACAAAAGTGTAAACGTTATCAAATGTCACAATTTTCAAATTTTATCAAAAAAGGATACAGGGTGTTTGTCTTCTCCTTAAAAAAATTTAAATAAACCTGCCAGTAGTAATACCCGAAGACTGGATTGAAAAATTTTAAAAAAATTTTTGTATAAAAATAAGAATCGTGTGTGAAAAACTTAATTTGACGTAACAAACTAATTTATTTTGATAAAATTTTATAGTATACAAATATACAATGGAATTCATCAGATGTAAAAGTCATGGAAGATGATTGGGCAGACAAAGTGACGTTTTGTGTTTAATTTTTTTTACAAATTTACAAATTATCTCTTAAATTTTTTGTTGCCATCTCGATGGTCAGTCCTGGACTGATCTGCTTTGGGGTCTTACAGTGGGGGAGAAAAATGAAAAAACACTTTTCAGTAGCAGCTTGATGGAGCCCTTGCGTGGCTGTGGGCCAAATGACTCATACCGGTATGTCGAAACATGCACTTGAACGTAGGTAGCAATCAATTTCATTTGCATAAGCTAGGTTTAGTTGGAATACGTATAGTTTCATGGTGATTTGATCTACAGAGACGAAAAGTAAGCGTCTCTAAGTACATAAGTCATTACGGGACATGGGTCGTCCCCATTATCATTTATTCATTTATTTATGCCCCCACATCAGGGTGTCTGTAAAGTTCAGTAGCAGACAATGCTTACGATCTTTTGGACTTACAGCTATTCTCTATTGATTTTTAGTGTAGACATAATGATGTTAAGAAGGTACAAAATTTTGCACGCATAAAATCTAACACGCACGCCCAACAGATATCGTCTATAGAATCAGATTATGTGGACGATATTTCCACCCATGACTTTGTAGATGTCTGTGTTTCGAATTTTATGCATTCAACTATTAGTTTCTGTCTATAATAGCTTGAGCATGCTTGCAAAACGTTGCTTCATTTACGAATAATAAAAATCGTATATCAAAGTCGATAAATCGAGTACACAAGGTCTAACGTAGGTAGGTTTCTTGGTTGTAATTTCTATGCTTGCAAATTGTGTGGCCACGAGGCTCTCAGCAAATATTGTGCGACTATGAAAATTAGGCTTAGCGTAAGAGTTTCAGAACTGTATCGTCGATATCACTGATTAACAATATGTCATTCTTCTGGTCCTTACTTAACGAAGATTTAAATCCATATTAAGATACATAAAAACACGTTAGTCGTTAAGTATAAATCTCAGTACTCACCGAGAATTCTGATGTTAGACACACTCCGAAAATTCACAATGCGATTATATTAATCAGCAGAGATATTTCTATCAGTGGGTTTACTGTAAAACTTTCCTTTGCTGGGTAGCTGCACACCTCTTAGCTTTTCAAAACAGTTGGTGTTATTCTATGAAAAGACGCTTTTTTTAGCAATAACTTTATCTGACATTAAGTATAACATGTTTGCAAAATGTTCACTAAGTTGTATAGTATTGTTCGTGGAAAGTCCATTTCTGTTGTAAGCTAAGCGCAGACCACGTTGAAAGTATATTTTGTAAAAGGATAAACAAGGTATTTAAAGGTTCAAATTCAAAGCGCCATTTATTGATAATCAATTAGTATGTTCATTTGCTGACTGAGTGAAGTGTTCAGCTCAGCAGCGGCGCTTGCTTGAACTAAATGTAATGCACAGAGCATGATATATATATATATATATATATATAACCTATTTAAATGTGGTTATCTACAGAGACTAAATGTACTCTTATCTAACTTAATATTACTTAAAGCTGAATCTTCTTAAACAGTCTTAAATAGTCTCTGCAGATAACCACATTTAAATAGATTGTAAAGGATGAATCTCTTTTGAAGTATAAATGAAAAATGTAAGACAGTCTCTAGAGTATTGTTTTAATCTAATAAATGAAATGAATAAAAGATAAGCAAGTAAATTCAAATAACTAATAGTCATTTTGAATATCCTAACAATTTTGCATGGCAATAAGAAAAAAAAAAAAAATTTACGGCACATTTTGCATAAGCTTACATTAAACTGAACAAGTATCGATCCAAATGAGATGCCAACTTCTCTAACGATGACTCCATAAATCTGAAGGACTCAATAAATCGGTAGCTAATATTACTACCATCAATATGGTTTGTAAATATTACATACTTTATGAGCCGTTCCTCCAAAGTTTCCGGATAAATGACGATGATCTTTAATTTTTTTTCTCCTTTTTTAAAGGCTTTGTTACGTCCAAACTTCTAAAAGTAAAAAGTGGAACTTGTAAATTCGTTCTACCAAGAAAAAAAATTTGATTTTTGTTCGTCAGGAATCAGCTATCAGCCCAAAGGCCTTATTTACTTTTACTTACGGTTTTACATTTGCTTGAAATGCACGCTTTTAACACGTAGCTTAATCACCAAACTAAGTCTTACATCCGCTTAAATGGCGAAACAGAACTCACTCTCCAACCTTAATAGTTACTTTGGAGCACTTGACAAAAGATAAAAGGCGAATATTGTTCTGTGCGAAAAGTTTTTGTACTCTTGCGTTTAAGAAGGACGCATCAAGTTGGGGATCCGAACGACCAATCAGAGCATAACCTAATTACCCTCGTCTGACATAAGCACAGTCATGATGCAATAATTTCACAGTAACTGATGGTTACAACTGCTGATCTCTCGAATTTTACATTAAGTACAAGTTGCTGTCGAAATTGTGTATGATATTTCTTGTGTACATCCGCAGTAAAGAAAGTTGAAATTGTTGATTAATCACATTATTTGGTGCACTGATGCGAATTGATTTTGTAAGATGAGCATTTTATAAGATTGTTTGAGGTTGCGCGCGTAGTTTGAGTTTTGCGACGGTAGCTTGTTTCAAAAAAAATAAGTTATATGTCACGCGACTGCAAAATCAGATATACCGCTCGATGGTTCGAGATCGCTGGGCTTTTGCTTTTTATAATTCAAAAACTAAACTTTGTGTTTTGAAGTAATAAATATTAAGTATATGACATGGGATGTCACAGCTTTTCCATGGATACGACATGATTTAGTTAGTGTGCAGTTTTATGTTTCTTCGTTGGTGAGATTAGTTGTTGGGTGTATGTTCCATTAGTAGTGCGACTGCCCATAAAGTCATAAACGGAGACTTTTTTTAATTTCTTGGCTCTGTCTCTCTGTTCTGGATTTGCTAAAGGATGAACAGCTTTTAGCTTATTTATACAAACTACTCTGCAGCAGTTTTTACTGCATCAATTTTTCCTTCTTTATTTTGTCCATAGTTACAATAAACTGAGCGTTTATCATTAAAACTACACTTTATACAGTGTCCAATACTTTAAGCTTTATGTTTTTAAGATTCGTAGACGCCATTTTTTACGGTTTTCAAAAGATACTCCAAATCGGCGTATATCACATAATTAGCTTTTTCTTTGGAAATTCAAATTATTGAATTGAAGTACACTTTGATCTTCAGTTGAAAATTTGACTTTACGCTTGCTTATTAATGGATGCTCAATTTTTTGAGTCGTAAGTTTATCCTTAGTGTTAAAGAATTTCTAGCTTTTATCATAGTCTAACATTTACTATGATGACTACTTAACCATCTTTTTTTTATAACGTAGGTGGAAGATGTTATACTTACTAAGCCTTGTTTTACATGGTAATACAAAGCCTACTAAGATTTTTTTACGATATCATCACTAAATAGGCACACTGTGCATACTATGGCACAAGTAAAATTTTGCTAAAAACGTCAAATTCATACTCGGTACTAATAAATAGAGGTAAAGAAAGAGGAGAAATCATAGATTATTATCAAGAAATAGACACCAAAGTTATTAAGTTTGATAATACGGGCCTATACAACCTTTTTGGTGTTATCCTATCCTCCGCCTCTCATATATTATGATACGTTGTATCAATCATATCAATCTTGCCATCACAATAATATATACCTGCATATAAGTGCAAGTATCAGTTGTGTCCGTCTATGGCTAGGATCACTGGCACGCTGTACTAAAGAGTTTAGCTCGTGATAGAGAATGAAACGAGTTCACTCCCACTCCTTTTTTTACTATGATTGCCCCTCTTTCTTTACCTCTATTTATAAGCGCCAAGTATAAATTTAACGCTTGTAGCAAAATTATACTTTTGCCGTAGTATGCATAGTGTGCGTATTTAGTGATAATCTCGTAAAAAAATCTTAAAAGGCTTTTTATTACCCCGTAAAATAACACTTATTAGGTATTACATTTTTCACTTACGTTATATTTAATAGATTATCATCAAGAAATAGACACCAAAGTTATTAAGTTTGATCTTCTTGCTAATCAAGAGAGATTTTGAACCTATACAAAGAGGATCTTGATGTCCAGAACACCATTTTAATCATCTTTTTCATTTTCATCAACGTAATAGTTAGAGACAAGTACAAAGTTTACATATTTACTTTCTTTGAAGAAGTTATATGACATGGAACAACATTGTTAGTATTTTAAAATTTTGTAAGAACATGTAAGTTTACAGAGATAGAATATTGTTACTCAAACTTAACGACATCTCTTACTGATACTAAAAACTCTATATTATTGAAGTTTAGCTCGTTTTTATACTATACGTGTAAATTTATTCATTCTGGATTTTTCTCCACAGCATGTAAAGCAGATAATACTGCCCATATAAAACATTTATTATCACTGTTCTTTACATTCACACAAGCTCTCTTATTTTGAATCACATGAATAATTTTTTTAAACCAATAGTGAAGCTGCTCTTAAATGTATCAGTTTTTTTCAAAGGAATCACAAAGTCTAGAGTGCTTGATCTAGTGGAGATAATTTTTCTCACAGGCTTGAAGGTGAAGGCTTCACTCTGGTAGACGAGTGTATTGGTACACAAAACCGTGGTAAGCAGACATATAACTTTGTACTTAAGTGTATTATATAGGCTCAGTATAGAGTATTTTCTGTGTATGAGTGAGATGTGCTCCCACTTTTGACTACCCTTAACGAATTGCAGAGCAGCATTCCTACATCCATTCAACTTTACTCGCATCTTAGCTGAGATGAGAAGTGGGGCACACTATTCAAGGTACGAAAACATGAGAAATTCCACAAGCATTGAGCGTGTCACCCTTGATAAGCAGTCATCACATCTTCTGAGCCAAAATAGCGTTCCAAAATATTTTGCAGAGGTATTTCTGCGGTGATTTCTCATACAGAAATCGTGATCGAACCTAATACCAAGTAGTGTGATCTCCATAGAGAAATCAACGAGAGTACAGCCCATCAGGCGCACGGGTGGGGCAACCAATGTTTTTAGATAAGCTATGTATGAAAACCAGATAGCTGTCGTCTTAAGTCAATTATTGGTCATACAATTGCTCTGGGCCCACAGAAAAATACTGTCCAGAGCCGCACCGATACAACTCACAATCCGGTCAAGCTCCATGAATTCACCAGATGCATAGATGACAAGATTATTAGCATATTGCTAGACGCTTACTTCCATGCATACGCCAGGCAAATAGTTAACTGCCAGAGAAAACAGAAGAGGGCCAAGAATACTTCCCAGAGGTATTCTAGGCAACCAAGAGAGAGAGAGAGAGAGAGAGAGAGAGAGAGGGGGGGGGGGAGATCAACAGTGTCAGTTTAACGCACAGTTCTAAAGGAGGAGAAAAGATGGCTCACTTTTATTAGTTTAAATTTAAGTCATATTATGAGCACTATATGTGTATATATACTGCTTTGGGCTGGGCTTTAAACAACAAGCCGACATATTTTTTTTGCTTAATGACGTCAAAGGCTACACCAATTGTTGAAAAGCTGTTTTCTCATTAGATTCATGATTTGTACATTTTCTGCCGCTGTTTCTTTCTTTTCTTTGTCGTTTTGAGGTAAGCCGTCTTCATTAGTTCACTTTCTGTTTTTTTAGGATCGTTATTTTTTCGAATATACATAAATCAATTGTTAGTATGACGCGCTATTCCTCACTAGCTTAACTCACCATCGATTATTGTTATTAAAGTATGATAAGTGATTTTAAAAAATCAAAATTTTTTTTAAATTACAAATTTTTTGTAGCAATCCGAAGTATTTTCGTGATCCGTATACTTGATCATCAGTTATATGGTCATTTAAAAAGTGCCATATGTTCCAAACAAAACTACTAGCGCAACCTAGCCTAAAGGATAGATTATAAAAAGTTATCTAAGTATCAACGCCATCGAAAATTAGTTTGCTAGGTCTACAACCCCATAGTCAAATAACGGCAGGCAAAAGCAGACATGATTTTAGAAAAAATAATAAAATCATGAAAATTGTTTTAGGCTTTTAATAAGTTTGAATTTAAGACATATTAAATGATATAATAAGTTAATTCTCTAGCTAATAAATAATCATTAGATAAATGTGAAAATAGTACCAAAGAAATATTTTTATAATTATTTTCATTCACATTCTAATAAATCACAAAAATTTAAGCATTTCCGAAAATCTAAAAAAAGCACATTATGACTTATGTCGGTGGAAAATTATGTGCTTAAACGCTGTATCATTGCACTTAAAAATAAAAATAAAAATAAAAAAAAACATAGTAAGCCTTTTTTTTCCAAAATTTTTGTCGACAAAATTGAATTTGCAATTCTAATTTTGGCAAATTTAATTCTAACTTAGACTTCAAAGAACCTGAAAAATAAAAAAAATCAATCATTTTTTTGTATAAAATTTGCCATTTCAGTACATTTATGTTGGTCATTTTCTATATACAGTTTAAAACTGTACACATCAAACATTGAAAAAAAAATAAGTTCTTTTGACAATTTGGAGTAATGGGTCACTACTTAGGTATAGAAAATCTTGCAGGGTACCTACTTTTTAAGCAGACATCTTGCATGCGTCTTTTTTAAATTAGCAAACTTGACGTTAAATTTTAGTGATTGATGAGGATGTATAATAAAAATAATTGTTATAAAAACACGATTTCGGTTCTAGTTTAACATTTATTAATCGATTATTTACTGAAAAATTAGCTCATCACTTCAGCTTTCTCTTATTGCACTATACTAGAAGATGGTAAATTAATAAATGAATGTAAAGAATTGTATCTGAATCTGAGTTGGAAATTTTTTTGTACTCGTGACATAAACCACATAAAAATTACATGCTTTTCACGTAATTATTTGGTTAAAATCATCACATAAAAATCATATTATTTTCACTTGACCTTAAAAAGATAATCGTGATTTTTTTGTGATTTTCACAAAGCCGAATCATTTTCTGTAGTATGTAATGCCAAAAAAGCGAGTAAACTGTTCTATCCTCTTGAAAAAAATTTTTCTCTGCATGTAACCACTGGGATGATATTCTACCCAACTATCTTCTGATACAACATAAGGCAAAGCTCGATTAACATTTCTCCGTGGAAGAAAAAAAATCATTGACATACAAGCCCCCGCTGCCGAGAAGCAAATTTCAATGTATACTGTCTCTCCTCTGTTTGCTAATGTTAAAAAGCCCATCTGTTCTTTTTACCTGTGGCAGCAGCTACTTTCTGCATCTGTTTAAATACGAAACTAGAATCGGTCTTACCGGTGTTACAGATTCTTGATGAAGGCAAATTATTGATAGCTATGACTGGCTCGAGGATTGAAAAGAATTAGGCAACAGCTGTCTCAGCAACCTCAAAGTTCCTACTCTGGATGTTTTTTCTGATTTTTAATGGACAATTGTGATTGACCCTCTAGAAAACTCCTCAGACAGCTTTTACAGGTAAACCTTTTTTTCGTTAAAAGGGTTATCTTGCTCACAATTATTTACCAACTAAAAAGCTATCCTCCTTACTTCTGTACATAGGTAGCCAAATAACTTCTTTTCTATGGTTAACAAATAACTCACCAGTTCTTCCTTTTTTTCCAGTGAAAAAACGATTTTAAAATCTGAGGCTAAATTTTTTTTTCACCCAGTTAATACTGAATCAATTAATAAAGTTTTGTACTTGTTAAATTATTAAATTAATAATATAATAATTACTTGTAGTAACCATTACAGCTGTGTTCAAATTGTCACTTTTCTTTCAAAAAACTTTTTTTTCTCAGAGTTTCAAAAAAGACTGAGTACGCGAGAGTGACTTGACGAATACTATTTTCTTCTTTTAAAACATCTGCAAGAGCTCTTACCATCTATTCCTTATCCCAAGAAAAACGTTTCTATTTTTTATTTATTACGCTCATAACTAACACAATAATAACTTGGCTTATAACTATATACATCGACTAGTTCTCGTTTTGTTTGTACCTAGCGATTTAATATTTAATATTCAATATTAATGATAGATTAAACCAAAACACTTAATATTAATACAAAATAATTGGTTATTGGATTATAACGAAATTTTCTTATGTTTGACAATGATATTAATTATAAATACATCATATTTTCTTGTGTATTGAACTATAGATTAGGACCTCCATCTTTCGTTCTTTCTTGACGAGATAGTTACGTTAAATAAACGTTAATTAGTTATTGTGGTGTGAGAATCCATTAAAATAAGATTTAAATAACTGCTTTTAATAGCTATTATGTTTAATAATTTACTCATAAATACTTAAGAGTAATAATACTTCACGTATACAACCGCTTATAGCTTGTATTGGTTATGATTTGATTATATAATAGAATAATTAAATATACGTATATATTTTTAGTAAAAGAATGGCTCAAGCAAGCATTTTCTCCTCAAATGGTGCTTTTGATGAATTGATAGATAAGGATCAGACAGCATATATAATTGTATATATCTGTATTAGTACATATATACTAGTAGAGCTCCGATCCCCAACACGCTTCGTCCGCCTACCTCCCAATACTCTATCTCAAAATAAGGCTTGTATTATTTTGTACAACTACTTTATTTTTAGTCTTAAGTAATGGTCACATGATTTCATACTGTAAAAATTAACGTATACTGCATGTAAATATTTCGTACTCCAATGTACTATATAAAGAATTATATTTATTGCAAAAGATAAACTGATATTGTTTAAATATCTATGTATCAATCCGTATAATTGATCTACCTTGGATCTGATACACCAAGCATGGATTTAGGATAGATCCTATACTAAAGTAAATTTACCCAAACATTGAAGCATTTAATCTAAAAAATTACTTGGAAAATCATAACATGTCTAATCTAGACTGGACTCATCCTCATGCATCATGCTTTATACGGAAGTATTAATCCTAAGGTAGCGACACCTAAGCCAGAGTTGAGAACCAAATTTACCAGCATGAATGCAGCCCGAATAGAAATGAGAGTGAGCTGCCGATCTAAATCGCATGGGCCAATTCAAGCGACTAAGCCTGACCACAGGTAAGTTTGTAATGCCAAGTCAGGCCAAGTTAGATGCCGAGGTGGGTTGCGTGGTAGCCAACCTTCGCCCCAGTTTACACCGTTTTTTTATTTCCAAAATGTTTTTTTTTTTTTTTTTTCTAGTTAACAGTTACAGACAACTCTTATACTAATTATATTGCTTTCTGTACACAATAAAATAAAACAGTTCCTTTCCTATTTTTTTTCACATTAGTCTTTTTAGAGTATTTTTTGCACCAAACATGCATTACAAATCTTATTTTTGTATGAAATATGTCATTATTTACAAAATCTGTGAAAAAATTATCAACACTAATGTGAATTTTTAAGATTACCGCAAATGTATTATATTAAAAAAGTGATCACTTCATGATACATTACGTCACTAGGGGATAAAGCACAAATGTTAGCGCCCGAAGGGCGCGATTGTTGTATGTTGGTGCCCGAGTCGCGTATAATGTTTTTTTTTTACCGAGAGCGCAAAGTACAATTTCCGCCCTCGGGTGGTTTTGGGAGGCTGGTACTTCCTCGGGCGAAAAAGCAGTTTTCCGGAACTCGTTCGAAAAGTCTCCTTTACGAACCTCGTTACGTCCCTCGCCTTCGGCTCGGGCCGCAAACCTCTCGGTTCGCAAACAGAGACTTTTTAAACTCATAGGAAAACTACCATTTTGTGCCTGTGGACACACTTTGCGCCTGGTAAATCACTTTGGGCCCTAGGGCAGAAAAGTAATTTTGGCTTGGAAGGTGCAAAAAACTTCTTTGCTTGTAGGCCCAAAGTGATTCCAAGGGCGCAAAGTGTGACCCTAGGGTGCAAAGCGGCAGTTGCTCGTTGGGCCCATGGTAAGAAAATTATAATTTTTCTACCTCGGGCGTTTTTGAGAGGCTGGTGTGCCCTCGGTAGGAAAAATAGCATTCGCCACATAAGCGCCATCGTCTCCGGGGCTATTTTGCGGCCCAAGGGACCCGTGAAGCAGGTATCCGACGAAAACTACTATTTATTGTGCATTGTTTGATATTTTCAACATGTAGTCATAATTTACAATTAACAATTTTATTTTAGCAATTACCAAGAAGAGTATTAGAGGGGGGCTGGAGAGGGCCTCTTGAAATATGAGGGAGGCCTGAGAGAGTAAGGAGGAGTGAGGGGATTTTAATTTCCGTACCATATTTTTAATTGTGTTAATTTAACCGGAAGAATTCGATTTTTTCTCTTATTTTTATGGGAGCTGAAGAAAAAGTTGAGAATTTTTAGGGTGGACGAGGAGGAGGGGGCAAAGGAGTGGTGGCTGAATTTGGTCTTACAGCTATATAATATAAGGTGTACATATATATATATATATATATATATACAGACACGTGTATTTTTTTTTAGTATAAATTATTAGTTTACGTTTGCATACGCATACTTTGACAAATTTTACTTTTGAAATATTGAATTTTGACATTATTTGTTTTCTTTTCTTACAGCGAGTTTATTGGTTTTATGAACGAGATATCTGAAGCAAAGGATGTGGGTGCAAAGCAATAATACATGCTTATGAAATTTATCTTAAACAACGTTAATTGTAAAAGGATCGTTTGCTTATTATAGCATAAGAAAAAGATCAACAAGTACATAAATGGTATCTAGATCAACAGGGTAAGCATTTATTAAAATAATTTTTTTCAGTTCTCTATCCTTACAATTTTAAAAAAAATAATAATAATAAATATAATTATAAAATTATAGATAATTCATATGGACGGTGGACTCGTGAAGGTTGAAAATGACATTGACCAAAGAAACTGGTGATTTGGTACCTTTTAAACTAAAAATGCAATCTATTACCGTCGTGGAATTCTTAGAATACTACAGGTCAAATAATGTTATTGGCGTAGAATTTTCAAGAGTGAATTTGAAAACCAGAAAGAAGGTAAATTGCCCGATTTGTAAGTTCTTGTGAATTTTCTCTTTAATTTTATGATAACTAGAAGTTTAAGAACTTAATTTTACGTTATTTTTACAGGCATGAAGGGATCTGTACAAACTTAGTTTTTACAATTTCTCATCCGATTCAACAATTCTTCATACGGGTGTAGTACCATCATTGATGGAGTGCTTAACATAACGGTAAATGTCGCCAATTGTCCCCCCTTAGGTTTTTAAAAAACGTGCATGTCGTTGTCACTGGTAAAATTGTTCAAGATGGCAAGTTTTTTATGCAGACCATAAGTACTGATATTTTATTTATTTTTCTAAATTTGTGTTTCAATACTCCAATCATCATCTTAGCTTTAATTTGAATTACATTTTGCGAGATGATTCTGTTGCAAATATGCCTGCGTTATAAATAATTATAGGGGTGCGAACACCAAAGCGTACTTTACGGAATTAAATTAGTGCACTTTTTTACTATCAATAGTTTTATAATACGACTTTTCTCTTAGTTATGAAAAAAATTTTCTGAGTTCAATTTCAAAAAAATTTTATTATTGTCTTTCGTAGTAATTTTGTATCTTATATTGAAGAAAAAAAAATATTCACGCATACATTTTGAATACCTTATGAAACAATTATTGATTTAAGTAATTATCATAAACTGGTGGATATTCGAATGTTATTATTTTATTATAAAAAGTTACAATAATGGTTATGACATTGTGGTAGCAATTTTAAACCTTTAATATTTCATCTTATAAAGGTAATAATCAAGAAGTTACCTTAATTTATGTAAATTGATGTTCCTTAATACTGTTTATAAGAAATTTTCTGACTTAAATAAGAGATTATCTATCATAAATAATTTTGAATCATTTGTTTTGTTATTTATGTACCAATTTGGTAATACCAAGTTAATTAATAATTAATCGTTACAAAAACGTATAAATTTTCATCAACAAGTATTAGTTCAATAATTTAAAAAATATGCATAACAAGGTAAAAAATAATTTCTATTGCAACAAGTACATGACCGTGACTAGTTCATGAAACTACTTACGATAAGAAAGATCAATGTATCTGAATTTTTTTTTTATATTTATGTAAAAATAATAATATAACTAATTATTAATTAGTTGATTATAGTACAAAATGATGTTACAAAAACTTTTACTTCAAAAAAATCTTTACTAACCTTATTTGGGAAATATGATTGCTCGACTGCGATAAATTTATTAAAATAAGTATTTATCGTATGCATGTGACCACTGTATTCATATTGTGAATATTTAAGTGCTACTTACAAAATATATGTATCCGGTATTCCTGCTGTAAAATCTAATAATAAAAGTATATGTTATACATAATATCTCATATTCTTATTTATTTAAAAAAAAAATCAAAACATAATTATTTGTGTTATACGTTTTATTATTGCTATAATGTGCTAATTTTTTTACATTTATTTTCCAGGTTATACAGTTAATAAATATGTATACGTGTATATATAGGCCTATGATAAGATATGAAAATGTATATCGCATGCATATAAAATGTCTCATTCCTGATGAAATTTTGATTTTCAGTACTATCTTAATAATGTATTCATACATGCGTGCTGCCGTATTATAATAGAGCTACATGCATACAGATAGACGCATCAAGCTTATGCGTTATTGTGGTAAGACTTGTTTTCGAGGTTGTCAGGGTTGAGCAAATAATGAATTTATAAACCCATGATACAGTAATACAATGTGTATATGTACCACAAGTATACAGCTATATATAAAAGCATTTATATACAACACATATGTACGTGTACATTGTACAGCTTTGATAATTACTTTTGCAAACGGTAGAATTTTCTTTTTACTACCTACACGATGTGTGTATACATTGGGGAGTCCTTCTCTCATTGGCCTGCCAATCCGTTTATGCTTTTGTTAACCAAAAGGTGTGCTACTTTGTGTAGTTGCTTGCAGCTTTGGGCTATGTGCATTAGGTAATGTTGTCAAGAGCCTGTCCTACCAGTTTTCATGTGTGTGTGTGGTCTTCTATCGATATTTATGTGTGATGTTTGTACTCAGTCTTCTGATGCTAGATATTCTCCATCATTTTGCTGATCTGTATAATTTTCAGTATGTGTTGATTTTTAGGGGACTAGACTTTTTTTTTAACTTCTTTTGGTGTTAATGTTAATTTATTTGTTACACTATATGCAACTCTTATATTTGCTAGATTATTGGGTGAAAAATCACGTTCTTCTAAATTTTTTTCAAGCTTCTCGTTGTTGAGACTTCAGAGATGCCAATTGGGGCCTAGTATTTGGTCGCAGTAGCTGAGTCTACTGCCTATACTTCCCTGCGAATTTCCACTCATATTACCGTCTCGCTTTAAACAGGTTATATGCCACTATTTTTTGGAAGGATAACAAATCTAACAAAGTGGGATTTGTGCCCTTGCAGGATTTAGGAAAAGGTTTATTTCTTAGCAACTTTGTGGCATTCAACTATAACGCTAAGGTACTTGCAGAATGTATCAATATAAACGTACATCCAGTTAGTGTCAGTGTACCGCAAGCAGAATTTTTTGAGTTCGAGGCTACTTAGGTTTTTGCCAATGAGCCAAGTGTCAACGAGAGTTATAACGTGTCTATTGATGAAACATTTAAAGTGATGCTTGCCTTATCATTGAGTCTCAGAAATGCCAGTTCTTAAAACAAGAGGTGAAAGTTCTGGGGTATATAATTGACAATGTGAAAATCAGAACAGACCCAAAAGGTAAAGCTATAAAAAATTATCCAGCCTCCACAAACCTTAAAAAAATTTAGCAGTTTCTTGGCTATATGAATTATCACAGAAAGTTCATACCAAACTTTATAAAAAAGCGAAATCTTCGAGCTCTTTGCTCAGAAACAGATTTAAATTTATTTGGGACAAAAAACAACAAGAATCTTTTAAAACGTCTTAGCATATTATGTGTAAAGAACTTGTTTGAGCAGCACCAGATTTAAGCAAACTGTTTATAGTGAATACAGACGTATCTGATTATGCAATTGGTACCATTCTTAACCAAGACGAAAGTGGTAAAGATCAAGCTTGTGAGTACGCTTCTTGCTGCCTAAGAAGAAGCCAACTGAGGTATCCCACTTGTTATAAGAAGTTGCTGGAAGTCGTATTTGCAAAAGACCAATTTCGCCCGTATCTACACGGAAGACCATTCACCGTAGTAATGGACCACGAACCACTAAAGCATTTTCTTACAACTATGAAACCCAACGTAAGGTTCAACAGACTCAAGGCTGATCTCAGAGGCTATAACTTCGATATCGTGTATCGAAAAGGCGTGGAAAACAATGCTCTCAATGCCCTGTCATGCAATTTCGTGGTTAAGAAAGGGGAAGTCAACCCTGAACTGCCTCGTCACGAGTTGTACCAACTGGCAGACATACAAGAGGAACAAGGTTTATGCAACAAGATCAGCCCTCCAGCAAGAATATTTAAGACTCAAACGAACAACAACAAAATCAACTGTGGAAAAACCGAAGTTGGCGGTTCCGAGGAAGCAAGCTCAGATGACGAGAAGGTGATTATGGAAACACGAAAAAAAGCTAATACTAAATTAAATCAGAGCTTTAATAAGACAGAAACAAATAAATTTATTACAGAAGCCAAAAGAGCTAGATTGCATGGTCAAAATAACAAGAAAGGAAGTTCAAAAGAGTGATACCAGAGGATTACAAAGCAATAATGAGATCGATAAACACGGAGATGTTCAAGGTGTAGGATAGCTGTGCCAAGTATAACGCGAAATTAATAAAGTGGTACAAAATACCAAGCACGCCGCCAGACAGTTGCCTGTTATATATTGCTTATAATACTGTACCAACAGTCAGAAAGCACTAAAAAATTGTACAAAAAGCTTAGAAGGTCCCACTATCTGCAAGAATGTGGCAACCCATGGGAGACAAAAAGGATACTGGAATCTGAGACTGAATATGGGGATTATAATTGCATATTTATATTCGCTTGGTTGTTTAAACAACATATTTGCATTCACTTACATCTTAATAATAACAAATATACCTATTACTACTTTTGGATAAATAACAATGACAATGTAATTTACCTACATTTTCATAAAGAGCATTTCGTATCTTTTATATAGGGAAAAGTGAATTCGTCTTCCTGGTCCTGCTAATCAGTAATGCGTTCGCACACGCCGTCTCCTTGACATCCTGATCCTGTTAAGCGGTAGTGCGTTCGCGCATGCCATCTCCTCGACTTTCTGATGCTGCTAATCAACAGTGCATTTGCACACGCTGCACCTCACTTTTCTGTTCCTGTGAAGCAGCAGTGCCTTCACGTACGCCATAACCTCGTCGCCCTGGTCCTGCTAATCGGCAGTGCAATCATGCATGCCATCTTCTCCACTTCTTGTTCCTGTTAAGCAGCAGTGCGTTTGCGCACGCCGTCTGCTGCTTATCAGTAATGTGTTTGAGGATGCCGTATTTTCGTCATCCATCTTCTCATTTTCCTGGTTTTTCTGAGCAACTGTGCGTTTGTGCATGCTGTTTTATCTTTCCACAGTTCATATACCTGCGGCTGCATTCAGTTCGAACATACCACGTTATTCGTCTTTTCTGCGGAAGCATAATAGTGGAACAAGCGCGTGAGTCACATTTTCACCTGACTATGTAGAGGTGCAGTGTATTATGTTGCATTTCCTACGTCTTTAAGTAACATACCGGTAAAATAATTACTTTTAATTCTTGCAACTTTTTGTAAAATTTTTTTGTTACTGTTAACATCTTAAATGTTGATAATAAAACAGAGTACTGTACATATTGTAATCTTAAGAGGGAGCATTTAATTCAAACAATATCTACTAGACAAAATAAAGATGGATGTGTAAATTCAAACTGATTTGTCCATGAGCATTAAGCATAAATCAGGTTTGCTTAAAATATGATAGTCTCGTCAACTATGTCACTGACTGGTGATCCACCGTGAGCATGGTTGGAAAATGCATGGCAGGAAAGGCCGGGCCAGTCAGTAGTCACGTGATACACAGGATACTGGCTTCGCGACGGCAGGAAAGTGCACCTCAAGTAGTGAAGGACCTGGAAATTTATTCTGAGATCCTCCCAGATTGTGAAGGCAGAGATGCGTTTTTCGAGCAGTAAAGGTCTGAGAGTGCTGATGAGAGGGGGGTTATCGTGAGGGAGGTTGAGATTTTCTCTGTGGAAAGCCTTATTAGTTAAACTCCTGCGAGCAATGTCTTCTCTTAAAAGTTTAATACAGCAGTTATTAGTAGTATCGAAGACTTTAAAATTGTCTGTTATTTGTTTCACTATTTCTTGTTGTCAATTCAGTATAGTTAGGAAAAATTTTCATTTTAAGGTAGAGATTTTTTAAGACATTTAATGAATATTTGAGTGAACATGAGGTTCGAATGCGTGTTTTAATAACATGAATGTGATACGATTTTGACACAAGTAGTAAGAACGAAAGAGCATGTTTATTGATTTTGTAGCTTTGATGAATCGTATTTAAAATATTTTAAAAGTCACTCATCAAAGCTAAAAAAAAGTAAAAGAAGTTTCTCTTTCTTAAATTCAGGTTTCTGTTATCACAATCTTCTAGAAATTATCTTGATTCGAATAGTTGTTTCAAGAGAAGTTTTCTTTTATTTCAAAGTTTTTGACACCAAGACGCAGTGATCGAAAATGAGATCAATCTGGGGCTTGATTTGCAGTGATACCTACCAAGAATTGATGGTTGTTGATATCCAAATTAAAAATTGAAAACTTGATATTATTTTTAAAAAATTTCAAGGAGTTTACAAAGATAGTCGTTTCAGCACTCATGATTGAAAGGCGTCGTTTGTGTGAGCTGTAGTCTAACAAAGACTCTTTGAGAGTTATCGAGAGCATATCCCCTCTGGATCCTAGGAGCACGTGATCATAAGTGTAAAGGCTTGTTGCGAACGGCTAGCTGTGAAGCGATTGTCTTAGGGTAGTGATCACACTAAAAGGTAGTGTACATCCTAGATTAACTGACCCACAGATATTTCAACAAGTAGCCGTAGAAGTAGCCAGAGTGCATACAGAATACACTGTTCCATTAAAAAAAGGGTATTAGTATCAGAAGTGCTAGAAATCTCGAAAGTCGCCATATTTTTCAAAAGACCATACCTTGCGTATCGCATAGCAATTCCACTACTTGATAAATAAGCATTTTCGTTGTATAAAATAATACCCTTGCCAATCGAACAAAATTTGATGAATACTACAAATATGTCTGTGTCACATCCTGAGTTGATACAGACAAATCATATTATACGTAAAAACGCTATTCATCGGTCAAATTCAGACAAGACGTATTGTGTATGTACAACAAGCTCATATGACAAGAGGAGCTCAAACGTCTCTTATATGTGTGTATGTGTAATTACTTTAAGGTGAATGTTTCATAATATGCTGACATATAATACGGCCAGCCACGTTGTAAGAATGCATGTATGTATTGAAACTGTACGTTATATGTATGAATGCATAAATCGTATTGTATGTATAAATCAATCATTTACTTGCGCATTGATTGTCCATTTTTAATAATGTACACCAATTTAAAATTTGTAATTAATACATTATTTCATGATATTCAAAATTGATTGTGAAATCCCCAAAGGGATTAGTTGTAAAATTTGTAAACTTATTTGTCACACTTGAACTTGTATTTGGTGTTTTTTTATTGCTGATGCGAGCTTTCATAATCACTGATCCAAAAAACTCAAACACACTTGTCAGAAAAATACGATTGGAACTGTTATATTGTTATTTTCTAATACATAAAATCAAAACATATAACATCATCGTGCAAGCCTACTGTTTTGCTGTCAACGCAGTCTGCAAGAACATTGCTCATTGGTTGACCTAATTCAACCAAAGGCTTCTTTTACTCACTCTGACTCTATAAAAACTCACCACCAAGAGACAAAATCGCTTTTTTACGTCTGTCATATGTCCTCTAAAGTTTTAGTCTACTCTTGACTTCAGTGACTCGTGAGTACCTTATACACGTAAGGTATAACGTGTTGGATGAGGCAACTTGGGTGCAGTTCAAGAGCATCAACAGTATCAGGCTACGCTAAGGAGGGAGGTACAACGAAGGAGTCCCACCAAAAGTGGTTTCAGCGATAGCAGAATAAGCAGGAACGGCAACATCTTACCAACCACGAACTAATTCGTGTAGTTTAAGGAACCATTGAAAATTACTGCACGAAGAATTAAGGGAACTCCGAAGCAGCAGTAACAGCAATCAGTAATAGATGTAAGTTATTTATCAGTAATACAATTAACATCAAAATCTTGTTAAAGTGATCTGAATGGATTGTATCTAAAAGAATAACTGTTTTACATTGTTTTACTAAAAGAATTAAAAATTAAGCATTAATTAAAATCATCCGTGTTATTTAAATAAATATTTTTACTTAACTAAAAAGAATAAATAAAGCTCACGAGCTGAATCCTTAGAGACCCAGGAATGACACTAAAATAAAACTGTTAAGATCATACTCTAAGCAAGTCCAATCATAACATCTGCATATATAAGGCCCAGAAGCCTTTACATAGCCCTTAGCAACATTTCTAAAATCTAATTAGCTATTTTAACCAAACCCTTAGGCAAATATAAGAAGCTGGACTGTTACTGTATTTGTAAGAGTACAGGGCCTATACGTCATGTTAAAGAGCATTTGACTTGCGGAACAAGACTAGCGATTAGCCGTGGAGTGTCATCTAAGGGCTGTGACATAAGGATGGCAAGACTACAAGAAGCGTATTGGCATTGACTAGAAGCTTTTAACAGCTTCGTACTTCCGTTAAACAACAAACGATACCTATACATTTATGTCGAGGTATCATTTAATACATCAGAAACAGGCTTACTCAAACTTCAACCAGGACGACACCCACGCACATCCGATGCAAAGATTTCAGCGTCAGCAAAAATCACTATGCAGACCAATACTACAAGTTTTGATGAGGTTAATCTGAGCATTTGGTCGATTATTGATAACAACTTTTTGGGGTTAAACACCAACTCAACTGATAGAAAAAATATTAGCAGAACAAAGGTTAGTAGTGATAGAAACAAGGTAGAGTCTTTGAAAACGAAATAAAAACAAGAGCTTTGCTACAAGATATCGAAAGCAGAGCTCAGAAAATAGGTGAAAGAAAACTGACTACGATGAAAATGAGCAACATAAGATCACATTTTTTTCTGTTCTCTGGCTTATTATAATTGCACCCGCAGGAATAGCGTTATGGGAACTGTTATCCATTTCTATAAGATTGTTTACATGTAAACGAGACATCAGCAACAATCAAAAGCATGACAGCAACGGCTACCTTTGAAGAAAATAACACAATTCAAAACGAGGCACATACAACCGAGAAATACCTACAACTGTAGCTGATAATTTAAGCTTGGGTTGGCACCTGCAAGCCTTGTTGATGGAAGGAGGGCGAGGTCTGCGCTTGTAGCTAGTACAATGCACTGCCCATAATAGAACCCACCGCCAGCATGAATCACAGTAGTGAAACACAACCTATAAGAAGTATATATATTTACACACACATACATATACGTGTACAATACACACACGCATATATATGTATACAAAAAATGTAGTAAACGAAAGAACACAATACAAATAATTGTCATAAATAATCGATCGTTTCATTTCAGCTAAACAGCTAAATCACAGATAGACCAGAACACATATATTTTGAGTACTCTAATGACATCGGTTACAGCCAGACTCTTCTTTAAAGGAACGATCACAGGCGTACAAAGTGATGCTGACAAAACTCGAAGCATGAAGTACGAACGTACAACACATCAGGACCAAGCAAATTTTTTTCACTACTGTTGGCTCAACGAATATTTCCTACACAAAAATAAGAGTTATTAGACATAAACATCACAAAAGAGCCATCAGCACAAACAAAAAAAAAACAGAAACTTTAAATACTTACCCACAACACGTATACTTGTTACCTTTTTATGTAAACTAATGTCCAAACCGGTATACTTACCACCTTGGCAGACAGCATGAAACAATAACATGAAAAATAATAACAACACAATAACAACACATCATAGAAATCACTTTACGTAAAGAATCAAGGAAATCAAATGATAATAATTTTAATTTAGAAAAGGAAACGTAGTTATAGATTGTATTTTCGTTAAAGTTAGTATCAAATACTCATTTAAATCTCAATTTTCTTCTTACAAGAAATACCGATACACTATAAAAAAAAGTAAAAATGCTAAGGGGACATGCTAAGACAACACACTTTTACCTTAACAAATAAACGCTTATGTCGTACGCCACAGCTACCCATGCATAAAGATCTCTTTTCTTCCTTTGCATTAAGACAATGTGTGTGACATGCAAGACGCATAAAGAAAGACAGTAGAGACGTAGCAGGAGTAACTTTAACAGAAAGAGACTCAACGATACAAGATAATGACTGTTGCAACTTCCACGCATAGAAAGGAAGAAAATGCTTCTGCACTATCACGTTTTACCGTAATGTAAATCAAGAAGAGAGCGATCAAAAACTCACAAAATCACGACATTTCACATAACATTTTCCTTTCATGAGCTTTCCGTCTCCTCTCAGTAATACTGGCAGCACGCTGTGAGGAGCTGAATTTGATTCTCAGCAAAACATGATTAATCGTATATACTGTCAAAATAAGTGCACAGCCGAATCGCCATACATTACTCCTAATACATAAGCACTCAGATAGTGCTACCAATCTTAACACAATCTTTTGTTGCAGGAAAAACACATGCGTTTTCCTATGGCTGACAAAATAGTAATAATTCAAAAAAATTCCTAACTCAGTAATTAAGTGTTATAAATAATATTATGTTTTTTTACCACATGCATGCGTACGTAACAAAGGCCGTGGCTTATGAATGGAGCAACTTCTTCTCAAAAATATGATGGATGAAAGCTAGTGTTAATTCGATGCGTCAATGACCTCGTCATGATGTTAGTATGAAACAAAATATGTTAAAGTATATTTGACAGAATTTGAAAGCCTACGGTATTTTTCGAAAATACTCGGGAATACATGTTCTACGCTAGGGAATGATTACTGGGCTGCTTTTAGGGAAATATGAAGAACAAGCTGCTAATTTTGAATAAAAGTGGTAAGGTTTATATAAAAAAAGAGATGTACCCTTGACTTTTTTTTTGGTGGGCTTTATCATTCTTTCTAGTGGCCTCCTTTTTTAAATGAGCTGTCTATCCCGTATGTGTCAATAAATATTCCTAAAACATCATTCTAAACTCTTATAAATATATCTGCCCCCTGCGCGCTCTGCGCACTAGCCCCCATAATTGCGAATATAGATTTACGAAGTATGGAAAAAAATACGAATTAAACTAATTGTTATTTAAAATTAATACGTGTAATGAATGTATATTGATCATAATTAATTATATAAATTTTTAACAATCATTTTTTATTTTCCCTGACTAATGCCTAATTTTTATATATTTAAAACGACAACGTATTTAAAGATTTCAAATGGCGTCAAAAATTAAAAAATTACGATATTGTTATAATTATAAATTGATTTTGTTTTAACAGTATTTAGTTAATTGGCTTTTTTCTTTAAATTTTTTAGAACTAAAATTTTGGCCCATTGGTATTTTTTTCTTCGTTTACTTTTACTTCGTTAAATTCGTTTTAAAAAGTTACAAAATGTCTAAACAAAAATGTGACAGTGAATTAGACTCTCAAATTGCAACGAAAAAAAAAAATTCTTTCTTTTACATCTACAGATAACTTTCTTACAATGGCTTGGACAGGTATTGCTTCTAGTCTGCTTCCGAAGGGAATGACTACTCACAGAACTTTCAGACTTCCTTTAGACTTAAGCACTATAGAAAGTGCGTTCTTCCAGTTTGAGCCAGATAAACAAAAATTACTTAATGTAGAAGTTATTATTTGGGATGAAGCTTCTATGATACTAAAAACAGCGTTAAAAATCATTGATAGGACTGTAAAAAATTTATCTTGTGGTAATAAACCTTTTGGAAATAAAATAATAATTTTAGGTGGAGACTTTTGTCAAATTCTCCCAGTAGTAAAAAACGGAAGCAAAATTACTATTGTTCAAGAAACTATGAAATTTTCCAGTTGCCTTAGTTGAATATTTTTTATTTAAAAAATAATATACGTTTGATTGATAAAAAATTTTCTTCATTGCTACTGGATATAGGAGAAGGCAAAATTAAAACTTTTAGAATTTCTCAGACATGGAAAACAAATGATATATGTTCAAAAATTTTTAATAATGATGATGATTCTTTTATAAGTAAAGCTATATTAACATCTCACAATGAATACACACATTTTCTGCACAAAAAAATTTTAAATAATATGGTAGGAACATTAGTAACATATTATAGTATTAATAAAGCAACTCACAAAGGGGTAGATAAATTAGACAATAATATTTATATTAATTTCCCTACAGAATATTTAAATAGTATTAAAGGAGGTCTTCCTCCACACGAATTGAATTTGAAAATTAACGCTATTGTTGTGTTAATACGAAACTTAAACATATCTGGAGGACTTTGCAATGGTACAATACTTACAAGTCGTTGTTGCTGCACAGTTGCCTGTCAGAACAAACCTCTACTACCTGGTAAGAGTTTTCGAATGGGCCATTGTGCTGCAACTCACTTACTTGAAATCGGGACGACTAAACCTCCCCCTCCACCAATCTCCACCACTTGATGAGAGCTTCTGAACAGAGCCATTGTGCTACCGTATTCTTACTCTAGGAGGAGGTATCCCCTCCTCCTACACCTGAACTAGAGAGATCTTCCAGGCAGGCCACTCTACATTCTTCCTTCTCACATTTTCTTATTCATCTGCTGCTATGATTACCTGAACCCTGTTTTGTGTATGTGATTGTATTAATCATTATAAATGAGTATGCCGGAAGGGTATTCTGTCTTTTTACTTTTGTTTTATATTTTAATTTGCATTATTATAAGAAAAACGAGCAAATTTATAATTAGCTTACAACAAGTTGAATGCATTTATTTTATTTATTTCTATAATTTATAGCATATGACAAGGGCATTTATATAAAAAGACACAATATTGTACCCAATATCAGACATAGGATATTTTGTTAAAGTCTCCTGTCTTAAAAAGTCATTTTCTACAATTTTTTTCATAAAAATTTTGCATATCGTTACTTCTAAAATCACTCACAATACTTTTGATAACGTTTGGTTTGTAGTAATCAGTTTGTAATTCATGCTCACTACTACCTTTTCCTCAAATGAAGTCTGTAAATTCCTACGCTGCAATAGGAATATAATCTAATATTTCGCTGGATTTGTGTAAATTACAATCGACGCAATGTACAATGAATTTGTGTAAATGATCAAACGTTGCTTTTTTAAACACTAATCTTCGATGATACTTCTTTGCAGCTTTCTTGTTTTCACTATGTCGTCTTATTTCTTCAATCTTGATGGCTTTTTCATTACAGCTTATTGTAAACTTCAAGGACCAGTGGGACCTGTGAATCTTGATATCTGGCAAGTTACTGTCATCCGTCGTAAAGTATTTTTCAACCTTGGAGAAGGCTAATTTTAACTTGCTCCAACTAGAAACTGTTAAAGAAATTTCTTCTAAATCAACGCACAACAGACAAATGATAGGTTTCCAATCGTTGTCCAAAAATTTTTCGTATTCCAGTTTAACTGGAACTACTATTTTTTTACCATATAATTTTTTTAATCCATGAAGCTTGAAAATAATCTGAGGGAACAATAATTGCTGATGCTACTTTGAGGCTCAAAGATCCAAAGCTTCTCTCTCTAAGACTCTCTTTTTCAAAGGCTCTATTGTCTCCTCGTTACAATGCATTAACTGTCGGATGATTGACCAGCGACTAACAGCTCCTTTTTGTTGAATCACAAAAGTATGCTTCTCATTGTTCGAAGGTGTGTGGATATTAAAAGCGCTTAGAGGTGGTAAATTACGTTCAATTTGTCAAAACTGTGTCACCAAGCATTTCGGATAGTACAAAAATACTGACTGTGATTTTTTTTGCACGAAAGATTTAGAGGTAGGCTTATAAAATGCTAACATTTTTATTTCTTAGAACTTATAACAGTCCGCAGCTACATTTTTTTAAATTAGCAGACTACAAGTAATAAGCACAAAATTACAATGATACATAACAGAAGCTTAAAAGTAAATTTCATATCAATGAAATTTTACTACCATTTCTTTGAAGCATTGTATTAGACATCCACCGCTACCCAATACATAGATTATATTTCTTTTGTTACATCTGATCGAATAAAAATGTCTCCCAATTTTGTCATTTTCTTGTGGGATCTGATCTGCCGGGAATACACCCACAGTATGCGAAGGCATTTGCGAGAGGTGTTCCAATATCTGCAGACTGTCAATATTTAATTTCTGTTTTTTTTGTTGACAATTTGCTGTCAAAGTTGTGTTCACAGAGGCAATACTTAAATTTGTAAACGTTGTTCAAAGCACATGGTTATTTTCGATAATCTGGCTTCAATGCATGGTGTATGCAATATTCCTCTACTGATAAGGCTTTTGAAGGTGGACAGTCAATCTCGTATTCCACATTTATTAGTTCACAATTCGTAACTTTTTGCAAATCGTACCACATCTTACAACCTCTTACATAAATTTTGCGTGTGCTTCTTCCAATATCTTTCAAAATTTTGAATATCGCTTTTAAAAGTACTTTACCCTCAAAGAAATAAAGTCCATGATGAAGTCGGGACAGCTTAATAACTTGTCGTTGCGCCTCCTTACTCAATTTTTGCAAGCAATAAGAAGGTGCTATTACCTAATGAGCAGAAAAATCGTTGTTCAAAGCAACGATAGCAATTTTTTTGAAACCATTACATTTTTTTTCACCTTGAAGTACTGAATGCTTACTACAATGTCAATTGCGTTTTATGGCTGGTTAAGCGTACCAAGTTAGTGGTGCCATCTAGCCACTAAAAATGACTATGATTCGGTGTAACGCATTGATTTCAAAAATATTCTCGTATTTGGCATACACCTTACAGTTGAAAGTCAAAATTACAGCGTCAGCAAATCGAACGTCCAATCTAACGCTACCATGTGTAATAAGGTTCCAATAAGACCATTCGTTGGCTGATAAATCTGGCTTTAAATCTAAAGCAAAGAGGCAGGAACCGTTGGGATAAGATTTGCGATCTATATGATTTCCTTTACTAAAAAAGTGAACGCCAAAACCCAAAAACAAGGTATAATAAGCATCTATATGTAAGCTATTCGTTTAAAAAGGTTTTGTTATGGTTGGAAGGAACCTAAACTGAACCTGAAAATTAAACGGATTTAGAGTGTGGTCACTAGTATAAGCTTGATTTGTAATAAAACTGATAATTATTTGTTTAGGTAACTGGCCCAAAATAATATCATCCAAAATTTCGCCATAAATACTGCTGTGCATCGTCACAGCTTTTACTTCAACATGCGTGAGTAGATATTTTACTCTTTGACAGAGCTTTGGTATAGACTAGCAAAACAGATGGGCTTATATTAACGCGTCCCACTAAAAGATTTACTTCTTCAATGCGAAAAGAAATCAAGTTCAAAGTGTCTATGAGACAAAATGCATCGTGAAATCTTACTAATCGCATTCTCATCTCGATACTATTGATGAGTAATTTTTCCTGATTACATAAATCGCAATGAAGATGACCAATCAGATAAATCAATTTCTTTGCTGGTAGTAATGTACGTTGCTTGACAAGCCCCGAGTTGGCATCCAACATATCGTCTATCTTTGTAGCCGTATCGTCTCACCATAAGGCACTCGTTCTGTGGGATGGTTTTGCCACAGGTCCATAATTGAATAAATTTTCTAAATACACTCTGTAAGGATACGCATTGTTAGGAGGTAATACAGATTTCTGATTAAAAACATATCGAATTGATTCAACAACGAATGCATAAAGATATTTATTGGCCCCACCTATGAGATTTAAGATGCTACGTCAGCATTTAATTTTTTATCTTCATTGTTTGACACGAAAAATGAGCATCGTGTGTGCAAGATTAATGTATTTGTCACCATTACCTGGTACGACAAATTCGATAAATAAATCATCCTCAAACAAAAATATTGGCTTGTATTAAATCCAGCATGATCCCTTGATAGTTGTTTGAGTCGGTGGAGTATCAAACAAAATAAGCTCAGACTTTAAACACTCGCATAAGTAACTGTGTAAAAAAGCCATTTTTAAAAAATTTAACTTTCAAAAATATCTCTTGCAGTTCTCTTTTCCTTATGTTTTTTTTTTATTTCTTTCTTTTTCTTTTTATCTTGTTTTTGCGTTTTCTTAATCTTTTTTCTTTACTCTGACGATGCCCAGGTCTTGACTGCACAGTTCTACGAGGCAGTTGCAACTAAAGTGGCTCGTCGAATCAATCAACTTTATATCCTAAACCTTCCATGAGTTTGTCCAATTTTTCTACGGCTTTTTTTGAGCATAGCGTAGGCAAAATGTATCCTTGAAAGGGATAATTCTACTGGTGACGTCAGACATAATGTTCATACCTACATGAAGAGCTTCTTTTCCAACAGCTTTGGTACCTTCTTTAATGAGTGATAAAACTCGTTGAAGTACTCTGGTAAGAAATGATTGAATACCTTTGTGTTTTAGTTAATAAATGGGCTCCACGTAGATGCGTCCAACACCTCTTTTTACTCTTTCCGTGAACTGTGGTCAGACTTCCAACGCTACCACCACTTGGTGCTGTAAATTAGTCCTCGTAGGGATCCATAATTTTCAATCGACTCGTTTACAGTGAAGTGTTACCCTCAGTGTCCCAAAAACAAATGCTATGGGTCTAACAATCAGGTTCCTTCTGTCAATTTCAAAGTTGTTGAAAGAGTTGTACAACAATGGTATATACACAGGAGATGAGAGAATTATGTTTTTAAAATTGAACCCTTCAATGTTTAACGACACGGCCCGCAACAATCGCAACTGAACGTCTCTTGTGATAAATGGTTTGCAGATGTCACTTTGAATTATGAGCATTGAAGCGTTAGCGAAATTTTCTGGATGAATGGATCGAAAACGTTATTTTCCAAGAAGAGACGTGTTGCATTTTCAAAGCCCAAGATCTTACGCAATTTTTCGGATAATAGTAGGCGATACGTGTATTAATTGAGCGCTGTTTCAAAATAAACTTACTTAGCTACTACGTAACCACTTATTTTAAACGGAAAACTACGTGATCTCGTGTGGTATTGAAACCATCGATTTCTTGTATTATTTCTTCGATATTTGCACATAGCTCTGGGCTATGTAATAATCTACATGAATCATAGGAAGTTCTCTGTGTACATTATTAAGAAGCCGTGGTAGATATTTTTCGGTAACTTTTTTTCGTTATCTTTCCCCACGTGTTGAAACGTCAATGGTAATTAAATATCTGTTATACCAACGCTCCATCAATCTTGCAAACTAATTTGCTAAGGTTATCTTGTCACGTTATGCGTAGTAGTATTATCAGGGTAATAATACATACTACTGTTGCTAGGAAACACAACGGAAAATTCTTCCTTTATTTTGTTTCCTTCAAAAAATTATCCTCTACTTAAAAAGTCAATTTTTTAGGATACCCCTTCTAGCTGACAAAATATTTATTAGAACGTCCTTTACCGCGACTTTCAAATATCTTGTTAACCTCGCAGAAGCTCTCGTTCAATTTCTTTCGTACGCTGTTTAACTCTTCCTCGTAAAAAAACCATCAATGTCTTCGTTAGACAAATCTCTGAGAAAATATACTAGATATTGCTGCGTGCAAGAAATACGTACAGTTTTAAACGACTGTAAAGTCCAATCAGTTTTGTAGCCTTTAGCAAAGACACTTCTTGTCTTACTAATGCAAACTAAATCTTCAACGTTGTACTTTGGATTTTTATAAATATGTCTGCCATAACGTTGCTTTCCATTTTACCGTACCTCTGTAACATTGTGCAAAGTTACGTTGGCTTGCCCCATCTTTGTCGACGAATGCTTTGTACGATTGTATGCCTCCATTATACTTGGAAAAACATCTATAAAGTGATGATAGTTTGTGTGTGTGTCAAGTATCGCTATATTCTTTTTTTAATAGTTCCTATAAAACGTTTAGCTTTTGCAGCCTTTCTTTTGTGTACTACGTGCTACTCTGTTTTCAATTTTATTTTATCATAACCTAGATTGTATTTCACGGCTTACAAATTCTCTACTTTTATCCGTTTGCAGACAAACTGGTGAATAATTGCCTTTTCTTGATAAAACATGTTAAAATGCTTTGGCAAAGTTTTTTGATGTTTTATCTTTACTAGCTTCCGCCCAAACGTATTTGCTCACGACATCGATGACAAAAAAAACATTAGCATAGCTATCATTGTAAGTTTTTAAAGCTCTCAAATCCATTAAATAAGCTTCCCACACGTTGTCAAAGTTACGCACGTTATAGTTTTTTTCTGGGAACACGATTCCTTATGAATCTATGTAAATAATAGGCATCTTAACTCTCTAGCCAACTTATTACGTTTGGTTACAAGAATTTATTTTTTACAGCAGTTGCGAGGTTGTTACCACCTGCGTATGCACTTGTCTGCTTCGCTTCGTAGTAATATTTTTGCAAAGTATTATGCATTATTCTTATTCATTTTTTTTTCTAGACTTAGATCCAACGGCTCTCTTAATGCGCGAAAAAAACTTCTCAAATGTATTTTTGTTACAATTTCAGCATATGCCCAATCGGCTTTTAGTTGTTTGCCCTCCTTTTTCGTAGCGTGAGCAAGATCGTACTGACCACATGCTTCATCCAAGGAGCTTATACCCACATTTTTGTGCTCAATGCTCTTCAATAGCTTCGTACCAGGTCAGCAAAATTTGTATCCAGGTGCATGCATCTCAAACGGTAGCAAGTTAATTAAAGCGTCGAAAGCACTGTTTTTTTCCTCCTCCACAAGTTTTACTTCTGTTTCTTTGTTTTGGTCACTTCTGTGCTCAATTACCACCATATTCGTACTTGTTTCGACGAATGCGCAACTTAAAAATTTTATTTTTATTTTTAATGTCTATTTCTGAACTGGTAAGTAATTCCGTTAATCTTTCAGCGGTCATTATGACTTCTGCTTTTTATTTCAATTCTCGCTTTTGGCCTAATTCACCTCACAAAAAATTTAGACACAATTTAGCAACAAATCTTAATCCAGCATTGTAATTAATTTCACTGTTGTCGAGATCTGACCCTTCAGCCTCTTGTATTTCATGAATATACATATCCTTCAGCCTTCAGTTGTAAGTCTGTCAGGGAAAAACTAGATCCCTGTATTTTTTGCTTAAAAACTTGTTAATGCAATTCGCGAATAAATCTCCTTCTTTAGCTTCGTGATGGAATTGTGTCTTTCTATACTGCCATATTTCATAAAAATTTTTTACTACATAACCTACTTAAGCAGCCATCTTGACTCCGTTAGATTTCCATGTACCCTTCAAAATACGGTCATTCGCATATTCGTGTGGACAATTCTTTTTAATCATATTTTTGCACTACGTACAACACAGTGAAAAAATTAACTTGTTATGCACTTTTACTGGTAATACAGGATAGTATGAATTTCGCGATAGTAGCGTATCACTCATAATAAAATCATTTACAAAGAATAAGTCATTGTTGTCTCCAACAATGCTTTGATACCCTATATGTTTTCAATGTATTAATGGGTGACCAAGGGAAAAGTTACCACGATTGCATACGTACAGGTACAACGAACAATCGTCAACGCACTTATTTTTTTCGTCCTTTAGCATTCGTTTTTTTAAGTGTATTTCCAGTACGTCCTTCAAAAAACGAATAACGCGGGTTAAGAAGCTTTTTTTCCAAAAACCTTCATATTCTTGAAAAAAAGTCGATGGTCCTCGTTGCCACGAATTTCTTTATTAAAAAGACATTCCTACTATCCAGTTAGCTGGTAACTAAGTACCACTATTTTTTCATTAATGCAGTTTGTAAAGAAAAATCTCTGTTTCTTCTAAAACATCGTGGAACATCATACCAGAAACAACTGTAAAACTGTTATACGATACCACTATAATTATCTATACCAGTTTGTAAAGCGCAATAGCCATAGAAAACGATACCTTTCGGTAATCGTTTATCTTTGTACCATCCAGCATGTTCAATAAGTCGATCAAGAACATGCTTCTATATCCAGGACAGCCACTTCAGTGCTACTTCAGGCTGATGACTTACTAATTTGTAACCTATTGGAGGTATAATACTGATTTGGTTTTTCCTAAAAAATTTTTTCTTGTAGACACCCATACATGTCAAAGCTATTATCGAACATTAAAGAGAATGATCCGCTTGAAAATTTGCGAAATTTTTTAGATAATCCACAGAAGCTAATATAAAACTTTTTACATTTTGAGTATAGTATTTAACGATTTCCCGTTGAACATCAAATGTATAATCATTAGCTACTTGGTTGTTGTACTATTTCAAGAAAGTTTCTCTTTCTTGTGTAGACATACTATCAGGTGAATATACATCCAATGATGATAGAGGACCTACGTGTGATTTATTTTCGGGTGTGTTGAAAAAATGTGGAAAAACACCCATTGCAATACCAGTTAGACTATACGCTTAAGGTAGCCTTCTCAAAGTCATGTAAAAATAATTAATGCTATCGATAAATTTTACCTTCGTGAATTCCATCAAAATAATTTTAGACCCATTCATAATGATGAATGGTGTCACTCGCTCGCAATGTATTTCAACGATATACTTAAAAATGAATTGTGCGTTGAATCCTTGGGCATGGTAGGTAATACAGACAACTTGATAACAATGTTTTTGATGATCTAACACAAGATCTATTAATTGTTTTATCAGAATGATTTGAAAAACATATTCGCGTATTCCACAGTGGTCACATATCGTTGAAACTGACTCTTGTTCCAAATCTCTACAAAAATTACAAAGTTGTTCCAAGATGCATGAATTGACTACATGAATTCTTTTTTCATCGTCACTCAATACAGATACTGACTGTTGCATCTCAAAGTCCAAATACAGTACTATGAACACCGCTTTCTTATCAGACGTTTTAATGGGCTGTATATAACAAAGATGACTAATAGATAAGCGTTCTTTAGAAGTATTACAAAAAGAAGTTCACAAGCGTGTATTTGTTTTTTGTTTGTTCGCACGATTTTACAACATATTCGACAAACATTTATTTTTTTGCAAGCAGTAGATGACTTATTAAATTAACCTTTGCCCAAGTGATTTTTAAAACAGTTGTTATTAATAAACGATCGATGACATGAGTCACATTTTTTAAGGTTGCCAGTTATTTTACACTATTGTGATTGAAAACATTTGTAACATTTATTAGGGCATCTGCGATCTTCTACGTGCCAAAAACTTTTATTACAAGGTACACAGTAACTCGTACTTCCACTTGCGCCTGTCAAATTTAGAATCGATTCGAAATGTTGTTGATTTTCATTATACATTAATCGTAGTATGTTACTTACGCTTCCGTATATATCTACGACAATACGTGGACCATCGTACAAAGAGGGATGACCACGACCAAAATTTCGTAAAGAATATACAACAATAACTGCTTCACGAGTGACAAAAAATAATTGAAAATCATGAATTTTATTGAGACCGCATCTCGTTTCGGGTACTCTGACTCTTACCGCTCTAACTAAATCATTAGCTGCTTTTTTTTGCGTTGGTCCATAATCGCATTTGATAAAGTTTTAATATTGATGCAACCTACCTGTACGTATTTGTCCCCAGGTAAGATAAGCATAGGCCGCCGCCAAGGCTCTTGGAAGGCAGAGGTTGTCAAAGTTTCTAATAGTTAACATAGATTGTTTCTATTTTGTATCTTTGTTTAATCGTAAACAACCACGCCCTCTAGTATCATTTACAATTGCACACGTAATTGACAGTGTATCGTTAGATTTAAAGTCGTTTGAACTTTGCACAGCACCAACCAACGCTTCCCACGAATTTTTGACACGAGAATTGTACACCGGTCTTAATGACAACCAAAAAGGTCCGTGATTGAATCTTTCTAAATTTATTGTTACACCAATGAAGTCGCTGGGTTCACTTTGACCAATGAGCTGTCTATGCAAATCATTCATATACTCTTCCAACCAGGTATATACATTAGCGTTTGGTGGTGGTCTTTTCAAGCATCTACGCACCTCTCATTCTTCATAGTTGAAGTTACGATAACGCTTAACAATATCGAGAATAAAAAGTGAACGCTCTCTTCTTTCATACTGTAAATAAAAATCTGTAAGAACGGTTACAAAAATTCAATACAAGTGATAACAATACTCAATTTTATGTAGCGTACCAGTATCGCTGCTGCTTATGGTGTCAGTGCTGCTGCCGTTTTAGTACTACAGCCGCTCCTGCTACTGCTAGTACTAATAGTAGAATCATTACTATTTCCTTTAATCAAAAAAGTAAATACGTATAAGAAAAAAAATTTTAAAATATAAGTAATTTTTTTACTATTATCTCTGACGTCATCATGTACAGTTTTGGTAACTCTACTCGTTGACAGTATTCGTTCTTCCATTCACTAAAAATTAACCAGACTTACGATAAATTATCATATAAATAAAATACATAGTGTACTCTATTCACCTTCTTCTCTTGTAGCTGCATTGACGCATTGCATTATTAGCTCATCTCCGGATGTATCGTCATGCATACGTCTAAGTACTGTAAGAAGTACTATTATGAAAAAAAATAAAAATAAAAAACGATCTATACGGATAAAAATAAAAAAACTTGCAGTTACATCGTATTAAATCTTTTGCCAGCGGGTTTTTATTGTTGACTCTTCGTTTGACTGCTTTAACAACTGTTTCGGAAATCATTGCGTCGTTAAAAAGTCCGCGTTTAAACGCATCACCAATCTTTCTTATCTGACAATGTAGTACAAGAAAGTACAACTTTTTAACTAATACATTTATCGATAACGATCCTAAATCGCGACTTTACTCACTACCACACATTGTACGAATGTGCTGTTCGTAAACATTCGCAATACGTAACAAACACCTAATAACACTAATAACACTAATTAAATGCGTTTTGGTAATACCCTTCATAACGATTAGTATCATACGAAGAGAAAAAAATACTGTGGACTAGTGGCTCACAGAGTATTATATTTATAGCACGTCTGTATAACAAATGACATATCTACTAAGAACGGTTTTTTACATTTTATATGTTCGATGAAAAAATAAAAAGTGCAGATATTGTATTCTAAAAAAACAATTAATTGCATTACATGGCAAGTCTACACAGTGTGCGTTATACATTCGCACACGCGCGTGAATGTTACTGGAGACTTCTGAAGCGCATTCTTGATCACACGATATTTATTGAAAAGAATACTATGACTCCTGCAAGTTTTTGTATTTTTTCGAACAATCGAATGTCTTTTTTAATAAAGTTGTCCATCTCTACGCAAAATAGGTCCTCTTATTTCTTTTATTTCAGTATATTTGCACAAGGGTTATTTTACAGTCGTGTGCACGCACGCGCACGCGAGCACGTATGTAACTTAAGATGTCTGGAACATTGGACAGACTGTTTCGATAAAAGAATCTTGTACGTCACGAACGTTATTAAAAGAAGAATACAGTTTTTTTAATTTTTGCATTCTATACCTCACAATGAAATACTATTCTGTGATGAGTTTGATGAAAAGATCGTATGTTACAAGAATCGTATTAACAAAGAAAGTTGACAACGGTATCCATTTCTGCATAAAAGTCTTAATAAGCTGATAACAATTTTTTTATTTCTACGATGTGATCGCCACTCCTTCAGTTGAAATTCCTTTCCCGAAGTCTTACAGCATTTTTGCACAGGGGGCATTATACATTCGTGCGGGCGTTCGAATGTAACTTCTTACATGTTACTTACCATCATTCTGTCTAACGAATGAAAAACTCATGTAGTAATAAAAGTAATTAGTATATCATATGAAAAAAAATGCTCGTATGTGTCTCGCGAATAAGTTGTTCTGACTATGAAACTTTAGGTTACCACTCATTGGTATGATGTGTACCACCAAGTTAGTTGACAATATGCTTCTGGGGGATAAGAAGTCTTCGGAAGCTGAGACAATTCCGAATAGTGATCTTAAAAACTAAGAGTGTGTGCCCGTTGCGGCCTGATCCGATTTTTTTGGAAATTTTATGGGTACGACGTGAACAATTTTATCCATTTACTAATTTTCCGGGAGCTCATTTAATGAGCGACGTTTTTTTATACCAAAGTTGTTTTAGAATTTATCAATCAAGTTTAGTAAATTTTTACTTTGTGGCGAGAAATTTCGGACTCGTTAACCGACATTGGCTGCTCCGAAGAACGTTTTGCAAGGCGTGAAATAATCTTGGACCAGTGATTACCTACTAATAAGCCATTTTTCAATAAAAAAGTATGAAAGGTTTGTTAAGATCCAATATATTTTTTAAAGTAATATTTATCGTTGTGGTAGGTATGCGTGATCATTTATTTTAGTGAAAATGTCTTATAAAGACATTTTTTGATAGCCTTTAAATAAAAGGCCTATTCGTGAAGTCGAGTGTGATAGTAATGATGATGAGTATGCCAGAGACACCAAAATTTTAACAAATAGTGACACTAAGGATATTAACATGAATAGTGATAGTGAATTTGACTGTTTAACGATAATTGACTGTGTATGAAAATGTAACAGTGATTCAATTATTTCAGTAGGAAACGAATTCACTGTAAATTGTGATATTAATTATATTGATTATTTAATTATAACAATGCGCAGTGAAAGTAATAGTCTACTGTTTCGGGGATTTTCTAACGACGAGCATTTGGAACTAGTTTCTAATTATCAGTGTTTAAAACAATTCAATGAATTTGTGTTAATGAAAGCAATGATAGTGATAAAATGAATGATTTAAAATCGAAACTAATTGGTTATGTGCGAGAAAATATCGAAAGAAGCGATTCATATAAAGTGTGTTAACTCCAGTTTAAGAAGAAAAAAGCTACAGACAAGAGGTGTTGGTATATTGATCTGTGTAGATGGAAATGTCCACACTGTATTAAAATCAACAAGAAATAAGGTAAAAAATTCAAATCACTAAACTTTTTATCTACCAGTAACTACACACTTATGTGAATAAGCACTTGTGTACAAACTTTTTGCTCATCGCAATCTCTCGCTTCATGCAGTAATTCAACATATTAAGTGTGTTATAGGATATCCATTATATTATACCACGTAGCTCTCTCTTTCTTATTCCAAGATTTTGTTTTTCCTCCCCACCCGTCGTATCTCCTTCTTTATTTAGAATTCAGGTAATTATAGGTGGTGGAGAGGAAGGGGTAGTCCTCCCACTTTCTAGTAAGTGAACGGCAGCACAGTGACCCATTCAGAAACTCACACCAGGTGGTAAGAGTTTGTTGTGACGGGCTACTGTGTCGCAATAACTACTTTTACGAGTTAAGAAGCTCATATATTTGTTTATTTATTCGTGTATTTATATTGATAACAATATAGTAACAACATAAGTTTCAACTTATGTTTGGTTTTTTAATATTTGTTCTTTTTTTTTCGTGTGTTAAAGTGAACTTGATATTTCAAACTTATAAAAAAGAATGAAAAACGCTAATTCAGTACTGAGAAAGTTTGGTTACCATACAATCATCCCATTGTAAATAATAAAACTTGAAGAAAAAAAATTATCTTCTTGATGTACATATTGAGCTTAGCCAATGAAAAAATAGAAAAATAGGAAACAAAAAAAAGACAAAATAAGTTTAAATGTTCTATAAAAGATGTAGTAGGAGTACAAAAAATTTCCAAATGCATTAACAAACCAATGATAAAGTGATTACTGTTACTATGCTGAGTATAAATATAAGTATGTGAGTAAAGGAATAAACATTTAAGCTTACTATATTTAAAAGTTTTTCATCGTCTTCTTCGTTTATTACAATAAATGAGTCATCGCTCTCGATTTCCCACACATTAATTCGAACGCTTTGTTTCCCTTAAAATCCTTTTTTCTTAAATCTATTAATACTTTAGCTCGGAATCGATCGTTAAACCTGTTTAATATTGAATTTAAGTCCTTGTCTGCGTGATTATTATTTTTATTTACATTCTTTCTGATTTTGTGTTTCTTCTCTCTAGGTAGCTTAGTATCTACACTTGGTATGGGTGATACTTGCTTGCCTTCTTTTTGAGTCTTATTTTTACAGTATATATGCTGGTCATCATCCTTATCTCTCTCCCCTGATGTGTTTACTGCAGTAACTACTTTTTCGATGGTATTGCTTTCCTTCCGTTTTCTGTTTCTCCTTGCTGCATTTCTCCTCATATCTGACTGCAGTAATTAAAGTAGTTAACAGCCCCAATACAATTTCTTTTTATCTTCATTTTCCAACTTATTTACATTTGCTGACGGTGCGTCACAGTTTGCAATGATCAACTCCTTTGACATACTTTCTGCTTGTGGTTTTATTGAAAATTCTGGTGGCTCTCTCTCTGTAGTATATCTAGTTGCTTTTTGAAAGTCTTGTGTTGTCTCTCTCGTTGCACAGCTTTCTCCATGTATAGTGTGCTTATTATTCTGATACCTCTTTTCATATTCTCTTCCTTGCGCATATATGCTAGTTTGTCACCCATTGGCCCCTGGAACAGGATTTTTTCATCTGTATTGCTTGCCATTGGTGATTAAATCACTTCTTTATTATTTTCTGCTGTGTTTTGCACTATATTTATACGGGACTTATTATTTTCATTCCTGTTTTTATGCATTATTATTGTTACACTTATCAAAGTCTTGTTCACCGCTAGTCATTATCATTTTGAATCTGCACCGTCCTGTCTGCTTAACGCATCTTCATTTTAGCATCACTACATATGCTTGATTTTTTATTTTTACTTTATCACTTGAATTGTCCAAATCTGATATTTCTATTTACCATTTTTCATCTTACCTTATTATGTTTTTCTCCCTTCTTGTTCATACCTTAAATACGCGTATCGTCGGTGTGTCACTATCAGCCAGCTCTTCATTTTTTTGTCCGTCCGCAAGTTCATATCATTCTTGGCGTGACAGTTCCGGATTTTTCTTACCTTCTTCTATAACTAAGTTCCATAAGAGAGCGTCTGGTGCTCTGTTAGATATGCCAGAACGATATATGTATAACATCGAATTCGTAACCTCGTAACTCTGCTTTCAAACTGTTAAACCTTATACCGGGCTTTTTTGTCGTATGGAAGTGCTTCAGTGGCTCATGGTCAGTGATAACGGTAAAATTTCGTCCGTGTAAGTAAGATCTTAATTTTTCCTTTGCCAACACTATGGCTAAGAATTCTTCGTACTAAGTAGGATAGCATAATTCGCTTTTTTTGGAGGCAGAGTGAGGTTTATTCACACGGTATATCTTTCCTTAGCTTGTCTTGACTTAGTATTGCCCCTACAGCGTAATCCAAGGCGTCCGTCATTGCAATAAAAGATTTTTCTAAGTCTGGTGCGGTAAGTACTGGCTCATTTCACAATTCATTAATAAGTGTTTGGAAGGCTTGCTCATGTTATTTTTCCCATTTGAACTCTGTTCTTTCTGTCCGGAGTTTGGAGAGCGGCTAAGCAGTTACATAATCCTGGATAAATTGTCTATAATATCTAATAAATCCAAGAAATTGTTGTTTTTTTTGCATTCGTGGATTTTGGCTATTTTCTCGCTGCCTTAGTTCTAATTGGATTCATTTTTATTTGCCCACCGCTTACAGTATGCCCCAGAACCTTTGATTCTTTCTTTCAAAATTGGTATTTTTTTAGTTTAACCGTTCAATTGGCCTTTGCCAGACTGTTCAAGGATCATGTAAAATGCCTTTCATACTATTTAAGTGTTGGTGCAGATATCATTATATTGTCTAAATACACTTCAATTTAGTATCCCTGTAGGCCCCCCGAGGCAAGAGTCATTGCTCTGAAAAAAGTGTTTGGAGAGTCCGTGCACCCCATTGGAATTTTCGTATACTCATAGTGCCAATCGGCCCCAGTAAATTCTGTCTTATGTGCATTGGCTTCATAAATTTCTATTTGGAAAAATCCTTGTTTCAAATCCACTACTCTGATATAATGAGTGGCCATTAAGTGCTCTAGTATACCGCTTTGAAAGAGCAATAGGAGACAACTCCCAACAGTGATTTCATTGAGCTGTCTAAAATCAGTCACCACCTGCCAGCGCGTTTTTCCTTCTAGCCTTGCATGTTTCGACACTATCCGCATATTCGAGTTACATGGGCTCAACTATACCTTGCTCAAGCAGTTTTTTTACCTCGATTTTCATCTACTCTTTTAATGCAAGTGGATATCTATATCTCTTTGTCGTCACGGGCTTATCCGTAGTTATATTTATGCCATGTTTTAGAATGCCTTTCTGTCTAGACCTAATACAAACGGGTTGTATTCCATAAGTTTTCAGACTTGTGATTTTTCCGCCTCATTACAGATTGAAACATCAATAAGTTTCATAATCTCGTTGACGCGTCCTTTTCTGTTCATTTTTATTGTTTCTTGATACCCAAAATTATTTATTTTTGCCGTATTGCTGCTATTACAGCCTATGCTGCCGATTCCTTGTTCACTCGCGTATTTTTAATCTTGACTCCCTGTTTTATTCTTTATTATTTTTTCAGCTTCAAAAAGCCGTATTATTTCTATGTTGTCCCCGTCAACGTTAAACGAGTCAACCGCTTTAATGGCTTCGCACCCTTATAAACCCAATAACTATATCAGGACTGATATAGTTATCATCTCGTTTGATGTTTTTGTACATTCGGTACCTTCATCTTACCATTGTTATTTACTGCTATATAATTACCAAATAAAATATCTTTATGTAATATTTTTAAATGCACCTAGCTATAAGATAGTGCACCCTGTTGAATTCTTGCCTTATCGTTGGATGTGTATATAAACTCTGGGTGGTGTTCAACATGATCTATGCCCACTCTTGTGAAACCTGACATCTCTAGTCCATGTTCTTCGTAACCTCTTTAATCCTCTGTCACATGTGGTTTCAATCCACGATCTCTCCGATGAGTTAACAATAAGCCCCTTTGTATTGGCTCCAATAAATTATCTATTTGCTGCAGAGTATGATGTTGTACTATTCTTTGGGCTAAATTTTGTGTCATACCTTCTTAACTGAACGTATTGCTTGCGTTCATATTTTCGTTCACTAAGTTTGCACGCGTATTAGTCACTGATGAATTTCTTACTTCACTCTAAGAGGATTTATCTCCTCCGCTATAATTTTCTGCATTGAGGGGTTCAACATGTGTCAGGACTATGCTCTAAAAATATTATCAGCATTTTTGACTTTTGCTCGCTTTCAGCTTTGGTTCAACGCTGTCATCTAACATGTTATTCGATAAAAAAAAAAAAAAAAAAAAAAAACTAATAACAATAATAACCAACAAATAAACTTACGACGTGGTGGATTTATAAAAAGAAACATTTAAAATGGGGTTAACATAAAAAAAAAATAAAAAAAATTAAAACACACTTTATCGCTTTATCGCGACCGTAAATACAAACAAGTTTGATACAAATAATAATAATTGACAAACAAGGTACTATTACTTACACATATAACATCCACTATGGACAATCTTGACGAAGCACCTAATAACATGTTAGATGACAGCGTTAAACCAATTTCTTTTAGTGCTGAAAGCGAGCAAGAGTCAAAAATACTGATAATATTTTTAGAGCAGAGTCCTGAAACTCAAGCAGAGTAAAATAAGATGGGTGAAAAGCAGCGCGTCCTTACGATGAAATTTTTCAAAAAATGAAGTCCGGGATGATTCTAGAAAAACTTCCTACGTTAATACCACGTGAAGTAGTCACATGTAGAACCCCTCAATGCACAAAATTATAGTAGAGGAGATAAACCCTGTTCGAGTAATGTAATAAATTTATCAGTGACTAATACGCGCGAAAACTTAGTGAACGAAAATATGAACCCGAGCAATACGCTCCGTATAGAAGGTATGACACAACATTCAGCCCAAATAATATCACAGCATCATACTCTGCAGCAAATAGATGATTTGTTAGAGCCAATACCTTGAGGTATCCTTCAGTTCGACAAGGACTCCTCCAGTCCTTGTCCCCAGACGTTGCACCTTTGGCTTGTTTGTCAGCCTTTTTTTCAACGGTTTCTGCTTGAGATGTAGCTTTTTTTTCTTTATTTCTCTTCACCACCTCTGTCCATCTTTCTGGTCCATTTGAGGGTTTATCTTCCGCTTCTGTTTGATTGGTAAAATCAGGGGTTCTACTTTTAACTACGGCACTATTTTGGAGTTTTTTACCATTGTCCACTGGACTAGATGCTCCCCTAACAGTGTTCCTTTTCCATTTTTTCTTTCTTGTCTTTATGACTGGCTCAAGCTGCAAAATTTTTCCCTGTCGCTTTTCCCTTACCCGACAAAGATTGTCCAACATCTGAGCGACAATTGTGACGTTGTTCTTAATGTCACTCTGTGTGTTCTTATACTTTTTGCATAATGCACTAAGAGCTGTAACAGTTTTCAGGAAAACACCGTACAGAGCGTCCTCTACGCTTAACTGCTTACCTTGGTGGGCGAGTCCCTGTCCACTTGGTCCCGCTAACTCTTTCGTGGTTGTGTGTGATCTGTCCATACCTGAAATAACGTCTTTTTGGCCCTCCCCAGAATCCGTTGGGCCTGCGGCAGCCACTCAAGCCGTAGCAGCAGTAGCAGCAGTAGCAGCAGTAGCAGCAGCAGCAGTAGCAGTAGCAGTAGCAGCAGCAGGAGCAGTAGCAGTATCAGTATCAGTAGCAGTATCAGGAGTAGTAGCAGTAACAGTATCAGTAGCAGTAGCGGTAGCGGTTCCAGTATCAGTAGCAGTATCAGTAGCAGCAGCAGCAGTAGCAGCAGCAGTAGTAGTAGTAGTAGTGGTAGTCTTAGTAGTAGAAGTGGACTTGATCGGCAGTCTTAACATAACTATGATCCAAATCAACAGCAGCAGTAGTAGAAATGGGTAAGTCATCATCGTTTATTGTGTCAACTGTGGATACAGAGTAGATACAGAGGGCTCCGTATCACTATAATTTTAAGGACAGTTGCTGTAGACGAATCAGTCTGCTTCTTTTTGTATATTTAAGAATAATTCAACAACTTTTCTGACTTTGGGTGCGCCACCGATTTAGGCTATACCCCTTTTTTTCACAGCGCCGTGACAATTTAGCACTACCGCTGGTACTTTGCAAAGAAACACTGTTTTTTCATAAATTTTTAGGATACTTACGAAAACTTTAGGGATAAAAAAATTTATCCAGTGTTAGATCAACATCTTTTACAGAGAAAACATTTTTTTGAATGGCTCTATGTTGTCTATCAACTTTTTTAGAGCCATGTTCTGGAAGGACCTTTTTTTAGTTTATTTGACGGTTTACAACAAGTTTGCATTTGATGGTCTTAAAATTTTTTAAGGTTGTTCGGAATCATAAAACCCAAGTTCTGTTAAAATTTGAAGTCAAAATATTCATTAGAACGCCAGTTATGAACTACCGAAAAACAGAGCGATATTGTCACTTTTTGGCAATTTACAGAAAAATGGCAGGGCTGATTTAGGTCCACCAGGGCTTATTTTGTTCGTCTTGAAATTGCGTTTTTTTCTGCAGAACGTTGTTTTGTCCTAATTACAGTTTATCCGGTAGAAGCGAAAAATCTGTTTTGACCATTTTTACTATTTTCTTCGGATCTATTACTAGCATTTATTCTGTTCAAAAGTGGTTACAATTTTTGCTGGGTTCAAGATCTATACAAAGAAATTTTTTTTTGGCCCAGTCTGGATTTCTTAGTCGAAAATCAAGTTTGCTCACACTAATAAGGTGGATTCAAAGAGGAAGTTCTCCAAGGAGAAAAAAAAACCTTACGAAATACTTGATTAATATTTCTACAACCATAAGAAGCTTCGGGCTCATAAAATCTCTTGCTGCTTCTGTATTTTTAAGCAGACGATAAACAGTCAGAGTGGTATACCTATCCCAGCTCCATTTTTTTGCATCTGGATGGCGTTGACAACCATGCACTTGACCTCCATAAGGTCTTTTTTAATCTTGTCAGGGGACGTGATTATCAGGAGGTAATGGATCACAAATTTATTTAGGGGTTTTGTTGTATCGAAATCTATAACAAAATAAGAATCAAATTTTTTGATTTCTAAAGAGTTTTGGATAATGATTGAGGGTTTTCATACGTACTGTGATTCTGTTAACCTTAGATTTGCTAATCGTAGTTGATTAAAACTGGCACTTTTGTTTAATGAGTGCTCAAAGTCGTGTCAACTCGTTATTTTTTTCAGTGTGTTTTTGGCACTTTCATCACTGTTTAATAGATCGTAACTATTTTTAATGGTAACTCCTGGTATTATTTTTATTTTCTTTCACTTGGTCACTATTCGTTTTTTGGGATGGAGGAATTCTCCGATGTCTGCCTCGCTGTCAGTATAGTCCAGTATGGTCTCGTCATCTGCTGAGTGATCCATGGAGCTTGATCAGGGGGAACGTTCAGTGTCCATAGTGTTGTATCCATGTTTTGGCGTTAACAATGACACTTCTTGGGTAAGGTTTCCAGTCCTAGGCTTACTTTTGAGGTCTTTAATCCTCAAGGTACTCTGGTTAGCCCTAAGAAGGGCTATTTTGTTATAAGTATCCCGCATAGTGTAAAGAAATTAGAGTGCTGCAAAGATACTATGTTCACGGTACAATCGCTCTAAAATAAAAAAAATAAGATTTACTTTTTCAAAAGATGACAATGATCACTCACTTTAATATCTGATTAATTAAATGATTTATTACAAATATGAAATACTGAGAGAAGTTTTCAAATTTAACTAATTTTTCGAAGGTTAGAATTATTATTTTCAGCGAATTTTGTGATTCTTTACTTTGGCTGTCTGTAGCTTTTGGACATTGATTAAAAACCATTATTGCTCTTTTAATATGCCAATATATTCGGCAAAGCTGTAAATTATTTTTTTTATATGGATACGCTTACATACACGATTTTAAGCATACTTGACCCCTTTTTTTGTATTATTAGAAAAAAAAAAAAAAAAAAAAAAAAAAATACAGGTATATTTGAAAATGAAACAGGGTCATCTTAAAGTAATCTTTTATATGAACAAAAATCGTAAGATTCATACAGATCTTATAAATGCCATTTAAAGTGATTTTTCCACAAGGTTACATGTTAATGTGCAAATATTTAAATTTTTTTAAATTGAACATGTGAAAATGGGTACAGCTGAACGATCTGCAAAACTTGTTTGGGTATTTCTAATGCTATTTTGAGTATAATTTTAATGCTTCAATAATAACTGTCAAAAAAACGTATGTGTGATGAACGTCCTGAAGAGACATTAACTGGCATGTAATACTACGCTATTTAAGAAAGTGGCACTACAGGATGGTTTATCTTAACTTTTTGGATACAATTACATTTAAGGTATTAAGAATGAAGTAAGAATAAGTGTGTGAGCGTATGAGATAGATGTGAGCGTGGCGTTAGAGATGTAATTAGCGTAGGTGGTAGAAAGTTGTTTTTAAATCATCGTAAGATTCGATGAAACGGCATAGTTTTATACTGGCCGGCCTATACTTTGTTTATATTGTATTATGCTGTACTACATTATTTATAATCTTTTCTTTATGAAATATTTATATATTAGATGTAACCACATCTTATTAGCGTAGGTATACTCATTCACACAATAATTGCACCACCATTGTATAAAATATAGAAAGCATATTTAAAATTATAATTATACTGTCTGTCATACAATTTTATAGAAGTATGACTTCATACTTGGGTACTCAAGCACCCACCATCTACTGGATTGAAAATTCTCTGTATCTTTATCTTTCAATGGGCTATTGTACATTATTAACTAGCTAATAACTTAAATCTTTTATTCGATGATTATCATAATATTTTGTGTTGAAAAATTTTATGACAGCAACTTTGACATTTTTTTATGACTAAAACTTCAGCATCTTATACTTTATTTCCTTCTATTCTTTTGAGATCTTTAAGAGTGTCTTAATTTTTGCAGTTAAAAATTTCTAAAATTTGTAATTAGTGCATTCCTATCCGATTTTTAATATTACAATTTATATATTTTTAATCAGGAGATTTGTTCTCCTTGAAATTATATTCATTTTTAATTTCTATTCTTCATTGGACATAAGATATTTCAGCTGCTATTTTTGAAAATAGAAGTAAATTAATGGAATTCTGTTTATTTATGAGTAAATTTTAAAATAACAGCATTGTTTTCCTAGAAATTTTTATGAAAAACCTTCGTGGCTTGTAACTTCTATTCGTCACATGCAGTTAAATCTGAAAGGTAGCTACAATAGTCAGCTTTCTTAAAAAGTGCATTGCCCATAACAATTAATCCCTCTACTGGCATGAAATTATCTGCCGTATTGAAAATATGCAATCGAAATTGATAAATTTTCTGCTGGTTCTTTAATATACTGTGCCATAGTTATAGTCAGTTTCGTATATTAAATATACATACACATATGGGTCATTTTACAGAAAGTGGCATATATTAATACTCGGAATGAAAAAATATTCAAAATCGGTTGTTAATTGTTAAAGTATTTTTGTGTATTATCTATGATCAATACAATTAAAATTTTTACGATGACTTTTTTTTTATTAAAAAAAAAAAAACCGTTACGGGGGTTTTTAAAAGCTCATTATAACTGAGATAACAGTGTTTTTCATGAAAATTTTATTTTATCCTCACATCCACAAGTTACTTCCCGAGTCAATAATCAAACATTAAACGAAGATACAATATTTTTTATCGTAACTGGATAGCGTTACGGGTTCTTAGCAAACAATAGAGTGTTACGGGCTCTTATAAATTCGTTAGAAAATCTATATGTAATGTGTCATATGGAAATTAAACTTCGCCCTCTTTCTTATATACTACATAGAACAGCTATTTTTTAATATGTTACCTTCTGAGTCAATTATCCCAGTATTATCCCCTTACGATTTTATACTCCTTAGTTTTATTTATTTTTCCTCTGGTTACGAGAATAGCTATATGAACAACATCATGAACCTTAGTCTAATCGCAGTTGTGTAGTTTTGCTATGCGTATGGTCGAGTCTATGTGGCTGTATGCGAGTTGTCCGCGTCGTCACCCATACCTAATTGTACGCGTGTGAAACCGTATGTAACTCCCTGTTGATATAAATATATATCTACACTAGCAGCTCAGCACTGGCTACCCACGACTGTAGCTTCAGTCCGCTACGTTCGCTCGTACTAGTAGGTCGCTATTTGTACTGCGCCACTAGACCACTAACCTATTCTAGAACTCTCTTTTACTTGTAGACACGTGTGACGCACAAGCATTTCTTCGCGTTAATTCCTTATTGTTAGCGCGACTCAATTACGCAATTATTTAAGTTCAATTAATAATTATTCCAAACAATTCTAATCCATTCCTTTACTGTAATTAAGTGATTTTTACGTGTGTTAAAATGAATTGTTCCATTTTCTTATTTAAAGTGTGATGTGTTGCATGTCAATTTATATGTGCCTAAAAATTTCCGTCTCCTTCTCCCAGTCCTCGATCTGGTGCTCATAAATCCTTTTTCTTCAAAATTATACAGTCCACTTTCTCCAATATTGAACACTATATCACGTACCGTGTTTTATGTGTATTCGCTATCCTTGGAGGATGTTTCTGTGATGATGACTGGGATGTTAATTGGGCGTCTTGGAGTCCTCTTCTACATTTCGATGGATGTTGACTGAGGCACTGAGGGGTTTACTGCTGTGGTCCCGTCTCTTTCTGTGTTTTTGCACTGACTACCTGCGAACATTCTAGTCAAGTTTAGTATGAAGAAGCCCTCTTATTTTAGGAATCCGAACAACCCTGCCACCATGCCTAGTGTATTCCTACGTGTATTCTTTCCAATCAAATAAATCTCTCTGTGTTTGCATGAGTTCGTTCACGCGTTGGACTATGTCAATAAACCTTGTGCCTGCTTTTGAATTTTCGTCAGCCCCGTGCTCTTGATTACCGAGTTCCTGTAATTCCTCCCTTTCTATTATTGTATTCATAAGCTCCCATAAAGTTTGAATCTTATATTTGGTTATTTAATTCTTGCCCTCTTCTGATCCTGGGCTCAATTTTGTTCCTGATGCTTGAGCCGTGCAATCTTCTGATTAATTTATTACTCCTGCGTCTACAACTTTTAATGTTTTATACTCTGTATAGTCACAGTGCACGTGTATCTTCTCTTTCTCCTTGGTGCTGAAAGCGTACTGGTTTCTTGCACGTAGGCGCGTCAAGAAAGTGCTTTTTAATTTGTCTAATATTATCGGGCATTTCTCTGGATTTTTTATTGTGTAATCCAGGATTAATTTTATTTCACAAGGATGGTCTTCGTCTACCTTATGTGCTGGTTCCGGCAGTGTGCAAATGCGTTTTTATCCCACTTTTTGCATTTTTTAACCGTTTCCTACAACACTGGTGCTAAACTCTTCGCACTCATACTGACTGCCACGTATTCGTATTTTGGCTGTAAATATGCCACAATTTCTGTTAAACTCTTCTTGTTCTACTGGTACTGGTGATATTTTAAGGAGATTAAAATCCTCTCTTGCTACCAAGGGTATCTCTTTAAAGTATATGATTTTCTCATTGAATGCTGCGGTCATGGTCTCTGGGGTTCCTCCAACTTCTTCCTCTGTTTTTGCGCTTTCTTTCCATGAAAACTTGAGGCCCGATCTTAGTTGTCCTGCTAAGATTTTGGCTTTCAATACGGCCGTCCATGCTCCCTCTTGTAGGTGTGTCAGGCCTTGACTCGCTAAATATATTATATTAGTTGCTTTCCTAAATTTTTTCGCAAGTTCTTTGGATGTTTGTTCCAATTCCTTAATCATGTTTGACACCTCGTCCATTTCCGTTATCAAATCTGCAAATATTGTTAACCCTCCTTCCGTTATTTTCCCTGATTCATCTTCAAATTTGTTCGTATTATGTGTTTCTTTTTTATTATTCCCAAGCGCTGTGACTGTTATTTGTTCCGTCAGATGTTTATTTGTGCCGACCGTGGCAATTAATTTTAAAACTAATAATTCTTGTATTTTTTCTTTTCCTCTACCGTTATTTGTCCTTAAATCACTTGCACGGCTGCAGTTTGACAATGAATTCCTGGGCTCACTACTGCACTGTATGCCTCTTGCATCTTTTTTTTTGTTCGTAGAACTTTGATTTACTTGCTCCTTACATTCGTTTTTCGATTAACTCTACCTCCCCCATTTTTTTTATCTGTGCAGCTTTTACCCTAAAAAAAATGGATACTTTTCTTAACGGTTCTTGCATTCCCTCTCTTTGCAAATTACTTCTTAAATCATTTAGAGAGAAAAAGAGGAAAAAAAATTTAAATGTGAGCGTGACGCGTGTGTGGCTCCTAATTACCCTTCTGAAACCTAAAATTTTGTACAGGCAAGGTCAATAGCAAAAGCAATAATTTTACTACACGAGAAGGTTGTACATTGCAAGTTAAGTTGGGAGTACAGATCTACTCTTACATATCGTGGTGCTCAAGCACTGCTTAAGAACTACATACTGTATTATTAAATATTTATCACATTATTGTACGGTTAAAAAAAACGGTTAAATAAGTACTCGTTAATTTGGATCGTACAAAGCTGTTCACATTCGATATTTTTACAAAACTTTTGCGAAGAAAGAAAAAAAAAAGAAAAAAAATCTTCCTTTTTTTCTGTTTGTCAAATAAAATGTATTAAATACTGCTCTCTTCTCTATTAAATACCTACGGTTCGTAGTAAATACTTAAAATATCAGCTTAGATGTCATTTCCTTGTGTGAATGGTACAACATTAGTATAAACGTGTTCGAAGGATGTATATGCGTGTATTGACAGTTATAGGTAACTCGAGCAGATTGTTGTGTCCACTTCGCTCTGACGTATTGTATGACGCTACCTATCGTTTATAACAGAAAGACGCATGTGGTGCTGCAGGTTTTTTTTTTGACCGTTACCCCTTTTTATTTTTTTGTCTTTTTTTTTCTATACACATAATGGCATCCACTTCCGCGAGTGCATCCGATTTTTTGTGCAACCTACAAGATTTCGTGAGCCTGCCGTACGATAATACCCATACCACGGGATTTATGGCTGCTGATGGCAGTGTGTGAACTACATTGGACAGTGCCATCCTGGAGGAGGCGTTGGCTTGCCCCGAGTGCTCCCACATAAGTACTTGTGAGCTTTGTTTGTATCAATTAGTTCCTGTATGTAACCGTATAAATGTATTCCTTGCCTTTCTTCCTTAATCCATCGTATTGTATATTTGTTGGTGGGTGCCATTCGTTGGACGTATCCGTGGGGCTTAGCTTGTGGTCATCAAGGGGCAGATAGTGTTGGCTCCAATCGTCTGCCCAACTCACGGAGTGGTAGGTATCTTGTTTTTGTATATATATATTTTTTTTTTTATTTATCCCCTTTTGTATTTTTTTTTCTTTTCTTTTTTAATATATGCATCGTATGACCTTCCTGATTTTTCTCTTTTGTATTGCAGTTGGGGACGCGATTGGTCGTGGATCCACACGAGTTTTTTGGCTTGCCACTCCCTCTGCGCCAACCTGGCTGGCCATCCGACACTTTGCCTCTGCCGCACAGTGGGAAAAAATGACGTTTTTTGGAAAAAAATGACGTTTTTTAAAAAAAATCTGGCTTCACTACAAATCATAACCGATTAATAAAACTTTTTTTTTAATACTCGTCAGTGCATGGGCGTGACTGTATCACTGCGATTTTTTCGATTTAGATACAACATAACCTCAAAAAAATGATAATCTATAGAAAATTGCTAAATCGTGATTTTTACTTCAGAAAACAGATGTTTTCGTGGTTGAAATTAATAAGTCTTATGACAATCAATATCACAATTGGAGTCAGATAGGAAAATTAAAGATTAATGGTACCATAACCTCAAAATTAATAAGTATTTCCGGAATAATAATTTTTTCGTGAAATACTCTGCCTTCACTCCAAATCATAACCGATTAATAAAACTTTTTTTTTAAATACTTGTCAGTGTATGGGCTTGACTGTATCACTGCGACTTTTGAGATTTAGATACAACATAACTTTAAAAAAAATGATAAACAATAGAAAATTGTTTTATCGTAATTTTTACTTCAGAAAACAGATGTTTTCGTTTTTTAAATTCATAAGTATTCCTAAAACCATTGGTGCAGTTAAAGTCAGATAGAAAGATTGATGGTTAATGGTACCATAACCTTAAAAGTACAGAGTATGTTCTGGGTAATGGTAATATTGGGAAAGAATATGCCCTCGAAACTAATCTAGAAGTATTTAAATAGTTTTTGTTTAAATAGTCGTCAGTCAATTGGCTGAAAAAATATCCTGCAGGTGGTTTTATTTAGATCCAACATAATCCCAATTTGTATATAGAACTTACCAGCAGAACATATCTATTTTGTTTAATTCCTTTTACGTTTAGTCCAACAATACTTCATTAAGGCCTATGTAGAATTTTAATGATATTAAAGGATCCCAAGGCAAGTTTGATTGATTTTTATATATTATGCCATGAAGTTACCTTTTTGTGTTTCAATATGTTTGTAAAAAACTGATCATATTTCAATTGTTACGCAAGTTTTTAATTTTTATCTTAAACGAAAACATCACTTTAACAACTGCACATTTTTGTGTAATATTTACATAAGATGCTGCAAAAATAATTTAGTAATTATGAAATGCTAAAGTGCAATGACATTTTCTGAACAAGGATTAAGAAATTTTTTTACCAGATCAGAAAGCAAGTAGAACTCTGAAATGCATTCTAGCCAAACAGTATTTTCATATTATTTAACGATTTGAATAGGTATGCAAGTGCTAACTAGAATATTAATGATTCAACATCAATTGAGTCAGATTTGATAAATACAACAGTATGAGTAGCAGTTAGTATGGTTACTAAAGAGAATTTCGTCAACATACGGGCTCACATACAACCTACATATAGATGAATTATAAGGCCGATCTTACAAGAGCGTGCGTATGCGTATGTCCGCGTTTGCGTACGTGTGGCATACATCGAGACATTTGATAATCGATATACCATTACACGTACATACAGTTACATATATACTGCACAAGTGGACGACTTGTTGTGACGGTTACACGTGCATGATGCGAGTAGTTTACGGGCAGTCCACAAGTAGTCGACGTGTAGTAAACTAAACGTGTACGTATGATAAGTGTAATGCGTGACAGTCTACTGCAGCCTCGCGCTCGTATTGAATACAATAGTCCATGTAGAAAAGCAGCAAACAAATTAATATAAAAAACTATAATATACCAAAACTGCGTAACTACATACACATTGCACATTCCTACACCAGAAACTGGATTACACTTAAGCTGACAACAGTACAGGGCCTAACAACTATTACATATTCTGTAGCTAAAAGGGTTAATAGGCACCGCAGATATTTGAAAAAAAAAGCTTTCAATATACTTATTAATTTCAAGGTTAAGGTACGATTAACTATCAATTTTTTTATCTGACTCCAACTGCAATATTGATTGTCATAAGACTTATTAATTTCAACCACGAAAACATCTGTTTTCTGAAGTAAAAATCACAATCTAGCAATTTTCTATAGTTTATCATTTTTTTTGAGGTTATCTTGTATCTAAATCTAAAAAGTCCCAGTGATACAGTCAAGCCCATACATTAACGAGTATTTGAAAAAAAAATTTGAAAATTGGTTATGATTTGTAGTGAAGGCAGATTTTTTTCCAAAAAACGTCAATTTTTTCCCACATGCCGGATCAGAGGTATAAATATCGCGGGGGTGTCGTGTGTTGCGAAGTTTACTGTCCATCCAGGCAGTTATTCATGGCGGTTTTCTAGGACTGTCCCCAGAGTCTACCCTTGCCTTCCTTAGGTCGAGTAATCTGAACCCACTGCAACGTCCTGAAGTCAGGGACGTCCTACACCGTTGTTTTGGGCTACACGTGACATGGCACCTTCCTCGCCCTGGTGTTCAATGTAGTAGCGGACGATCCTAACGGATTTCCATTGGAAGGGTGGCCTTGTATACGTGTGAGTACTATCTTTTTCGTGCATTGTTAATTTCCTGGCAGCTCTTTTTAATTTTCCTGTTTGTTTTTGGTTGTTTTTTTATAGGTCCAGCAAGTCGAAGGCAGGCTATTTGTTGTTGCTGATAAGGTGGTGATGCTCATGTTTTGCGCAGGCTGCAATGGTGTCCTTGCCCCTCGGCCGACGTTGTTCAAACCGAGCCACGTTTCGCTGATGGAAGGGGTGCAGGAAGCTGCTGTCGTGCGTCAATTTTGTGGGTGGAGACGGGAACGGGAGAACTTTTAAAAGGGTAAATACAAAAGAGAGAAAAAGAAATAATGACAAAAGTCGTGTATACATGTAAAAAAGAAAAAATACACACCTTTGTTAAATACATTTAAAAAAATTAATTGAAACAAACTGCTTCCAAGTTTAATTGTACCGCCCCACTGCTTTTTCTTGCAGCGTTCTGTTATATAACTTTTTTTTTGTTTAAAGAAACAAAAATTCAGTTCTATTCTCCTATTGTATTACGATAACTTATACATTGATTTTAATGAGATATATGCATTGGTTTATGTGTATATTTCTTCTCTTACATTGTACATGGTTTTATATTCATGTATTATTCCAGATCGAATGCAACCTTTACTCTGAACAGTGGTCGGTCCGCAATAATGTGCGTATTTAAATTAAAATTCTCTTTCTTACTTTATTGAAATGCTTGCATTAGTTCAAGACAATCTGCTATTTGTTTTACATAAGACAACGCTAGTGTGTGTCCAGAAAAAAGAGATTAATGGTGCCGTTTGATGTGGGTGGAATAATGTGCTGCCCATTTTGTCTATTTTCAACCACCTTGTGAGTTCGTCCACGCTTTGTTCATAAAATGAATGCCTTGGTCCGATTATAAGTGTTCCGGTGGCCCGATGTGCGCTATAAATTTATCTGTAATCGCTCTTATTGCTTCTTCGGCTGTTACTCTTTTACAGGTTCAAGGACGATAAGTTTTGTTTGCCAGTTTTGCATACATATTATATGTATGTAGCGATTTGCTGAGGGTTTACTAGTAGGCCCGTAGAAGTCTATAGAAGCCTTTTTGAATGGTCTTTTCAAAGTGTCGATAATAAGCATGGCTTGCTTTATTGTAATTTGAACGAGTTTTTTCGTTTAGCATGATGTGCATCCCAGGATGACTTGTCTCACATGTGGGGGCATGTTTCTGCAGTAGTGGTCTTTGGCGATCTTGTTACATGTCTTATTTTTTCCCCTATGCCCACCTATTACTACTTCGTGGTATTCTCTGGTGATTTCAAACCTTTGATCTGCTGGTTGGATTCCTAGAGTGTTCGTGTGGAGTACCACTGCTAGTCTAATATTTTTGGTCGGTATATTAAGGATCACTAGGTCCCTAACGATCCCAATCGTTTTTATTTTATTTGCTATTATTACCTCTTTAAGGGCCTTAATAATTTTTTTAATGTTTGATTTAAGAAATTTTTTTTCGAAATGCTCCTTTACGTACACGTGCATAATTTTGATACTTCTTGCATTTATCATTTTAGCTTCTCCTACGCTCCTTTCTTCGTTGTTCATGCATGTTGGATTAATGTATCCCCTCTTGCACAGCGCATCTATGACCTTTGTGTTGGGTACTGCTTGTAATATTGTCATGAAAGCTAGATGGTCTAAGTACTTCAATAGGTGGTCCTCGATCTCTTTTAGTTTTTGTAGTAGGCGGGGGTCTTCCCCCTCTATTGATGCCCATGGTAGCCTTCCCGTTGGTAGTCGTGTTCTGCAAACTCTATATTTTTTCATCGATGATCAGTGTATAACTGTGTTGGCTTCATTTTCACTCTCTGTTTAGCATAGCGCGTCATTCAACTTGTTGACTTACTCTTTTTCTCCTTCTGTTGTACTTTTATTGCTGTTGTCATCGCTGCTCGTTCTCTCTCTGTTCTTTCCCTTTTTTCTCATAAGGTTACTTGTATCTGCTGCTCTTTTGGGAGGTCTCGCTTCTTTTCTAAATGACTTTTGTCTTTTTTTCCTTGCTTGCCTTTGTCTTTTCTTTCGTCTAGCTCGGATTCATGCTTATGCTCCTCACTTCTCTCACTGCTGCTGTGGTCTCTCCATAGGGTCTCTACCGATGACCCATGTTCTGTATTTATCACGCTGGAAACTTGTATGAAAGACGTGTAATGTGCATTTTCACCTACACCTTCTAGATGTAAATGGCCAAATTCACCTCTGTCGTTACTATATAATGAGTGGTAATGAAATTTCTATTGGTTAATGCAAAATGTACACAAATTTTTTTTCCGGAATTTATCAGAGAACAGATAAGTACAATCGCCGTTCCCATACATTGTTTGTGACTCTGAAACTTCTTTTCTTATTTCCGGCTCTGCATTTTTGTAACAAATTAGAATTGCGGAAAAATTTTTGTTACTCAACAATTGAGATATTGAGTTCGTAAAACCATATAAGGCTGTGAAACAAATAGCTTCTGGATGGGTTGAGTAATATTTCAGACATTTTACTCCAGACTGCGCTAAATTGGGTGCATTTGCAAGTTCTTATTCGTATTTTATCTTTTAAATATCCTTGCCACTTATCTGGGGGTGCAACTTTTTCCAGCTGCTCATTGCGTTCGTTTCGTAACGCATTCTTGTTTTTCCTTAACTGAACCATCCTCCCCCGTAATGTGCATTTTTGTTTACTTTTTCTCTTGTGTATCGTGCTGCTTGTTCTATTGTTATTATCTCAATAGGTTTCTACATAGCTATCCTCATTCCCGGTCTGCCTTCTACATTTCGCTATTAAATGTCAATCATTACTAGAGCTCGCAATGCATCGGACCTTCCTTCTAATATGCCATGTATATTCGGCTATTATCGTTTATATGTTAAAAATTCCTTCGCTGGTTTCATGTTTTTTTGTATTTTTTGTTTCTATATCCTTTCTCAGTTAGTCTATAATTAATTCTTGATTTTTATTTGTAACGCTAGGCAATGATGTGTCACAATTAGCTATTATTATTTCTTTCTACGGTTCTAATATTACTGGCGTTTTTAAAGCAGTTATTTTCTTTCGAAAGCCCAGTTCTTTCGGAATGTAGCCTAACTTTCCATCTGCTGGACCCTGTGAAATAAGTCCTCTTTTCTCTGAAATATTTCGTGTTTTCAACTCGTTCTGATCCTTTAATGCTTGCTGTGTCAGAAATTTGTTTTTGTTGGGCTCCTGTGATCTAGAGACTGCATCGCCGTTTTCTTATCCTTCTATACTCATATCCAAATTTTTTTAAATAATTTTACCGCAATATCATTTTTTTCTGTATTATGACGTTTGAGTTTTCTAAGTCAGTACAATGGATTTATATTTTATTCGGATTCCCTCGAATTCTCTTAAGAGTTGCCCGTATTTAAAATATGCCCGCTGGTAGTCTGTCACTATCAGCCAGTTCTTTATTATCTTGTTCGTCTGCTAGATGATAAAGCTCTTGGCGTAGCCGTTCGGGACTCATTTCCCCCTCTTGTAGTATTGGGTTTCGTGATAATGCGTCAGATGGTCTGTTGTTCACGCCTGTACGGTATATAACTTTGTACTTATACCCTTTCAGGTCTGCTTTGAGTCTGTTAAAACGAATGTCTGATTTTTTAGATGAATGAAAGTGCTTAATCGGCTCGTGGTCTGTAACCACCGTAAACTTGCGTCTGTATAAATACGGTCTGAATTGGTCTTTTGCAAATACAATCGCCAACAACAAGTCGTACGTTGGGTAGCGGAGTTCGTTCCCTTTAATGCAGTGAGACGCTTTATCGCATAGTCTATCTTTTTTCAACCTCTCCTTGACTAAGAATCTCTCCAATTTCGTAATCTGATACGTCCGTCGTGACGATAAAGGATTTTTTCAAATCTGGGGAGATAAGTACAGGTCCACTGCACAGTGTATCTACGAGAGTTTTAAATGCCTTCTCCTCTTGGTCACTCCATTTAAATGCAATGCCTGCTTTTAGGAGACTCGGTGTAGGCTGGGCAATTTGTGCATAATTTTTGACAAATCATCTGTAGTAGCCTACGAATCCTAAAAATTGTTTAACTTTCTTTACATTTGTCGGTTGAGGATAATTTCTAGCCGCTTCGAGTTTCTTGGGGTCAGTCATTATTTGTCCATTGCCTACAATGTGACCGAGCACTTTCGCTTCTTTTTTCAAGAACTGACACTTTTTAGGTTCAATCGTGAGGTTTGCAGCTGCCAGCCATTTTAACAGTTTCATGAATTGTCTCTCATGTTCCTCAAGGTCAGGAGTAAAGACCATTATGTTATCAAGATACACTACTATTTTATGGCCTTCTAATCCTGCGAGTGCTAGTGTACTAGCCCTTAGAATCGTGTATGGAAAATTCTTGCATCCTATTGGCATCTTTTTGTGTCTTAAGTGCCCGTCTAGGCCCAAAAATGCTGTCTTATGTGCATTATCTTCGTGGAATCTGAAAAAATTCCAATTTAAGAGCCTTTACCATGATTTAACGTGCTGGCGCTAGGTTTTCTAAGATATCACTCTGAAACGGTAACGGGTTACACGAGCCCACTGTAACTCCATTAAGTAGTGGAAAATCTGTGACTACTCTCACCCTTTTTTCATTGTTAAGCCCCGATAATATTGCCACTATCCAGGTGTTCGAGCTATATGGCGAGGTGAAGGATTCAATTATCCCTTGATCGAGAATTTTCTTTATTTCGATGTTCATTTAATGCTTTATCGACAGTGAATATCTGTATCTTTTTGCAACGATGAGTTTATCTGATGTCGCTATAATTCAATGCTTCAACAGTAGTGTTGCCACGAGAGTTTTTCCGTCAAGGTCAAATACGCAAGGGTTTGATTCGATCAGTCTTCTCACATGTTCTGTTTCTTCATGGTTGCGACCAGCTGTGTTTACAAGTTGCATTATCTTGTCCATCTGTTTTTGTTTCTCTAGCTCTTTTTTGTCTTTCGCAAAATTTTTCGTTTTTTCTGTATCATAACTTTTTCCTTTGTTAAATATCCTTATTACTGCTTTCCTCATAGTTTCGACATAGTCCCATTTAACGTTTTCTAAGTGCTACCGGTAAATTTCTTGGTAATCTAGCAGCTTTACTTCCAGAACAGGCACGTATTTTATTTCGTAACTCTTATAAATTTATCTTGTGACTATTTTCTAGTTATTATTTCTGGCTATAAAATTTTCGAATAGCATTCTTTTTTTGTTTTATCAGGGGGGAGGGGTATCCAGCTATTTTCGGATTCATTTATGCTTTTTATTATTCGCACATAAATTGTTTGTCTTGATTTTCCAGGTATTGTAAAGCACTCCGGCTTTAACAGTAGTATCTCTACGTGATCTTATCTAATCATATTCTTGGTGGCGCTTATCTGGCCTCAATATTGCTTAAAAGCACCCCCCTCCCCAAGATTCCTTCCCCGTCAATTGGGAAGTCATGGAGGACGACACATAAAGTGCAATGCAATCCGTGCAACTGAGCCTGGAGTGTGCCTAATACTTTGCGTGCTCTGTGAGTCGCGCCAATAATAGCTACTCGATACCTTCTGTCTATTAGCATGCCTGTGCTGTGAAAATTCTCCTTAATAAAAAAAATCTGTGTGCCTGTATTCGCGTAAAAAGTCACCTTCATATTCTTTAACTGTGGTTCCCGTAACTGGACCGATGGTGGTATGTGCCCTATTCCCGCGAGTTTCATAATTATTTTGAGAATCTGCTTCATTTCTTCATCACACTTTGAAAGCTTGGGTTCGTCACTGTCTACATGTGTGTTCAGCACCTTTATCCAATTACTCTTTTTGCAGGCCTTCTTGCCTTTCCTTGTGCGTCTGCCTCCCTGTTGTGTAGTAGTGTATTCATACTCTGCAGTATTACGTTCTATTCTTCCCTGCACTGGGAAAGTACTTGGACTGTTATTGTGCGTTTCTACCTCCTTTACTTTTTGCTCCACCTTCTGTGGCCTCTCTCTCGCCGTACACGCTTCTTTTCGTCTCTGTCTCTCATTTATGTTTGACTTTTGGGGACCTCACCGAACATCTTGCGAGTTTAAAGCTGGGGTGGGGGTTTCTGCTGTCAGGGGCGTATACACCGTTTTCTCGCTGCTATGGTCCCCTATTCTGTGGCAGCCCATTCCTAACTAAATTCCTACTATAACTGTCCTTGCTATCTTGACTCTTGTAGCCATTTTCGTAATGGTTAAGTGTATCTCTGCTGTAATTATTGTTCAAGTCACCGTTGCCAACGTTGCCATAATAACTACTACCCCCGAGATATGTAATGATTATACCTGTCATTGTAATCATTATTCCTATCATTGTTATTATTATCTCTGTCATTGTAATTGTTATTTCTGTCATTGTAATTATCATTTCTGTTATTGTAATTATTATTCCTGTAATAAGGCTCCGTTGGGCCATTGTTATGGCCCCTTCAGTAAATATTATAATCATTGTTTTGAAAATTATGATTCCCACCCACATGATTATAGGCATTGCTGTTGGTATGAGTATTATTTGTGATCGATTATACCCCTTGTTTCGCTGTCTCTTAGATCTTCAGCCTCTCGATTTTAAATCTTCGTATTCTTGAGGCACTTTACTATGTGTGCTTCTCGGCGAAATTTATTGAAACACGTCAAATAAAAGAAAAACAAATTCTGACTCTTACCAGACCCCACACTTAGCACCAAATCTGTTACGTGAGAAAGAGATTGGTAAGGAGGTGCGTCCCGAGAATGATCAATACTAATTTCCTTAAAGACCTTTATTTAAGATACCAAATTTGTAAATCAAAGTCACGCTTGTGTTATCGTTCAAGGCTCGTCATGCTCTCCCGTATTTGTCGCCTGGTGTCTCGATTTTATAACGCTCGAGTGCCATGATTTAAGGCTCACTAGACCTTATATTACCTTGTTCCCCTCCCATCAGTGCCCCCTTGCTAAGGTAGCCTCGCCATTACCAAAAAGTGTCAGTATAGTATGCCTTGAATATCGTACGTAATAATATAGTTTGTGTAAATAACTTTGATATTGTATGCCACAAAGCAATTTCAAAATCCGTATTTTTCTACCAGGCATCGTCCAAAATGCATATTTTTTAATATTATACGAGCCCATAACGCTTATTTAGAAAACTGTTAAAGCAGAGGATAATAATCAACAACTGAACCACTTGAGTAAAATAATAGATGAAAAACTTTCATTCACTGGTCCCAGACTACGCCCAGTGAAATTGTTGCATGATAACGCTAGACCACACATTGTGAAACTTGTTTGTCAAACTTTATTATGTCTTGGCTAGAAAGTTTTGCAGCATTTGACATACTCTCGAGACCTCGCGACAACTGATTATTATCTTTCCAGATCTATGAATAACGCGCTTCAATGTGTACACTTTCAAATATTTAAAAAAGTGCAAAAGTGGATCGATGATTTTTCCACATCAAAAAGACAAGAATTTGTTCGTGAGAGGATTCACGAACAACCGATTTTGTGGCAGGTGTTAAACATTGACAGATAATACTTTGATAGTTAAACGTATAAGATGTTTTGCACAAACAAAGTTGAAAAATAAAAAAAAATTGCATTATTTTTGCACACCACAATAATTATTGAATTTCCAATATATATACTAGTGGGCTTCGCTCCTCTGCTTGTTCTATGCTCCAACCCCTGAGCTATGGTATTTCGTTGTTTTATTTGTGACATTTTTATTTAGAAACTTATTTTTACGATGCTCTCTCAACTGCATTAAACTTATATGAAACTGATTATATATCCCCTACCCGCTCTGCTCTCTAATTGGTAAGGAGATGTGTCATAGAAATAATTAACACTTGTTACGTTAAAAACCTTAATCCAATACATCACTTCCATAAGGCAAAGTCACGTGTGTCTCCACCAAAAGCCTCTTTACCTGCTCTCTCTTCTCTTTTTCAAGCCTTAAGACCCCTAAGGCCCCAAAAGGGCCTACTCTTTTTTTCCTTCTTCTGGCCCTTAGGCCCTTTGTTACGAGATGTAAGGAAAAGAAGCCCAGCGTCTCACCTATACTCCGATACGTTACACATTCAAAGCCATGATGTCATCGCCCTTGACAACTCTGATTCTCGATTTCATACTGTGTTGAGTTTATAGACTTGCTTAAATTTGTATGCGTGTACGTGCTGTACTGTCTTCTGTTGTCTATGTTGTTTGTGTAGTTTGAATAGTATGGATACGAGGTCATACCACCTAGGGATACGGAGCCACCTACCTGACCACGTAGTTGTAGGGTGCTATGGGGCCATAGGTATATCTACTAGCTCCGGATCTGCTGCGCTATCTCCCTTTTCCACCTCTATTTGCAGCGAAGAAGATTCAGTGATACTGTCATCTCTAATTATTTTACCGTTTGCAACAAGTCGATATCGTTTATATATTATAAATAGCTATTTTCCATTTATTAATTTACTCACTAAAAAAATTTTCTGTATTCAGTAATGATTAAATCTCAGGTTTGAATCATAAAAATAGCATGAGAAAAGGTTAGCTAAATAATGACAAAAAATTTTAAATAAAAAACACTTAAATAAAAGTTTTACAAGTGCCAAAAAAAATGTATGGCTCTTGTAAAGGCCAATTGTCTTACAAAATCATTTTACTTATTTTTAATAACTTCCTATCCCTCTTCTTTGAACATGAGCCGTCATTTTTAGAATAATAATTGTTTTTGACTTTTGGCTAAAATGCCTCAACGTGCTTTTCTCAAAGATGTTTCCAGCTATTTTTATTGTCTTTGGTACGAAAACTCTTGCTGTTTTTCTCCGACTTATTTGGCTGATTGAAGTACTGACCCATTTTGATGTTGACTGTTTAATAGTTACACTTTAAATGGAGCCTTACATAATTTGTATTCGTTACAAAAATTCGTTATAAAAAAGTACATTTCTGTTATAATTTTATTGCACTTCTTAGTCAGAGTTAGTAATATCTTTCCACTCCATACCAAAGTAGAATTTTTTCATACGATTTACATTATGGACAGCACACATAGATCTATGTACACCATTAGCATAGGGACATGCACTAGCCAATGTTGGGGGCTCAAGTGGTGGGTAATCAGTCATATTGAGAACTTGCAAATTAAGCGTTTCAAGACAATTTTTCTTTAATTCTTCAATTACAAAAATCTTTTTGTATCTTTGAGATTTTCACGGCACACGTTGCAAATTTCCGTGTAGTCAAGATCATTTGATTGGCAATCTAATCCATGATAGGCCAGCTTAAGCTACGAATTCCACGTTTGTATCATCATTCAGTCTGTACCAAGAAAATAGCGGCTCAAAGAGAAATACTTGTGGTTTATCGTCCCCATAGAGTGAAAGAATCGCCAAATTTTTAAGCATATAATTATGGCCAGGTTTCTTAAAGCACTGTATATCCAGAACGTACTCTATAATATTGAGGACTGCGAATATTTTTTAATTTCATAGATGTAATTAAATAAGTTTTTTTACGTCACCACTGATAGGATTGTACTTTACGATACGATGATGTAGAATAAGATGGTAAGCAGATACAGATAAAAGTCATAAATCTTGATATTGAATTAAGATTCGAATCTCATCAGTGTTATGAAATGCTGAGGCAATGTGAGGTCGATGGGCATGAATCTCGTAGTGCGCAACCGACTCATCTAATAGAACACCCGCTTAAATGCTGAGAATCCCTTCCATCTCAACATTTTTTTGTTTGCAGTCAGCAAAAAAAAGCATACGTCATTTACGTCCAGGAGCTCTTACTCTTAGGTCCAAGTTTTTTAAGAACCACATGTTCTAATGTGTTAATGTTTTGGGCATTCATTGACAACTGATTCGTCTCATCCATTTTGGTTTGTTTTTATAAATAGCTTCGTCTAATTTTAATAACTTGTGAATGACTAATTATTCCAACCCTCGTTAATTTATTTTCTTGGACTCGTCAAACTTTAATTTTGTAGTTGTTGTTGTTGTTGTTGTTGTTGTTGTTGTTGTTGTTGACATTATTGTTGTTTCTTATTGTTGTAATACCCTGTGCCCATTTTTAGTTAAAATATTTCAAGTGTAGCCGTATAATCACAACATAAAAATTAATAAAGTTACCTTGCTAATTAATAATGCACACTTGAAGATAATCTTAATTTTTTACAGTAACAGGCAAATAAAGTATGTACGATGTGAAACTTCAAAAATCTTATATTCTGGTGATACAGCTACTAAAGCACTTAAGCTACCAAAAGCAAGAATAACATATGGTGAAAATCCACCAGTTTTTCGTTGCACAGGCAATACTCAAGGTATTACAATATTTGTCTTACCACCAAATTTTTTCACAGATTCCTGCGCTCCTTTTAACACTGAACTTATAATTTTACGAGCACAACTAGGGATAAATGATATAATTGCTGCGCAGGCATTAACTGCTGCTCACTCAACGGTAACTAAAAATAAGAAAAACAGACTCAAAAATTCGGGTGCTTGGATATTGTAACACGTACAGACATTAATAACATTCAATCCAGAATTATACTTCACATCATGACATTTATAATTGTTTAACTGAGTGACTCTAAATGAATCTAACCTACAAAACTTTGTAGTCATGCGTAGTGATTGGTTCGCAGCAATTGGGTCTAGGGCTTCAGTATCAAAACCTTATGGGAGACACCCGCGCAGTAATTGGGGGCGCAGCGGCTGGTGCTAATCTTATAACCGTGCGTAGTGATACCAGCAAGTAATATCAGCACTAAAACAATTATTAAAAAAAAAAAAAGTAAGTAATAAGAGTTTCTTCCCACAATGTTTTTTAGATTCTTAGAAGAGGCTATATCATATCATTTACAAGTCTAACATTCATTTCATTTCAACTAACTGATCAGCAAGATTAAAAAATACATACAATACAATTTGATTTGGAAAACAAAAGATTGTGCCATGTTGCATCAGCTGTTTGACCTTACGATGCTGTACACTGTCACACTTTCTGCTTTTTTTATAGCTTTTTGTTTTGTATTTTTATACTGTACATCTTGCACTTTAATCCCACAAATTCTAAAACGATATTTCTATAACATTTAGTTTTCATGAGGCCAACAATTTCACTATTATGTCGTCTAATATTAAATTGATTGTTTTCAGTATAATCTCGTGTATCGAATTCTACAAGATTATCACTAATAAATTAATACATGTTGGTGTTAATTAGTTCATATGAAAGACTGTTAATATTACTGTAGAGTAGCTTAGATTGATTGCCTCCACAGTTTTTCATGAAGTCATAGTGAAATTTATAAATACGTTTTTTTTTATAAGTCTAAGATATATAATCCAAGGTTTATAGATCTTTTAATGCAAATTTCAGTGCATAACGATTGTATTGCAACGAGCTAATTTGCAAATTACAACTACGAAAGTTTGATCGAGCAATAAGTGCCTCGGCGCCATGTCATCCTTCCCACTTATTAACAAGTCTTACATCAACGAATTTTCACTCATTTTCCATCGTGTTCTCATAAACTGTGTGGTACAACAGTTTGAACAACATCTTCGTGAATTTGTTTTTTGTGAAATTAATTTATTGTTCTTCATTAAAAATACTTAAGAATAACTCTATTTCAATTTCGATACTCGATAAACTTTTTTTAATTAGAGACCGTGCTTTAAGTACTCGATAGTGAGAGTATTCCAAAAGGCAGGGCACGCGTGCGCCTGGATCGATGCTTTTGGAGTGTTCCAAGAGCTAAAAATAGCAAGCGCGCGTCTAAAGTGAAGATTTGCTATCGGCTGAGTAGATTTTAGGTGACTTGTGTGATGAGTCTGATATTATTGATGTGAAGGATCCTTTATAAACAAATAACTTCAATTTAGTTTAGATTACCTATGTATTGTACAACACCTAATACATATACAATATATACAATATACATGTATATGCATATTCGTTTTATAAAGCTCCCTTCACAATGTGTATTCTCTTATAAGTTAGAGCAGTTTCAGGCGCACGCAATTTTAGCTTTTGGAACGCTCGCAAAGTATGCACCCGCGTGCGCCCGTGCGCCCTGCCTTTTGGAATATCCTCAGTGTATTACATAGCGATTTTTATCGTATAAAATAGTCATTATTTTTTTTTTGGCTCAGATCCTACAAGTGTTTTATGTTTAGCACAAAATGGTAAGTCCTTATGTGCATTATATAGCGTTTCTGGATATTCAACATCTAAATTGAGAATACAACCAATATCAGCATCATCTTTCAACTCTCTTGTCTTGCAACTTTTCTTTTAAATCATCATCATTTTCTTTACTTTTTTCTTAATCCCGTTATTACTCTGATATTACAAGTCATAATGCCCACTGTCATCATCAGCACAAAAAAAGTTTAAAAATTAAATACCTCAATTATTTTCAAGACTATAAGTAAAATTAAAATTTGTATGCTTGATGGATTCAGTATACGGATTAACACATGAATTTGAGGCGTTTCATGTCAAATCGCACAGGCTGCGCGCGAGACCACTTTTCATGCTTTGATTACAGTATCAAATTAATGAGGAAGATAGATCGGAGTTAGCATTTTCGACGTATTTTAACCTCAGCTTTTCAATGAAATTATTAAAATTACAAAAAAAATTTAACATAACCTCAAAAAAATATAAAACATGTTATATCTTCAAAAGGGTGTCTCGAATCTTTTTTTTTATTATCTAAAACGAAAGAGGAGGTTTTTTTACTTTGGTATAGTGATTTTCAGAGTGTCTACTATTATATTATTTGAGAAATCTAACGTCAAAGTCCATGCTTTCGTGCCGCCGTGACGGACGGCCTGGCGGCGGACGTAGCGCCGCATTCGTACCATATCTTACGTTTGAAAACAACGCAATATTCCTAATAAATGTTTTATAATAAAATAAAGTATTGACATGTTTACATAATAATAAACAATTTGTATTTATTTAAACTTTAATTTAAACTTTAATACTGTACACTATGCAATATATTATTGTATCGTATAAAAAAACTTAAATATTTTTCTTTACCTTTGCAGCTTTCTTGAAAGTAGATTTTTTAATTTTTGGATTGGAAATTTTCGGAAATGTTTGAAATATTGAACTTAAAGCAACTGCGTGAATTTCATGAATCCTATTTTCACCGTTGAATTATGTTCTTGAAACGTATTATAAATTTCTCTCAAATTTCCAAGGACCAGTCTTTTCTGGACGTGCTTACGGGTGCCGTTTTCCTGCTTCACAAAGACAAAATCCTTCATGCCAGGCATAACACGACTTACATCATTACTGTTATAAAAATCTTGGACTAAAGAAATGGTATCATCCGCAAGAACTTTACCTTTCTTTTTTACAGGTTCTGGAAGTAATCCCTTTTCGGCAAATAGATTTTTCGATAAACGAGCTTCGTAATTAGAACAACCAAATACTCTCTCTAAATCGCTAATTGACCAAAATTGTGGAGCTAGAGTAAGAAGTGAAATTCTCTCACCACTTGACTTTAATTTAAAAAACTTTTTCTTCATGTTATTGAGAACTGCGATGCCTGCTGCGTGATAATCCAATTGATCATGATGTATCTCATCGTCATTATCATTAACGGAGGGAATAACATCATCTGTTAATTTACGTTTATACATTTAAGATTTACAACCAGTACAGATTCTTGCTGATTCTGGAATTGCTGAATATTCAGCTCTTTTAGTTGATGGAAACTTAACCAACTGTTTTGTGTGTTTGCTTAAATTTAAAGGATTGATGCACTGTGACTTGAAAACTGTATCCATTTTAATAGTTTATAATGTAAACAAACAAACTAACCTAAAAATTAAATAAGTTACTTTTTATTAAAAAGACAGCTTCTGAACCTTCAGTTGTACTTACCAAATTTTTTCAAAATTCAATAAACTCCACAAAGAATAGCAAATTCACAAAATACATTATTCAAGCAAACAAATTTCAAAATTATTTGATGCCGTAACCTTTATCACGATTAATAGAGTAATTAAATTTTGCTGCTGTAAATGAACTCAGAGGAGGAGAACTGCGCCTGATATCAACACTATTATTGATATGTCTAAATAACTATTGTAAAAAAAAATACTGTATTAACATCAACTAATAATTTAAGGCTAAAGAAGCAGACTTCTCGGTTCGGTGGGTCACAAATTGCTATATATAGCACGCATGCAGCGCCGCACTGCGCCCCACCGGCCAGGCCGTCCGTCGCGGTGGCACGAGAGCATAGACTTTGACGTTAGATTTCTCGAATAATATAATAGTGGACACTCTGAAAATCACTATACCAATGTAAAAAAACCTCCTCTTTCGTTTTAGATAATAAAAAAAAGATTTGAGACACCCTTTTGAAGATATAACATGTTTTATATTTTTTTGAGGTTATGTTGACTTTTTTTTGTAATTTTAATAATTTCATTATAAAGCTGAGGTTAAAATACGTCGGAAATGCTTACTCCGATCTATCTTCCTCATTAATTTGACACTGTAATCAAAGCATGAAAAGTGGTCTCGCGCGCAGCCTGTGCGATTTGACGTGAAATGCCTCATTTATAAGCAATATCATCTTATCTTTTGCAATGAATATAATGCTTCATATAGAAGATTGTAATACAAAATATTCATATGCAATCCACATTACCTTGTAAAGTATGAAATCATATGACTCGTAATGTAAGACTACAAATTAACGCTCTACAATGAATCATTCGTTTTTTTTTGAGATACAGTGTTTGGGAGTTGGCACGCAAAGCACGCTGGGGATCAAACCCCACTAGTATACATAAATATATATGTGTATAATGTTAAATATTTCTTGCCCTCTATGTTATAATTGTATGTTGTATTTTTCTTGATCTTTTGGGGCAAATAACAAAAATCTTGGTTTTTCTTTTAGCGACGTTTCGTCTACTGGAGTGTTAACCTCGTCAGGCTTTATTAACAATAATAATAAATTTTACAATGACTAATGAATATAGATACATATAGTGTAAAAATAACAAACGGAATACCTTATTGAAAACCATGAAGGAAACTTTAACGTGTCGAGCAAATAACTCACACGCGAGTCAAAATGGCAAAGGCGCCCACATTATGATGACCATCGCTTTTATAGCCAGGCAAATATATACGCACATACAAATTTCGCAATTCAACGACCGAAATTTGTAGTTTACATGTCTTACTTACAAACAAACTAGTTCTAGAAATATACATTTATTTCTAGAACTGTACAAATTTGAAAAAACTTTGATAAGTGCAACTTAACTTTTGTACATCTTCTTGTTTATTTATATTGTGACTATTGGAGGTAATGTAAAGCATTTCAGACATCAAACGTTTGTTGTAATTCGGTTCTTTGTCCAATATTTTGATATTATCCCAATCAAAATTATAATCATTAAAGATTTGTAGTAAAGTTACTACCAATTCCGATTTATAGTTGTTTTGATGTTCTCGTTTTCTCTCTTTTAGCGCTCTCTTCGTTTCACCTGTATATTTTGCTAGACAGTCACTGCATGAGATTTCATATACAACATTTGTATTATCCAAAGTCTCAGTGATATGTTTTCCCAACTGTATAATATTGTTTAATTTTTTGTTTATTCTGAGAATTACTTGTATATTAAATTTTCTTCAATATCGTTTTATTTTGTCAAATTTTTGTGGGAAGTAAGGCAAACTTATAATAGTGGTCTTTAAATGCAAACGTTCTGTAGCTTTTATTGTAGCATTATTAATTTTACAAAGTCTAATCTTAACGTGTTTATTGATAAGGTACCTTGGATAGCCATTCTCAAGCAGCATCTGTCTTACAATTTTTATATTTTCACTATGGAATGAACAATCAGAAAGTTTTATCGCCGTGTCTACTAGATTGTAAATTATATTGTTTTTTTGCTGTGGTGTATGATTTGATTCATAGTGTAAGAGTGTGTTGGTAGACGATTCTTGTCTGTACCAATTAGTTATGATTTTATTATCTTGTCTTATTAGCGTCATATCTAAGAAATTAATTTGGTTTTCTACTTCTACTTCATGTGTAAATTTTAAATTTACGTCATAACTATTAAAAACTTTGGTCACAAAGTCAATATCTTTTTCTCTTATACAAGCAATAGAGTCGTCAACGTATAAAAAATAAAAGAGCGGTTCCACATTTTGTTCGTTTTTTGAAATCCTCCAACAGTCATTCACACAGTCGTCAAGTACCAATTCCGCAAGAAGAGGAGAAATTGGTGACCCCATTCGGGTACCAAATATTTGTTGATAAAATTTTTCATTGAAGGTAAAATATGTGTTTTCAAATAGAAACTTCGATTTTTTGCCGTGATTTCGGAGTCATATGGATGTGGGGCTGCGGATTGCCTGAAACAGTGGAAGGGATTGAAAATAAAGCTGTCAAGGGCGTGCCCACGCAACATTTTCCTGCTCCGCTGTAAGAAACATGACATCGTTCCAGCGCACATAAAGTATGCCAGTAAGAATTTTGTAAACCTTCCATTTAAAAGTCTCTTGTGTAATAAGCTGTCTTCAGATTTGATTAAAGGACTGCAAGTGCATTTCTTAAAATTTGAAATTTAAGATATTTTAATTCATATAAAATATTTAAAGACATCATTACATACATTGTATAACAAAGTAATACAATACAAAATAGATAAAAAACAATTACATCAATATTTCGTGAACGTTGACAAAAAATGTTTTAGATTAAAGAATCATTTGTAGTTTGTACTTAAACATAAGTTTATACGTTTGTATTCAAAACAAGAAACACATAAGCCAACACTTGAAAATAGCCAAAAGAAATTTGTTATTCTTACACAGACAACCATACTAGAAGAAGTTGCCCAAATAGTGTCACTTGGACAAGGTTTTAGTGTAAGAACATCAAATTTAAAAAAAAGTGATGTTATTGATATATTCAAAAATTTAGAATATGGTTTAATAAATACAAAAATCAATGACAGTTTTAAAGAGTCAATAAGACAAATCATACGTTCAATAGTAAATCTTAGCGTAAAAAATAAAACACATTTAAATCAAAATGATCTAGTTTACAGTAAAAAATCAATTAAACAAAACAATTTTTGAAAGATAATCAAGATTTAATTTTTCTAAAATCTGATAAGGGCAATACCTCTGTATGTATGGAAAGAGACAAATATATTTAAAAAATTACTGTGCTTCTGGGTGACACTGACACATGTGTAGAAATAAAAAAGAATCCGTTAAAAGTTTTACAAAAAAAGGTACATGAACACTTAAAATATCTTAATGATAACAATTTTTTAAAATGCAAGTTTCACAACATACAAATTACACAAACAGATACACAATTAGCCAAAGCATATGGACTCCCAAAAATACATGACTTAAAAGTATGTATACCAAAATCAAAATTCCACACCAACAATAGTTTAGATCTTATACATAAAATTAAATCTTTTGAAATACCGGATGATTATGTGTTGGTGTCCCTGGACGTTACTTCACTATTCACTAATGTATCGTGCGATTTGGTTATGAAAAGCCTTGAGAGACGTGTAAATAACATTTGTCGTACAAAAATTCCATATAATGATATCATAGAGTTAACGAAGTTTCTATTTAAAAAGAAATATTTTACCTTCAATAAAAAATTTTATCAACAAATGTTTGGTACCCGAATGGGGTCACCAATTTCTCCTCTTCTTGCGGAATTGGTGCCTGACAACTGTGTGAATGACTGTTGGAGGATTTTAAAAAACGAACATAATGTGGAACCGCTCTTTTATTTTTTATACGTTGACGATTCTATTACTTGTATAAAAGAAACAGATATTGACCTTGTGACCAAAGTTTTTAATAGTTATGACGTAAATTTAAAATTTACACATGAAGTAGAAGTAGAAAACCAAATTAATTTCTTAGATATGACGCTAATAAGACAAGATAATCAAATCATAACTAATTGGTACAGAAAAGAATTGTCTACCAACACACTCTTACACTATAAATCAAATCAAAACTTTCTGATTGTTTATTCCATAGTGAAAATATAAAAATTGTAAGACAGATGCTGCTTGAGAACGGCTATCCAAGGTGACATCCCTCCTGTCAATGGCCTGACGAACTCCATCGGCCATCTGAATAAGCGCTGAGTGGGTGCTGAAACCCTTATGGAAGCCCGATTGCATCGGGTCAAGCAGGTTCCTGCTAGATACAATCATCAATCTGCTGCAATGTCACAATCTCGAGGAGCTTAGAGAGTGCACATGTAACACTGATTGTCCTCTAATCGGCAAAATCACGCAGAGGAAAGCGTTTAGGCATGGATCTAACAGTGGCGGATCTCCAGCGTGATAGAAAAACCATCGATTGCAAAGAGAAGTCGAATACGTAAAGCAAAACGAGTAGTATTGTTGGCATGCATCCTCTTATCAAGGACATAGTCAAGTCGTCCGGGCCCTTTGCATAAGACTTCACAGTGTTGATAGCATCTATAATATCCACCGATGTAACGTGGCGAAAGTAGAAGTCGTCGGCTCCCCAGGCCAGGAGCTAACTCAAGGCACAGCAAGGTGGTGGCTCCGTCATTACCCGCAAAATGCTCGTTCACAACATCGACATCAATGGAAAGACCTCTGGCGTAACCAGCCTTCGTACGCATGCCAAGCTTATTAATGCAGCGCCAGAGTTCCCTATAGTCTCTGCAGTTCACGAGCTTATTACGGTGATATGAGCATTTGGCGATACGTACCTTAGTTTTACCTGGTTAGGCAGTTGCTTAAAATCTGATAAAAATATATCTCTGCTTATTCTTCTGTAAGCGGCCCATGCTCTGTTGCACCAAGCAACGATAGCCCTGATTTCTGGGCTAAACCAAGGCGTGGGTCGGTTTTTGGGTGAGTAAGTCCGATAAGGGGCATGTCGGTCATAGAGCCCAGTCAGAGTGGTGGTGAGGAAGTCGACCTTATCGTTCACCGATCGCAGCTCCAGCAAAATGTCCCACTGGATGGCAGAGAGATCGAGTCTAAAGTCCTCTTCATTAAATGAGGTGAAGTCTCGGCGACAGATGCCCCTCACCAACGGTTCAGGCATCGGAAAATCGAACTCCGACATCAATACATCGTGCCCAGAGATACATGGAACTCGGAATTGGACGCTTGAGATAACCCTGGAGCGATTGCTGATACATATATAGTCAATAGTGGTGTGAGAAGGTTTAGTGTAATGGGTAGGGCTAAATGGCAGAGGCTCAAGGCCAAACGCATCAAATAAGCCGGTGAGTATTCTTCTTGGCTAGAGAGAAGTCACACGCGCAGCTGAAGTTCAGAAAAGCTTCTTCTACGTCAGACCAGTGGCTGCTTTCGGGGGGGGGGGCTGTAAACTACTCTTAACAGTACATCCCCGCCGATCCTCCCCTGTCTATCCACGCGTAGTAAGTAATAGCCTGGAACATCAAGAATATTGGAGTGTCTCTCGGGCTTCAACCAAGATTCACTGATGGCTAGAACGTGAGAGGCATGATCAGTGATTAATTGCCTCACATCCAAGTAATGAGGCTCCAGCGATTGTGCATTCACGTGACTGATTTTAAAAGTAGAGGCACTATAGGATGCCATAATCAATCAAAGATATGATTCGCTCTATTAGTTTGCATAGTAGTGGGCATTTATCTCTATCCGTGGCTGCATGTGAAGTGACTGACAACTTATTCGCGAGGCAGTTGGCGCAACACATTGCGTTATTACAGGTGCACTGTTTAGACTCATGCTCTCCTGCACAGAGCCCACAGCGAGAGGCAGCATTACAGTTCCTCGCAATGTGACCAAACTGAAGGCACTTGTATCACTGTACCAGAGAGACATGATCCTTAAAGTGACATGCCAGCCAGCCAACGCTGATTCTTGCGCGTTGAAGAAATGCCGTTCTGACGGATGGCTTGACTTCAATAACACACGACCGCGATTTTTTACCGTCACGTACAGGATACAGATAAACAACTTTAATGTCTTGAGTGGTAAAGTTAGTGAGGTTTTGATCAAGAATAAAATCAACAATGTCTTCCTTGTCAAGTTCTATCGGAATGTCGTGCAAAATTAATCGTGACTTTATTTTAAGGTCCAGCTTAAGTTTAAGGCCAGCTGCCGCGAGTGCCATGGAGCCAGTGAGTGGTGAGGCGTCAAATGACTCACTCTCGATGATAACAGAGCTCTCAGGCCCATAAAGAACACGCTGTACATCTACTTTCAGACTCCTGGAATTTGTGGTCCAAAGGACAGTTTCCTTGGTGGCTCTTGATGACGGAAAATCCGGACAGCGATTTTCTATCGGGCCAATCGTCAGCCACTTGGCTTGTTTCGCCATGAAAGGCTTGCCAACACCAAGCGAAATTCTCGGCACCACAGCAGCACCAGACGTGCGCGACAGAACATTCGCGACAGAGAGGCCCCCAGAGCTGGGTTGGAAAGCAGTGGACATAGACTCAGACGCCCTCTCAATACACTGGCACGTATCATGAATTACAGTGTCACATGCATGAACTAATTGCTCTGTGTATAGTTGACACAAATAGGCGTTGGAGATTTTAGTTAGCACATTAATAAAGGAGCTAACAGCCGTTCGAATGGTCTTCCTTATAGCTGTCTCCTTCTCGTTGGCCGGGCGCTCAAGCAAAACATTACGGTCTTCGCTTGCGCGCTTAATCAGTTTGTTTACCTCAGCAGCTAATAGGAAAGGGAAGCGCGTATTTTCATCGTCGCCATCTTCAATGTCGTTACGCGGTCTTTTCCTCGCACCATCACTTATAGGCTCCCTGGTTATGTCCAGTGCCATTAGCAGTCTGTCAAAGCGCAAGCGCTCCAAGTGCCGTGGCTATGAGGATGCCCAATGTTTTAATGAGAATAGCCTGGAGCAAAAATGTCACACCAAACAAAAACACAAGTCGAAATGGGCGTAATCACAAGAGTTAACAACTATACAGCGATCAAAGCACCATTACACGAAGGCAGCAAAAAAGCATTCGCTCAAGAAACCACCAACACACTTAACGGTACACAAATAATAGTCAATTTAAGATAAAATCAATATATAGCCGTATAGCTGAGTGCACGGCCAACGCAAGTAACGACACGAGTCTTTCTCTCTTCTTATATACTACAACCAAAAATACTTATAAGTATATGCTATTCAGCTGACGTGTTTCAATGTTATCTATATCAATCTCATTTAATTAAATTTTAGAAGTAAAATGCTCAAAATTATATAAACTATCTTTGGATTTGACGGCATTCCTTTTTTATAAAATTCCATACTTTCAATACTTATTTGGAAAATCCACTAATATTTTCAAAAAATATTCAGCTTAAGCGATTCTTTAAAAATGTCAGTTCAGCTGTAGTCACAAGTTTATTACTTTTATCATTATAATAGCTGTAATAGCAACTGGACAAGCTCTGGAGGTTATCCATGAATATACATGACTTCTAAATCAGAAAAGTCCAAGGGTTGAATAGTTAAGATGATGAAAGCTTATGCCACTATTTTAATTGTTTTGTAATCTTGGTTTCGATTCCAACAACCGACTTTTTTTTTTAATGCGATTCATCATTCTGTTTCGTTTTTTTTTTTTTTTTTTTTTTATTTATGTGTCTTTTGAATTTATATATTATTTTGTCGACACTTTTTTCCGATTTGTCGAAACAAAACCAAAGGCTTAATAAAACTTACTTTCATTACAATAATAGCTAATATGATTATTACCAGCAAAGTAGAACAAATACAATTGTACATTAATATTTGTATTTATACATATACTATAGTTTTGGCTTGTATTTATATTCTTAATTTATACCTTGTGGTTACAATAACTTAAAACTTACAGTATGGGTTTCAAAAAAATAACAGTTTTATCGTGTAAAAAAAAAACATTTTTAAAATCTAAATTCACGTTTTTTTATGTTTTAATTGTAAAGTGCCCCGTAAACGCTTCGGGACACCTGGTAAAAGGCTCTTGGCTTGTTAATTTTTATTTATTTAATTAAAAAAGTGACCAATAAGCGTCCCAGGTCATCTGATTATAGGCTCTATATGTTTTGATTTGTTTGATTTATAAAGTGGCCTGTAAGCGCTCCAGGTTATTTAGTGATAAGCGCTTGCGTTATTATTTAATGTTTTAATAATCGATAAACTGGCTAGTAATTTTATCCCAGGTTACCCACTGATAGGCGCTACAGTTATTTATTATATTTTCATCAATACATGAACTGGCCATAAAGCTCTCTAGGTGATTTGGTTACTGTTGCTTGTGCTATTAATACAATGCAAATAATTTGCATTTTATTTTGAAGGTTTATTTGCAACTTTATGAATATGATTAATTTATTTATTCATAAACTGAACATATATGTAGAATATTATTAAGTTCAATATATTTGGAGTTAAGGGTTATGTGGTCAAATGCCTAGGGTAGAGTTATTGGGTTAAATAGCTTGGGATTTAGTTATTTAGGTTTAGCTTATTAGAATTTGCCTCTTGACGCGTGTCAACTCCACCCACAGGCTGTCAGTTCTGACGGCTGTTATATGATGGTCATGTCTTCGGTTTTCTGCCACAGTCGTAAGCACTAGTATACAATTATACATGTAAAAGTACGGTTACATACACATGCATACGAGGATGCATAAAAACAATTACACTTTATGTAAGTATATTTACTATTTTTTCCCACACTTGGACATCTTCTTTACGAACACGACCAATCAGCCCTACCGCCGCTGCCATGCCGCCGTGCACCGCCATCCGTGTGATGTGTTGACAGCTCACTGTCAAAAAAAAGTACAATTATTGCCATGTTCTTTGAGATTCCGAATTAATAAGTATTTGGTTGATACTTCGAATTGGAATTTCTTACTGCTACTACTTGCCGTTGCCCGACATTGTTATTTCTTTGCACTTATTGCAACTACAGTATGTGTAAGTGGAAATAATAGTGCAACGATGTAAATAGTGCAATTTAGTAAAGTTGTTATCGGAGATTCAAATGGCAATTAGAGTCTACGATGTTTGTCAGTACCAAGGCTGTCAGAAATCGAAGCAGCCTGCGAAGATGTTCAGGTTCCCCAATGCTACAACGCAAGAAGATTGTGAAAATCAATGGATTCTGCACTCTGGTGAGTTTTTATATCACGCAAATTATGGTACAGATATTTTTAGAACGATGTTCTCTATCGTGCACGCACAGAAGAGTTGCATTAATTTTTACCGTAAAAGCAACGGTAAAGTTAGGATGCCATCCCAAGCACCTTATTTTTTATATACGTGCAAAGTAAATTTTACTGCCATTATCGGTAATTTTTTTAGTGTATACAGAATTTATCAAGATTCGTCTATAAATTTTACTATAGGCTACAGTACTTTTTTTCCTGATGGGAAAATGTAACTAATGTCGGAAGTTGGTATGATGGGGACATCATCGTACTCACCTGCCACAATCACCCTACCATACCAACCTCCGATATGAGTTACTTTTTTCCATCAGGGAAAAAAAATACCGTAGCCTAGAGTAAAATTTATAGACGAATCTTGATAAATTCTATAAACACTAAAAAAATTATTGCAAATGGCAGTAAAATTAACTTTGCACGTATATAATAAATAAGGTGCCTGAGATAGCGTCTTAACTTTACCGTTGCTTTTACAGTAAAAATTAATGTAATTTTTCTGTGCGTGTGGGTTACGATAGAATATATATTTCCCATTAATTTCCTGCCCATGAGGACGATTGGGAACGGGGACCCGCCGGAAAGTGTAAGAAAAATGTGTGCAGTCCCATCTTCGCTGGCTAAGAAACAAAAAAATTTTTATTCAACATGCATACACACGACTTTCATAAGTATATTTATAATATTGATAATACATCTATAGTTATATATTTGGAACAAATTGACAGGGCGCATAATTTTTCCTCGAGTTTTCATTACACGCTTATTTTGGAAATGACCAAGTTCCGACTTCTGGCACTCATAAGAGAAAAACCAGAACGAATGCCCTGCTGTTAATGATCCCGTGAAAACCTACAGGGCGCGTAATTTTCTATCGTTTTTCCGATGTACGCCATAGCACAAATATTACCAAGTTTGGAATTCTGGCTCTTATAAATTGAAATTTATAACAAACGCCTTGTTGAAAGTGACACACGAAGAAGGGCTTAGGAGACCGTAAATTATTTCGGGGTCAAAAGCGTTAATGCGACAAATTTTCTTTCTGATGAGAGTGTAGTAAATGTCTTAGAATCTCAAAAAACGCTTCAAAGTAGGTCATAAAAGTGTAAATTGCAACGAAATTACGTTTTTTTGGGCTCCGTGACACATATACGTATTCACACACACGCATACATATGCGCGTATGATTTTTTTCTCGTACCAAGTTAGCTTTTCTCATCTTGGTTAATATTATTTACAAATCGAAATAAAATTTTAAAAATAAATATTCAACATTTTTGTATCATTTCACTTTGAACAATAATACTGCTATTGTGTGCACGTCACTGGAGGGGGTAACAAAGCTTATGGTAAGATAGAAGTGTAGAGTTGCAGAAGTTATTTGCTAAGTTAATGCATTATTGACTGTATATTATTTAGTTTCACAACTACTCCAGTTGTTTGGTATATACATGAAAGGAATTATAAAGCGCATGCTCCACAGTTCTCTCATTGACAAGAAATTTAAGTTAACAAATTAATGATGTCATTGTAGTAAATAAAATAAAATAAGTGGCATGTAATCGTAAGCATGCAGTTACGTCAATTACAGTCACTCACGTCACATCCACGTCACTTTACAGACTATCTCAGTTCATGCTTCAACACGATGATATTAAGGTTATGTTACTGACTTTGTTAGTGACTTTATTCCACAATTCCGAATGTTTGCTTACAAATTTTATATAGTAAATAATCACACTGAACAGTTTTTGTTGTTCTTCTAATGTATACGGTTGTCTTCAAAAGATTCTGCAAATTGGCACAAGTCTGGGATCAGATGGCACCAATGTACTCGCACACAGCAAATAATGGAGTTTTTCAACTGGACAAAACATTTTTTCTTACTTACTATTTATAGTAACGTTAAGTTCATTATTTTATCAAGAAAAAGAGCAGGTTATTCAATAAATATATTTTTAAAATAGATGGGTAAATTGGAGAAACATTTTTCTACACAGGCAACAACGATCTTCTTACTTGGTCATCATCTTCTGTACGATCAGCAGGTCTTTGCATTGATCATTTTACGGAGGATGATGTTATACAGAATAAAGACGGTCCTCTACGCTTGCAGGCAAAAGCAGTGCCCATCGATTAGGGAGTAGATAAAGGTCAGATTATAGAGGGAGAATCTGAGCCAGAATCTGCTGAATCTGAACAAATGGCGCAACTGTGTTGTATGGACCATAACGCAAGTAACGTACAAAAGGGACGAATAGACATTGCTGTGAGTAATCAGCGAGAAAGCGCAGGTAATAATGAAGCGTTTTCAATCCCTGCATACCAAAATAGCGAAGTTAGGTGCAGCGTCGAAAATAGCGGTAAATCGTTTGTCGCAATAAAACACATGAATGATTCATCATATCATTCGAAAAACAAAATTTTTTCAAACGTTGATGAAAGTGAATTCAACGAAGTTTTTTTGAGTCATGAAGTTGATCATGATAGTAATAATATCGCGAAGAATGTGATGACTAATAAAGTGGAAACTCAGAAGCATGTAAATCAGCGTATTTAAAGTAATAGATTTTTATAGAAAAAAGCCACTATCCAAAAATTTTGTTCAGTCAAGTGTAAACAGAAAACGCGGTTTATTGAGCGTTGGATAAAATTTCTTGAACAAAAAATGAAGCATTTAACTACGGTATACAGAAATGTCATATAAAATCATTCTCGATCAAAAGTACGCTTAGACCTTGAAAAGGCCAAACAAGTGATACATATAAATGATTTTATGACTGACCTTGAGTGTAGTGAGTCTCGTAAAACCTTAGTAGCAATGCAACTCAAACCGAAAAACAGACAAAAGTTCACACTTGCTGAACAAAATTTGTGTAAAATAATTTATTATCGTTATACAGCTGGCTATTCTCAGTTAATCAAATTAGAGATAAGGTTAACCTAGGAGTCAACCGTTAGGAGTTGGATAGCGCAGTAAGATGCAAAGCCGGGATTAAATGAGAATATTTTGAGAAAAATCGAACAGAAGTTGAGTTTATTACCTGCTAAAGAGCGTATATGTTTTTTAAAATTTGTTGAGATAAGCCTTGAAAAAATAGAAGAATATTCTCCAAAATACGATGAGACAGAAGGTTTGGATGATACAGGTGGTAATATGAGAAATACAAAAGTTACTCGATATGCCCTTTTATTTTGTTTGGATAACATCAATGCTAAAAATCCTTGGCGCCAGCTTTTTTGTTTCAGTTTTAATGAAAATGGTGCATCTGCTGAATAGTTGCATACTCTTTGACGTCAAATTTTATCAGCACTGTTTAAAACTGGAGCTCTTGTTAAAATTATTGTATACGACCAAGGTTTAAATAACCATTCATTGTTTAAAAAGCATCGAAAAGGAGACGTAGAACAACCATACTTTAAGCATGAAGGAAAGAAAATTTTTGCAACTTTTGATTGGCCTCATCTTATCAAACGTTTGATTTATCAGTTAAGAACGCATAAATATATTTTCGTACTCGACAAAGTTATTATGTCTTGGAAAGATGTATTAGACGCGTATCAGGTAGATAAAAGAAATTCTTCATCTAATTTACTCGTGTTTTTGAGCGATAGATACTTCAACTTTCATAACTTTGAGAGTATGAAAGTAAAATTAGCTTTCCAACTTCTTAGCAGACGAATGGCAGCTGCTATGAAAACTGCTGGTGAAGCTGGTAAAATAGGTGATGAAAACGGGTTGATATTAGACACGTGGGAGTAGCCAGCTGAGTTTGTTAAACGTTTTGATGCTGTAATTGATGCATGTAATTCTTATAGAATGCGTAACGTAGAGAAACGTAGAGATAGTTGGTAGACTACCATGTTTCATTGGCTTATCTTTAACTGCAAATTGCTTATTACAATTGTTTGAAGATCCTAAAGTAGAGTTAAATAATCTAGAGTTTGAATTAGCAACTGGTCTTTGTAACCAAGATAGCGTTGAGCATTGTAATTCAAAATGGCGAGATAAAGGTGGCTTTAATCCTAATCCAACTTGCTGGATGTATCGTCTAACTTTTAGACACATTGTGTCAACTGACTTTATCGCCACTCGTCAACATGGAAATGTTCAAAAAACAAAATCAAATTTATTGATAAATACGAAAAATACTGAATGTGGCGATGAAAATGTAGACTCGTTAGCAGCTGTTGCAAACAGTTTACCTGATTTAGAATTTTCCGAAATACAAGAACTTTTGCAAGTAGCCGAAATGATGGAAACATTTTTACTCATAGACTCATCGAAAAAAGTAGATTTTGAAACCAAAGGCATGTATGAGAAAAACTCTGTTATTTACTTGAGTGATTACACTGATGAAAATGCTTTAAATAATAGTAAATGTCTTGATTATAAAAGGGTACTTGTTAAAACTGTGAAAAAAGTAGTTACTATTGATGAACATTACACTAAATGTAGAGAATACACTAATACTAACGAGTCACTATCAGAAGTTGCGTATTTAACTAGACCCACAGATGTTTTTCCTAAAATTATTTTTTGTCAGTTAGATGCTTACGAACAACATCATGCAAGTCTTTGGCCTCAAAGAAAACTAATTGAGTGTCTAATCGATGTAGTAGAAAAAATTACTAATGATGAATTTCCTGAATGGTTTAAAAAAAGTAATCCATGCTACCAACACCGAACCGATGCGTTAAAATTTTTATTAAAAGTGAAAGTATTCAATACTACTCGGCAAAATAATGAAAAATGCAGAGCAGAAGAAAAACTAGCGATTAAAACAAGTAGTCGTAAATAGTAAGAAATGATTAATTTGATTTATTAGTATTCAAATAACGATTCATAAAAAAAATTCATAACAACATAAAAAAAAAAAAAAATTAAAAAAAATGAAACAGACTGATGAAAAGCATAAAAAAAATTTTTTTTTAATGCCGGTTGTCTGAATGGAAACCAAGGTTACAAAACAATTAAAATAGTGGCATAAACCTTCATCATCTTAATTATTCAACCTTTGGACTCTTCTGATTTAGAAGTCATGTATATTCATGGATAACCTCCAGAGCTTGTCCTATTGCTATGACAGCTATTATAATGGTAAAAATAATAAACTTGTGACCACAGCTGAACTGACATTTTTAAAGAATCGCTTAGGCTGAATATTTTTTGAAAATATTAGTGGATTTTTCGAACAAGTATTGAAAGTACGGAATCTAATGAAAAAGAATGTCTTCAAATCTATGGATAGTGTAAATAATTTTGAGCACTTTACTTCTACAATTTAATTAAATGAGATTGATATAGATAACTTAAGTAGAGAGATAGACCCATGTTGTTGCTTGCGTTGGCTGTGCATTCAGCTTTATGGCTGTATAGTAGCGAATTTCAGATCCACGCGAATCCATTCCTCTCCTTGTAAGCGTACATTCGGTATACCCCTTCTACGTATCTCTGAAATGCGTGCCGATATGCTCATTTCCACGCGAATTCACTCCTCTTCTCGTAGGCACACAATGTTCGACACAAGTCTTGCACTCTCGAAAAATGTGCGCCTTGTTTCGACGGCTGGCTGCAGCGGGTCAGTGGAAAAAAGTTGTCTCACGCCGTAGCATTGGCGTTAGCAATTTCTCTACTCATCTTCGTTTATGTGGACTTCATATTATTCTAGAATATATATCAATATAATGGTAGAGTTATGCGGACGTCCGCATAATTCTACTTTGCGACTTTGACACATCATCGAGCTACTACGAGCTAAGCACGAGGCTCTTAAAGCTCGACGTTTATATTCTGACAGCTCGATATAGTAGTGAACTCTTAGAGCCTGAAAAGAAAGGGCAAGCGAGCCCAAGCGTTTGTCATCTCTCATGGCGATCCCAAAGCTTACCAGATAGCCGACTGAGCTGACGTAGTGGGGAGAGCCTTAGGATCGTCATGAGAGATGACAAACACTTGGGCTCGCTCACCCTTTCTCTTCGGGCTTTAAGATTTCACCACTGTATCGAACTATCAGAGTACAAATGTCGAGCTGTGAAAGCCTCATGCTTAGCTTATACTAGCTTGATGATGTATCGAACTCGTACAGTACTAACATTGGTGTTATGAGAGTTAAAAATATCTCATTCATTATTGGAATTGCTGATGATTCTGTTAGGAAAGTGTTTGAATTAGAGAGGGTTGAATATTCGAGTGTTGCTCTTCAACGGGCAATCGAAGTTAAGGCAACTTTTAAAGAAAATAGGAGGTTTCAAGGAACTGGTATTGTTGCAGGATAATCCAAAGCCATGTAATCAAATATCAATCTTGAAATAAGTCGCAAAAAGAGATTCTCAAATGTCACCAGTGTTCTGGGCTGAAATTACGGAAAGAAAGGCCACGTTAAGTACAGTGCTTCTCAACTGCATGCATTCAATCGGCAGGAAAACTGAAATTTGTTGAACCTCCAGGAGTAAACTTAAAAGTAACCAATCTGGCTTCTTTACATTCAGTCTTGGAAAACAGAAGGATTAATAGGAATCCCAGTAAATTTATGTTTAAAGGTACATTTAATAACAATATTTGTAATTTTGTATTAGGATATGGTTCTAACGTGATTATTTTGAATACAAAGTTTATAAATTCATGGATATTAAAATTGGCATTAATTCTGTGACACTGAAGTATCTTACAGGTGAGGATATTCCTAACAAGTTAGGGGTCAAGGCATTTGTGGTTCTAGGAAAACACAAGGTTATAAAGATCGTATATGTAGCAGATATAGTAGATGATTATGCTCTCAGAATCGATTTCATTAGAAAAAACAGGTTTAACTAAAAAAATTCCTAGTTTGATATTTAAGAAAACAGATTTGCAAAACAAAGGTGACGCCCTTGTTTGATGGATTATAAGCTCCAGGATGGTGTTCTAGTTAATTTACAGGGTATTTTCCAGCAAAATTCGAAGAAATGGTTTATCACCAAAAGTCAAAGTTTGCTGATTTGCTAATTAAATATACAGATATTTTTGGAGATGACAGTGTTGTAGAAAAATGTGATGTGGTCGAGCATGAGATGCACTTGGAGTAGGGAATGAAACTCATTAGACATCCACTAAGAAGAGTACCTTTTCACAAACAAGAGAAAGTTGACACTCTTATAACAAAAATGGAGGAACAAGGAGTTATTAAAAGATCATCAAGTTACTGGTGTTCTCCAGTTATACTTAAGAAAGAGAAAGATGGTTCTACAAGAATTTGTGTTGACTTTCAAACAGTAAATGCAACAGCAATAAAAGATTTACATCCTTTACTACGATCTGATCATATGTTGGATAAATTATCAGGAAAATCGTGGTTCTCTACATTAGATTGGAAGTAAAGGTACTGGCAAGTGAAAATCAAGAACGAAGATAGAGAAATCACAGATTTTTCTGTTGAACTAGAATTGTGGCAATTCGAAGTCATGCCATTTGGACTATGTAATACACCAGCAACTTTTGCACCACTTATAAAATACGTACTTGAAGGATTGTTGTACAAAATCTGATAAGATAAGTTAGATGACATTATAGTATTAGCAGATTTGTTCGACAAGATGTTATTGAATTTAAAGAAGGTGTTTTTTCGATTTCGAAAAGCTGATTTTCGAAGGAATAAAATAAATTTAATTTTTTTAAAAGAAGAATTGAATTATTTTCTAACATTGTATCAAGAACAGAAAAGAAGACCGATCCAGAAAAAATTAAGACTGTTTTGGAATGGCTGATTCCAAGAACAAAAAGAAACGCACGTCTATTTTTAGGGTTTTGCTCATATAGACTATTTATCAAAGGTTTCTTAAATATTACTAGAGATCTCCATAGTTTGACGTTAAAAAACGAGCGATTTTAATGGTTTTCAGAAAGTCAGGAAGCATTTTTAAAACTGAAGGGCATTCTTACATCTCCTCCCATTTTGGCTTTTCCTAGGTTAGATTGTACCTTAGATACTGACGCATCAGATCATGGCATTTGTTTAGTTTTGTCTCAGAATTAATAAGGTAAGGAAAGGGTTATAGCTTATTGTAGTCGAGTGTACAGTCCATTGGAAAAGAATTATTGTGAAACTCGTAGCAAGTTATTAGTGATTGTTAAGTCAGTAAAACATCTTCCTTATTACTTATCTGAAGGAAAATTTTTAATTAAAATAGATCATTCCGCTTTTACTTGGTTGTTATTATTTGAAGAGCTGGATGGCTAACTAGCTAGATGGGTTGATTCACTAGAATAGTACAAGTTCAAGATTTTTTATAGCAGGGAAACAATTCATGGAAATGCAGGTGGATTATCGAGACAACCATGTGAAGATAAATATTGCAAAGAAAAGCTTAAAGCAGAGGGTAAGACAACTAATAAAATCTTTTTTTGCAAGAAACAGGATCAGACTGGCAAGAACATTATATGAAAGACAAGGCAATACAAACAACTATTGACAATAAGAGAACTTACACTCAACGAGATTTACAGCAAAATGCATCGGAAGACTAACTCTAAAAAGTATATTATGGTCGATTGAATTCATTCTTTATTAAGGATAGAGTTTTATATAAGGGATAGATTTCATTAAACTTGAAGACCAAGACTTTACAGTAAGTCGTCCCATAAAAAAAGATGGATGAAGTTCTACGAGAAGCCCACGATTCACCTATAGGAGGACATGTTGGAATTTACAAGACACTAGACAAGATTAGGAAGAAGTTCTGATGGGCTATGTGCTGGATGAATGTTGAGAATTAGTGTCGTACGTGTATGACTTGTGTCGCAAAGAGGGAGCCACCATATAAAGGAATTAGTGAAACGAAAGTTTATAACTCGGAAGTACGTTTTGAGAGACTTTAGATGAATATTTGAGGTCCATTCCTAACTTCTTCATTAGGCAACAAATATCTTATTATCGTGATGGATAATTTTACTGAATGGATAAAAGCTTATCCTGATCAAACATGAGGACAAAAACAATAACTCAACCTTTTGTTAACGGAGTGGTTTTTCGTTATAGTCTACCCTCAGAAATGCATACTAATCATGGTACGAGTTTCGATTCTCGTCTAATAAAAGAATTAGCAAAACTTTAAGGAATCAAGAAAACATGAACTACACCTTTACACCAACAATTAAATGGTCAGGTGGAACGCCAATACTAGACGTTTTTTAATTATTTATTTAAATTCGTAAGCAAAAAATAAAAAGATTAGGATTCTTGGATCTCACTTTTTTTTTAACTTACAGAACTTCCAAACATACGACGACCAGGCTCTCTCCAGCTGAATGTGTACTGGTGATGATCTCCGACTTTCACTGGATCTGATGAGAGGACCATCTCCGGATGATGGCATTGAAGTTTCGTCACTGGAAAATTATGTAAAAATGTTAAGGAAGGAGATAGCAGAAATCTATAACTGGACAAGAACCGCCATGGCTGTAACATCTAGCAAGATCAAAACCCATTACGATAATCGAGCAAGTAAAGTCGATTTTTCGTAAGGACTAAGGGTTTGGTTCTATAATCCACAAAGAACCAAAGGACAGAGCCTGAACCTGTAGAGTTACTGCGACGGTCCGTTTGAAGTTGTCAAGAAGATCAGTGACGTTATATACGCCATTAGGAAATCACCAAAATACAAGACAAAGATAATTCATAACAGAATTGCGATTTTCCTGCATCTGTAACAAGAAAATTTGGATGTAGTTGGATTCACAATTGGATGCAATATTCTTGGTAACTTGAAAAACGGGTCAAGTAAAGTGAATCTAATATTCTGGACCTGTATTGATATCCTGTGGCTGCAATGGAATAGGATAAAGGTGATATTTTGGAATGTTACATGGTTTTTAGTTTTGTGATTGTCGGGACGGCAATCTGAAAGAGGAGAGGTTAATGTTAAGTACACGGTTAAAAAGTTGTTGAACGTATGAGTTGCCGCATGATCAAAAATAGCTCTGTACTTTGCTAGGTGTTGTTGTTGGTAAAATAACAGTAGTTTAGTTGAGACCGTAACTTCAAGCTAATTACGTCTGTTCACTTTTACTAATAAGGTTTTGTTTCATTTTGTCAAGTAACGTGCTTTAATTGTACTGCTAAGCATAATATTTATATGTATACATAAATGTCTATCCGGTAAAACTATGAATTAATATAATGTATCTATTCGTATAAATAACTTATAATAAACATTCATATACATTATTTCCGATATATATCATTCCAAACTTTATCTTTTTTAACAAATACACTGGAATTACTAAGCCAAATATTAATTCAAGCTTAAAGCCTCAACATTCGGATTGTATGAAATTTACACGGTCGTAAGATTGTGTATTTTAAAATTTTCCGTACAATAATATCAAGTAAATGTTAACTTATAATGTTAACTTGTTTTAACCAATCTAGCCAAGCCGGAAAGGTGAAGAAATGACCCAAAACAGTTGTAAAGTAAAATAAGAAATAGAAACAGATCGTTCTGTTATATATTTAACTAATAATAATATTAGACTTGTTTTCAGATAACAATAAAAAATCAAACTGAAAGAAAAGTGAGTCAAATTAATACGATTTATAAAATAAAAAATAATATGCAAATTAGTTTCAAGTATGACATAAATTTATTTTTTTGTACATTTGCGCTTTCAGTATTTCGAAAAATTTAGGAACATTTATTAATGACAATAATAATCAACACAAAGATCTAAGATCTCACATATGCATAATGCTAGGACGTGCGCAACAAATGGATTGCCAACTCAGATTCGATTGGAAAGAGATGTCTTTTAGCCTTCCAACCAAGGGAATCCAAGTTATAGTACCAGGTCCCTCATCTACCTGCAGCAGAAGACCTCAGTTTTAGGGCGGCATATGAATCTTCACAGTCCTTATTTATAAAACCGACTTTCCAAAAAAAAACAAGTAGTGGGTGAAAGTCACACATTGGTGGTTGTCCCTAGCCATGCTAGTGGTAGGTTTGTAGGCTACGGCGTGGGTAACGGCGCAGGTCGTCATTCGTAGCAAACTCTCAAAAGAGTAACTATCTAATGTACAAGTGCGTTTGCTAGTTGAGAGAATCTAACTTTTAACATACATTTAACATAAAAACGTTTATACAAGTAAAAAAGATCTCTACTCATTTTTTATGTAGTGATATGACGGATGATCACAACATAATATATAATACACACACTTGCACACACACGCAGACACGGGCACGCCTATATATATATATATATATATATATATATATATATATATATATATATATATATATATACGAATGAATATGTATTATTTGAATATATATTAGAGAATTTAAAAATTTTTCTAACTTTAAGAATCGAATCCCTAACATTTGGTTTTGTAGTCGGGGACCTTATCGATTGTACTGCGCAGTACACTTATCTGATCTCTGTTCTAATTAATTATATGGATACCGACCGATAATTAACTGAAGGCTTTATTAGATTATTTGGAGGATGCACTCGCAGTTCGAGTTTTGCAATGGTAGTTTGTTTCAAAAGAAGTAAGTTTAGCATCATATCATTGCAGAAGCACGTATACAGTTTGATGTTTCAAGATCACTTAGCATTTGCTTTTCGTAATTTTAGAACAAAACTCTGTATTTCGAAGTGACAAATATTAAGTATAGGACATGGGATGTCACAATGAATTAACTACTATTATGAACTCAAAAAACTTGTTTACATACATAAATATATATTTTCCTATATTATATAGTGATTTTAGAGGGTCACTCTACAACACCCCTTCCACCGTCTTTCAACGCTCCTTGGCCCATCTTCTAAATAAGGTAAAGTTCTAACAGTTTTTACGTAATATTCATTGGGTTACGTTTTTGTAAAATTCGATTAGTTTTAACTATATTTTTATAAGGTTAGATTTTTGTTTAGTCCCCCCACCCTTGCCCCTCAACCTCCCCTCATAATTTTGTAAGCCAATAACTGGATAACCCAATAAGCCTTTCTTACAATTTAAAAGAACTCCCTTCAGCCATCCATCAGCATCATCTCTAAATAAAGTAAAATTACATCAGTAATCATGTTATTTTTAGTTTATTTACTTTTTACACCCCCACTGTCAGCTTTCCTAAGAGTTTTAAAGAAAACCTCTCAGTCTTCTTACAATTTCTAAACAGACACTTTTCACCACTTATTATCTCTACGTTATTATTCCCTTAATCGAATGTAATAATTATTTTAGCTGTATAATTTGTTAGCACACTTTGATACTGTCAGTTTTTACCTTGTTTTTAATGAGTTAAATTTTTTTTAGTCCCTTCCAGCCGTCTCCTCATAATTCTATAACCCAATAACCGAATGATCCAACATAATGTCAAAGAACTCCTTTCAGTCACCCTTTAGCCAGATCTCTAAATCAGATAAAATTGTATTGGTTTTCATGTGATTTCTAGTTATATAGTTATTTGCACCTTATGTCTCCACTCTCCTTACAGTTTTATGAAAGCCCCTAATTTCTAGCACATTAGCACATTTCCACACCACCGTCGAGGTAATGCCATGGCGTGCTGGTTTTTTTCTTTTCTTAAGCTTTCTAAAGCTTGTTAATTGCATTATTTGATATGTATAAGAACATATCATTCTATTTTCATACTTAATTAATAACAATGAATAAACTTATAGAATATCAAAACCATGGACCAAGCTCATAGCCCTATTTACCACAAAAAGATAGCGATCATACGTATTAAAATATGTCAAATAATGCGCATCGTCAAGAAATAATATTTAAATAATAATTTTATTGATTTAATACATTTATTTATTATTCAAATTAATTGTGTAAGAATATTACGTACAATGTCATATTTTTGCTCAAGTAAAAAAATTGAGTTTTTTTTATCTACTTTAGAATAATATAAATTCCATTTTTATTCTTACATCTTAATAACGCGATGCATCATTGATTATGCAAAAACAGTGGTTTTTTTAAATACAATCCAATATTATTTAAACTTTGACCTGAATATTTATTGTTATCCATTAAAAACGCTAAGACTGAAGGAAATGGTTTTCTGTGAAAAATAAAATCCTGTATTAAGAGTTATTTTTTACATAAAAACTTTGTTTTTATTTTCTTCTCCAGTTATAATTTTCACTTTAATATTAGATTTAAGTAATTTTGTAATTTGAAATCTTATACTTTTACATAAGCCATTAAATATACTCAAATTTTGTATCAACACAAGAATGGCTTCCATTTTTAAATCAAGCTTATGTGGTAGTAAGCATTCACGAATATTGTTTCGAAATTTAACTGTTAAATTTATATGAATATCACAATTACATTTATAAACACTTGTAAGTATCATGATCTATGCTGTGATATGTTTTTATTTCTCCTTTTACATTATTTAGAGTTTTATTGTTCTTAAACTAAGTATATTCGTTATGAGAAGTAAGTATAACACTATTTATTGAAAAGTTAATATCTTTACCAAAAATATTGAATCAAACATTAGTTATTTTCCACTTATTTGGTACTTAAAATGAATCATTTTTTCCTTCTCCGATATCTCATAATAATTTTTAAAATGTTTTGTCAGTTAAACGAATGTTGATATTAAGTTTTGGAATACGAAACAACAACTAAAGATTTGATGATTAAATACTTTCTTGTATGATTATGCTTCTATTACTATTTTTTTAAACTGGTAGAATGTGCCTGAAATCGCCTCCTAAAACAATTAATTTATTACCAATATAGATTCTTGTATCACGTAAATTACGTAATGTTCCTTTAACTATATCTAAGGCTTTTCTTGGGATCATAGAAGCCTCGTCGCATATAATTAAATCTAATTCTTTTATTTTTTTTCAGTCGGATTCGAATTCCAACAAAAAACTTTCTACATTTTTTAAGTCTAATGGTAAGAAAAATGTTCTATGACTAGTCATTTAGTCATTCCTTCCGGAAGTAATATTCGTGCTATACCAGTTCATACCATAGATAACAATTTTTTCCCACGAGAAATAAAATAACAAATTAATATTTTCTATAGACATGTGGAGAGCGCGCGGTGGCTCAGTCGGCTAGGTCGTGGATTGGCACGCGGGAGACCGTGGTTCGATTCCCGGCCAGTGCGACTTTACGGGCAAGTACCTCTGTGATTTTTCACATGTGCTTTTTCACCACGCAATGCTCCTCGAGGAGGGTTTAGGCGACCTCCTCGCAGCAAAAATTGCCTAATTTCCCCCTACCCCCCTTCCAGTAATGGGAGGCCTCCCATCCCTCTTCCCTTCCTTCTCCAAAGTGCTAAGTGCCCATAGTAGTGCCCTTATTAAAGGAGCCGGACGTAGAGCACTATAATATAAAAAAAAAAAAAAAAAAAATTCTATAGACATGTGTATCCTGAACCTCCTAGACCATTAATTAAAAAAATTTCATCCGTTTGTTCACGTATAATTTTAAAAATCGTGATTTACGAGATTTATGAGAAGAGATATTTATTACGGCCAGAGAGTGTAACCGCCATTTTTTGTTTTTATTACTTCTTCTCTGTACTTAATATAAGGCCTAATAAGAATCACATATTGAGATGTTTAAATAAAGTGAAAAGAACCTATTAGTCCTTTTTTTCTTGAAGAACTATATAATTCATTAAATTATTAAAAATATTTTGTTAATTTTATCTCCTTGGCTATTTTCTGTGATTAAAAACAAGTCAAAAAAGATTTATAAAAATGTTTTTATTAAATTTACACTACTTTTGTTTTGACTCTTAAACTACTTCACAAAATTTTTTTTTTTTGCAACTTGAAAATGCAAACTGAAAAAATAAAATATTTAACTGATTTAAAAACTGGGGGTTAGCGCGTAGAGCACGCAGGGGGATAGAGCCCCACTAGTATATGTATATATGAAAGAGCGCGCGGTGGCTCGGTCAGCTGGGTCGTGGATTGGCACGCGGGAGACCGTGGTTCAATTCCCGGCCAGTGCGACTTTCGGGCAAGTACCTCTGTGAGTCTCACATGTGCTGTTTCACCACGCAATTCTCCTCGAGGAGGGCTTAGGCGACCTCCTCGCAGCATAATTGCCTAATTTCCCCCTACCCCCTCCCAGTAATGGGAGGCCTCCTATCCCTCTTCCCTTCCTTCTCCAAAGTGCTAAGTGCCCTCAGTAGTGCCCTTATTAAAGGAGCCGGACGTAGAGCACTATAATATAAAAAAAAAAAAAAAAATATGTATAAATGACTTATGTGGACTTCACGTACTTTTAGAATACACACCAATAACATTAAAAAGTTATGTGGACCGTCCGCATAAGTACGATTTTAACCTTATAATAAATTTTTTCTTATGTATGTATAAATATGTGTGTGTAGAGGGGCGCGCGTGTGTGTTTGTGTGTTTGTGTGTTTGTGTGCTTGCATGCATGTGTGCATGTATAAATATGCAGGTGTGTGTATGTGTGTACTTATGCAACAATCTTTCAGAAAAATCTTTCTTGTATTACACATTTAGGTGTGTAGTTTTAGATTTGTGCAGGAGCAGCTAATAATGTTGCAAAAAATGAAAAAGCATAAAAGCAGTTTTCTCTATTTACCAGAATGACGCAAGTTTTATCGTAAAGATCAGCTTTTACGTCAGTATTGCACGTAATACTATGTAAAAATATTCTTAGATGTAATAAATGTATAGTACTTAATTTATACGAATATTTGATAAAGTGCGTCGGTTATTGTAAATACATTACTTACTTTTAGTACCTCATATATTTTTTGAATAGTTAAAGCTATACAAGCTGGGATACTTGACAGTACAATAATAAAAAATAGATTATTTTTGAAGCGAGTATTTATCAAGTAGCTGTTATTCAAAATCATTGTACGGAAATTTGCTTATATATATACGTACAAGTTTGTTCAGAATTAAACCTGCATTTAGGTCTTAGTGAATATGAAAACATACACTATGAATACCTTTGCTAAGCCTTAGCTTTCATATTACGTATTTTAATACTATTCTGCTTAAAACTCGATATCTGCTGTTCTGTTATTCTTTGAATCCATATACACAATAGCATTTACTGCTTTGCACAGCAGTTTAAGTTCACACGTACAAACACTCTACATTAATAATACATTCCTGGTCTACGTGTCAACATACCTTTTGCACCAAACTTTTCGCTGCTCTATTCACTGCCAAGCCCTCTTGATCATATAATATAATTAGTCTATATATATTCGTCTTGAGAACGCATCTCTCTTAGTGACACCATGCTTGGGCAGTGTACGAGCAAGCTGCTGTACACTTAATTTAGACTCATTTGCTTAGTCTTGTCATTATAGTTCTTGATATATTAAATTGTCTAGTATAATAAAAAGTCGTAGTTCGGTAGTTACGACGATGGACTTATATTCAGAGAGACTAAGATTTTAATATTGGATAAGACAACATTTTTTAATGTAATTATTTTTCTGCTTCAGCTTCTTTCATATTTACAAAGCCCATATTATAAACTAAGAGTAGTTTTAATGTCTCAATATAGTATTCTAAATTGCCTTAGTAATAGATTATTTCCTATGTATATTTTTAATGTTCATCCACAAAATTTTATAGATGATTTAATATATAAATTTACAATGCAGAACTGAAACAAATTAAATATCTTTTATAAAAAGCATTCCTATTCTCGTCACAAAATAATGATTTATTTTAGTTTTTAAATTTAATTACAAATATATGTACATGAAATTAAATGCATCGAACAAAAAAAAATGTTGTGACAAGAACCTTAAATTACAAACATAGTGAAAATATACTATAAATATCAAAAATAAAAAAAATCTTAAACACATTAATACACTCGAACGTAACACCACGTGAATAGAAGATTCTAAAGTTATTACGTCTTGAACACATTAAGCATAAAAAACTAACAACCATAAAAAAAAATAGTAGACTATACTGATAGATTTTACCTTAAAGGTGACGTTATTTGCTACAGACCTCATGAAACTAATCATCCCAACAATAACTGGTACCCCCATTAAAATAAGGCCTTTCTAGCAACCTCCGAGTCTTACGAAAGTAAATAAACAAACAAATCGAAGAAATGCTTGAAAACAAAGTTATAGAGCTTTACATGAGCGCTTACGTGGCGCTTATCTTACGCGTGATAAAAAAGCTGGGACCAGACGGACAAAACAAATACAGAGTCGTCATGGACTTTAGAAAACTCAATGATGTATTACCCTACTACAACCACCCCCTACCTAACGTAGCATATATTTTAGACGAAATCGGTGCATCTAAAAATTTTACAGTTTTTGATTTGAAAGCTGGTTGTCACCAAATCAAAATAAAAAAAGAAGACAGACATAAGATTGCCTTTATGTGCAATCTAGGGCTTTTTCATTTTAAAAGATACCTTTTTGTTTTAAAAACAAGTACACCAATATTTCTAGTACTCATAGCTGCCTTAACGTTGAACATTAAAGCAGCAGTTTCTTTTTTCGATGTATGCATTTACTTCCAAGAATTCCAAGAACACTGTGAAATTATTTTTCCATATTTAGAGCAACTAAGAGAAGCAAATTTAGTCTTTTAGTTAAAATAATGTAAATTTCTAAAATAAAAAATAAATTATTTTGGTTACATAGTTAGTAGAGTAGGACATTAACCCGACCCAAAAAAGGTAGAGGCAGTTAGAGAATTTCCCTGATCAATAATTAAAAATAATAATCGACAGTTCTTAGGAGTAGTAGGCTGCTACAGTAGATCAATACATAACTTTGCAAAAATAGCAAGACCTTTGAATACACTACTGAAAAAAGATTCGGAGTTCTCGTGGAACGATGAAACTTTAACAGCATTTAAAATATTGAGAGACAAAATATAATCAATTTCAATTTTAATTAAACTTGACTTAAAAAAACGTTTCTACTTACAACAAATGTATATGGCTACATTATAGCAATGGTACTTTCACAAGGAGAAATTGAGAAAGATAGGCCCGTCACTATCATATTCTGCTACTTGATTAAAAGTGGAAGCAATTACTGTACCTTCTTTAAGGAAGGTCGTTATCTAGAAGTTCAATTGACTTTCACATACTTTCACTTGCCTGCTCAAATGAAGAGCCGCAACGACTACCAAATACAATATCAGAAGGAACCCAAAAATATTGCATAATGACACGCCAAAAAGCAGATAAAAACATCAGCTCCTGCTACGAAGAAGTCTCATCAGCCTTAGCTACCAAAAAATGAAAACTTAACAACAATAAAAATAAAGACCATGCAATCAACTCATCTATATTCGAGAACAGCGTGTAAAAGAAGGTGGTCTCCTCAGTAGAAAAAGGGCAAACCGAGGGAAACTTGTCAATCACCCATCTAGAAACTAATAAAAGTCAGCAATGAGTTACCCTTATGCGAAGCATCCATTCTAAGAGAGCACGAACAAAATAATACACAAAACAAACCACCCACCCAAATCACGCCAAAAAAATAAAATAATTTTTTTCTGGGGAAAAGATCCATATGAGAAAAGATAATTACGTTTACTTCACCGACAACCTCGGTCGACCATTAAATGATGAAGCACAAGATATTCGCACAATAAACAAATTACCCCATTTGAAAAAATTAATCTACGGCACACCTAAAGTAATTAAACACGACACTATTTTTCACATAGTTTTACCTTTAAGAGGTCAAGATAGAAAAAGCATAACAAACATAACAACAGCGCTAAACAAGTCACTTATTAACTTGAACGAAATATTGATAGAAAAAAATTTATTGATAGTCAGTATTGCTAAAACTGCCAATTTAGAAAATATTAAGCTCCAAAAATTATTAAATATGTTACAAAAACACATTTCACAATCATAAATAATAATTTGTCTAAAAATAATACAAGATTTACCTCCTTAAAAAAGAAAAAACATTATTAAAGGAATGCATAACTCCACTATAGGAGTACACAAAGAAGTAAATTAAACTCACAATAAACTAAAGCACAAATACTTTTAGAAACATTAGATAGTAGACATCCAATCATGTATACAAAAATTCTTTGAATGCCAACTAAAAAAATTAGTGCGTGTAAAGACTAAACAAAAATAAATTATTACCAACACACCTATCTTTCCATTTCCAAAGCTCGCTCTAGACATAGTTGGTCCATTACTAGCAACGCAACAAAATTATGAAAGTGTTCTAATAATATAACGCTTATTCTCATAATACGCTGTAGCAGTACCTCTAAAGGATCAAACTACTATATCAATAGCAGATGTATTTGCTTGGAAATTTATTTCTATTTATGGAGCATTAGCAGCTATACTGACGGATCAAGGCACTAACTTCCTTCGTAAATAAATTAAGTAAGTCGATGCAAATTCAAACAATTTAAGACAACAGCTTTTCACATCTGATTAAATGGCTCTCTTGAGAGATCACATCATACTCTTGCTGAAAACCTTAAAATATTTATTGCAAGAGAATAATTGTGGGACTAATGGGTAGAATAAGCGACATTTAATTTCAATACTAATAAACACGAAAGTACACAACATATCTTTTGAATTAGTTTTTAGGAAAATGGCACGACAACCCAGTAGCAAACTTTTGGAAGTAGACGATTTATTACCCACATGTGCACAATAGATGACAGATATTGTCACTTAACTAAATACCTAGCATGAGATCGCTTAAGAAAAATTAATAACAGCTAAAAATAAGGAAAAAAAGAAAAAAAGATGAAAAATCAAATTCTGTATTAATTAAAATAGGAAACAATATATGGCTTTTACAGGGCCTCAAAAGTCATAAATTTAATGGTCAGTATTCAGGACCTTACTAAGTGCTCTATAGTTACGACTCAAATCTAGAACATCATGTACTTTCGTAGACGATCACTACATCGACAGCCTTTATAGATACGCATTTTGAAATGAAATCCCAATTGAATCATGCAAGCGTAATCGCTACACAAATCTCTTTACAGAATACGTAAACAGGGTACTCGATAGAAAAAAACGAGCTCAAATCATTGTATGTACTCGAATCAGACCATGTGTCGTACTCATTGAAACACATGCGTACTGTTAACACATGCTCCTTCTTGCTTATCAAAACATAGCATCCAAAAATATTTTTAAAAACTGACCCCAAAAAAAGAATTTTCCAGCAGAAAATAACGTTAATATCAACATTTTAGATATGTTTACATTCGTAAATTCTCAATCTATCTTGATAAAAAAACATTTTAGAAAATAAATGAAAGAAATATAGAGACGTACTGTTGAAACAATGTGAACTAGAAAGAAAATTATTTGGAAACGCACTTAACATTGCCACTATTTTACCAGATAATTTTGCCTTTCAACTCATGTTTGGCCCTGGTTACATCAGATTTTTAGCCGGGAAGGTAGCACACATTGATAATCGTATACAAGTAGAAGTACGCATAAAAGAAACAAACGTATGTTAGCAACAACTGCCAGTTTTCTGGAATAGATACCGTACTACTTAGCACCACGCACTCACGAACTTAGAGAATACGTCTCTAAAACAGGATGCGATGCATCACTCTCCGTCATGTTTAATTTTGGATGACGATGGACTAATGTAACCACAAATTACAACCTAAGATTATCTGCTATTACTAAAGCCACACATCAAACAAACTTGGAAATACTCTAGTTCTCGTGATTTAGCAAATAGTGGTATTTATTCATATAATGACATAGAAAAATTAGGGACCTTTATTACATTTCTCTCCGAATGCTCAGCAGTATTTAATAAAGTAGCAGCAAGTATAACAGAAAAACAAAACTTGCGCAGCAATTTTCACCCTTACACATCTTGGACGGGAACACTTTACAATTACTGGCTGAAGACACTTGGAACAAAATGTGACAAAAATTTATTTCCTCCGGTACAGGTAGTGCCGCTTTTATCACAATGATAATTATTTTTAGAACCATCTAATTTGTTCTGGACACGAATACTCCCAGGTACGCTCTACACATTATTTATGGATGATCCATTCACATTTTAGGAGCAATCTGTAACTCTCTCACGAATCTGCTACTACATCTGGTCCGATCGCCGACCGTCGGTGAAAACTCTGGCAATGAAGGGAATGCCACTGCAATAAACCCACCAAGTTACTATCAAAAACCAGTGATGCAACTCACAGAAACAATATTTATAGACTCTCTTACAGCCACCACACCTCTAAAAACTGCTACACACTATTACCCTATAATAACCGAACCCCAGATTTGATCTTTAGCTATCCATACTAAAAACGCTGAACCTCACTGACGTATTGACTAATCTCAATACAACCTTCCTGGGAAGAAACATTTATAATGACACCTTGTCTTACACAATAAAAGAATAAGCAATTAAAATTCAAAAACAAGGCAACCACAACTCTATATTTTTCAGATTATTAACATCATACAAAAGTAATAATGCAATATTACGTTCTGAAACAATAAGAATTTTTAAGTACATGTGTAGCACCAAATCATAAACCATCGCTAAACATAAAAAATGCACTGATTACTTAAACAATAAAATAAATTAAAGCGAGAAAACGGCTATAGAGCGACTAAAAAACTTACAAGTTAATCTCATTGAGTTTAAAAGGGGTGCAAATACACCAACTTAGACGCAAGCGGACGCCTTTTTACTTTAAACCTATTAAATCTATATCTTCTTAAAAAATGTCATAAAAAAATTACCAACTCAATGCAAAGAAATAATTTTATATTTTCAGTAAGACTAATTAATGATGTTAGTTATTTCATAAACATGATTTCTTGACGAAAAATTCCGATTCTAGTTAATGCAAGAAATACTTAATCTTTATATACATACAGTCAACTTCAATTTCATAAAATTGACAGTGAAATCATAACACAATTAATACTCACGCTCGTACGGTCTTTAGCATCACGAAGTAAGAATTCTCATTCAGTACCGTTGGCATTACATTCGTCCCTCTTTTAGAGCAATTCCCATTGGAAGGAAAAGGCTATGAATGACATACAATGCCTCAACAATGAGAATTTTGTCTCCTGGATATTAAACCCTGGAAAGATTGCTGTGCTTGCACCGTTTATTATTTGCAAGGTAATGGAGAAAACATCATTGCTAAATGCTCGCAATCATTATTTCTCTTTCTAGTCTCTTCTACCATTCCACCTCAATCACTACCTAAAAATTATTTACTATTTTACTAACACCTCTCTATCCTATCATCCTAGTAATCTCATAATTTATTGTAAGATTATCACTAAGAAAGTGAAGCTTTTAAGGCTGAGTCTAAATGTATTTTCAAAAGAAAAATCAACGGCCAAATGTCATCATTACAACACTTTCGTAATAATAATAGTTATATGTGTATGTATATATATATATGTTTATAAATAGAGAACTATGTGGACTTTACGTGCTTTTATGTTAATATTTTTAACATTTATATTAATAACATGGTAGGATCATGCGGACGTCCACATAATTCCACTTTTGTCCTTATAATAACCTTTACATACACGTAATTGTTCGCATAAGTCACTATTCATAAACATATATTTATACACACACACATACACATACATACATATATTTTTATACGTATTACATATATATATATATATATATATATGCATGTATATTTGTAATACGCAAGCCTGCATTACCGAGCAGCATTTCACCCACCGAGTGAAAACTTAGTAAACAGTATCATGTGTCTGTTATCTTTAGTGTACGTAGTTGTCGAAAAAATTTTCACCATGACACTGCAAAAAAAGGTAGTATGGAAAAATAAAGAGAAGGCCAAATGGATCTAATACTCTAAGTACGAATTTTTTAATACTCTTAGATAACATTACAAAGTGAGAAAGTACAATCAAGTGATACAAAACTCTATATTTCTTCAAGATTGTTAACTCAATGATAAATGATATGAAAAACGTTTATTTTAAGTTTTTATTACGTAATCATGCTTGTAATATTTGAATATTAAAAAAAAAAATTTTAATATGTATTACTTCAATCTTTATAGTATTGTAATTCAAAGAATAAATTTTTGGATATTTTGCATTTGTGATTTCTTTCATGATCATATTGATTACCTCGATTATTGTCTCATTACTATCACAAAACAATTTTCAGAATATAAAATCAGACATTTATATACTGGCTACGTATGCCCATGTGGTGAGCAAGTAAACCCACTACAGGTGGGCAGACCAAGCCATTTTTCTCCTTTCTTTGTAACTTTCAAAAAATCAATCATGCAATGGCAAATAATACATCAACCAATTCATCATTAAGTAGGAATTATCAGTTTATCTACTAGTATTTTTTTGTTTACTACTACATCATGCTTATTACAAGCATTTAGTTTTACTATGTCATGTATGCCCCACCTTAGCATACAAGCAAAATATGAAGGTAGAATTACAGGTAATAGTTAATGTCTGCAAAGGAACTTTACCATCTAAGGATTCCTCTATCGAAGCATTAACACATCTTTTCATATCATAAGGTTTATCACGGGGATTTAGCCTTAACAGTTAAATGTAACTATAAGTACAATAACATTGGTTCACCAGCAAAAGCTTTTGTTATTACAATGCAATCAAAACTAGATAAAATTAATCACTATGTACAATTGAAATTTGTTTAATCCTGTATAGTATGCAATGTGTTGAATGATAATAATTATTAAAATATTTGAGTTTTGTTGATACAAATACATCTACAATAAATATTAATTTATCATGCATCATGGTTAATGTTGAAAAAATCGAAGTATGATACTATACTTACATAAATTATAAAGAAGCCAACATATTTAATTCATATTAACGTAAGATTTTAACTAATTACCAAAAATAAGATACAATTTACTTACAAACCATTAAGTTTTTTTTTTCTCTAATTACAAGTATATTAAAGATACTGCTTACTCAAATGGTGGCATCTGCAGATACCTCAAATACATTTATGTATAAATAGGTGATTTATTCGTTCAACTTGATATACGTGAAAAGTTGCAGAGCCCACTGGTCTTTTGAAAGCACTTTGAACCATTTTTACAATATTACCTTTAATTTTTGTGTTCTTTAGGTTATGACTTTAATAAAATATATCGGCGAGTTTTATTATCTGCTCATTTTTTAGAAACACTGTGTATTTATGACCTCTAGTGGCAAGTTTATACATTCTGAAAGATATACGTTTAATTTTGGATTTAGTGCAGCTTAAAACCTGAATCAGTTCTACTTTTTTAAGGAGGACCATGGCATAAAGAATTAACGGAAAAATTTTGTAAAAATTTAGTCTACAATTTAATAAGCTAATAGAGTACGTGCAAAGTTTAAAGACCTCTGATTAGTTTTAGACCAAGAAATTAATAAAACAATTTTTTGAGTTTTAACATGGTCTCTTATGAAAAATCATAAAAATTGCTTTTCCATTATGAAATTCTAATTAAACTAATGAATTAATTTCTATATAGTTGCATCCATTAGTGCTGAAGAACCTGTTGAAGATGTCTCTAACAGAAAAATATCCGTTGCTTTTTTTAAAGGGAAATTTTTAACAACTCTAAAGTGTGTTACGTACGATAGCATACAGCTATGCGTGCATGCGCCTCCGCTGGCTTGGGCCCGAACGGTAGGGTAATAGAGAGGAGAAGTAATAGAAAAAGGAGAGTGAAGAGACAGAGTAAAAGGGAGATCAGTAAGAGACACGAGAGCTGGAGGACCGGGCCCTTGAAATTAGGACACGCGTAACCTCCCTCAAATATAAGGAATTGTAATTAAGTACAAGTTAACCACAAGTCGGCCTATTATTTATTCCCGCACCGTAAGCCCCACGTAACTGCTGGTGCCAGAAGTGGGATACATGCAAAAAATTTTACGGACAAAAGGAGAACACAGTACGCCAAGCCCAGACAGCAGCCCCAGACGGGATACGGGATTCATCACGTAAAAGTAGGAAACAACAGGGTGAGCGAAGGCAGGTCAACTCACAGAAGGATCAAAGACCAACTCATAAAGACACACAGGATCACCACTATACTGACCATCGTGACAGGAATCTGGTAAGTAAAATTTCACTGTTCTTATATATCATTCTCATAACCTCCAAGGGAAAACGTACACAAAGAAAACATTTTTTCATATCGATATTATTACTAAATCACAAAATCTAAGGACCTTGGTTGTAACACATAATTGCATGCACAAGCATATACCCGATATACATGTGACAAGCACTCGAAACAAAATTTTCTAAACTAATTAATAAATACAAGGTGTAATTAACCGAAAGCGAGAAAAAGAAGACTATTGATGAACACTAATTAGAGCGCGTATATCTATCGGGCTAACACAAAATACACAACATCAACAGTGCCTTACGATTAAACAAAAAATATATATGTATATATATATATATATATATATACGAATATACAAGACAAACTACAGATAAAACTAGAGATCAAAATTATGAGTGACGTAGAAACAAACGATACACTGAGAGGAGGAGTACAAGAAGTTGAGAGATGCACAGACGCACATACAGTAGAACCGATTAACACAGACGACGAGGTGATATGGATTGGCTTAGAAAATGATCCAGAATCATAGACAGAGTGGCAGAAAGCCAGCAAAAAACAGAAGATTTTTATGATGAAAGTGTTAAAGAAATTAACGTCAAATATAAGACGTGGGCGGCTATCTCATAGGCAAGACATAAGCGATACCGAAGCCAATGCGCCATCCCATACTGAAACACATAAGCCCCGCTTATTAGAAAAATAAACTCCTCACGCCGAGCGAGAAAATGTGACAACTAACAGGAGCAAACCCTTCACTAATCAACCTAGCTATAAAGCACAAACCGGACATAACACAAATATACACGATATAATAAGAGAAGCAGCTGCACAGGCGGTGCAACAATATAAGCCACTTAACAACAAACGTGCCAACATTTGACGGCGATCCCGTTAAGTTACCTCTATTCGAACAAATGGTAAAAATGATATCATGGATTGTAAGCCCTTTATACGAAAAGTTTTTTCACTAGCAAATAAATTTAAGGACAAGACAGTCGAATTTATACCATGGCTAGCACATTTCTCTTCTGTAGACCAATTTTTAGTAGAACTGAAAAACAGATACAGCAGTATCGGGAGCGTCGATATGTTATTGGCAAAATTAAAAGACATAAAGCAATACGAAAGCAAACTCGTAGAAGACTACAGCAGCTGCGTACAGAAAATATACGATAGAATAATAAAACTCTACGACTTGGACACGACACTACTCCCTAGTCAACGACAGGCATTGAAAGAGAGCGCTGAAAAAGAAGCCATAAAGCAATACACGTAAGGGATGCAATCGTCTTATAACTACAGAGTAACATGCCTTAGTCCAAAAACATTGGGCGAAGCTATAGTAGTGGCACTGAAAATGGAAAGCGACCTCAGCTTATGTGAGATAATGCCAGCACGAATTGAGGCTCAAATATGCTTAGCGAGAACAGAAATAAGAGATAAAAACGATCGTGCGCGTAACCAAGAGCAAACAGAAGCATGCGAAACTTCAGAAAAAGGGAAAACAATCGGGGGTCATCAATATTGCTCGTATTGCAATGAATACGGGGAGCATGCTACAAAATTATGTATGAAACTGGTAGCAGACGCGACGAATAAGAAAATTCAAAACCCAGGCATAAAAGCAAATGACCCACCAGCGCAGACAGCGCAAGATAAACAAAATGTAAGAGTTAAAAATTGCGCTTACTGCAAACGAAGGGGGCATGATACAAGCGAATGTCGCACACTAGTAAGAGACGCAGAGAGTGGGAAAATAAATCAGAACGAAGGACGAGAACAATTCAACAACGATAACAGGGAAAATACGAAAGGAAATTTCAAATACCGAAATAACTATAATTATCCCTCTAATACGTATAACCAAAACTATAACAACGATTATAAAAGGAACCCCTATAATCATGCGCGTTACAACAGACATAACAACTACAACAGGAACGTTGATTATCCAAGAAATAACAACAACAATTACAATAACCAGTACGGTAACTACAATAATTATAGATTCAATTATAAACATAAAAAAAATTATAATAGGGACGAAAATTATAACGACAGAGGACCTCCGAATAGAGCAAATGATGCACCTGATGGAAAAATATTTACGCATAGTACGGAACATTTAAACTTGCAGGACGCTCGTCGTGCTCCCCAAACGCTGAGCGGGCCCCGAGAATAGAAAGAGAGATAGGGTGTAAGAATGAGACAAAAGCAGCCAAGGGATAGAAGAAGCCCACAGAATCAGACAAAATACACATCGGAGACACAGACCTTGAGCAGGCTCCTCAAATGGCTGAAAATGAACTAAAAGGAAAAGTATGCAAAGTAGAACTTATGACTAAAAGTCCTTTAGCTGAAGAAAAAAGTATCAATAAAAACTTGATTTTTTCTTTCCGCAACGTAAATATATTGAGTACTAGGAGCACACCACCATCAGAAATATTAGACAACAATCAGCTGCTATTACGTAGTGCAAAATTTTACCTGGATACTGTTGTCAAAGTATCAATTGTGAAGGAATGCTGTCTCACTACAGACTTGCGTATGGAGAGCAGAGAAAAAGTCCTAATAACTGGCGTGACACACGGAGCACGCTGCACGTTAGGGACCACTAAAATACCTCTTAACGGTATCATAATAAATCTGCATGTAGTCCCAGATACCTTTCCGATAGAGATGGAAGGCATTATTGGCTTGGACGCGTTTAAGTTATATAATGGCCTCATAAGCGCCAAAAAAAATTATTAAGAATTAAAAGACATCAGAATCCGATTACTAAAACCAGAATATTTTAAAATTCCCGCAAAGTCGAGGAAAATAATATTGGCGCGTATAAAAGATGATAGCAGCCACGTACAAGTCGGCTGGGTCCCTCTACAAAACATAAAAGAGGGAATCTTATTTGGAAATTTTATTGGAGAAAATAAAAACTCAAAAATATATGCGAAAATTATAAACATAACAGGCAAACAAAATGACAAGCCTGTACCGGAGGTAGATGTTTTCAAATGTAAAACAAGACAAGGGGCGGAATCATTCAGCATCGCTGGGGACGACGCTGAATGGTTGAACGAAGCAACGATCGGGCTCTTTAACACTAAAAATTCAGATAAAAATAAAGAAGATAATGAACTTATAAAAGAAAAAAGTGCCATAAGCGGTAAAAATAAGTACAATGTAAAGAGCGACATTAAAAAGAAGATATTAACAAATCGGATATAGCGGCTCGAATAAAAAAAATAATGAAAATTGTCGATACATCTGGCTGCAACATGGCTGCAACATGGCTTGCAAACAATCATTGCCAAAAGGGTACGTATACAATAAAACTAAAGGAGCAAATGCAAATAGAATTGACAAGCTACTACAACAACAAATAATTGAACCCTTGACATCCCAATATAACTCAAATATGTGGATTATCCCGAAAAACGTGGGACCCAACGAAAAAAAACGCTGTAGGATCGTAACAGATTTCCGGCTATTAAACGAAATAATGGTCAGTACGTGTTATCCACTGCCATTCCAGAATGAAATCTTGGAAAATTTAGCAGCTGCAAAATATATAACCGTGGTACATTTGAAGAGCGAGTTTTTCCAAGTAGAAATTTACAAGGAGGATGCTCATGAAACTGCGTTCTCAGGATCAAACGGACATTACCAATATAAACGAACGCCGATGGGATGCATAGACTCCTCAAGTACATTCATGCGAGTGATAACACTAGCACTAGCAGGCCTACAAGGACGTAAGATAGAGGTATATATGGACGACATCATGGTTTTCGCAGAAATCTTGGAACAACGAAATAAGATTCAAAAGGCTCTTAAAACGGTTAGCCGAAGAAAATCTCACAACATAACCGAGAAAATGCCAATTTCTTTGGAAGGAAACAAAAGTGCTCGGTCATATTGAAGGCAATGGCCAGATCAAAACAAATTCAGAAAAAATTTAAGCAGTAAGAAGTTTTTCTAAGCCGACAAATGCGAGAAAAATGAAACAATTTCTCGGGCTAGCAGGGTACTATCGACTTTTCATCAAGGGTTACGAAAAAATAGCCCAACCTCTCTCAAAGCTTACAAGAAAAACAGCCGAATTTAAATGGGAGAAAGAACAAGAACATGCGTTTACAGAATTTGAAAATGCTCTGTGCAGTAAGCTAGTACTGATTGCCCCAGATATAAACGAACCCTTCATCGTTACAACCAACGCATCAGACTACGCCATCAGAGCAATTTTAAGCCAGGGAGAGATAGGTAAAAATCACCCTTGTGAATATGTGTCCAGATACTTGAAAGGCAGTGAATTACGATACCGGACCTACGATAAGGAATTGTTGGCAATAGTGTACGCTAAAGAGCAATTTAGGCCATATTTGTTCGGTCGTAAATTTACAGCCGTAACAGACCACGAACCGCTTGAGCACTTTCCTACATTAAAGAAGCCGGACTTAAGATTTACAAGGTTGAAAGCAGAACTTCGAGGATACGAGTTGGATATTGTTTACAGACCTGGGCTAATAAACATGGCACCGAATGCCCTGTCTCGTAACCCAATAATAAAACAAGGGGAATACAACTCAGAACTACCACGCCGGGAGTTGTATGAGCTTGCGGAAAAACAGGAAAGGGACAATCACGAAGACGTAAACGCACCACCGGCACGACTATATAAAATTCGTACAAAGAGACAGAAGAATCTAATACGAAAGAATAAGAAAGTCAAAATAGAAACATCTGACTCAGAGGAAAGAGACGAGAAATTAATTAAAAAGAAGCCTAGAAAAACTTAGAGGAAGCGAGCACATATCAAGCACCAGCAGTCGCAGTGATACAGATACAAGATTAGAACAGGAAATGACGGAAAAACCAAAAAATAAGACAAAAAAAGACAACCTTACAACGATAAGCGACACAGAGGAAATTTTGTCGCAAGGATCAGCAGACAACAAGCTAGCGTACGTACGCAAAGAAAAAAATTTGGAAAAAGAGGTGAAAACATCGAGCATACAATTTATAAACAAAGGTACCGCAGGAAAAATATAACACAAAACTCGTAAACGTCAATTGGATACATTTCATAGGAAAATCCCGGACTTTTCTAATACTGTCGAGCATTCGCACAACTTGGAAGAGATTATTATTGCACATTGCAATTCACCGGCAGCAACGCAGAGGAAACCCAAGCTGGCAGAACATTGGGGATTCTAACTAGCGTGGAATAGCGAGGCTGCGGAGAGAGTAGAAAAAGAGAGAGAGCGAAAAACTAGGGAGGCAATAGAGGAATCAGCAACGACAGCAACACCTGATGGAGACAAAGAAGGTAAAGAGAGATCGGAATATAAAAGAGGGGTACAGGACCAGCAGAGGGAGAGTAGAGTCAAAAGTAGACAGCAGGTAGACAAGCAAGGGGTGGAAATGACCGAACCAAGCCGAACGGCACTGAACGAACATGCGAGCCAACGACCGCCAGATGTACAAAAACCCGACAGCGAATACAAAAATTATAACAACAGAGGTCCAATTACCAATTTAAAATCAATACTTAACGAATCAACAAATCGATTTCGAGCAAAGGTCTCAATCGACGTTAAACAGAAATACATTAGGGGAAAAGAAGGCATAAGAATCAACGTATGGGAAAGCGATGATATACCAATCGTGATGAACGACGAAGAAGATGCGAAGACTCGAACATCGGGGACCCAATGCGCAGAATCCTACAAACGACTAAGAACGATCGACGTCCCTAGAGATGGGAGCTGTCTGTTTCATTAATACTCCTGTACGGGTTGGCAGAATCAACAGACGAACTTAGAAAAGCGCTGCGCAAGTCAAAATGGATAAATAAATGTAAAGACCCAAAAGAAGCAAAAACAATACTCAATAACAACCATGAATTCGGTGATGGGGAATGCGCTTTTATATTCTCACAACAGTATGAAGCAAACATATGCACACACCTACAAGTGGCACCCGGTAAGACAGTATACCGACACTTTATGGGGGGGAAGACGCAGAATTCAAGCACATACACCTTGAATGCCAACACTACCAAGCCCTTGTAGAGGAAACCAATAGCGACGCCTCACCTAAAAATAATATTGGAAATTAAGAGGATGACTCCGATAATCAGGAATCTCCAGATAACACAGAAGAAAACCTTGAAGGAAACAGCAACGAACAATATGTAAACAAAAGGAATGGAGAGAATGGTGAACAGGGCACATGGAATACGGAGAGCGACGAAGAAATCGAGAGATGATGATGATGATGAAACTGATTTATTTATGCCAAGGTTTAAGAAACCGAATGGCAAAAAAAGTACATACAAGTTTTTACATATTGATGTATACAGATAATATACCGATCTACAATATTTTTAAAATAAAAATAAATTATTTGAGCTAATTCATTGAGACGCAAATTCTACAGTAATAATGTATACTACTATAAAAAATAATGAAGTACAAATCATAAGAAATTCATCACAAAATATCGTAACAATATCAGCTGGCTACAAGCAAATAGTCAAAAAACGCAACTTCAAAAGATTCAATAGAATTTTTTAATTTAACTGTCGCAGGAATTTTTTTCGATAATTTTAAAGCACTTAAAACAAAAGAGCGCTCGTAAGTGACTGTTCGGGCAAAAGGGACAAAAAAACACCTGCAACCCGCCTAGCGGATCTTCTCAAACCCTTAATCGACGGGAATAATTCTACTAAATATTTTTGTCTTTCTGAAGTGATCACCCGATAGATCATACAGTCCAGGAAGTATCTCCTTCGGTCATCAATTGTTAACCATCTAAGCTGTCGGTAGAGGAACCTCATTTCAACATCGCGACCCACCCTGAAAATAAACCTTACAACTGTAGTAAGAAGACGGTGTAACTTTAGCTGGAGGTACTTCGAAAGATCAAGGTAGGCCAGCGATGCGTAGTTGAAATGGGGGAGCACAAGTGCGGTCACAAGCATCTTCTTCGTCACGCACGACAGTGAACCAGCCCTATACCAAAGCCGATGCAAGGCCCCATGAACGGCCAAGCAAACCCGAGACACCTGTGCGTTCCAAGTAACATCATCAGCAAAGATAGCACCCAAATTCCTAACCGAAGAAACAAAGGGTATCACAGTACCGTGGACGACAACTGGTGTCACACCTGAACGATCTATATTTCTAAGTAACTGTGCCGTAGCTAACAATTGTGCCTTTATCTTAGAGAAGTTAAATGACAACCCAAAGTCTGCAGCCAAACCGTCAAAAGCGTTAATGTCCTCGTTAAAATTTCTGATGGTGTCTGGAACATCAGAAGGCAAGCACTGGATATACACCTGGAGGTTGTCTGCAAAGAGCAAAGCTTTACTGTATTTAAGACATGATATGATCGAGTTTATGTAAATAAGGAACAGCATGGGTCCGGGCAAGGATCCCTAAGGAACTTCCGAAGTAACGTATCGAGGCTCAACTGACCCCCCCCCCCCACCTCCGTCTATCACAGATAGAGAGCGTTGGGATAAAAAAGATTGTACAAAACGAATTGAGTGGCCCAAGAAATTTTGTTATTGAAGTGTTAGCAAAAGTCTCAGGTGGTCCAAAGTATCAAAAGCTTTCTTGAAATCAAAATAAACAGAAAAAGTAATCATCCCGCCATCCATACTCCATAGAATATCGTCAGACACCCACACAAGAGCTGTCTGTGTGCTAAGCCCTCGTCGAAAGCCCGATTAGAAAGGTAACAAAAGCGAAGCACTTTCCAAATAGTTATAAAGTTGATCGGCGATCAAATAGTCCATCACCTTTCCAAAATGGGGCAAGTTAGCTACTGGACGAGTTTGCAAGGGGCATGTGGGGTTCTTAACCTTCGATAGAGGCACGATACTAGCAATCTTCCATAAGTCTGGGTATGTATTAGAGGCCAACGAAGTATTGAATACATGTACAAGAAAGGGTGCTATAATGGATAACACATCTTTAAAATAATGCCGTTACAAATCATCGTTACTCAAAATTCTAATCTTTGAAAGACAATGCAACATCGCCTGGCGCACCTCAACCACAATAAACGGGCGAAACGAAAAGCCATCACAAGAGGCACCCCCAGCTATTCGCTCGAGATCCTCCGTAGAACACGGGAGATGAGCACACGCAACTGAAGAGTAAAATTCAGTCAGTAAATCAGGTGGGAAGATGTTACCCTGCAAATAGGGCTCACTAGCAACAAAGCCGAAGTGGCGCAAAATCTGCCATGAGGACTGTGGAGAAGAAGCCCTCAACAGTGCCTGACGAAGAAAATTCTCGCGTGCCTGCCGAATTTTGGCCTTAACAATCCCACGAAGCGCTCTGTAATTACGCAGCAAACCTACGTCGCCACTTCGCCTCGCTCGCCCGTACATGTGATCGCGGATCCCGCAACGCTCCCTAAGAGCATCCGTGAACCAGGGCGCCGGAGGCCTACGATAGCGACACTCCCGAAATGGGGCCTCAGCATCCAAAAGGCTGACCATGATCTCCCTAAATCTAGCAAGAGCGATATTCACATCGGTACTGAACAAAGTGCTCGACGCCCGACCCATAGCCACAGAGGTGAGTCGAAAACGACTCTGCCAAAAAATATCCAAAATCTCACAGCTGTCTAGGCACCCGGGTCTCATGTACCACCTCAATTTTATATTCTACATAAATATAATCATGCTCGCCTATAAATGGCGCCAATGACTGGCCGGCCAAAACTATTTTGTCCAGGAAGTCGACTACAAAATGGTCGATGCAGGTGTTCGCGGTCCTCCGATGGTGTGTAACTGAAAACTCTACCAAATCCAATGAACAATCCAGAAGAAACCGACGCAAATGTGACGAGTAAAAATCTGTATTTAACAAATCGGTATTTAAGTCGCCTGTAATGAACAAATTAGAGTAACGCGTGGAGCATCTACTGAAAGCCTCGAAGAACTTTGAGAGTACCTCACCCTTTGGACGCCTATACACAACTGCCAATAAAAGCTTCGGCGACAACAGTGAAGACAGCTCAACAAACATATATTCATTTTTGTTAACGGATGAAATAACTGAAAAATCCAGTACTTTACTGTGAATTATGTCCCTCATATAGCAGGCCACACCACCACCCTGAACGTATTCCTTTTTACCGGTACTCAATTTCAAACATCGGTAATTATGCAGAAGGTGATAAGATGGGATCGAATAGAGAGAAAAATTACGTGCCAGAGTGAGCCACGTTTCTGATATAGCCAGCACATCAAGGTCAAGTCTGTCGAGTAGCCACTCAATTTCGTTCATGTGTGCCCCCAGGGAGTTGGCATTTATATGCCCAATACGTAATGACCCGCGACCCGTGCCATGAGGTACCGAGAAGGATCCGCTGGCCAGTCAATTTAATAATTTTAAATCCACGTTTGTAGTAATAATAATGAGGTCTGCCTTATGATCTCTTCGTACAAAAATCTCGCCACCACGCACCCATACATATTTGTAACCACGCTCCCTTGCTACGTCTTTGACCCACAAATAAAGCTTGTGCACCGGGTAGGAGAGCATTTCGTTGAGCCTGATAACAGTGTTGGTGTTTTGATCTGGAAATAAACTTGAATAATTTATTTCACCGAAAGACTTCTTGGTTGACAAAACGAAGTCGCGCATACCAGTCGACGTAAACGACACCACGAAAGATTTATACGCAAATACCGCCTCCGGCCTAGCTCCTAGAATTTTTAGATAGTACAGGCTTTATGTTTAAAACATCGCTCTGCAGGTGCTGCAAACTAAGCACAATTAACACTGAATTCATAATGTCCGCCAAGGAGCGGCCAGACTCATGTGGCACCCCAGTTACCTTCAAATCAACTGTAGGCCTAGCTCTCTCAATGACTTTACGCGCGCCCATCTCACCCTTTACTTCGTCCATCCGGGATGTAAGCTGGTCAACCTGCGCCCGCAGGGCGACGATTTCGGTCACAAGTTCACAAATGCGCCTATCGTGCTCCGCTGCCATTCTGGTTATGGAATTTAGACGCCTGTTGATAGCGTCGAAGCAACCCATACTATATGACTTAATGCTATTTATAGACGTCATCAACTTGAAAAAACGGCGATTTTCATCAAAGTCCTCCTAGTCGTTTGGTATCGAAGCTGCCTGATCGACCACATCAGTTAGCAAATTATCTTCACTCTTGGCCAGCAAGTCGATGGCTCGCTCTAAACCCGATGCACCAGACAACGAGGCGTCCAGATTGATAGTGTTAGCGAGGCCACGATTTAAATCATGCTGCTTGGCTCATAAGGTAGTCGCATCAGAAACCTCTTCGCCTCTTTTCTTGTCACAACGATACACGCGAGCGTAGCAGTCGTTCTCAGGTCTCAACATTATATGGTAAGCGATGCAGCTCAGGTGGAATCAATTTTTGCATACCGTGCAGTTCCATGCATCGTTTGCAATCTTCTTGGTGCACTTTTTACACTTATACATCGTGACGTCACTAACCCAACAACTCACGCGAAGCCCAATACACGAACACGCGGCGATATTAAGCCGGGTAAATGGTCTCGATAATTTCTGTTAAAATTTAGCGAGAAAATAAAGTATTAAAGGCCAATAAAACTGACATTTACAAGCGATACAAAATTAAACGTACAATATTAACAGTAACAACACGCTAAAAACTAGATGTCAGCGTAGCTGTCGCAGAGTAATATGATCATAAAATTCAAAAGATGATGTGGCCAGAGCAAGGCTAAAAGTCAATCTAAAAAATTAGCTAGAATATGTATTGCTTAAGGCTGATAATACTAACAATTAAACAATTACAAACAATACAGGTTTATACGTACAAAGTTAACAAAAACAAACATGCTTAAAACTAGATGTCAGCGTACCCGTCACAAATAACTTGATTTTAAAATTTATAAGATAAGAGTATAGATAAAAAGGAATCACGTCTCGTACAATTTAAAAGTCTCTCTTACATAGGATGAAAAACAATAACACGGCGCAGCACCACTTACAATCACTCACAACAGCAGAATATCAAGGCACCCATGGGTTTGAAGAAGAATGTAGTTAACAGATAAAATCGAGACACCAACAAGCAGCAAGACGAGTGACAACACAACCAATAGGTCCGTGAACTGGAACATTCGAGAGATGGTAATACTGTGCCCTTTAAATCGACTACTCGTCACTGAGATAAGCAGAAGATGGTGCTCGTCCACAACAGATTAGAATATCACCAATTCCAGAGGATGCCGCAACCCGAAGGAGATGTTACTACAAATTGGTCCACCAATAAGAACAACTAAGCGATAAATACCATCAGCTGTTAGCCACAATACTCCGACGTTAGGAACTCCAGGAGGCCGTAATCACCAACACGCTAGGTGAGAGCCCACCCAGGCTCCAGAGGAAGGTGTGCCTACAGACAAAACTCCAAACGGAGGTATAAGCTTTGTGCCAGGTTATTAAAATACAGGAGCACCAGTTATAAAAGTATTCTGCTACGCACCCAAAAGAGAGAGAAAGAAAGAGAGAAGGCTGATGAAGAGCGCATCATGCCCCCATCTAAATTTCCATCACCACTGAACACCAAACGAGATTCTCTCACCGGATAGCGACTGGAGTCTAAACAAAGCTTTAATAGAAGAAAGCGACGATAGTCCTGGCGGAGAGAAAAAAACTTTCGACAAAGTGGGCACAGTGGAAAAGTATGAAGTATGTAGAACACGATTGTCACGCGACATACCTCCATGAGCCCCGTAAGGCAACACAGACCTCACCCCATCTCAAAAAATGAGAAAAGTTGAAGATTACCCGTTCAGGTGTATCAATAACCTAACGTTCTTCACAATAACAGACGATATTCCAGGTACAGAGACTATCAACGCTTTATATGAGCGAAGCTCCATAAATCTGGTAGTCTTGAGTAACGAGACGAAGGCAATCGGCGACGTCATGCTATCCAAAATAAGAAAAGTATGCATTATTCGAATGTACGCGAAAACTTACTTCGAAGATTCAGCGCTGAAATCCGACATAAAGAAATGTGTGATAGCCCTTAGATCACTAATAATGGTGAACAAATTAAAAACGATAGGACTGGTAAGAGACTTAGCAATACTAAATCTTAACCAATGAACGTACGTAGCCGAACAGTTTGAGGAAATTCTCAAAGGCGTAAAAATAAATTATACACAAATACATTGATAGTGTCACCAGTAGATCAGAGATATAAGTTAATAAAAGAATATCACAAGTTGGCAGTAGGACATCGTGGTATTAATAAATCGCGTAGTAAGATAGTGAAAGATTTTTATTGGCGAAATGTGAGGCCAGACGTAAGACAATACTTACTTGGCTGCTCGGCATGCCAAACGAAAAAGCTAGAGCAAGTAAAAAAAAACAAGCCATGGTGATCACTGACACTTCAAGCAGACCATTCGAAAACATATTGATAGACTTCTATGGACCAATAAACTAACCATCAGCTCGCAACAATACATACATTTTAGAATTCAAATACGTCCAATAGGTATACAAGCGAACGTCGATACACTTTAATCATTGTATCTATAGGCGCATATGTATAGATGGCGGTACTTTTCATACAAGCACTCTCTATAACCATCCATACATGCTCTTTCTCAATATATAAGGTATAGAAAATACTGATAATACAAATCCACATAATTTCTTTTTCAAGAAATTTTTCTTTGGGGGAACAATTAAGAACGAGAAAAAATCCTCCCCGGGTGCGGATCGAACACCCAACCTCCTGTTTACTAGACAGTTGCTCTACCACTTGAGCTATCGAGGAGCTGTGCATTCACTCACACCGTAAGTTAAGATAAGTTCTTGTTCTCAATTTTCTCGTTCTTAATTATTTCTCCAAAGAAAAATTTCTTGAAAAAGAAATTATGTGGATTTGTATCATCAGTATTTTCTATACCTTATATATTGAGAAAGAGCATATACGGATGGTAATAGAGAGTGCTTGTATGAAAAGTACCCCCATCTATACATATGCGCCTATAGATACAATGATTAAAGTGTATCGACGTTCGCTTGTATACCTATTGGACGTTTTTGAATTCTAATTTACCGACAAGCATTAGAGTCACATTCCTCTAATACATACATTTTATCAATGCAAGTTTGGCTAACCAAATATACAGTGCTGGCCCCCATTCAGAAAGCAACGGCAGAGGAAACAATGAGAGCCTTAACGGACAGATTCATTGCATACTTCGGAGCCCCAGAGAAATTATTATCAGTTAGGGCGACACACTTCATGGACAGAACTATGGAGGAATTCGCCAAACTATTTAAATTCGACAAAATCGGGAGCACAGCTTACCACCCGCAAAACAACGGTGCGATCGAGCGTATGCACCACGCCCTGACAGAATATTTAAAGGCATTTGTTAGCCAAACTGAAAAATGGGACGAAGTACTACCACTGCGCGCACTGGCATACAATACATCAGAGCACGAGAGCACAGGCTACTCCCCACACGAGCTCGTATTCGGCCAACGTGCAAAACTTCCGTTAAGCTTTAAGCAGCCGGAAAAAGGACATACATACATAGACTTACTAGAACAAATAACAGGGAACCTCACACAATTACGAACGCTAGCAGCAATGATACAGACGCAAAACAAGTACAGATCAAAATACTATTACGACAAGAAACTGAATACAAAGTTCTTCATGGAAGGGGAATTGGTATACATATTAAAAGAACCGTCCAAAGGGAAGTATGACGACCATTTTGAGGGGCCATATAAAATAATGTGTATAGAGTACAAAAATCACAACGTAAAATTACAAAGAGATAACGAGATACGCGTAGCACACGTAGACAAAATCAAAAAGGCGTGTGTATTAAAATCCCCACCCCCTAGGGGAAAACGAGAAAGAAAAGGAACAAGATACTATAAAATAAACACGTGTTTTTTTCTTTTTTTCGGACCTTGGAAGGATGAAAATGAAAGTGCAGAAATATAGAGAATAAATAGTTAAGTATGTAGATGGATACAGAAAAATGCACACATAAACGTCACTTAAAACCGTTTTAGAAATCGGGAACTTCTCCTTACAAAATCAACGCTAACAAGTACGTATAGAACTCATTAGAAACTCTTTTTATTTCGCGGCCCTCGGAGGAGCTGTGAGAGAACAACGAATTATGAGGTAAGAAAATATAAGATAACAAATAACCGCGTAACCATTAGACATTTCATGAATCAACACCCCCTTTTCTAAAGAAATAATATTAATAAAATACATACAAAAAAAAAAATGTTCCCTCATCGCAGCCCTTGGACGCACGTGCAAAGTAATAGCAAAAAAAAAAAAAAAAAGGAAGAGAAGAGTACGCGTATGTCAAATTTTTCTGGCTGCACAGCATACAACGTATGAGAAAATAAATAATAAAATAAATGATGAGGTATTATATTTTGCAACCCTTATCAGGAAAGGCATTGTCAAAAAAAAAAAAAAAAAAAAAAAAAACAATGAGAGATATTGTTTATAATGAGAAAACTATATGTTTACACTCAGAACTATAGGAATAGATATAATAATAATAATGATAATTAATAAATAATTATTATTAGTATTGTATTTCTGTAAGAACAAAAAAAAACAATCAAAAGGAAAACATTATTAATAATACAACAACAAAAAATAAAAGGATGTAATAACAAAACATTTTCAAGTACACTTACAATTACACGTGATACACTTCAGAATAGTGTAATTAGTACATTTTAAAGAAGGTGAGATATGCACATTTCCAAGAAAAAAGTCTTATTTTCAATTTATCGTGATTTGAATTACCAAGAAATACAGCTACAATTGGAAATTTTCAACAAACGCGCCCTCATCTATAATCCATCAATTACTCTATTTATGGTCACTCCGATATTCCTTACCTACTATCAAAATGTCAAAATAGATAGACCCTAGTTCAACTTTAAGAATCGTCTATTGGAGATCACAGAGAAAAAAAACTATGACTGCATAATTGATCATAAAATTCAGATTGAACAGTTATCAGAGGACAATAACAACTACTGGAAATTCTGGAGCTTCGTTTTACACAACGAGACTAAAATAAAACTGAACAGGGGAAATACTCACACATATTTGATTTGGAAGACGTTTAAGATAAGGTCTTCTCCACTGTAGAAGGGATTAAAATCACAATGAAATCTAAGGCAGCATTTCACAATGTCCATGACAACAGCATATACATGCATAGTAACACAACATTGTAGAGCCTATAGGACACAGTTCTCAGAAAACAATGCAATGGCTGTAAAATATATGTCAAAGAAAAAATTTGTGTATATGTACATACATGTGTATTTATACGGGAAAAACCCTACTCAAGAGAACAATACGAGTCATCAGTCTCATAAACGAAGTCAGAATATCCCAAGCAGATACCTGTGATATAATTCTTAAGAATGCGCAGTAAGAATAAAATATATATTGCCAGAATGATTGAGCAACCCTGCTACTGAAACACCACAAGGTATCATCAGTGAATATCAACACTACAATGGCGGAAACATACGCACCAGAAAAAAAAAAAAAAAAGAAAAAAACAGCTGGATAAATGATGACGTAAACAGAAGCCAAAAACCCGAGTGTTGGCTAACAAGAGTAAGTGTCCAGTAGAAAAAAAAGTTAAGTATTTGCCTGTTATGCAGAAATGAGAAAAAAAATCAAAAAACTTTTGCCTAAAAATACCTATGAATTGCCTATAAATTTTCCCTTCCAACAATGTACACAGTCCCAAATCAGAAAAGAACCAAACATTTATTATAGCTGAGACACATTTTAAACTGACATCGGGTGAAAAAAAGAAAAAGAAAAAATATACATTTTGTATACGATTGAATTGCGTTAGCAAACAACATATCCTTCAGAGTCTACTAATAAAAGTAATGAATAAAAAAAGGATGCTATATTTTATAAGAAAACTAGTATAAGCATTTTGTACAAAAAAAAAAAAAAAAAAACAGTTAGTTATAGAAAAGTAAGAATTTAATGTAAGGCAAGAAAATGTATGTTTAAAAGGGGTGGAAGATATAACTACCGAATGGAAGAAGTCTATTCACATAATAAGTTATTAACAGATCAATTTTACCGTAGTACGTTAGGTGCGAAGATTCAGTATATTTACTCAACACACCTTCTCTTTCTTCATTACAACGGTTGCATCCAAGTGCCGTTTTCCATTGGGGGGCTTCTTTTACTAATACGTGTTATAGATTGTTTACAGATAACGACCAACACAACAGAAAGCGAACAGTAGATGAGACAACATCGGAGAGCAACACCACTCGGCGACCTGTGGATCAACTTGAAAGATTAACAGCAATAATGGAAAAGGAGGATAGCGCTAATAACAAAACAATACTTAGAGAAGAATAAATAGGTATAAACAGTAACAAAAAAAAATTTTTTCAACGACCAGCGCATATTCGACAACGATCATAAAACATTTGTGGGTCAAAATTGCTAATATTAGTATGTAATACAAATAGGCAAAAAATAATCGAAATTATGGATTTTTTGTGTAATTTAAATATGAAAATAAATGTACTCTTATCACAGACATTTTCGAAGCGAATTAATCGTAAAATATAATATGAAATATAAGTAGAAATAAAAAAAAAAAAAAAAATTATAATAATAATAACATTAAAAATAATTATAACGTTGATAAAAATTTATAGTAGGATTAGAAAAAATAGTAACAACATTAGAAATATGTTAACCAGTAAGTCCTTGACCTTCGACATCCTTGACAACGAAACAAAAAAAAAAAGGCATGAAATTAACAATCTTATTAATTACTACTTAGTGCGAAAACAAGTTGTTATTATAAACCATTGTATGGTGCATATGTACATAAATAAGAGCAAAAAAAGTATAGTTAAGCGATTATGTAACATAATTAATTTAGAGAATCTTAAGACAAATTTTTGTTCGAGGGAAACGTGCAAACAATAAACAAAAATGTATGCACACAAAATACAGCAACATAAACCACTAGAGGAAATAGGGACGGAGCGCTTCAAATCACCCTCTTTGCTCTAACCAAAAATACTCTGCAACACAAACAACATAACACAGACACTACTCTACCACAAAAATGCAGATAGAGAAGAAAATCGCCGCCGAGGACGTCGGCGTCGCGGCCTTGGACGTGTTACATACGATAACATATAGCTATGCGTGCGGGACAGAGTAAAAGGGAGATCATCAAGAGACACGAGAGCGGGAGGACTGGGCCCGCGAGATTAGGACACACGCAACTTTCATCGAATATAAGGAATTGCAATAAAGCACAAGTTAACCATAAGTCAGCCTATTATTTATTTCCACACCATAAGCCCCACGTAACAAGTGACAACAAAACTCATAAATTCATCAAAATATTCAAACTAAGCTCTAAGACTTTCTCTCAAACCATACAATGTCTCTGTTCAGGCACACGTACTAATTCTCTGCTTCCATACATTTTTAAATGTTTAACATTAGGTTTCATACCAAAGAACAACTTAGAAGTTTTTAAATCAGCAGTATTTGCAAGTGTCCTGTTCTTTAAATATGCTGCCGCGCAGACAACTTCCGGTCAAAATCTTTTATTTATTTTAGCTTCAGATATTGAACATCTAGAAATTTTCAGAATGCTCCTGTTATATCTTTTGGCAGTACTATTTAATTGGTGCACATTCGGTAGACATGCATCTATACTTATTCCTTTTTTTTTTTACTTAATTAAAAATTCGTTTATTTGCATATTTCTTACCGTTATCACACCTTGATTTTTTTATTCGTTTTTCAATAATATTTTCAACTTCATTTATATATGATACAAAACAATTATAGACTTGATATTTTGATTTAATTGGGTATACTCTGGCTATTATACTATAGTTGTCAATAAAAGTTAAGAAATATTTTTTCCTATTTAATCCAGTAGTTTTATGAGGCCCATTCAGATCAGTATCTACTATTTCTAAAATTTCCTTGGCCTTTTGTCTATTATTTTCAAATGGCGAATTGTGCATTTTATTTTCCATACGAATAGCGCATTTCATATAGTAATTCTCAATTACTTTTGGCAGACCTTCCACTAGTTCATTTTTACATAAAACATTCAAATATTTAAAATTTACATGCCCCAAAATACGATTCCATTTTTCCTTCAAAGTAATTTTATCATTATTTTCGGTACTCATAGTATTAACAATAATCTTATGATCATTTCAAATTTTACTTTTTTTACGATTTGTTTGTTTTATACGCGATAGCTAAAACCGCACCCTCACTGTTATAAATTTTCGCCGTATTATTTTGAGCAACAACTGTATTTTTATCTGTAGTTTTTGATAAAGTTAATAAATTTTCATTCATTTTTCTAACATAGTACTCATTAGACATTTTAATTTTTACTGATTTATCGTATACTTTAAAGTAACTCGAAATTTTTCCTATTTTGTTCCTTTTTAAACTTTAACTATCTTCTACATTTACGTTAACCGAATTTTTTAATTCACTAAAATTTACGAAAACATCATTTCGATTTACTACATAATCAGTACATCTGCCATCTAAAAGCCAGTCAATACGTTTACCTTGTGTTTCGCTATACATTGCAGTAGACTCAACGATCTTCGCAGAAAAGGCGCCGAACAAGCTGTTTCCTTGCTGCCACATTTCTTGTTGCAACACGTAGCCTTTGCCTCATTGTCCGCTCAAGCCTTTGCCTCTGGCTCTACCTCTTAATGATCGTTGTTGCGTAATGTTTCCACGAAATTGTTGGCGTCCACCCATCTGTGCTCGATCTCCATAGTCAGCATTGTTTACATTCAGACAATCTTTCTTGAAATGTTCAATTTCACCACAGCTGTAACAGGCTCTTTCTGGTTTTCTTTTTTGTTTCTCGTGACTTTTTGATTTCAACACGAAAGCATTCGATTTTAATCTTACTCTAGCACTTTCACTTTTATTTTTAATTTCCAACATTTTTATTTTATCGATCACATAACTAACTGTTTGATCCTCCAGTTTTAACGTGTCTATTAAATTAGTAATATAACTATATGATTCTGGTAATGTTCCCAATAAATAATTTAATTTTTCTTTTTCATTCACTGTAGCACCAGCTGCTTTTAACTCGTTCACTGATTTTTCCAATTCACTAATAAAATTTGATGATTCTTGAAAATCCTTCAGCCTGATTTTCTCTAGCTTATTCCGGTATATTATCTGCAATGCTGTTGCTTCCTTTAAATACAAAGCATGAAACTTTTTCATAATCTTGAATGCCGTGTCCAAACTACCGAATAATTCCAGCTGCTTATTCTAAATAGCACTGTAAATATAATTCAAGTCGTTTTCCGCCCATTCGTCTTCTTTGTCCGTCGGTACCTTTTATCATTCTATCACCTTCTTTAACTTTAAAAACATCGTGATTATTTTTTTCCAGTGTGCATAATCTTGGCCATCAAACACAGGTATCAAAATTTTCGCGATTTTGGAATTGCTTGTCTCCTTTCTTTATTCTTCTAGATTTTTCGATTCTTGTTTTTCTTCGTAAATATACTCCTTTAACATAAATATATCTTTGATCACATTCACCAAACTTTTTCTTGATCTTCTCAGTGTTGGATTGACACTTATTTTATCTGTGATCACTTGCATATAATCTCTTCAATTTTAAAACTCGAATGGGACACGTGAACAACAACGGTACACTTTTACAAGAACTTATTCTAGATTTTCAGTGTTGGATTTACACTTCAATCACACGTAACCAGCGTGCTGCTACCATGTTAATGTATTGAGGGATTTATTCCATGGATCGGAAAATGAGTAAACACACCTTGTAATAGTTAATAAGATTTAATAGAGAAAGAATACAATCATAAGAACGATACACATCACAGCCAATGACGAATGGCTACTTGCATGCATTGCTGCATGCTTTGACGGACAAACGAGATCTATCTTGCGCCGGCGTTCGAGCGCCAAGTGTATGCAAATATCATACAACTGCAATTTACCAGAGATGGAGCCCCTAGTATATCTCTCATGCATATATATATACATATATATATATATATATATATACACGTTGGTATAAATGTACAATATACTCAACAAGTTTGAACGCTGATCCCCATAGAACAAGATGGTTAAAAAATGACAAAAACCGTTAAAGTCACAGTTTTGCGATTTGTGGAAAAAACTAAATAAAGGGTAATAATATAATAAATTGATAATGAGACGTGAGCTAATTTTTCCGAGAGCGGGATATCAGATAAGTCCGCTCGAGACAATAGACATATCTAGATTAACAATTTTGATGCAGAACAATCAGTTAACATACCACATAAGCATTCCGCTGTTAGATAAACACTAAGCCAATTTATATAGGATTTTACCTCTACCGATAAAGCAGGAAGGCCTAAACAGCTAAATACTTATGCTTGTATATGGCCAGAGCACGAATACATGGCCATAAATAAGAAAATCAACACATACATGGCAATAACGGCTCTTGAAGTCTTCAGCTGTAAAAAATTGCGTGAGTTATTTATCTGCGACCATACGGAACCGATAAGAGAGATAAGACAACATCATTTATTCGAAGCACGAGTCATAGTATAGCACAACATAAGCGATTGGAAAGAATGTTCAGTTAAAATCGTTGAACTGCAAGATACGTACTGGGCCCGATTCCATGCACCAAACCTTTGGGCTTTTACAGCAGTACAAGAGGAGCCACTGTTTATACAGTGCTATGGCTCAAACCATAGAACAATTTCACTTAAAGGCACGGGCTTTCTACGGCTAAATACAGGCTGTGCTGCTCACAACACAACACGTCAAATATAAAGGAAAAGCTCAATATCACCTACTTTGGTTTGGCAAACATGAACATCAACGGAATATGAGAAGAACTAGACGGAACATTGAAAGATAATGGGGTTTCAGATGGTGTTAACACACTATTATCACGAGGGGAACTTAAGTTAATTAATAAACAAGGGCACTCCAGGACCAACCCACTAGCCGATAGGACACCCTTAGGAGAGATTATTGAAAAGGCCCGCGGGCTCGCAGAAAGTTAACAGACACAAAAAAAATTACAAGTTTTAAAAGGCTCGTTTACCTAATGGCAGGACTGATAATCGCGGGAATAGGACTTCTTTTTCTTATGTATAAGTGCCTTCTCGATCGCGGGGCCCTACTACTAATATGTTATAGAATGTTCACAGGTTAACAAAGAGCTCAAGAGGAAGCACGAGAATTGGCAGTAATCCAAACCGCGCCGACTGCAGAACTTGGAGCAGAAAGGCGACTGCAACCCTCTAGACGAATAGAATTACCGTTGGCCGTGACACAGGATTAAAATCCGCGAGACAACGAGTATGAACGTCAGGAGTCACTCTACTGTATCGGAGGGTGCAGTCTGTCGGACGACACTAAAAAAGAATTTTTCCTTTTTTAAAATATGTGACATCGGGAAATTTGTTTTAAGTTTATATAAAAAAAAAAAAAAAAAAAAAAAACACATATATGATGATTGTATCTATAACTATAATAATGATAAGGATGATAATAACAATAATAATAGTAATAAGGAAAAGGGGATGAGCGGCAGGAGTCACTCGACTATATCGGGGGGCGCAGTTTGTAAGACGAGACTTATAAAGAATTTTTTTTCTCTTCCCAAAATATGTAATAGCAAGAGAGTTATGTTTAGGTCTATTGTAAAAAAAAATAAAAATAAATAAATAAAAAAATAAAATGAAAGAAAATAAAATAAAAAAAAGGTAACTGTAGCTATAATAATAATACTAATAAAAATGAGCAGATAAAAGTGAGCGCCGGGAGTTGCTCGACTGTATCAGGGGGCACAGTCTATAGGACGAGATCCAAAAAGATTTTTTTTTCACTTGAATACTAAAGATAAGAAGTTTGTACGGAATTTTTTTTTGTAAATAAACGCATCCGAAAGTTAAAATGGAAACTATATTGTAAAACAAAACTTAATGTAAAGTAGTATTAAGCAAATGCCGACTTCACGGCAATTTTGTACATCATTATCATACAAGGCTAAGCACATACACAATTAATATTGTTATACACTCGACACACGATGAGAGGAAATTGAATAATTGGAAGAGCAAAAATGATAATGTAAAGAGAACAGCAGTTCCCTATAATTGAATGGAAGAATGAGTGTAAAATACTAAACTTCATAAACAACATAAACAACAGAACACAGAACAACACACACACACACACATAAGATTGCAAACAAGTACACAGACTCTATAATAAAGTAAAAAGTCAGCGTCGTCGAGGACAACGACGTTGCGGCCTCGGACGTGTAACGTACGAAAGTATAGATGAGACTCTATGCTCCGTCTCATTAAATCTTGTAACAAGGGGCCCTAGGGCCAAGAGAGAAAAAGAGCAAGCAAGGAGAGAGTCTCTCGGGGAGTACACGACTAGCCTTCGAGGGAAACACACGTGCTACTTTGCGTATGATCTCGGTAACTTGAATAAAGGTCTTCGAAATAACAATTATTGGTCGTTCTCGCGACGTACCTCGTTACCAATATTTTCCCTACATAACAGTTTAATTAATAAAAATATAAATCGAATGAGTTTTTTAAGTTTCGATCAGTATAGTAGTTTTTTAGTAAATTGCAAAAAACTACGTTCTTGGGTTATTTTTCAAAATTCCATAAGTTGCGTACGTATACCGTATAACATCAATCTTCCTAAAATCTTATATTAATATTTAGGCTAATAAAAGACGTATTCTGTCGAAGTTTTAAGTCGTTACATTGAATACAATGAACTTTATGGAATTTTGAAAAAAATGGTCTAAGACAGTAGTTTTTTGCAATTTACTAAAAAGTTACTCGTTAAATTGGAGCTCAAAAAAACTCTTTTAATTTTTATTTTTATTGCACATTTTTTATCTCACTAAACTTTATTTGTCAAGTGCACAGTTTTTCCACAAATCGGAAAAAAAGTGATCTTGATGATTTTTGCCATTTTTTAAAACCATTTTGCCCTATTGAGATCGGCGTTCAAACTTAATACGTTATTTGTATTGTTATTATCCAACAAAAAAAAACTTTTAAAAGAGCTCGCACTTTCATATTTTTTTGGACCACGAATCAGCAATTTTACCCTACTAAAGCGACTTATGTAGAGTTCTATCCCAAACCACCAAGATTAATAAGTGCCACGAATATAAGGCGTTCTGAACGCTAACGTCTCTGGCGTTATACTAAAAGATGTCTAGCCAGAGTACAATTTACTCTAACAATTTAAGGCTTCGTAATCGTTCTTCTAACTGACCTGGTGCTACCAGAGCAAGTTATACTACAACAGCAAACCAGGAAAACATTCCTAAGGAGTTGGAAATTTCATCGGCCTTCTCCACAATTGTTTGTCCCAATGGCATACCCACAGTAAAGGTATTCTCCATACTCAGAAATAATTATCTTTCTAGCACAGAAGATTTTTATGGGGTAGGAAAATTTTTTTTGTGTTGAGTAAAGTGTCAAGAGTTAATACCAATAAAATTTATAAGTGAATATAGAGCGCTAAGGTGCCAAAAAACGGTAAAAATGATACAAACGACTTTTCCGCTTCTAGAAGAATAACTACAGCTCGGAAAAAAATGTTAAGCGTAACAAATGTGCACAATAAAAAAATAACGAGAATGAGCCCCAGTAAAGTAAAATCAGTCTCGAAGACCGTCCAAAATTTGCAAAAAAACTCATTTCTTTGTAACATTGTAAATTTAATAACTTGCGTTCCAGCAGCGATAAAGATCTAAAATTTAGAATATAATATCAGTTTTGTGGTCCTCTTAGTAGAGTTAAATTTTCAGATGACAATTTTGTAAGCTTCTTGCAAACCGTCGACTTTTGCAAAAAGTGATCTTTTTTTGAATCTATTGCGAGGATATTTTAATTTTCAAAAAACGTTATAATTATAGTTCCTATGCATTAGGGAGGAGTTGAACTACAAATTTCTCTAGTTAACAGTTAATTCGATAAAGAACAAAGTTGTTTAAATAATCTATGAATTTCAGGTACTTTTTGTGCGCACGAGTCGCTGCGCGCATGGAGAGGGCAGCCGCCAGAGTCCAGTTAACCAAGCTATGAAATCAAAAACTTCTTGGAAACATAATATGTTATATTGATGTTTTTTGAGGTCGCTGATTATGGATTTTATAGTTAAAAAATTGAAAAAGAAGGTTTTCATTGTCATGTAGGACGAAAAATCCATCGATTTTGTATATTTATTGTCTTTCCTCACGTGCAAGTTTTTGAGCTGGTGTACACGCTATCGATGCATTTATACTATGGAATTGGAGCAATATAACGTCAAAGACTGACATCATCCTCCACGTGTCTGGTTACTCTGAACGGAGGGGACTAGTGACTGCACGATCAGATTTTTCTCGGCTACTACTCGAGTAACATTGCTGCTTTTACATTATATCCTGTGTTGTACAGAACGGGCTTTTTACTCTGTTATTGCATTTTTATCTTCTTTCTGTTGGCACAATGTAAGACATTTGTTAGTGCTTCGAAGTTGTGTCAGCATTGGCTATTAGTAAGTACAAAATACTGAGCTGGTAACGAAAAATTATGCAATTTTTTATGGAATTATACAAGTTTTGGCGTGAAATGTAAGTTAAAACACTATTATTCTCAGTATGTTAACAGGTGCAAAATTGTTGCTGTTATTTATCTTATATTTAAGGAAGTGCCTTTATTTTGTAGTCATATAAAAACAATCACGTTGTAAATTGCTGTAATAAAAACAAGTGTTTGTGTATGAGGCTTGTTAGGTTAGCACGCCCTTTCATAACGGTCATTTTCTCTACTATATAAGTGTAAGCTGGTTTGTGTTTGTATATATGGATTATTCTATATAAGATACACGGTTGGAAACTTTTACTTAAAAAAAAAAAAATAAAATAAAATTTTTTGCACAATCACAAAGTTAAAATAGTTAAAAACAAGAACATCTATTATTTTCTTAACTTTTATTAATTTTTTAGTAAAATTTTTTTCTTTGCTTTTTGTCTACTAGTAATAGTATAGATCGGCCTCTACGTACGTGCTCTTTAATGATATTTATACAAGTATCATTTTGATGCACTATATATTAATTTTTTATATTTTTCAGATTTCTTATTTAAAATGGAACAAAATAACGCCAGAGTTTGCGTCTTATGCGATAGTTATCTGTCCGTTGAAACAACGTTAGTGGTCAAGTCAAGAGGAATCCGAATCTTAATTGATTTGAGTCCTCAGCGGAAAGATAAAAAGTATTTAAAATTGTAAAATAAGTCTGAAGTGGCTGTTCACTCTTCCTGCAGATATCGGTATTATACGTGACATCAATATCAAGATCTCGTTACAAGAATAACTAAAAACCATGCCTGGAACATCAGGTAACTTCGATTACGAAAATCTTTGTCTGTTTTGTACTAAAGATGCATCCCCCGCGTACGAAGCGATACTAAAGAAATCGCCGAAAGATAATTTATCCATCGTTTAACGTGTAAATGGCAAGGTGTTTAATGAAATTATCATCAATACTCCCAATGAGAGGGAAGCCACAAGCGATTGGTCTTCATCCCTTCGAAAGTGTGTAACTGACGTTGATTTTATCGAAATGCACGCGAGATACCACGCCTGATGCTTATCTTTGTTTTATTATAAGCCGGTTGCATTAAATGTCGTCGGTCCTCCAGTGTCAGAATCGGCATTGACGATTTTTCCGTTTATTGTAACTTACTTATCAACCAATGATCATAAATGCCAGTTTTCTTTAAAAAATATTTTAAGCAAGTGCCATATCACCAATCGACCAGCTATTGGATATCTTGCGAAGAAGCTGAAAACTATTTTTTCTGATGATATTATTACATACAAATTGAAAACCGATGTAATTATATATTTCTTGCATGCGCGCGACAAAATTCTTAGCAAAGAGTGATATACTTAACAGATAGAGAAAGTTGAGAAACTAGAGTGAGAAAAAATAGTGTTGACCGTGGCAAATTTCATAAGATGAGACTACACTCTTCCAATTGTTGATTATTTATGACCCGCAAGACTATAACTTTCATAAAGCCTCAGTTCCTTTTGTCTTCGATAACGCGAATTATAATACACGCACTATAGATAGTCACAATACCTTTCATTTCTGAGGAGGTATAATGTGCGTCACCCCTTTTGCTGCTGTAACGTCCGTAGATACTATCACATACTTCAAAAAATCCAATTTGAGTCGAGACACTGGTACATTTGGATATTATCCCTTACAACAATTTGAGAGAAGCAAAATGCACAGCTTACGTGATGTCGTTATAATCGATCTTTCCAAAAAAAATCCTATTCCGTTTGATGTCGAGTATGAATCTCTTGATGTTGTATACTTTTTTTAAAAAGTATTGATGCAGGTTCGTGAGCAAACTGAAAAGGTTTTATGGAGGTATGTACACCTCTGAGTGAATTTAAGAGAAAGAAAATAATAGCTCTACTTTTCATAAAAGTATCCCCCCCCCACACATTACAATACCATTTACACTGTACTCTTGGAAGCAGATGAAAAATGTAAGAGCAACGGTCACCATCACACTTTTGTTATGTTTGACTAGCCATTGTATCAGAAGGCACCAGAAATTATTGCATGCACAAAAAACACGGTACATGAGGAGAAATTAAGTTCAGTTATTGTTCGCCTAAGGTTTCCGTACGGTCATAAGTATTCTTGGAAGCATAAGGTTCATAATGGAAAATTCAAGCTTGAAAGAATGCTTTTGTTAATTTTATGTTGAAGGATCGGTCGACAGAGCTTTAAACGAACACGATTACTCACGATCGGCAAGGGACACCTACTGGTGCAAACAGCCTTATTACACATTGTCATTGAATCAACAAGTACCGAAAAAGCTGACGAAGTTATTTCTAAAATCATGGAAAAAATACACGATGACGATTTTGAAAAGACGTTATTATCAGCAGACTTTATCAATATTAAAAACACCTTCTCAAGTTAACTTTGATCTTTAAAAAAACGGATCGATGGCAGAACTATTGATATTGATCGTATATTTTAATTTATTCGAGATTTTAAAACAGTTCATACAAGCTGAAAGAATTGGAAACTGGCGTATGCATAAAAACAGCAGCAACGCAATATTCCGTATTTTTATGCCATTGGTCATACTCTACATGCTAAATCAGCACACCTGTACTTGCAAGAGATTATTGGTTTACAGAGCAGAATCGATCAATTTGAATAATACAAATTTATGGAGTAAGGGCATTTTACTGTGTAAAGGAAAGATAAGTTCAGATCGGGAGTTTCAACAGATATGATCATCGAGCAATACCTGATGCGCTCTCTGCACGCTATAGGAGGACTTACCCATGCAACTTGCTCTACTGACGCAGTAGAGTGTGCAGCATCTTGATCAGGCGGATTTGCGTTTCATAACATATTTTTTACGATTCACGATCCGTTTTCAATTACGCAAAATTTGATGTCCATTTTCAATGGCATCATTGGTGATTTAAAAATCAACGACCACAAAGCCCTGGAAATTGGAGTAAAAGCTGTGGAGAAAGTTATTGGCAATAATTATCGCGATGTCATGTTTGAGTAGAAGTCCAAACTACTGTTGTTAAAGGCCATAATATCTACTATTACAGTTGTTACTAATATTCCAACGGATTACCTTAAATATTACGTCAAAATCGGATATAAAGGTATGAATTGTCACCGATTCCATTATCAATTTTCAATGAAGGGGGCATGCAAAAAACAAAAAAAATCAATTTTATTTGATTACTTCAACGAGAATTTGATGCCAACGCACGATGTGGCCTACGTGCTAGATGGTGGCTAGCTAATTCGAATAATTTGGGTCATGAACGAATCGATCGAGACTATTTACAATGAGTACATAACGTATGTACAAGATTACTATAACGGCAACGTTTTCATTGTTATTGATGGGTATGACAATAACTCGAGCACTTATATTAAAATGATGAAGCACATGAGAAGACAATGAAAAAATTCCAGTCGTGAGGTGCAATTCGATCAGCATACCAAAACATGTTTGTAGCAAGAAGAATTTCTTGCAAAAAAAAGAATAAACCCAAACTTCTAAAAATTTTCTGCGAGGAGTTTGAAAAATATAGTATTGCAACAACATACGTAGCTGAAGATGACGCCAACAAAATGATAATTAGTACAGTATTACATGTTAGTGCTAGCCACGAAAATACAGCTATAGTTAGGGAGGACACCAATTTACTAGCCATACTATGTTAAAGAGTCCTACATAATCTCGTTTTTCTATTGAAATTGAGGAAACAGCAATCAAAACAAGTATGCGCTTCAACTTAATTAAATTTCCGGAGGTAAGACATTTAATTCTCATGGCGCATGTGATTGGAGGGTGTGATAGAGAGAATATAATAAGCTCTAGGATTGTGGACGGAATGTGTGTGTATGTTAGCGCAGGTATAGGACGAGCAAAAGCCCCTCCTGGTCCAGGACGAGCAGGACGTGGTGGACGAGCGCTCGCGGGTTGCAGAATGCGAGGCGGAGTCGCTGCATCGCAGTCCAGAGGACAAGGTGTGAAGAGAAATACTGTGTATTAGTGTTAAGTGATTTGATTAAAGAATAAGTGAAAGGTATTTGTTTGTGCATTAATTAATAGTTCTCCCCGTAGAACAGGATAACTCCCGCGCCGATCCCCCTTTTTTAGGAGAAGAAACCCAAGAGGTGAGAGGGATAAAGGTGATGAATGTGATCGAGATTCGGCAGCACTGTGTCGGCACTTTTTTACATTTGCAGGTGAAGAAACAGTGTTACAAGATACTCTTGTTATGCGGAACTACGAAGTAAACAGGTATCCAAAAAGAGAAAGAGAGATAGAGAAAGCAGAACACCTGATCGTTTGCTAAACTAATGCATGTACCTATGTGTAGATGGGTAGTATAAATATACACGAAAAGACCTTTTTCGTTGAAAATCTCCTATCACAAGCAGTTATGAGTTTTTCAGTACGTGATAAGGATATTACCCGTACTATGATCACGAGTCAAAATTATGTTAGTGCCGGATAGGTGTTTTTCGCCTACCAATTCTCTTTCAGGCAAATTGGCGCATGCGCAGAAGAGTCTTTCAGTTCTTGTGCTAAATTAGTGTAAGTATATATATATGTGCGTTCTTGCTTTTTTGATACACTTTTGTAGGTTAGAACATTATATATGTACTTTTTTTACAATCTAGTTAGTTAATTATTTGATGTAAAAAATCATGGTTGGGGATTTTCAACGAAAAAGGTCTTTCCGTGTACTCTTTGCCGTCTATTATTGTTCTCTCTTGTTTTCGTTGTTTATATGTTAATGAACAAAAAAAATATAAACATAATTTGCTTTATCTTAATTTATAATATTCACAGATCAAAATACATATAAATAAACTGTCTTTTTAATATAAAAAAAGGAAATGAATTACTATTTATAGTCAAAAAGACAAATTCCTTTCCTATCTCACGCGTTTTTGGGAGGCTGATATGCGCTTAATAGAAAAAATAGGATTCGCCACATAAGCGCCATTGCTCCGTAGCTGCCTTACGTCCCTCGGGCCCTGTTTCACAGGTACCTCGGGCTGCAAAATAGCCCTGGAGACGATGGCACTTCTCTGACGAAAACTACTATTTTCATCATAGACAATCAAATACTACCGAGTTCAATAACACATTCTTTAATGTTTCACATCTGTCGTGGGTCCCGAGACACACACCTGGTTTGTATTTCAATTCACTATAGGGTGGAAATCCTGATATAGTTAGAGAACTTTTAAGTTTCTGAAAAGAGTTAACATCATCTATAATTGTGATAACTTAATCGATATACAGGTATTTTTTCGAGAATAAGTGGCAGACTTTAAAATTGTTTACTGTTGTTAATTTTCTCTGCTAAAATATTTCTCTGTGAATTTATTGCTCTTCTACGTAACTATTCAAACTACAAATTTTTTTCCAATAAGAATCACTGGTAATGTATTATCTGTGCCTAAAATCAACAGAAAAAATATATGTGATTTCAACGCATATTCTTCTTTGACCAAAAAACAACTTGAAACTTACATGAACAACAATAAATTATACTTTAATGAAGAAAGGGGAAAAATCAGATAGTGTCGGTTGTTCAAAATTAGGTTTCTTAACTTTCTCTTGTAATTTTTATGTAATATTTATGTAATAAAATTAGAGCTTGATTTACTGTTGAAAAAGTCAAGGGTATGCGTTAATTTCCTTTTCTTTTGTTGAAATAGCTATTTATTTAATAGATAATATAAATCTGTAAAATTAAGTTGGATTCATCAACAAGGTAGAATACTTTTACTATCTCTGGACTGCACTCAATTAACAAGTTATTTATAAATTTACTCACCTTGAGAAGATAGTAAGCAAGACACTCTTCAGACGGCCAGACACAGATGTTCCCAGTATTGTTAAAGCCCACAAGCTCACTGGGTGCGAAGAGTTTTGTGACATGGCTGACAAGTATTTCGCAGTGCTTATTACACACAAAGCAGCTGTACAGCCACCAGGATCTACTTGTAGACTCACTCTTCAGGCAGATACTCTCCAGTTGTAATAATTTAAAAGAAGTGAAGCTCTGAATAGAGATACCATTATTCTCATCCAGCAGTTCTCCATCGTGTGGCTTGAATAAGTGACTAACCACCCGTGCTAGCAGTTTCCAACGCTTTTGTGCATTGGTACGCTCTGCCATATGCCTAAACTTCGGTGAGTTCTTTTTTTGTTGTTTTTTCTCTTTTTTTTGACACTTTTTCGACGAGCTTATGACAAAGCTCTTTATACGTCATACCGTCATTCAGCTGAGGGATTAACAAATTTAAAACTTATATCGAATCTTCTTACAATCTTAATATTTGAACATTTTAATTTTTCTTAGCGTGCTTGTCAGGGCCTTATAAATATTAAAATCCTCACTTATCACTCTAGATATTCATAAAAATTATTTAACGTTAGTAAAAAGTACGTTAAAAAATAATGTGGTAGCTAACAGCTTTTGACTTTTACTATTTAGTAAAAATTTAGTAAAGAAAATTTTTATTTTGATACTAACCAACAAAACGTTGTATAATTAACTTGTATTTTTTTCTGAATTTTACATTAAAAAACGATGAAAACAGTTATGTTAAAGCAGCTATTCAATCTAAGTATCCACACTAATAAACGAGTTGTTTTTTCAGGTTGTAGTTAATTCAAATTAAAATATTCTGTTGCCCTTCATTTGTGTCATTTTTAATATTGACGACGATGACGACGACAAAATACTATAAGAATGTCACTCAATAACTTCGTTTACATCGTTTGACATATGTTGAAATATTTTGACTAATTAGGAGTCTATCATTTAACTTTGATAATTAAATTAATTGAAAATTGGAAATTCCCTACGCTATTATGATAAATACCTAAAAATTACCCAATAAAATTGCACATATGAATGAGGTTAAAATGAAGCATTCATCTTTATAATAAAACAATAATTGAAAAAATTTGAATAATTATATCAACTTATTTACTATTTCATGTTTCCCATTATTTAAGAGAACGATGTTAGTAATCACCTAAAAGTTCCAGGGGGTAATCATTAATTTAGCAATAAGTGAAGTTTATCTATGCTCACCAAGCATTTGTGTTTGTCATTAAATATTTTTTTTTTTAAGAAAATTATAAAAAAATTTTTTCTACGCTATTAAAGTGTTTAATAATTAAAGTATTATTGATGCAAATTTAATTTTTAAAGAAAATAAATGATCTTTAATTGTAAAATATTGCAAAATATTCTAGGGGTCGTTATGAAAAAAAAAAAAAAAAATTTATAACGGAACGCAAAAAAAATGTAGTTCTCGTCCAAGGTAAAAAAAGAGCATAGTCTGCGTCTAGACACAGTAAAAGAATTTAATTCCAGTTGAGACATGGCAAAAAGGTGATTGTCTGTGTCTGGACTCCAGGAAAGGCATAGTTTTTATCCATACTAGAAAAAAGGGCATAGTTTTTATCTGGATTGAAAAAAAAGCATATACTTCGTTTTAACTCCCAAAATGCGATGAATCTAAAAAAACTGTTCAATTAATCGAATGATGTTTTTAAAATTTTGATCATTCAAAAGTATTGAGTGAGGATGAGATTCAATAAAGGTACTAAATTAGCGTTATAAGCTTGTGTCTCACTCAAAAATTCATGCTTTTGACGACGCCTGAATGTAAAACACAGATTTTATATTTCTTCTACGACATAAAATTTTAAATATATCAACATAAGCATTATTTTCACGCATTTTACAGAACTCAAAAAAATTGTGTCCAAGACCTTGATGGTGTTTAATGTGTGGGACTGAAATCTAACATTGCAATAGAAAATGATCTCACAAATGCACTCAATTGAATTTTAGCGTTCCTCTTTGGACGTTTTGTACTCAACGGAGGTTGTGGATAGTGCAGGAATTTTTTACAATTTTACCACCGCGGTAAGCCAGTTCTACAGGCTCGCGATTTTGTAAATTCGATTACTGTAAAATAAAAACTAAGAGCCCGTATTGCTAAAGAATACAATGTATCTTCTCAAAGCATTCGTTTATTAAATTAAAAACTTGGTGGGTTACAATAAATACAAGTATTTTTAATATGATATAAGAGCAGTGACGAAGTTAAATTTATATTTGGTGTGTTACAATCTTGATTTGTAAGAACCCATAATGCTCCTTTTTTTTAGAGCGTGTAACACTTCTATTGATTTCATGACTGTGTTAGTCGATATTTTTATAGATTGAACGTTCGTTTACGAACCAGACACATTCTAACAAAAAATGACCTTTACATCGTTGATTTAGCTAAAATTTTTTTCACATGTTCTGTATCAAAAATAGGGTACGTGGTTTTTTTTTTTTCTTCTTTATCCAATTTTATGATGTATAAAAGCGATGGAAAATTTGAGAATTTGATGGTTTTTGGCTTAGAGAGTAACTTTCAGAAAACTTATTACTCTGGTTCTACTCAAGCTATAGTATTTTTTGTTTTTGTTTGAAAGGTAAGAAAATAAACTTTAGTAAAAAAATTATTTGACAAATAATTATCAGCAAATTCATATTTTTCTAAGCAATTGAAATGTTTGAATCGATTTTTAACAACTGTCTCACCCTCCTAGCTAGTTGTAAAATATCATTATCCTTTTGTACGTTGAATTTCCTATCGGAAACGTATTATTGTTCACTGGTAAAATAATTATTACTATTGGAAATTGGAAATAAGTAAATTTGTTTGGTGCAGTATGTCTTGTCGACGCGTGGATTGTATCTCACGCCTCAGCACTGAAAAAAAAATTTTTTTTGACTAAATTTTTCAATCTAAGGTTAAATAAATCTTGTTAATTATTCATTCATTATTAAGTTTATTGTATTGCATTTGGCGTTTTTTTAGAGCTTTAGAGTGGTTATTTATGTTTCTTGGTTTTGAAATACTTGAACTCTGCGCTTTTAAAATTTTATTTAAGAGTAAAAGCCTGTTACCAATCAAGTTTTCGCATACAGCAATGGTTATCAGTAGGAAGAAAACTAATTTTTATTTTATTTCAATTTATTTTTTTGTTATGTTGTTTGAACAGGCGCGCGTAAAGCCAAAGACGAGTAAGCGAAGTTGTCCCGAGCCACCTATCAAGTAGCAAGGTTTTGAGAGAGGAGCGGGCTTCAATTTAAACCGTTCCCCCCACGCTTCGATAGCTCCTACCGCAAGGAGCCCGCTGTAGACTCATTGGCTGGAAAGACTCATGGAAGTGGGCATTCTCTGACGAGTACTTGCTCGGCTAAGACACTTGGTCTTTCTGGTGCTTGCAGGGAATCCGCCAAACTCACGAGTTCACTTCGATGCATCGCTCGCTATTGCTTAACTGCACGTTTCTTTGAAATTGCTTAAATGCACCTAATATTAGCTTCAATGCTTTATTTAAATATTGCTTAAATGCACCTTATATTTGCTAAGATATTTCTTTCGCCATTCAAAGGCCTTCCTTTCGTTTTACCTTTTTAAAGAACGTCTTTATTTTAGTTTCTGGCAATTATTTGTTAAAATAAATAGACAAATAAGTTTTATTTTCACGAATTATCCCGCACGAGGTAGGAGATGTCATCATATCGGTCTACGCTGATGTCCAGATCCAGGGTAGTAAGTACTGGGGGGTTTTTCTGGTGATTTCGGGCCTCCTCGATGTACCGCTTGGCCGTAGCAACGAGTGCCTACTCCCATTTTCCGTTTTCCTGCCCTGTCATCATTCACCCCTTCATAGAATCCCCGAAACATTATCGTGGCAGCATTGTGCTCGTTAGCCTCGCTCTCTATCCCTCAGGTAGTCCTACCTTTGTACATACATACATAATCTACCCCTATGTTGAGGAGATAACGATGGAAAACGTTACATGCCCTGTGCAAAAATAAAATATTGTTTATAATATTTATAAGAAAAACCAAAGTTGTTTTATTAAAGTTTATGTTAAAAATATTACTTTAATACTTATAAATGGTTAAGAATCGTAAATTGTTTTTGCATTCGAAAAACAAATAATACAAGTTTGTATTAGAAATCACTTTTTTTAAATGTTCCTTAATTCATTTTTACTCAAGAACAACAATTACATAAATTCCTTAAACATTTCTTTAGTAAGGTCGCTAGAGAAATATTTTTTTTATAATTAAGAATGAATGTGTAAACTTATTAATTCCATAATTTAGAATCTATTGATTTAATCAAATATTATGCTTTGAATACGTTTAAAAAAATCGTAAAGAATAATTACCATGATAAGAACTAAAAAAAAAAAAAAAATATGCTCGAGGAATTCACCTCACGATCTCTGTGACCAAAGGCAATACAAACATTCTACTGCTGTGCTATGAGCACTTTGATATATTAATACAACAAAGTTACCAACGGTTTGACCTTACTTCAGTTATAATATGAGCTCACTTGTTAATAGGCTAAGACTGATTCCTTATTTTGTCAATATTATTTTTATTATGTGTACTAAATCGTTTACTATTGTAAAATACTTATTCACAAAAGTGCAATTTTTTTCTAGTGGTGATCAGGCAACACTGTAAAATAACATAAATTCTTAATAAACTCTTTAAGAATGCTTTTAGAGTACGTATTGTATGATAACCTTTTTTTATTACAATGGATAACTAGTGTAATAAAATAATGCTGAATCACATTTTATCATTACTTTTAAAGCTAATAAAAAGTCTTAGTAAGTATTATGCAAATTATGATGAAATATAATGGATAACTAGTGTAATAAAATAATGCTGGATCACACTCGATCATTACTTTTAAAGCTAATAAAAAGTCTTAGTAAGAATAAAAATATTAAGCGGCTACATTAGATATTTTTTTCGATCCAAAATGCTTATAATGCAGAAACTTTTCATAACAAAATTTCAGCGCGATATCGTGCAAGATATCATACACGAAATCTTACAAGATATCCTACACAAAATCTTATAGGATATCGTGTAAGACTGCTTGCCCAATAGTCTACATGATATCCTACACTAAAAAATAAGAAAGTATAAACTGTGACCCATGCAATTAAAAATTTTTTGTGCTTAAAAGCAGTTAAAAAAGCCAATATAAGTAGTAAACAACAAGAAATTAAAAGAAAAAAAAACAAATGAAAAAATTATTAAGGAAATTAAAACAACAAACCAGGGGGTATTAATGGGTCATGGGACCCACGGTAAGAACAAAGTTCTTTAAACATGAGATGGGTATAGACACAATTTCTCAGGTAACAAGGGAGTCGCCAGATCCACAGCAAGAACGAAGCTCTGTAAACGTTAGTACTGCATTCATGTTGTTTACTAAAACAAAAACTTGAAAAACGAATGAAAAAAAAAAACAATAAGAAGTTTAGTACTCACGATGGTTGAACTTCGTGAGTACTGTATTATTTATGCACGACTTCTCTACTTATTGTTTTCTTTTTTTTCATTCGTTTTTCAAGTTTTTGTTTTAGTAAACAACATGAATGCAGTACTAACGCTTACTGAGCTTCGTTCTTCCTGTGGGTCTGGCGACCCCCTTGTTACCTGAGAAATTGTGCCCATACCCATCTCATGTTTAAAGAACTTTGTTCTTACCGTGGGTCCCATGACCCATTAATACCCCCTGGTTTGTTGTTTTAATTTCCTTTATAATTTTTTCATTTGTTTTTTTTCTTTTAATTTCTTGTTTAATTTTTTTCTTTATTTCTTGTCGCATTCTTTTTTTTCATTTCTTGTTTTATTTATTTTCATATATCATTTTATTACATTTTTTTTATTATTTTGTATTTCCTTTATTTAATTTTTTTTTTATTTTCATATTTCATCTTTATTTTTTCATTCCCTTTTTTATTTCATTTTTTTTTATTCCATTGTACTTATTTATGTCTTTTGTAATTTTATTTTATGTTATATTTATATTTCATTTCATCCATTTAAAAAAAAATTTTTTTTTTCACTTATTTTTTTGCGATTATATAGCCCATCAATACAATTTTTGTTTTATTTTTATATAATCACTCAATGACATTGTGCCATTATTTAATAATCAAATTAAAAATAAGTGCCCATAAAAACCATTAAAATGATATGAAACTCGAAGTTTATTTATGTAATGATCTCACATAATTCATTTATAATTGATTTAATAAATTACTTTATTCATGTAATTATGTGATAATGTAACATAATTTATTTGTAGAATTCGAAATAAGTGCCTTTAAAAACCATTGATATGTTCTCCAATTGATACGTTCTTCAACGCTATTCTACATGTTTTTTTTTTTTTTTTTTTTAGATGTATTATTTAGAAAACAAATATACATAATTTATAAAACAAATACATAATTGAATGTATTATTAGTGAACACATTTAAAAATGGAATGATATAGTTACGAACCACACCATAAGTACAAGAAACCGAATTATTATAGACGGCAGCGCTCGTAACAGAGTGGGTATGGTACTGGACTCATATGCAGGAGGTCGAGGGTTCAAATCTTTTTATTGGAAAATGTTTTTTTTTTTTTTTTTTTTTTTTAGTATTGTAAAAGAAAAAAAATTCAAAGTCAAATAAAAACTATTGTGGAAAAATAAGATTAAAATTTGTTCAAAAATTAATTGCTTGGGAGTGTGAGGGGGAATGGTGGATAAAGGTGTGCAGAAGAGTAACACGGCATGGTTGGCCGATATACATATAAAGTGGGGAGAGGGGAAGTGTATAGAGAACAGTAGGCGAGGGGGATGGGTGAAGGGGGGAAATTTGAGAGGAAGAGACTCCGGGTAAACCACTTTCGTTTCAAAAAAAAAAAACTGTCAGTTTTAAAATCCCAGCCCCCCGAGTAACGCGACATAAAAAACTTCGTTCTAAAAAAACATCTCTTTGCTCCAGTTAGGGAATTTAAACCTGGCCCGGAGGACTCATGGTCGAGTGTCTTATCCACTTGGCCAGAGTCGATTAGACACTCAGAGAAGAATTTACGTCCTTATGAGGTAACATTTATTATTTCATCATTTCGTGAATAATATTTACCACCTTGGTTACCTAATTGATAATTAACATCTTACAAATGTACATTTTATATTGATTCGTGTCTCTTAACATGTTTGTCAACAATAAATCTAGTAATTGATTTTACACCTACTTTTCGTTCTTAGATTTTACTTATACTTTACATACACTTTTGATTCCAAGGGAAAATTAGTCCATGTTTAAAAGTGCGCCAACGGAAAAAAATAATGGAAGAAAACTTAATAAACCGTAACTTTCTGTGATATAATGTAAGATTTGGTTAGATTTTGTACCGCAGTTACAGTTTGTTACGTTTTGTTACATTTACTTACAGTCGACTACAACTTCACATATTACCTTTTGACTCGTAACGTTTACTGTTATGATTCTAAAAAGGCACTCGAATCTCGTTAAAAAGCAACTGTAATAAACTCTATAAATAGGAAGGAAATATTTTAATATTTCATAACAGCTTACAGTTTTTGGCAGTTTATTTCACTGTTTTATATTTTGTTATAATTAAAAAATTTTAGAAACGCATATTCTTACTGTTTTGAATAAAAATTACTTTTAACGAAAAAAAGTTAAATAATAATTATGAAAAATTAGTAGTGTAATAGTATGTGGTAAATCATATCAAAACGTAACGAAAATGTAAGAAAACGTAACACAACACAATAAAATGTAAAATACTTAAATTCCATTAGAATAATAGTTCCTTACATCTTCTTATGTTTTCTTACAGGTTACGGCGTACAACCACACATGTTTACTTTTTCTTTCATTTTGTTACGATTATAAATTCCCGCTGGGGTCTAATGAATTGATTATTATTATCACAACAAAGTTGTAAATAGCCTTATCCTCTTTAACACATTAATCTTGGTATCGAATACAGCAGGAAAGATAATATTTTTCACTTATTCATACGGTACTCAGAGAAATTATCTAAATTCTTACAACATAAGTTTATATATTAAATAAAGTTTTTTTTAAAAACTATTAAATTCAAACAAAAATTAGGAAAGTTTTTTCTCAACTCAAATTAGAAACTGTAAAAAAGCATTATCTTAAAGATGTAATAACATCATCAAATGTTAATTGATGTAAGTTTGTTAAATTTATTGTATATTTTATAGTTTAAGAATAATAATTATTTTTTCATCTTTTGTTAAAGAAAGAAATTGTGAAATATGGTGAAGAAGTATCATATAGGGTTAACTTTTGTATTCTTATAAACGCATGTTGAATTAAAATAACAAAACAAAAACGTTTTAGAAATATGCATGTAAAGTTTATTTAGTTGTATACTTTTGAAAACACACAACTCATTGTTACAAAAAAAAACCGTCAACAAGTAATGCTTCTCGATCATTTATATTATTTAAAAATTGTGTAAGTTGTCTAACTTCAGTACGCTGAAATGCATTGGGATTGAGATCTTTTGAATACTACATCACAAAGTAAATACATACATATATTTATACACATAATTAAGAATTTTAAAGATATACTGTTTATTGAGATACAAGACTCATGACAGCGACAATAATATAAAATTTTCAAGAAGCATCGATCAAATACTGTGTTTTTGTCTTAGAGAATATATACATGGAGGAAGCGTTATATGCTCCGACCGCAAGACGAGATGAGAGAGACAAAAAACAAATAGCAGCATAACCTTTCTCTCTCTTGCACGCCTCTGATTGGTTGGCCCCCTTCCGTATAAATAGATATAGTCGTGTCCACGAGTGGCGATCGTGGGGGAACAGAGCAGATATATGTAACCTAAGCTCTGATGAAAAAGAACTTATACATTACCAGAGAATATAGAATATATTCTCTTTATAAGTATGAAGGCCAAAGCGGAATTCCGAGCACAACACACTAAAGCAATAATCTTTCATTAGAAAATAATTAAAACAACAAAATTCGAATAAAAATTTCCAATTTTAATTAAAGCTCTCATACTTGGTTAAACACTTCATGTATGGCTAATGACTCAGTTAGAATGTTTGTCTTCGATAGCTGAGCGGTCAAGAATGCTTGATTAGCTTTTGCCATCTGGGCTTGAAATCTGACCAATGCTATTTTTTTTTTTCCAGGTATATATTTTCATAATACTTATTTCATTACGTTTCGTTTGTTTTTAATTTTCATGCATTTTTATTAATACATTTATTTTATAAGATCTCACTATAATAATGAGATTTAAAAAACTGCTCTTGGCTGATGCCAATAAAATACTAATGCAAAATGTGTAAATACTTTTTGTATATTATTATTATTATTACAAGTATAAATATTATTTATTAAATTAGCTACTGCATTGATCAGTACAGATTTATTGGGGTTCTAATATCTAACATGCCCTTTATCCTGCATGTATCCTATCCTGATGAAAAATACTGCCACCTTCCTGTCGGTTTCCATTGAGTAATGCCAATAAAAATAAATTATACGTGTTGTAATAGTATAATACTGAATTTATGCTCACATTAGTATTTTATTGGCATTAGCCAAGAGTATTTTTTTAAATCTTATTATTACAGTGTGAAATCTTATAAAATAAATGTATTTATAAAAATATATGAAAATTATAAACAAACAAAACGTCATAAAATAAGTGTTATGAAAATATATACCTGAAAAAAAAAAAAAAAATAGCATATGTCAGATTCAAAGCCCAGAGCGCAAAAGCTAATCGAGCATTCTTGACCGCTCAGCTATCGAAGACAAACATTCTAACTGAGTCATTAGCCATACATGAAGTGTTTAACCAAGTATGAGAGCTTTAATTAAAATTGGAAATTTTTATTCAAATTTTGTTGTTTTAATCATTTTTTAATGAAAGATTATTGTTTTACTGTGTATTGCTCGGAATTGTGCTTTGGCCTTCTATAATTAAAGAGGATATATTCTATATTCTCTGGTAATATATAAGTTTTTTTTCATCGGAGCTTAGGTTAGATATATCTGCTCTGTTCCCCCACGACCGCCACTGCACGTGGACATGACTATACCTATATATTATTATACGAAAGGGGGCCAACCAATCAGAGGCGTGTAAGAGAGAGAAAGGTTGTACTGCTATTTGTCTTTTGTCTCTCTCATCTCGTCTCACGGTCGGAGCATACAATGCTTCTGCAATGTATATATTCTTTAACGTTTTTGTTCTCAGACTTAAATTTTCAAAGTATTTTTACTTAAAACATTATAGATACTTGCTTTACTACTCTCTCTAAACACACCTATATGTATAATCACAAAAATTGATTTCATTAAGGTAGTAGTCGAGTACTCTACAGTGCGTGCCATACTGCACTATAGTATATGCATAGGTTATGAGGTCCGCAATATACAGCTGTCCTTTTTCTTCTCATGCAGCTGCACTAAAGCTATCAATTTTGCCAGGCTCGTACTAAAAAACTATGTCGCTGAGCCCTTTCCAAGTTTAACTACAGTTGCTTTACAATATGAATTATATCATACTATTTTTTTGGAAACATTGTAAGAAGCGTTTTAGAGATATGAGCAATTTCGTTCACAAATCGACTCCCAATCTGGCACTTTCCTATACCTTCTGTGTTAAAAGTTCAACGTTAAAACTTTAATATCTTTGAAACCATACCGCCCGGCCTCTTCGAATTTTGGCTCATGATGAATAATTGCTATCTTAAGCCATATACAAAATTTCAGGAAAATCGTAAGAAAAGTGTTTCTGGTCGACTACTACCTTAATGTAAACAGTGAATGTTCATAGCAAGCGCAAGCGGTAAAAGATGTGTGATGTATATAACATATTTATTGAAGATGGTTTGCACATCACTATTCTGCCCTGAAAATGTTGTTAATACTGCTTGTAATAAAAATAAAAATTAAGATCTTTTGTCACATATATTTTTAGATTCTGAAAGAAAATAGTATTCCTGTTTTATTTTAAATAATTTAACATTCACAAGTTTTCCTGGAAAAAGCAGAGAAATAATATTTTGACCTCATGTACACTTTTTCAAGCCATCATACATTAAACAAAAAATTTTTAGATGTATAAAATGTTCCAAGAAGTAGAAACTAACAATTGAATAAGTCAGTTAATTAGAAAAAAAAAAAAAATAGAAATATCTGTGTCTAGTCTAATAGTCTAGCTGACGGTGCTAGACTTGTGATCTTATTGCGTTAGCATAAAAAGTTCCGTATACTCTTTATATTTTTTAATTACTTAAAGTTGATTATTTAACTTTCATAGTCAATAGTATCATATATAATGAGTGAAATAAAAACTTTTGTTTGACACACATTATTTAAATGCATTGAAATTTAATCTTTTGTACTAAAGCTGTGAATTATTTGCTTTTTGCAGTACAGCAAAACTGTAGCACTCAATAAACTTTCATAATCATTAAAAAAAATTTTTGTTATAATGTTAAAACTTAATCTTTATTTTTTAAAAATGTAAAACAAAATAAATATGATCTTTCTTTACAATTTTAAGAATTTATTTTTACTAAACCATGTAAACAGAATTATTGTAATTAAATTTATGAAAAATGAAATAACTTGAGTTTTACATGAAACATCATTTAATAAAGTTTCTATGTTCTTACGAAATCATTTTAATTGGCTTTGAGAACAGTTACAAAAATATTAATCTTCTTGTGTTAATCGAACAGTTTTTTGAATAAACTTTTAATAAATTCAACAAAACTATAGAAAATAACATTTAATAATATTATTATGTCTTCAGGATTTTGATTTTTTATAGTTTCTCATTCTAGTTGAGAAAAAATTTTCCTAATTTTTGTTCAAATCTTATAGTTTTTAAGAATACTTTATTTTATGTATAATCTTATGTTGTAAAAATTAATATAATTTATCTAAGTATTGTATAAATAAGTAAAAAATTATTTTTTCTGCAGGTATTCGACACCCAGATTAAAGTATTAAAGAGAGAAAGGTAATCTACAACTTTGTAGTGACAATGACAATAAATTTCTAACACTTTTAAATATCGACTAATTTTCCCTTAGAATGAAAAGTATATGTCTCTATTGAAAATAACCGCGTGGTCTTACCATAGGTACCATATTTACTACGACCTACATATACCATAGTTTTACTACGTGGTTTACCACGTTGTTTTTGTCTCAAAATGCCACATGGTTTCAAAAACCAGGTGGTTTTGTAATACCACGTGATTTTTTCACTAAGAAGCTTAATAGTTTTCACAAATATTACCTTCTTCTTCCTAGTTCTATTAATAAATTTTTTTCTTGTCTTGTTATATACTATCGTAATAAATACTTTCACAAACAATTTTCTGAGCGATTTCTGTTCCTCTATTAAAAAAAATCACGTGGTTTCACCACGTGGAAAAACCATGTGGTAAGCCACGTGGTCTTTAATCATAAATCACGTGGTTTTGTTTCAAATTAACACAGGATTCTGAAAACCACGTGGTTTTACTAAACCTATGGAGTTTTTTAAAAACCATGTGGTATTTTTAGACAAAACCACGTGGTTTATGATATAAAACTACGTGGTTTACCACATGGTTTTTCTAAGTGGTATAACCACGTGTTTTTTTTCTATAGAATCTTTAACTTAAGATTCCACTCAAGAGGCATCAAGGAATGCTATTAGTCTAGATAATGACCTTTATATTTTTTCTGTATATTAATTGACTAAATAACTTACTAACGCACTAGAAAGCTACGTATACTTTCTTATTATAGACTCTGATTATTGCGCAAGGATACGTTTTTTTAATCTACGTAATAGAAATATCAAGCGATTGTTTACGAAATGTTTGAGTACAAACTCTTCAACTTTTTTAATATCCGTCATTGTATGATCCACTGGAGGGTCTCTTTAGTTATACAACTTGATTTTATGGATCCTGTTCTCGCAATTTTATAATAGATGCTAAGGCACAAGAGTCTACACGACTATTGAGACATACTATTAACGTATGATTTATACTTCAATACGTATGTATAATAAAGGATAGAAAGAATAGTATACAGTAAAAAATTCTGGATGGCAAAAAACATCAAAAGTATTATTTATTACATAAAACATAATTATGTCTTATCAATTACATTTTACAACAACTTTACCTTGGAGATCATGATAATTATTATTTTAACAGTAATAATGAACACTAATAAATAATAATAATGTCTTAAGTGAAAGAGTTAACTTTTCAACTAACGTATGCCCAGGAAAAAATAATTCATAAGAACTTATATAAGATCTTAGGTAAGATCTTATGTCAATTCTTATATACAAACTTATATGAGCTTTTCTTTGTTATTAATAAAATGAAAAACAAATAAACACTTGGAAAAAACTAATGCCTTTTTACCAAAATCTCCAAAAGCAGAAGAAAAAGCCAGTTTATTAAAAGAATAACTAACTTAGAATGCCAAAAAAAACAATGTAATTTAGTACATTTAATTAGTTAAAGCACCCTCCACTGTCATATGATATAGGAGTAAAGATAAGTGATCCGTTGGGGGTGAGGCGGGAAAATGACATATACGAAAGTATTTAACATTTTCCATGATAAAACTCTATATGTAGAGCTCCTTTTGATGCATACGTCTAATAGGGGTAAGTGTACCGATCTTCGTGGCACCTACTGAAAATTCCAACTTAAATGCACCATAAAAAATGGTATACTAAGATTTTTTGGAATATTTTTTTTTTAAATCTTACATAATCTCTTACGGAATATTTAAAAAAATTTTATGAAGCTTAAACTGCAGTAGAATATTTTTAAAACGAATAAACACGGTATGCTGGTATTACCGTGGTTGTGTACCTATTACCGTGTACGTATTACCGCGGATGTCCCAATCACCATGTCCGTATTACCGTGGGTGAAGAAAGTTGTATTTGCGGAATATAAAAAAAAATGCAAACTTCACCTACATTTTCTACATGACTTATTTATTGTTTTAAAAAAATATTACTTTTTTTTGTACTTGCATATTCATTTAGTAGGAATCTTATACATTTTTGAGCACTCAGCAATAGATTTTCCAGAATAGATACTTTTCAAAGCTAATTTTAACGTCTCTGGAGAGTAACACTTTTTGTTTTTCTCTATTTCGATCGATTTCTTGCCTTTCTTGCCTTTCTTGCCTTTTTTAGTTTTCTTCATCTTGGTTACGTTGGATCGACGTGCTTACCTACTAATTGATTATGCGTTAACTGTCGTGCGTTCTGTAAGTATAGGGTTATGTTTACGTACGCTCACCGCGTAAATACGTACACAGTCAGTTAATAAGCACGTTGTACCGAATACCGTGGAAAATAATTATTTACTCAAAATATACACAAATATTTCTGTTTGAATTGCATCTACATTAACGTCATTTTAGATTATTAAAATTGAAAAATTATTTTATATGAAACATTTCTTATTTTAAGCAAGTAATCATCAGTTTTTCAAAATCCACGGTAAAAGGGCAGAGCATGGAGATAGGTACACTTACCCCTAGTTGCATTAGCCCAGTATACACAGCAAGGTTGGGTATAAGAGGAAAAAAGGAAAGGATTTAAACACGTTTCGTCCTATGCATCAAAAGGAGCTTTGCATATAGAGTTTTATTATGGAAAATGTTAAATACTTTCGTATACGTCATTTTTCCGCCTCACCCCCAACAAATCACTTATTTCTACTCCTATATCATATGACAGTGGAGGGTGATTTAACTAATTGAATCTAGTAATATTTGAGTCTTGGATCAGAGTTAGACTCGCGACATATAATAATGTTGCACAACATCCTGCACTGTTCGTCCAGCCCTTCTGCTCCATCATACATACGCCCGTGGTATGTGAATGCATATCATACGCAAAAATTCCATCCTGCGACACCAGCGTTTATGGTTAAGATCGTTGGCACAGCCACACTGATAAGTCCCGCTAACAATCTAGGACGAAACGTGTTGAAATCCTTTCCTCTTTTCCTCTTATACCCAACCTTGCTGTGTATACTGGGCTAATTGGACGTATGCATCAAAAAGAGCTCTGCATATAGAGTTTTATCATGGAAAATGTTGAATACTTTCGTATAGTCATTTTCCCGCCTCACTCCCAACCAGTGATGTGGATTGACCGGTCAAAAAAATTTGCCTGACGTCATGGTCATTTTGACCGCCAATTGACGGTCATTGACTGTCAGGAATTACTGCATTTGTATGTGGAAATGACCGTCAAAGATTTGTCTGACCAGTCATTGGTCAGAAAATAAAAAAAAAATTTAAAGATAGGCAACTAAAATCATTTAATGTTAACTTTAAAACAGTTATTTATTAAAACTATTTTAATGTACAGAAACAATTTTTACAATTTAATGACTGAGTCGTAATACTTTTTTATTATGAAATATAATTTTTTCTTATAAAATATATATAATTTTTAAATTCCTTCAGATTCAGTATCTGAATCAAGGAAATCAAGTTCGACATTAAAAATATTAATATTATTATCCTTGTCAGCCTCAGAATCAGAACAATATGGACTTGTGTCCTGATTTTTGTCATTATATACAAGATCTCGTTTCAATATACGCAAATTATGAGCAATATACGTTAATCGCCCAGCTCGTCCAGTGTCAAGACGGTTTCTTTTGGAACTATGGATCTACCCATGCGTTTTAAATGAACGTTCAGTTGCAGCAGAGGAGCAGGGTGAATTTAATATTTCGTTTGCAATTTTACTTATTGATGTAGTTCTACAAAGGCTTTGCCACCACAAGTTTGTAGGGAGTGATTTTAATGAATCTTGTACTAAAGTAGTAAGGGTACTATTTTTCCAGACACTCTCATAGATATATGTCATACGGCTGGCGGCGAGAGCGGGGGCGTGGCTGGGGTCCTATTTTGGCAGGCCACGTGATCCTGCGTGGGTAGCCAGTATGCGCGGAAAAATGCGCGCGGTGGCCCCGCGAAATTTGAATATTATTACCGACACTGCCTGGTCGGTAACTTTTTTTTTTTTTCTTTTTTTTTTTTTTATATTTTTTTTCTTTTTTTTATTTATTTTTTTTTTTATTTATTTATTTTTTTTGGAGAGGAAAAATTAAAGCGTCCCAGTTCCAACTGTGCCGATTGGTAGGCGTGACGGGGTTTGATAGTTGCAAAATTCTTGACCGCTCTTCGTAAGGGTAAGTATAAGGAGCGGGTGGTGGGTGGGGTTTTTTGAATAAATAAAAAAATATATTTCATACATATATTATATTACAATGATACAACATTATTAATCCTTTTAATTTACTATTTATGTCATTTAAAAAAATCTCTAGACAATACGTTGTTAACTTTAATGAAAACTGCAACAAAGGCTCGAAACACTGACGATGGGTCTAACAACGATTTCTACGATATATGACGAGCTTACGAGGTTTGGTAAATCGTCCCTGTATCTCACGACACCCTTCTTCACATTTCTTGTCGTCACAATTTATTTCTTGAATAAATCCGTCATGAAGACGGAAGTGGCGACTCCGTTTCTTCAATTCGAGTTCCCATGTTTGATGACCTTCGTCCGATTCTAAGTTAAATTTATAAGCGTACTGCTTACGTAGCAACAGCTCAAAAAATGCCACCATACCCATATGATCCGCAGGTACGTCGTCTTCTACAGCTTTTGTAGTGAGGTGATATGCTGCACATAGTGATCTTCTTATGGTCTTATGTTTCGAGCATATTGCTTCCGACCCATAACTTAAGTTATTACAAAATCGATAATTACCATATCAATCTTCATACGGAAAATTCACTCTCACATCACACCTCTTTATCTTCTTGAACTGGAGCCACTTGGAAACAAAATTATTCCACTTTCTTTTCCTTTCGATCTCTTTATCTGACATTTCCAGACGGCGACCATAATCTTGAATGTCCTTAAACTCTAAATATTCCTTTAGTTTTGCTTCGAAATATTTAGCTACATTAATCAACAACCAGTTAAAATCATGGTGTATTGAATATATAGCATAATCTATTGTCTCATGACAATAGAACACGATTTTTTCACCAAACGTAAGGTAAAGTAACACCAAATCGAAAAACATTTTGACCGATTGTTCGACCACTGGCTGATAGTTTTGAAAGTAGACTAAAACCTATAGTGTAGAGTAAGTAGGGTCAGAGAAATCCAAGAGCTATGGAATACTTATAAATTTCGAGCAAATATTCATTACTCATAAGTCTACAGGGATTGGAAAAATGCATCGGCTTAAAGTCGAACATCGGTTAAAGTCAAGGAAGTCTACTTAATGCTTACGTTTCTCAATAACGTTTTGTGTGAAAATTTTAAAAATTAAAAATATAATTCTAAGTTATTCATTTTCATCAAAGTACATCGTAAAACAATTATTAGGAGTGGGTGGTTAGGCGGGTTTTTAAAATAAAAACCATCTTAAAATGTATCATATACATGTATTTTTTAAGAAACTCACATTATCGAATTAAGCTTACATATAAATTTTAATAATGTACTTTTCTATGGTTGCACTTAGATTTACTAGTTTGAGTACATGTATTGCTTACAATACGATTATTTATATAATTTCTACGTCTAGTTATCCGATTAAAAAAAGTTACAGCTATTTTATCATTTATAAGAGTATTTGTTGAAAAAAATGAACAAAACATGCCTAAAGAATAGTTGTTACACATGAAAAATAAAAAATCGATACAGTAATTTCCGCAAACGGTGGAATTAATATTTTGAAGCTGTTGTACATTCCAATGGTAAGTAATGCAGTTTCTTTTGAGTCTATCAATGTGATGAGAGATCGAGGGTGGAAGACCATAGCTGTCAAAGTACACTTCATCACCTTTAATATCAACATAGATAGCTACCCAATGCGAGCCAGGTTTGGAACTTTCGTCGGTATTAACTATGAGAGCGCACGGTCTCGTCCAAACAAAAGGTAACTGGTCAGCGGGGAATACGCCGTCCGTCGCTGCAGGTATATTGCAAAGAGCTCTACGCAGTTGCAACGAGTCCATAATAACAGATGTATGAATTCTTATGAGTTGAAATCTACAACTACTTGACGATTTGAATCTATTTCCAATATGTTGTCAAATTCAGCATACAAAATGCAATTTATAGTTTTCGTGAGAGCTGTCTCAAAACGCACCTCTATTCGTAGTGTACCATTTTTTACTAAACTCCAATGACCTGCAAAATGTGATGAGAGATCAGGTGTAAGATCGAATGCAAACAGACAATACCCATTGGGATAGTTTTTTCTGTGAATACTGTTTCCCTCGTTCATGTAGTGGATCCCGGTGCCCGAAAATAAAGTATGGTATGCTTCCACGTACATAGGTGTGTTACCTGTAAAAGTCGATTGCAGCAGTTTACTAGGGACTTGTACACCATCAACGTATAACGACAAAAAATTTATAGAATAATTTTAAAAGTTGAATGGATTCATCTTTCGATCCCCGTTGAAGGCTTTGTTGTCAACAAAACCTAAAAGGATTCTTTTCGGAAGTTATCCAAGGATAACGTTATCCAAACAGTCACCGCTTCTACCGCTATGTAAGGTAAAAGATTTGACTTCGACGCGCGTAATTGGATACTTTGCCGTAGTGTTGGCCAAAGTTTTTGCGTGTGCGATCAAAACTGTAGGGCTAACTTTCACTCGCCGAACGAGAAGCGTAGCCTCGGTAATGCTGATAGAATAATTTTTCGTTGAAGCATCCATGAGACAAAAAGCATCTTTTGAGCGTATTAGACGTAAACGAACTTCGACGCCGTTTAATAATAATTTATCCTGATTGAATACGTCGCAGTGTAAATGACCCATTAAGTCTATGATCTTTCCGTCTTTTAAATATTCTTGACGTTTAGTAAGAGCTGAATTTTTTGTCGAGCCGGAAACTTCGTCCATTTCACCAGCGACATCTGTTTCCCAAAGATTTGTTGACAAATGCGATGATTTTGCTGCAGGGCCGTAATTTAAAAGCGTTTTAATGTATGCTCTGTAAGGGTAAGCATTATTTGGGGGAGTCACGAGTTTTTAGATAAAATATACGTCAACTTGGTTGAATATCGAGTGTAAAAAATTGTTTACTGGAGCTACAAGCGCATCCCCATCCTTGTCGTAAGGTGTCAATTTGACATTCACTCTGAGCATCGTATGGGCCAAGTCGATGTAATCCTCGTTTTGAGAACTGATAACGAACTCTATTGGAATCTCGTCGCTTAACGACAAAACAGGTTTGTAATGCACCCATCGGTTAGCTTCTTATGCCGTCTGCGTGAGAGGAACGGAAAATAAATCCAATTCGCTCTTGAAGCAAGGGTCTGTGTGACTATGCAGGAAAGACATGATTATCCAAAAATATCTACTGGTTTTGATTTTTTATTATTTACTGCCTTTCTCTTAGTTTTGCGAACAACTCTTTTTTTTACCTTTCTGTCTGATTTTTTTTTCTTACTATTTTTTTTATTTTTCTTACGCGTACCTATTTTTCGCTTGACTTTTCTCGAACGACTTTTTTTCTTTTTTTCTGCAGCGTTTAACGAGTTGTTTACACCACCGCTTCTACGCCGAGACTGTGCTCTTTTCTTATATGGTAAAGCATTATATCCCGATCCTTCCATCAGCTTCACAATTTTTTCTGTAGCTTTACGTTTTAAATTTTTACCAGATTCGTTTATCCGATTCTTGAATGCGTGTTTAAATGGAATATTGCTTTCCCCTATATCGTCAATTATATTCACTCCCGCTCGTAAAGCTTCTTTTCCAACGGCACGAGCACCTCTGACTATGTAGGGCATAGCACTCCGAAATAGTCCAGTGAAAAAAGAGCCTAATCCATGTCCTCTCTGTCTATATGACCCCGCAAACACATGCTTGACTCCTCTTCCGCCCCCGTGCTGTGTGTGATACCCCTCGTAAAAAACCATTTTGTAACGATTCGCTTAAAAGAAAACTTTCCTAAAATGTAACACTACGGTCAGTGTCCCAAACTCAAATGATATTGGTTTACCAAATTGATCTCTTATATCTATATCAATTGTATGAAATTTATTTTTGAGGAGGGGTACGTAGGCTGGTGGAGTATATCTCTTGACAATTGTGCTTCCGAAATTAATTTCTTGAGCGGCTAAATTTACTATTTTCAGCAGGGGTGCAAATGTATCACCAACTATACTTGATTCACATATATTAGAATACATAAAAAGTTGATCGGGTACCGCTCTTGATAAGCTTGCTGGTTGTTTACCGTGAAACAATAGCCTGTAATCCCCTCTTATTTCGGCACGGTCACGCTTAATCTCGGTTAGTCCTTCTTCAAACCCAATAACGTGTTTTACTACAGCTGATACAGCCGGAGTTTTTCCGCATGTTCTTGTACGTCCTGGTCCTATTATTGGAAATCCAATAAATACAAATCCACCTCGATGATCATAAATTAGCGGCTGACATTTCTTATCTTTATGACAGTATTCCAACCATTTTCTATTTATTTCCTCGCATAAACTATGTACAGAGTCGTAGGTGCCGTGCTGAATAAAACACTTTTTTTCTTCACCAGGATCGCTTATTACTGCCTCTTCTCGTCGTACATGCAAAATAGTGTACGGTACGTGAATCTCGGAAATTCCTACCTCCCATTTACCACTAAGCTCGATCTCTTTCGGTAACTAAGTGGAAAAATTTGTTGTAGTATTGTTCGGAAAATATATCATACTACTATTGCTAGGTAGAGTTACAGTAAACTCGTTATGATGCATTGTTTTTTAAATCGCTTAAATTTATCCACGAGTTAAATTTTTCAGGGTATCCTGCCCAACTAACAAAGTGTTGTTTGTTTTTCCCTTTTCCTCTTGTTTTCAAGATCTTGTCAATTTTATGGTCTTGCTCCGAGACACGCTCTCTGCGAACCGGGTTAAGTTCTTGAGAGTAAAAAAATCCTTCAATTTTTTTATCATCTAAATCACTGAGCTCATATACATGTAAATTTTGTCTTTTCAAAATTCGAGTAATTTTAAATATCTCTTCACTCCATGTTTTTACTGCACCTTTTTCAAACACATTGTTATCACGGCTTATGCGTACATAATCACCTACTTTATAATTATATTTACTTTGACTGTGCCGTTGTTTTGTTCGAAGTTGTCTCGAATTGACTAAATTTTGTCGTGCTATATGTGCGTTATATATTGTTACACTGCTTAGCGCTGACTTTGTTGTAGAGTGGGGGGTATTATTGTAACCACTAATTAAATCTTGTAAAACGTCTATGTAACGGTATGTATTTTTGTGTGTAAAATATCTGTACATACGCTCTTTAAACGTTCGAATGACGCGCTCTACTACGGCCGCTTTAAAATCAGGGTTTTTGGCAACTCGAAATTTTATAGCATTGTCTTTCAAAAAGCGTTGAAATTCACTGCCTAAAAATTCAGTCCCTCGATCCGTTTGTAACATAAAGGGCGAGCGAGATTGACTATTTTCAAGAATTTTTTTAAAACCTGCTGTTACATTACGGCAACTTTTATCTTTTAAAGGTTGCACCCATACAAATTTGCTTAATACATCAATTACAATTAAAATAAAAGACACTCCGTCGTTGTAGTTTTTTAATAACGTCAGTTGAATGAGATCTGCTTCCCACAATTCATCTCTAGCATTAACATCGTAAAACAACCGTGGAAACTTTCGCCAAATAGATTTATGTAAAGTATAAGCATCATGTTTTTGCAGCCACTCTTTGATTTTCTCGGGGGAGATTTTGTTTTTATTTACTTTTATTAAATTGCGGACCCCAGAAAATGCTGCTTCATGGTTAGGGGTAAAATATTGTTTCTCTAGCACATTCATTATTTATTAATATCGTAACCAGCTTTTAACACCGCTTGATTTTGGTGTAGATGAATAGTGTACAGTTTTTTCCAAAGGTGATGAAAAAGTCTCGTGTTCAAACGTTTCTTCGTCTTCTCCGAGCGACTTTATATTACTGGTCCCATCCAACAGCAAGCTTGAACTGTCGCGATCTACGATTTTCAAAAGGTCTGTATTTCCCACGAGTTCTTGAGGAGTGTTTATCTCCCGAAGTACTTTAGCAAAAATGTTTCTCCCCACCGATTTAACATTTTTCCTTCGCCTTGCAGCATCATTAATTAAATCGATAATATTTAACCCATCAATTTTTTTACTTTTATAAATTACTGTACCTGTACTATCCCACTTAATATTGTTTTTGTATCCTTTTAAATGTTTTAAAAGCAGCATAGATTTTTGTTGATACACTTTAGGTACAGTACTGACAATCTTTTCTTCGCTCATTCCATAATCATCAGTATTAGTAGTTATATTCTTAACTTCGTTTTCAGCAATCTGCATTGGCTCACGCTTTTCATCGATAAAGTATAAATACCTGTGTAAAACTCTCAAGTATTCCTTCAATTTATCGTATTCATTGCTATACGAATTTGAATCTAGAATTTTTTTCATCGAGTCGTGTAATCGACTCAAGTTATCTCCGGCTGTCTGTGTGGTTTGTAAAAAAGAATGTGTGAAAAAATTATTTGCGGGTGTAGGAGTAGAATGACCGGGGCTTCCTCCTACGGTAGTGCTTTCTCTTTTTATTCTTTCGAGTTGGTCTTTAGACAGTAAAATCATTTTTTTCCCTCTTTCCATTTTATTATTTTTACAATATTCTTGATAATATTTCACTTAGAATAGGTTGTAATATTAACGGTAAAAAACCGTTACCTTTTTGAACTATAATTTTCCTCTTTTTTTCCACGAATTTTTACCTTGACTTTTCGCAATCAATTGTCTTAAAACACTTTTAAAATTAAAAAAATTTTTTTTTTGACTGTTTTTCAGAGAAACAACACCTTTGAGAATGTTTAAAACACACTCGCACAAGCAGTCGATTAATTTTTTGTCTCCTTTTTTTAATAATGCAACTCTCTGTTCTCTATTGAGATGAGCGAGAGCTTCTAATATTGCAATGTACTTTCTTTCAAAAGGAGCTTCACGAGCCTCGTCTACACGACGAGGGGGTTGTTTGAAACGTCCGTTTTTCGGTGTTGATGGCTTCATTGTCAAAAGAAAACTGAGAGCTATGCGTTACTACAAACTATTTTATCTGTTAATTTAACCCAAATGCGCGAAAGCACTCGTTGCATATTTTGGCAGGTAAACATATTGATACTCGTCTTCGGGGAATATACACGCACGAAATCTTAACTCATCAAAAGTGTCCTGTTTGCAATCAATCATAAGGTAACCATGACCTTTAACCGTTGCATCTTGATAGGCCTCTTGCACAAATTTCGGATCTTCAGGATATATCTGTCTCGCTAAATGTTGTATCTGCGCGCGATCGCGAGGATTTTTAAATACGACAATATACGATGCGTTCAGACTTATGTCTCGCGAATGAGTTGACTAGTGAAAAATATTTTGCCTTATAAACGTAACACTAATATTTTTATGGTGACTCCCTTTTGTAAAAAAATCTACCACAACATGAATCGACGATTCGCGAATCAGATCGTCGATGATTAAAAGTTTTTTAAGATGAGGATTGTTTTAATAATCAGAAGGTTTTGGCAACCCCTCGTGAAATTCAATTTGTCGTCCGTTTTTCAAAAAATTCTCACTTTTATAGCCATCCTGCCACTCTGCATAATAAAATAAAATACGGTCAAATGTAAGGCTTGCCATTTATTCTATATTATTTAGAAATCTTTTAACAAAAACTGTTTTTCCACAACCAGTTGGACCGCAAATCATGCTTGTCCACGGATGTTGCCAACGGGTATCCATTATGACAATATTTTTTATACTAATTATATTTTGAAAAGCTAGTACGTTAAATACTTTACCGAAAAGCATACCTACTTTGTGGTGGTGGATGCAACAGTACGATTTTGTAGCTAATACTTAAGCATATATATGTATATTCATATATATATGTATATATATATATATATATGCATCTTACGCATGGGTTGGTTCGATGTGTGAGCGTCAGCTGATTTGTCTCTACGTACACATCAGATGCTACTCTCTTCTTCTCTCAACTACTCCCTTGGGTAGATGGAAGGAGCATGCACAGGAAAAATATTACCTGCATTGGTATCTAACTACGCAAATGAACGACTCGTATACTTTTATTACTTACAAAGTAGTTGTAGTACCTTATTCTGATTTTGGAAGATGCAAGTCCTGAATAGCTCAGTTGGTTAATGGTTTCATCGACATAAAACCGTTGATTCAATTTGATCTCTTCAGGGCTTGCATATTATTTTTTTATTTTTTTTTTTATTTATGTATTTTATTACACCTAATATTTATAAGTATGGGATTTTTTAAAATAAAATTTCGGATGGGGTACCACTCTAAAAAAAGCCAAAATATTAGTTTGATGATTTTATTTTGCAATAACTTATTTCAAAAACGTACAGTAACAAATAATTGTTTCATTTTTCATTATCACCGACGCAATCCACGACGTCAGGACATCCAGGGGATGGTCGTAGCGATCTTTGACGTTTAAGGTGGCTCCTCACTAAATCAAAACACTGGAGTATTAAATGATATTTTAAAGGATGATTCTTGAAGGTGCAAGGAGTCTTTTCCCAAAATTTCAGACCTCGTCACCACCAAAATTGTTGAAAAAAACTAACTGGAAAATAGACTCTGTAACATGGCCTCTTATGGAGGGTCGTCAAATTGGTGGCGCAGGTTGTATGATATCTCAGCAAAGATACTGTAGTTCTTAATAGAAAACTATGTAGCAGATAGAAGAAATCAGAATCTTTCCAACGACATTCAGGTACTTGGACATTACCATGGGTTTTATAGGATATTTTGTGAAAATAGTCGATAACTGTGCAAGTCATGGAACAGATGAAAAGTGTGGGGCGTCTGCTACACCGAACGTTAAATGAATAGGAGTTGTGGGGAATCGTAATTATAATAAAAATAAATGAGACGCTGAACTAAGAAAATAATTTAATGCGGGGCTGACTTATGTACTTTTTTGACTAATAGATAAAATTAATAGAATATGTCACGATAAAGTTAGGACACGGTTGTATTTACTCGTCACTAATAAATAACTTGTAGATTTTTTCTAAAGTTTTTTTGTCTTTGGTCACCCGTGGCTTATTATTAGGTACTTATCGTCAGCTTAGTATTATTTACATACAAGGGTTATGTTGTCAGATTTGTATACCTACGTCTGCTCGGGTCACTGTATTGCACGATATAGGTCAACGGTGTAGATGTGACTAAACTTTTTTTGAAGGGACTATAGGTACCTATCCATTTTTAGTCAAGAACCTCCACAGCCAATGAAAAGCTGTGTTGCAGTATGCTTACTCTTCTTGTGGGATTTATAGTGAGGAGCCACCTTAAGCTTCTGGTAGGCGTTATAATATGCATCACTATCCAACGCTGATGTTTTTTTTAGAGATTTAGTCTTGATGATCCATTCTTTTAACATGCACGCTTTATACAATGCACAAAATGACTGCTTGTCTTCGAAATGTTTTTGCGCATGCGTTAGATAAATTGGTAAACCAATTTTTTTATTTTCATACATTTTGAATGAGGTATGAATTTGCTATAAGTCGTGAACCTCACGTGCTAGTATTGAACTTATAAACTCAGCTCCATCGTTACCATACATGTAAATTCTCTTGAAATTTTTAGTAAGCGTAATAAGACTATATTTTAAATAATTTATTGTGGTATCTCCGTCAAACCACTCTATACCGTGAACTTCTAGCGGGCGGTGATTATTATACTTTTTTACATCGTAAGGTAAATCGTTGAATGGGCGGGGTGGTTTAATTAACCAATGACCGATGACATTTGCTTGTATCGATACCACGGCAACTTCTTTTAGTATAAAACGCCTGTCAGAGTCATAAAAACCTTGTATATCTACAACCAAATCCATGATGGTGAACTACTACACTCTCTTATAATACTTATTCTCTGGACAAGATTTTGGGTTGCTGGAGAATCGATCGGTCGTGAATTTTTTAACCGACGAAAATAACGATTTCTTTTTTTTCTCCTCGTTCTTTCTGGTAAGTAGAGGGGTCTTCTCTTCTACAGCATGATATGTAACGGTGGCATTTCCCGAGAACCGCGTGTAGAGCGATTTTTTCTGACGCGAACCCCGGTGGAATTAATTTTTTAGGGCAAATAGCTTTTAAATGGGAGCCGATTGAAAATACGTTCCAAACTACCCCTAAATGGGGTTGGAAAGCTAAAGCGCGCCCGCATGAACTCGCAACATTGCCACATTGTTATTGGAGCTTAGTCGGTAAGCAGTGAGAACTATATCCATGTGCGCACGCAAGAGCGTTAGCTACTGCTGGTAACTTGAAAGTTTGATGTAAACATTTTTACCTTAAGGTAAATATTGTCTGCTCCTTGTGTTGTCAGTTGTTTATCCATCACGCGCTTACTGTCTTTCTCACTCTCATGTTGGACAAAAACATCTTTAAATTTTAATACTTAAGTAATGTTACCTCGAATAAAAGTAAAATACCATATCAGTAGAGATTTTTTCACTCTACACGATAGTATTTTTGTAAAAATAGTCGACCTCTCGGTCGAAAATATTGTTGTTAGGTATGTCTTGCTTACGTTCCCGGGTATATCGTCTGTACACGATTTAGAACGAGTCCATTCATAAATTGCAATAATCAAGTACCCGGAAAGTGCCCGGGAAGTACCCGCCAAGTGCCCAGGAAGTACCCGAGGAAGTGCCCGGGAAGTGCCCGGCAAGTACCCGGGAAGTACCCGACTGTATTGTACTTGGCGGGGACTTCCGGGGCACTTGGCGGGTACTTTCTGGGCACTTCCCGGGTACTTGCCGGGTACTTCCCGGACACTTGGCGGGTACTTCCCAGGCACTTCCTCGGGTACTTCCCGGGTACTTGGTGGGTACTTACCGGGAACTTGGCGGGCACTTCCTCGGGTACTTCCCGGGCACTTCCTCGGGTACCTCCCGGGTACTTGGCGGGTACTTCCCGGGCACTTGGCGGGTACTTCCCGGACACTTCCCGGGTACTTGATTATTGCAATTTATGAATGGACTCGTTCTAAATCGTGTACAGACGACATACCCGAGAACGTAAGCAAGACATACCTAACAACAATATTTTTGACCGAGAGGTCGACTATTTTTGCAAAAATACTATCGTGTAGAGTGAAGAAATCCCTACTGATATGGTATTTTACTTTCATTCGAGGTAACATTACTTAAGTATAAAAATTAAAAGATGTTTGTGTTCAACATGAGAGTGAGAAAGACAGTAAGCGCGTGGATAAACAACTGACAACATAAGGAGCAGACAATATTTACCTTAAGATAAAAATTTTTATATTCAACCTTCAAGTTACCAGCAGTAGCTGACGCTCCAGCAGTTGCGTGCGCACATGGATATAGTTCTCACTGCTTACCGACTAAGCTCCAATAACAATGTGGCAATGTCGCGAGTTCATGCGGGCGCGCTATAGCTTTCCAACCCCATTGAAGGGTAGTTTGGAACGTTTTTTCAATCGGCTCCCATTTAAAAGCTATTTGCCCTAAAAAATTAATTCCAACGGGGTTCGCGTCAGAAAAAATCGCTCTACACGTGGTTCTCGGGAAATGCCACTGTTACATATCATGCTGTATAGTACCCTTTTCCTTCTTACTACTTGCAGACATCATGAAATACTGAGTAAAAAACATATTATAACATGCTCTTATAATATATTTTTTACAGAATGTAGCGACATCTTTTTTTTCTCTATCTCGCTCTCTCTACTTTATCTTAACAAGCCCCTTTGAAAAATATCATAAAAATGATCATGTTATGAGTAAAAGAGATGAGTAAAAGAGATGAAAGAAGCATGTGACTAACCTTTCGCAACTATAACCATCATCATTTTTCTTCCACAGCGTTAGTATATACTATATATTGAATATCAAAATTTTATAAGAAAATATATGATTAGGGAAAAATAAAAAAAGGTTTCACATTCATGTTGGGAAGAACTCTATTTATTAAAAATTAAAAAAAAATCATTATTACAATATATTTTGTATTTGTGTTTTACAAGTGCATACCAACAGACGCACACCAGTCATTTTGACAATTGTCATCTTGTATTGCTATTACATAAATATCTGTTATTTTATTTGTATTTATTATAAATAAAATTTCAGCAATTTTAATGTTCTCAAATTCTTGAATATTGTCGTTATATTCTGTAGAGCCATGATAATTTATAATACTCGATGCTTGAAAATAGCCTATAAATTTTACATGAAAAATGATATCCGAAACTGTTTTCATGATGTACATTTTTTGATACAATTGTCTATAAGCGGATATCTGCTTTTTATTTTTTAATTCTATCAACGTATGGAATAATGAGTGCCACGATAAGCCTTGCAACGTCTGGCGAAAAGTTGGAAAACGAATACATTCAGGAAATTTACAAACATTTTCAAAACATGAACATTTCGATGAAGAGCAGTATGTTTGAATAGTACGCATGAGATCTATAACAAACAAATCAAAGTATCAAATTAGTTTAATCAAGTAATTTTCGTATACATAGAAACAATTTTTTAGAATTCATTTTCCAATAATCTTAGTCTACGTCTATGTTTAACTACGTCAATTCATCGGTTATAATATGTTTTTTTTATCAAATGATCGTTGCAACATTTATAAATCACACCGTAATCACGTTGCTCTTCATCCAAACGTCTAACTTTATGAAAATGAATTCTTATAATTCGATTTGTATCGATTAGATGTAAGAGTTCTGCTGTTCTAATATTTAAAAAAATATGCGCATCTAATAGTCTATTGTACGGTACAGTATTTAACTGATCGTTGGGTTCCAAATTTTCAACGGATTTTTGAAGCCTCCATATGACGCTTGACTTGTTAAAATACCCCAACACTCTTACATATTCAAAGGTCATCTCAATAAAATCAAGCTTCAATAGATTTTCGTACATTGCGTGATACGCTTTAACTTCTCCATCTGCTTTGAGTTTAACAAGCGTATGTAAAAGGGAGTGCCATGCTAATCCTTTTAAAGAGGATTTATAGGGTGGATAATACTTGCACGTTGGCACACGACAACAGTACCGATGGCAATCACAATTTCCGTCAGCACAGACTTTTTTGATTTCGCGTACTGTATCTATAACAAAAATAATTTATTCATTTTATTTTATTTTTTCTGATAACCAAAAGGATACGATAAGGTTTCCGAAATAAACCGCCACTTTTTTAAAACTATCGCACATGTTTTTTCTTCACTACGCGTTACCACTTCATGTATGTCGGACTTTCTAATCATCGTATTTTTAATTTTTATTGTGTTATCTGATTCGACATTATTTTCATTCCATCGATCAACCATAGTTACAATAGAATCGAAATTTATTTTTAATGAATTTTCGTAATTTAATTTAATACCCTTGACTTTGCATACATCATGAAACCCCCCAGCAGCTGTACGCACACGGTACGCATAAAATTTAGGACCTCCTGAAACAAAGGTCTCTATATACGATCCCTCACCATACACCTCTAATTCATCTGTTAACTGTCCTAATAACGAACCGGTAGGTGGTTGATATTCACTGACATTTTCATTATTACTTGTAAATATTACTGAGTCTGTATTATAATACAAAACTCTTCTATCGAGTTTTTCCAAGTATGAGTAAAGTTTTAAACGTGCTTGAGCTGTCGTATATGCAGCTACAGCAACGTTTGTACATGGAGAGGAAAGCGCCACTTCTTCTTTATATCGTCACGTTACATACATAACACTATCATTCGCCGGTAGACAATTTTCTACATACTTCTCACTATCGCATAATATCTTTAGTAACTCTTTATAATCATTAACTATACTAGTTTGAGGTAAATTTCCCCTTTGACCGAATTTCTTCCAAAACGAATTTAAACATAATTTTGCTACAGAACGCAGACCCGAATTTTTTTTAATGTTACAGATGTCTAATTTAATACCTTCTTTATGTTCATAATTATTGATATATTCTAATTTATCTCCTTCCGTCTTAACCGTACTGGGCCACCCACTTGCTTCTTGCTTAATTTTTAAAAGTGTCTATATACTCTGTAAATAAACCACCACTTTAAGAAGTCTGATCGTATTTAGCAACTTCATATTGCCAAATGACATTAATTTTTAATAATTTATACCCTAGTTCTAGAGCTTTCTTTATTTCGACGGATACCCATGTACCGGATAAAGCCCTATCTGACACTGAATCGTGTTTACATTCTTCCTGAGAGGATGTTACCATACACGTGCGACACAATCCAAAAAGTAAACGACTATTTATTTTTGTTGGAAGTATAGGGTGAAATAAATTTCGCGGCGGTAAAATTGTGCATTTTACTAAACCTTCGACTTTTTCTTGAAAATTTTCAAAGTTTTTTCCTAATAATTCTAAACAGTCATTCCCGGTATAAATTTTCGGATGTTTAAGTGGAAACGTACCTGTCTTACAAATGTAAGGGTATAGTGAGCAAACGTCCAAATATTTTATCCTTTTATTATTTTTAATCGTATAATGTGTGACAATATTCCCTGTACGACCACCGTAAAAAGCATCTCGAGGGTTTATAGTGCAGATTTCCGCAATTGGGTGATTTTTTATATAGTCTAAATACTCGTTATTATTTTTTATAAATTTGTCAAAATCATGCTCCCACATCTTAATCACTTCGTAACCGTATTCTTTTATTTTAAAACTTGTTTTCATAGTATTTTCATATCGTTCGGTGAAAGTTTCATTGTTGTTTAATTTTTTATATCGATCGTTAGGAAAACAGCGAATACAACCATGAAAATAACACCCATGAAACTGAAACACGGTTCCTTTCAGATTCATTGTTACTACTTGAGGTTTTAAATAACCATCAACCAGAAGACCTTCTATTAAACGATATTCTCGCGATCTACCTGCATGGATGATCTCTACATTCCTTACTTTTTCTTCCCACAAAAACTGCCCTGCGTGTGTATACCCAGTTGCTAGAATAATCCCAATTGTATCTTTTTTTAAAAAGTTTTTTCTGTATAGTACGGAACACGCACTTGCTATTGTCACGCTTTCAACAAAAGGGTCTACTTTTCCGACTTGTATAAAAATTTTTCGAAAAGACGTGCAAGCTTCACGTAATATTTTAACATCTTGCACACAATACTCAACAAGTTCTTTTTTAAAGTCAAACTGCGCGTTTACGTCTGAAGTTACTTTATGGTACCATTCTAAAAACTTTGCGCGATCGCGGGTGTTCATAGAATCTGGCGCGTAGGAGCGAGAATCTGGATAAGGACCTTTATAATTTTTATCGCTCGTAACGAATAAATGTGGAAAATACCCTTTTTTTATATTTCCTGCAAGACTAAACGTTTTGGGTAAATCAGCCAATTTCATGGGTAAGTAATTTAAACTATCTATAAACTTAGTTTTTCCTAACGACATAAGAATAATATTGCGCCCATTAAGGGGGCTCCTACGACTACTGCTGAGGTCAAAGACAAACAAAAAATAAAGTTTTGTTTTTCAATAAACAAATGTGTCTGAAAATCATTATGATATTTTTAATAACGTATGAAGTGGGAAAAATGATATTTATGTGTGCAGTTTAACTTTGTACGAAAAATTAATTATTGTTGTGACCAGTCTAGTGCATACGAGGGTACACCACCAGACTAGACCACCTGTGTTGGTGTAGTATAGCGATGTAATATATAGGTATATGGTATATGTATGTCGTGAACAAGTACGTCTGCTACCCACGTGACCTCCTGACCTCCCGGACACTATTTATTTATTTCCATCACAAATATATCGCTAAAATGGTCCTTTATCCACCATTTTTAATACAGCATACTACAGAGGAAGACTTCATCTACAAAACGTATATATACAGTCTGCTGGGACTTTTAATTTAGGTTTATTATAAACGAAAACAAATTGTTTTTCACGCTGCCCCACAGGAACACGTGCTAATAGTTACAACTTTGAGCTCGGATTTCTCAAAATTTTGATCCATTCGAAATATAATTTAGACCACCATTAAATTCAGTAGACTTTTATTTACAAGAAATAATATATCTCTGTTTGGGGACTTTCGCGAAGGAGCCCCCTTAAAAATAATCTCGAGAGTACCTTTTTTACTATCTACAATATATTTTAATATAAATTGACCATCAAAAGCCTTAGAGTTATGAGCTATACAGATAAATGAAGCGAAAGTTTTACTTTCAAATCTTACTGCAAAATCAACAAAATTTTTTAGACACTCTTCACCCTCGAAAATAATTTGTTTAATACCGCAGAAGGAACAAATCGCGTGGGGATTTTCTTCTATCTCGTCTATACACGCATCGCATCGTACTTGCAGCACGCAAAGGATCGGTATGTGTACACACGTGTTGGCTGTATCATGTAATTCTTTATCTTGTCGCGTTTCAAAGTCGTAAAAAATGAAACAATTTTTTTTAGCATTTAAATTATTCTTTAACGTAATAGGTTGCATACTACAAAGCGTGTTAAACTTATGAACGCTTTTACACTCTTTGCAATATTTTTTTCCGCATTCATGCTTACCTGTAGCTAAGTTTATGAGCTTGGCACATGAATTACAAATTTTAACTACATCGCATTTGCTTCTTGTCGCTCTCTTGTGATTTTTTGTACGCGCAAATGACCCTTTTATCTTATTATTATTATAACATTGATCTCCGTAAAATTCCCTCCTACAATCAGTGCAAGATTTTTTTAACGTATCGTAGGTGTTATTATATGTTCGTTATTTATTTCACTGTCACACTCTTGCATTAATTTAATAGCTTCTGACTTTTGTTCATTTTCGGTTTTAATTTTTTTCCATTGTTGGGACCAATCTGACGAACAATTTTTCACAGTCAAAACCTTACCACATACAAGAGCCCTAGCTAAACATAGATTATCTCTTTTATTTATCACTAAGACGCCTTTTTTACTCAAACTATTTATAATATCTTCCTGTGCACCCCACCCTTGAGGGAGTTTGACGTATGTAACCTCAACTACTAAGGTTTCCGCAATGTCGATTATTCGTTTGATTTGTTCAATTTTTTCGCATAGACCCCAGATGTTTTGAAAATTTATTTGATCAATAAGTTTGTAATAGATACCCACCGATCCCTCAGTCAACGCGTCTGAGTGCAAATCTATCCCTACAAGATAATTACTAGAGTAATTTTTTTTAATACCAGTTATAAGTTCTTGAAAAGCGTTCTTGATCCAATTTAAAGTATTCGCTGCATCGGAAGGGTTGGTAATTTTAAATTTTATCGCGTGACAAGTGGTTTTAAAAGATTTTACAAATTTTTTTTTATCGCTTTCCAAAGTAATATATTTTGTACCTATTGACGTGTCCGGTTCATCCTCTGTTTGCACGGCGACGCTTGCAATACCTCTTCCTTGTTGATGATGAGGGGGTTGCTCCTGCTGTTGTTCGATATAAGCACTATCAATCCCATCAACTCTATCTGTAAAATAAAAATATGTTACAATTATAATGAAAATGTTATACATTGTGTTTGAGAAACTCGAATATTAAATTTATTAGTTACCTGCAGGGGTGTAACGCATCATAGTTAACCCCGACGGACCGGGCATCGGTTCGGATACCTCCTCCTGCTGGCGGTCAGTTTCGCTCTCTACGTAACATTTTGAAATTAATATAATTTTGAAAGTTAAAATGGATGATAGAAAAAAGACGTGTACGTAAAGATTTCAATTTACCTGAAGATATTTTTATCTTCTTGTAAGAGAGGCCCGCCCCTGACGGTCCAGGCATACCATCATCCAAAGGGTCCTCCTGCTTTCTCTTAAGTGCACCATCAACGTTTGAAAGATTTTCGGAATCTTCAAAACAAATGTTGGCAACTAAAACAGGATTTCGTTTAATTTTACTGATCATGCAAAATTTGTAAGTATAAAAAATTTTGAAAAAATACAATACAATACACTACTTACCAAGTTTATCGTATGCCTTATACATTTCCTTCAACATCCCGATGTTCCTAGCGTTAGATGGTAGACACTCTACCACCGCTTGGATGGCTATGGGACTACGAATTAGATACAGAGGGTACAACGCAACCGCGTGCACCCCCGCCAGGTAAATGGTAAAAAGCTCCTGTAATACTCCTATTAATTCGTTAACGGAGTATGTAGGTAGCACGTTACTAAACCACTTGTCGGTGTACACCTTACGCGCATCTTCCGACACGATGGTCGCGTATCGCACACACGAACGGACAACCTCGAATAAAGCACTGACCATAGATGCTTCCATTTTTTTTTTTTTTTTTTTTTTTACTTTTTTATCAACGCAAAAAAACTAAGAAAAATTTCTGTAGCTAACCAAAAAAACTAAAGCAACGCCACAGTAAAAACACACTGTTACAAAAATTTAAACAAGTTTAAATAAATGCAAGAAATACACTGTATTTAACTTTCAAGTAAATTGAGGAAGACCTCGAACGAATTGTAACTCGGAAAGTTATTGTAACGTATCAGCAAGATGTGATTCGGCTAAGAGTGTCGGATAAGGACTGATTTTCTTTTACGTTTTCTTCTCTTCCTTAGCTTCTTCTATACTTTCCCCCCTTTGGTGGAAATTTTAGCGAGATTATGATAAAAGTAAAAGGTATACACAGTCAGATAGGTCCATCACTCAAGTCATAGCCTGGGAAACTCTACAGGTATGACGTCAAATATTACTACCAGGGGGACAATCGCGCACTTTCACCGCTGTTTCTTATGGCTCTTCATGTTTTGAAAAAGATTAAAATTATTGCAGCTGAGGGACAATAAATACGTTGCAACTGAGGGACAATTGCATATTTTTTACCGTCGTCACTTCCTCTCTTTTATATTTTAAAAAAGAGTGAGGAAAAACCCTACATTTGTTCGCGAATACTTCTCAAGTGACTAAAAGAAAGACAAAATATAGGTTTGAGCTCGCGTTCAAGCATGTTTTAGCAGGTTTTTCCGTAGCAGTGTATGTGATGAACATAAATGGTGTACTATCTATAGGACATCCTTATGAATCATGTATCGACAAAAAATTTGAGAGGGAGAGTGCAGCAGAAATAAAAATTTTTAGCATTAAAGTATCACTTTTCTATTAGACTGTCAGTCATCTTCACGGTATCGATAACGACGGTTGCATAGGTAACGTTCACCCTGTTCGCAAACGTGTATTTCTTAAAATTTTTAAGTGAAGTAAAACAACACGAGTGATTCAAATTTTACTGCGTTACATCGATCTGTAAAATGGATCTATTCAAACAGAAACAAAAATATTTTTTAACGCGTGATAGTGACAAGCCAGGATCCGATTTCATAAATTTTGATGAAAATACAAGAGACAGTAAAAGCGCTATCATATCAACTGCAAAGGTATTAATGCATTCGTATCCACTTAACAAGACGGCTACGAAAAAAATCGTCGTTGGGCTTCACTATAATACACATCGTCAGTGTTTCGAGCCTTTGTTGCAGTTTTCAAAATGTCAGTTTACAGAAGGTGTAATTATAAATGCATATGTATGAAGCGAACTTAAAGATCATTTTGCTTTTATAAATGATTACTTTACTGATAAAAACACCCGTCAGATGGATCGCATACAAATAGGAAATATCGAGTTGGTATTCACATTATCTTACGGAAAGAAATCAGTTATTTTTGATAAAAATGAATTCAGTGACGGAGAAGATGCTGACAGGAAAAAAAAAAAACGTGCGATTCAACTATTGTTATGCAGCACTGTACATTTTTAGAACTCGCTCAATCTGTCATATGTGTGGATGAAAGACGCCAAATTGAAAGTGTAGCAATGTTAGTTACTAAGTGTAAGGAATTTATAGTGAACGAGTTAACTGTTTTATTAGAAAGTATGACTGAAACGAATAAAACCACTGTATCAAATTTGGAAAAGCTGATAATGGAACACTTTACATTTTTACGAAAAAATGTCAAAGGAAATCTTTACTCTACGATCGATAATTTCTTTTTGGAAAATAATTTTAACATGGTATTTTTAGAGTTAACAACGTATTGTCTAGAGATTTTTTAAAATGACATAAATATTAAATAAAATAGGATGAATAATGTTGTATCATTGTAATATAATATATGTATGAAATATATTTTTTAATTTATTTAAAAAACCCCACCCACCACCCGCTCTTTATACTAACCCTTACGAAGAGCAGTCAAGAATTTTGCAACTATCAAACCCCGTCACGCTTACCAATCGGCACAGTTGGAACTTGGACGCCTTAATTTTTCCTCTCCAAAAAAAAAAAAAATAAATAAAAAATAAAAAAATAAAAAAAATAAAATAAAAAAAAATAAAAAAAAATAAAAAAAATAAAATAAAAAAAAGTTACTGAGCAGGCAGCGTCGGTAATAATATTCAAACCACGCGGGGCCACCGCGCGCCCTCTTCCGCGCATACTGGCTACCCACGCAGGATCACGTGGCCTGCCAAAATAGGACCCTGGCCACGCCCCCGCTCTCGCCGCCAGCCGTATGACATATATCTATGAGAGTGTCTGGAAAATAGTACCCTTACTACTTACTAACTGATTATCCCAAAGCCCTGATTTAGTTTTGAATTCTGCCAATTCGCGCATTATAGTAGGAACATCTAAATTTAATTTTCTTGCTACATCCAAAATTAAGGCTTGCCCATTCAAATCTTTCTCTTGGCTTAAATTTTTGCCTTTGAGATTTGGATCGAGCAAATTAGCAGCAAAATAAATAGGTCTTAATGCCATTTCAGAACGCTTTTTCAATTTTTCAGTCATATGAGTTATTTCTTGTTCACTCAGAAGTGGAAATGGCACTTCAGTGCTTTGTTTTTCAAAGTGAACTTCAAGCTCATGGAAAATTTGGGCAACTTCACTTAGTTTTGACTTTTCTGATTGCACTTTCATGATATAAATAACTATTGGTTTTACATAATTTTTTAATTTATCTATTGCGCTCCAGAATGATTCATCTAAAATTAACAATTTTGTTATAGGTTTTAAAACAGCTCTCGGTTCGATGGAGATTTGTTTTAAATTTTGTTTATTAAAATGTAGACTTTCCAAACATTGTAAAGACGAGCCCCACCGCGTTTTGCCAAAAAGTTTTAGAGAAATTTGAGAAGATATTCCACTTTTTGGGTTTGTTTTGTTTTGCTTTTGAATTTCTAAAATTAGTGAGCTTAAAACATGGGATTTTTTTATCTCTTTTACTATCGATACAGCCGAATTAATAATTTTTTTAGCATTCGGCTGTTCAAGTAAATCTTTAACTAAAAGATGTAAAATGTGTGCAAGACAGCCATGAAAAAAGATCGCTTTATTTTTATACTCCTGTTCTAGTAGAGACCACGCTGCTTGCATTTTTTTCTCGTTGTCTGTGACAATACCCAAAACTTTCTTTATTCCGATCGACTCGATAACGGTAAAAATCTCGCGTGCTATGTAATCCGCTGTTTGTCGATGGGCTTTACTCTCAATCGTTTTAAAAAAAACAGGCTCGGGAGTGGTAACTACAAAATTTATAATGCCCTCGTTGCGAATATTTGACCAACCATCTGTTTGCAAGCCAACTGTCAAAGCCTTTGAGACTTTTTTGTTAACGTCAGTTTAAATTTCACGGTATACTGTATCAAGTAGAGAATGAGATAGTTGGTATCGCGATGGAAGATTAAATGAAGGCCTGAGCTTCGCAAATAATTCCTGCCAATATATATTTTCCGTCAGTTGAAGCGGGACGCTCGATGCGTATATTGCTTTAGCAAGTAATTCGTGACATGCTGTCGTATCATCGAGTAACATAAAATCAAAATATTTCCGGATACCTGACGAAGAATTGGCTACAACTTCGAGTTGACTTGAACTTGCTGTATGCGAAGAAATATCACTTAAAACCTCCGATGGCGTCGAACTAGCCGATGCTTTGGCTCTGTGAGTTTCTGGCTCATCTAAAAATAAAAGATTTAAGAAAACAAAAAATTTATTAAACATATATGTATCAATACATGCATGGAATAATATAAATAAATAATCAAGTACCGCTTTCTTCGCCCAAGGAGCAATCTGATTGAGAAATTAAGGATGAAACATTCCTCTTCAGGTTGACTTTGACGCCCCGTTTTTGTTGCAAATCTTGCTTCACATTTAGCGGGAATTGCTTGCAATTTTCCGCGAGGTGCTTTTCCATTCGCATGACATGTTCAGCATAGTGTATTTTGCAATAATTGCACGAGTAGGATTGAATTTTTTGGTTTGGTTCACGAGGCAAAGGAGTGAAATGTTTTTCAAGAACTTTTGAAATCCCCATGATCTGGAATCGTTCAATTTTATGTGATTACATTATTTCAGAATGTAGGTTATGATTCTTCAATTTTCAAGATTTTTAATTGATACTACTCAATTTCAGTTCGACTTAAAATTAAAATAAGCTCACATTAATTTATGCACAACTATAGCTTAAAATTACATGGGCGTAAACACAAAGCATGCAAATATCTTCTCAGTTGCCAAACCAGGCTCGAGACGAAAGCGCGAAAGAGCGAAAGCGTAAGCGACAAAGCGACTGATGAAATACACATGTGAATTAACCTACCTGATTTTTTTGGACAAGTAACAGTAGCTTTTTCTTTTTCTCAACAGATGGTACCGGAACAAAAAAAAACTTAAAATATTCTTCACTCTCTATATAGATGTAGGTTTGACGGTCATTAAAAATTTTGACCGGTCATGGTAAATTGTCATTGACTGTCAATTTTTTTTTGTCAGGTCAGAGTCATGACCGTCAATTGACCGGTCAATTGTCCGGTCAATTGACCAGCTCACATCACTGCTCCCAGCAGATCACTTATCTCTACTCTTATATAATATATAATTTAGTGATTGTAATAGTAATTGATTGCTACAATTTGTTCAATCATTCTTAATCTGTTCATATCTGTATATTTATCTTTTACAGCTTGAAGAACAAGAAGTGTCTTGTATAAATGATCATAATTTTGGAGATTATTATATTCAATACTAATCATTTATCAAAGATAAGAATAATATTGTCTTATATAATATATTGTAAACAAAATGTAGCTATTTGGCACGATTTCCGTACATTTCTTTGCTGTTTATGCTCGAAATTTATAGTATTATGATTATTTTTTAAAAAGTATTATTATGTTTTTCTTGATGTGTACACGGTTGAAAATTTTTCAGAAAAACTTTATAAAATGTCATTAATTTGTATTATTGTATTATTAAACTTTTTATTAATTCTGTAGATTAAGTATACCTTTATATCGTAAGAGTTTATAAAATTTAATAAAATTCTTAGTAAATTTAATAACTTTTTTAACAGGGTACCATTAATTCGTATTGCAGTATAAGTATTTATATCAATAATATACGTTTCATTTGGTGCATCTTAATATTTTTGTTCTCCTGTAAGCACCACGTTTACAATACCTTTTCTAGATTATTTATTCATTTAATTATATACTAAAGGGACCGTAGGTGGACCTCATTACAGATCAAATAACAAAAGTTTGTTGCCAAGCTCAGCACGTACAACAGTGTCCTACAATGAAGATGCATGCTTCAGTTAATTATAGATAAACTATGTATATATAATATGTATAGTATAAATAAAGATGTATGTATAATAGTCTGTAACAATCATAACGTAAGTAAATGTTTAGAAGTGTATAAATAATTTATTGTTAAAAACTCTGTGAAAATAATAAAATCAGTTGACTATCAATTATATAATGTAGCTTTAGTCCTATTTTTTGGTTTATTTTGCTTTCCCTTCAAGATACGACGTGATTATTTTTAAACTAAGTTTTGAAAAGTGTAAAAATTTTAAGCGATTTGTACATAAATGTTTCAAACATCTTTGACTAAAATTTTTCATTGTTTTACTATTGCATCTTATGACTTAAGCGTCTTAGTACACACATCTCTAATAGTTAATAATTAAGCATTAGCGTTGTTCGCATATGAGGCAAACTTTGTTTCGAAGTACAACATCCTACTTACAAAAATCACGTGAATTGTCACGTAAGAAATCACGTGATTTATACTGTGATTAATCACACAATGCATCACATGATATTTTCGAGCAAAATGTCACGCTACACATCATGAAAAAGTCACGTGAGAAAACACGTTATTTTCGTTAAATTTACGTAATAAAAAATATTATATTGTAATAAGTATTACAATTATCAAAATTATGATAATGATGAAGATAGAGATGATTGCACTAGTAGTTATAGTTTTTATAACGATTGTTATAATAATAATGAAAATTGAGTGATGTTTATGGTCGTGACGATTACAGTAACGAGTATGATAATCAAGATGACTATAATAACAATTAAGATGGTAGTGATTACGATCAGGATGAATTATTTAGGCTATTGACATGATTATGATAATAATTAAGAAAACAAATGCAATGACTGTCATATTAATAACGATAATAATTGTTGTGATAAAGATGATGTTAACTATGACGATAATTACGCCCAATAAAAAAAACCATATGGAGTGATATGGATTTTTAGTATCGGGCGATGATTATCATGGCGATTAGAACAATAATACTATTGATAATTTCTATAATTATAATTATAATCATTGCAATCATAAACATTATCATGGTCATTGTACGCCCACGCGTGTATGTGTGTGCATTTCAGTCTTAATAAATATTGTAATAGACATAACATTTATTTCAATCATAAACACAATCATCATTATCATTGTGATTCGTTCAATTGCATTCATCTCATTCATTAGAATAACTATTATTAGGGGTAAGTGTACCTATCTCCGTGCTCTGCCCTATTACCGTGGATTTTGAAAAACTGATGATTACTTGCTCAAAATAAGAAATGTTTCATATGAAATAATTTTTCAATTTTAATAATCTAAAATGACGTTAATGTAGATGCAATTCAAACAGAAATATTTGTGTATATTTTGAGTAAATAATTATTTTTCACGGTATTCGGTACAACGCACTCATTAACTGATTGTGTACGTATTTCCGCGGTGAGCGTACGTAAACATAACCCTATACTTACAGATCGCACGACAGTTAACACGTAAACAATTAGTAGGTAAACACGTCGATCTAACGTAACCAAGATGAAGAAAACTAAAAAAGGCAAGAGAGGCAAGAAAGGCAAGAAATCGATCGAAATAAAGAAAAACAAAAAGTGTTACTCTCCAGAGACATTAAAATTAGCTTTGAAAAGTATCTATTCTGGAAAATCTATTGCTGAGTGCTCAAAAATGTATAAGATTCCTACTAAATAAATAAGCAAGTACAAAAAAAAGTAATATTTTTTTAAAACAATAAATAAGTCATGTAGAAAATGTAGGTGAAATTTGCAATTTTTTTTTATATTCCGCAAATACAACTTTCTTCATCCGCGGTAATACGTACACGGTAATGTGTACACAACCACGGTAATACCAGCATACCGTTTTTATTTGTTTTAAAAATATTCTACTGCAGTTTTAGCTTCATAAAATTTTTTTTAATATTCCGTAAGGGATTATGTAAGATTAAAAAAAAAAAATATTTCAAAAAATTTTAGTATACCATTTTTTATGGTGCATTTAAGTTGGAATTTCCAGTAGGTGCCACGGAGATAGGTACACTTACCCTTACTATAAAAAAATCATAGTAATCAGTATCTTCATAATTTTATAATTATCATAATCGTTATTATCATTATCATACTCATTTCAATTATAAAAAGAATGAGCATGTTCATCATCATCATAACTTTTGTTACCACCGTCGTAACTGTAGAAATTATTATAATTATTATTATTATTACTATTATTATTTTTTTATTATTATAAATATTTTTATCATCACAATAATTCAAAAATCAGAATAATCATAATCATCACGTAATTATTTTAATGATGATTATAGTCTTAATTACGTACATGTATCTTAATAATCCTGGTTTTGAACGGTAATAATTGTATTTACAAGTAGAATCGTACTTATCTTAGTCATGATAATCATTGTCATAATTTTGATAATTGTAGTACTTATTACAATATAATGTTTTTCTTACGTTAATTTAAAGAAAATCACGTGATTTATCACGTGACTTTTTGCTCGAAAATATCATGCTATGCATCGTGTGATTGATCACAGTTTAAATCACTAGATTTTTTATGTGACAATTCACGTGATTTTCGTACCATAATAATTAATTATATAATTATCCTTAAAATAATGTAAGACGCTGTACTACATTATTTTTAAATATTATATATCAAATTTAATGAACTTAAACTAATTATAACTTAAACTGAAGTGTATGATTATTTTGTACTTTTACATTTGTTATGACACAAAAAACCCAAAAAAGACACTCTGGAATATAGAAACATCATTCTTTAACATGTATTAACTAGATTTTTAAACTACACACAACATGTAATTTATAGTACATTATATTACAAGGAACAACTTCTCCGCTCCGGCGGTGAAGTTGCCCCTCGAGGCGAAGCCGAGGGGTAAACCGCCGGAACGCATTATTAAGTGACGTTCCGTGTAATGTGTACTGTTTTTCCTGCAGCTTCGGCCGAAAATTTGTGGTTCATTAACAATCAGAAAATAATAAGCTTCAGTAGTGGTAGGTTATGTTTAGGGCAAAATTAAAGAGCCTGTATTATCCAATAACATTTACGACCCAAGTGAAGCGAGGGTTGTTGGTTAGTGGATGTTAACAGGCCCGAAATGCGAAAAAGTCGGTCAAAACAATTTAATTTAATTCAAAATCCTTTAAATTTTATGAGGTACTAAATGATATCGTATAAATATTATTTTTGCTTATCAACAGTATTTAATCATTTATACGCTAATATGATTATTTCTTTGACTCTCGGCATTGGTTGCTGCAAAAGTCAAGAGTTAGATTTTGATGAGATTTTTTAACAATCATCTTATGATTGTTTCTATATTCAGATTTAGGTTAGAAATTTACTACGTTACACATTACCGAAAGAAATAACATGTATTGCACGACAAATTTATAATCACACTTGAGTTCGACACGTGCTCCAAATTTTCTCGCAGCTTGAAAAAAAATTAATAAACGCTGCGTTGGTAAATACTTAATACTAATGAACATTTGCACTGATGCTCACTCTCTCTACCTCTCTCTCACGCAAAGAAAAGTAAGGAGCAGGAAGCTTTTCTCCCGACCCCTCTATGCGATATAAATGTCGCATCGATAGGGAAGGAATATCGGCTTTCGTCCCTATTTACAGCCACCGAAACTCGAACTTTCGGGGGAGGTAGTAAGAAAAATATTTATTGTGATTGGTGAACTGATTGCAGCTTCTAAATATAAAATAGAGATTACCTCATTTGCTATGTTTGTTTGTACTATCCGATATTCTCAAAAATAGAAAAAAACCACGTGGTTTCACCACGTACAAAAACCTTGTGGTAAACCACTTAGTTTTATATCATAAACCACGTGGTTTTCTCTAAAAATATCACATGTTTTTTAAAAAACCACATAGTCGTAATAAAACCACGTGATTTTTAGAACCCTGTGTTAATTTGAAACAAAACCACGTGATTTACGATATAAAACCACGTGGCTTACCACATGGTTTTTCCACGTAGTGAAACCACGTAATTTTTTTTAACAGAGGAACAGAAATCGCTCAGAAAACTGTTTGGAAAAGTATTTATTACGATAGTATATAACAAGACAAGATAAAAATTAATCAATAGAACTAGGAAGAAGAAGGTAATATTTGTGAAAACTATTGAGCTTCTTGGTGAAAAAACCACGTGGTATTACAAAACCACCTGGTTTTAAAAACCATGTGGCATTTTAAGACAAAAACTACGTGGTAAAACTATATGGTTTACCACGTGGTAAAACCTCGTGGTTATTTTCAATAGAGGTAAAGTATAGGTAAAATCCGTGAACGAAAAGTAGTTGTAAAATCGATTACTAGATTTATTGTTGACGAACGTGTTAAAAGACACGAAACAATATAAAATGTACATTAATAACATGTTAATTATCAATTAGGTAACCAAGATGGTAGATATTATTCACGAAATGATGAAATAATAAACATAAGTTTCAGATGAACCTTACAAGGAAGTAAATTCTTTTCCAAATGTCTAATCCACTCTGGCCAAGTCGGTAAGACACTCGACTACGATTCCTCCGGACCAGGTTCAAAACCCATAACTGGAGCAAACAGATGCTTTTTTTTTACTACCAACATTAGCTTTTCTAACAGCTTTTGGGCAGAAAAAAATTTAAAATTACATGGGTTACAATTTATACTTTTTTATTTTTTGTTGCCGAAAATCTTGCTTAATATCGTGTATCAAAGGGCCCCCCCATTTTAGGAACCCGAACGACCCTGCCGCCATGCCTATAGTTATTTCTGCTGCCACCCACGCGTATTCCTTCCAATCGGATAATTTGCTTTGTGTCTGCAAGAGTTCGCGCACGCGTTGGACTATGTCCACTAATTTTGTGCCAGTTATTATTTATTAATTTATTACCCCTGCATCTATAACTTTCAATATTTCGTGCTCTGTATGCTCGCATTGTACGTGTATTTTTTCCTCCACTGTGGTACTGAACGCGTGCTGGTTTCTTGCATGTAGTCGCGTCCAATAAGTGCCGTTTAATCTGGCTAGTATAGTTGGGCATTCCTCTGGATTTTTTATTGTGTAACCCAAAATTAATTTTATTTCGCAAGGATGGTCTTCTCCTATCTCATGTGCCGGTTCCATCAGTGTACAAATGCGTGTTCGTCCTATTTTCTTGCATTTTTCAACCGTTCGCTGTGATATTGGTGCGAACCTTTTTGCGCTCATGCTGACTGCCACGTACTCGTGTGTTGGTTGTAGATATGCCACGATGTTTGTTGTATTGAACCCTTTCTGTTCTACTGGTAGCGGTGATATTCTGAGAAGATAAAAAAAAATCCTCTCTTGTTACTAAGGGTATCTCTATGTAAAATACTATTTTCCCATTAAATGCTACGGTTGCTATCTCCAACGCTTCTCTGATATCTTTCCCTGTTGTTGCATTATTCTCTTCTGGGAGTTTAAGGTCCGATCTTAGCTGTCCTGCTAATATTTTAGCCTCCGATGTAGCTATCGATGCTTCCTCCGGTAAGTGTATCACGCCCTGACTTGCCAAATATATTATATCGGCCGTTTTCCTATATTTTTCTGAGAGTTCGTTGGCTATTTGTTGAAATTCCTTTACCGTATTTGATACTTTGTCTTCTCCTGTTATTAGGTCTGCAGATATTTCTAAACCTTCTTCCGTTATTGTTCCCACTTTTTCTTCAAATTTTTTAATATTTTGTATCTCTTTTTCATGATTACGGAACGTTCTAACTGTTATTTGTTCCGCTAAATATTTATTAGAACGAAGTTCTTTATATAGCGTTACTCAGGAGGCTGGAATTTTAAAACCGGCAGATTTTTTTTTTTGAAACAAAAATGGTTTATCCAGAGTCACTTCCTCCCAAGTTTCCCCCCTTACCCCGCCCTCCTCACCTACTGTTCTCTATTCACTTCCCCTCTCCCCACTACATATGTATATCTGCCAACCGTGCCGTGTTACTCTTCTGCACACCTTTACCCGCCATTCCCCCTCACACTCCCAAGCAATCAAGCAATGAATTTTCAAACGAATTTTGATTTTATTTCTCCTCAAAGATTTACATTTTACTTTGAATTTTTTTCTTTTACAATTCAAAAAAAAAAAAAAAAAAAAAAATACTTTCCAATAACGAGATTTGAACCCTCGACCTCATGCATACAAGTCGAGGTACCTTACCCACTCTGCTACGAGCGCTGCCGACTATAGAAACTCAGTTTCTTGTACTTATCGTGTGGTTCGTAACTATAATATTCCATTTTTATACGCATTCACTGATAATACATTCAATTCATGATAAATTATGTATTTGTTTTTTAAATAATACATCTAAATAATAAATCAAAAAAAAAAAAAAAAAAAAAAGAAAAAAAAATGTAGAATAGAGTTGAAGAACGTATCAATAGTTTTTAAACGCGCTTATTTTAAATTCGACAAACAAATTATGTTACAATATTACATAAATAAAGTAATTCATTACATCAATCATAAATAAATTATGTAAGATCATTATATAAAAATATTTGAGTTTCATATCATTTTAATGGTTTTTAAGGGCACTTATTTTAAATTTGATAAACAAATACTTACACAATGTCATTGAGTAATTATATAAAAATAAAACAAAAATTGTATTAATGGGCTTTAAAATCGCAAAAAAATAAGTGAAAAAAAAAATTTTTTGTTAAAATTAATAAAATGAAACATGAAAATAATATGGAATAAAATTACAAAAGACATGAATAAATACAATGGAATGAAAAAAAATGAAATAAAAAAGGGAATGAAAAAAAAAAGATTAAATATGAAAATAGAAAAAAAAATTAAATTAAGGAAATACAAAAAAATGAAAATAAATGTAATAAAATAAAATATGAAAAGAAATAAAGAAAAAAACAAAACAAGAAATTAAAAGAAAAAAAAACAAATGAATAAATTATAAAGGAAATTAAAACAACAAACCAGGGGGTATTAATGGGTCATGGGACCCACGGTAAGAACAAAGTTCTTCAAACATGAGATGGGTATGGACACAATTTCTCAGGTAACAAGGGGTTCGCCAGACCCACAGGAAGAACGAAGCTCTGTAAACATTAGTACTGCATTCATGTTGTTTACTAAAACAAAAACTTGAAAAACGAATGAAAAAAAAAAAAAACAATAAGTAGTTTAGTACTCACGATGGTTGAACTTCGTGAGAAAGTCGTGCAAAAAAAACAATAAGAAGTTTAGTACTCACGATGGTTGAACTTCGTGAGTACTGTATTTATGCACGACTTTCTCACGAAGTTTAACCATCGTGAGTACTAAACTACTTATTGTTTTTTTTTTTTTATTCGTTTTTCAAGTTTTTGTTTTAGTAAACAACATGAATGCAGTACTAATGTTTACAGAGCTTCGTTCTTCCTGTGGGTCTGGCGAACCCCTTGTTACCTGAGAAATTGTGTCCATACCCATCTCATGTTTGAAGAACTTTGTTTTTACCGTGGGTCCCATGACCCATTAATACCCCCTGGTTTGTTGTTTTAATTTCCTTTATAATCTTTTCATTTGTTTTTGTTTTTTTTTATGTTGATTGTGGTAGTTGATGTTGAGGCTATTAATTTTAGTATTTTTTTCTTTTTTCGCTACTGTTAATTGCCCCTTAATTACTTGCGCGGCTGCAGTTTGACTAAGAATTTCTTGGGGGACTACCGCTCTGTATGCCTCTTGCATTTTTCTTTCACTTTTAGAACCTCGTACGTGGCCCGACTTATATGTCTTATGCATTCTCTTTTCTTTCTTAATGTTACCGTGCACTTCCAGCTTGCTTGCATCTGCGCCCGTAAAAATTGTTCCGATTCTACAATTAACTGGCTCCAATCTACGTACCATATGACTTTCCACGTTGATGTGGCTGATTGGATTGGGCCCAGCTTTTCTACAATCATCTCCGGATTTTTTTTGATGAATTCTACCTCCCTTAGTTGTTTATTTCCCTGTGTGGCCTCTGCCCTAAAACAAAACAACAACAAAAATGGATACTTTTCTATATGATTCTTGCGTTCCTTCTCTTTATGTACATTTTCTTTTACATGTGGATACAAGTTTATACACCCGGGTGATTTGTCCCTATTCAGTGATTAGGACTATTCAATAATTCGCGTTTGCGTAATTGCTTTGAGCTGCGAGTGTGGTTTTCCCTTTACATGTGGATTTCCCTATGCGCTATTAAGTGTTAACTCAATTTATATATTGGTATGTACATATACATGCTATTACGCTTGCTCATGCATATGTTCGGGTGCGACTTTCCCTTGCTGAGCCTTATCTAATGCCGTTTAATTTTCGTGTCTTTCGTCACTTCATTTCTTATGCCCTTTCTTCTATGTGTATTACAAGTTCGTACATACTAGGCTACGTTACACGCATTCACTTATTCGGTTAATTCCCAGCGGAGGCGAGTGTGGATATGAGAGGGAGAAGAAAAAAGGGGAAAATTTTATTATTTATATTATAAACCTCTGTTTCCCGACGCTGTGTGCTACGTTATTTTTATATTTTCCTTATCTCCATTTCCTTCAAGTGACTCGCCTAAAGTGGGAAAGGACTGACATAGGTGTACGAATCTGCGTTTGCTTTTTCTCAACGTTGCTGCTAAGTCAGTGTATTCTACGTCTCCTTACGTGCACGATCTCTGCAATTAACTTCGACAGTCATGGCCGGTTTCAATCAATTTTTTGATCGCCTTATTGGGTTTGTCCGGTTGCTTTTAGATGACTCGCGATCCACGCGCTTCGTTGTAGCTGGTGGTGGTGCGTGTGGGTTACTGTTAGGGGCTGTTCTCCACGAGGAAGCCGCGTGCGCCGTGCCAGGTTGCCAAAGCGTAAGTATGAAAGCGAAGTTTTTTTTTTGTTTTGTTTTTTTTTTGTTTTTTTTTCAAGTGTTTCATTTATTGGGTTGTAGGTTACGCGACTGTATGCGTGCCAAGATGTCCTCGCTGTAGGACGGCCCCCTGGGCAAAGCATTGTTGTGCTCAGCGGGCTGACCGCGCTAGCGCCAATATATTGTGGGCAGCATGGTTCGGTAAGTGCTCTTGGCTTTCGTCATATTTTTTCTTCTTATGGCTTCTTTATTTTTCCTAATGCAATTCTTTTTTTTTTTACTTTTTTTTTTTTTTTATTATTTAGCTTGGGGTGCGACTGATAGTCGATTCCTACGCCTTCTTCGGTGTCCCGGTTCCTCTACTGTTACCGCGGTGGCCTTCCGACGCGTTGCCACTGCCAACCTAGCACTACCCCTATCGAGGAGGGGTAGGGTCCTGCGAGGTGGGATGCCCTTCGGGGTCTCCATTCCTCGTGATTGTGCGGGAGGAGGAGAAGGCGCCTGTCCCCTATTTTACTGGGAAGTTGTTGTGGCTGCACTGCCCCACCTTGGTAGAGGGGGGGCTTCCTACTCTCTGGCCGTCGGCTGTAGCTGTCACGGTACCATCCTGGTGCTAGTGGTGGACGTCACCCTGGAAGGCGCCGCCAACTATCCTCTCGATCACCATCCGGTTATCCTGGTAATTTTCTTTTTTTTTTATTTCTTGTTCCTTATTTCAATTTGTTTATTTATTTCTTTATTTAATTCGTCTTTTCCTTCTTTTTTTTGCTATTAGGTGCAACGTTCTGCCAGTGGATGTCTCGTCCCTTCCAAGCTGATCGCTGCTACCACTGATTCTCAGCCCAGCGTCGTCGACTGCCTTCAGCGGTTGCAAACACTGCAGCTGATGGAGGGATCTAACGGGAGTTCTCGAAGGAGTGGTTTGGGTCGTGGGCGGCGGCGAAAAAAAGTGGGGGTCAGCCACTCGTGTGGTTTTCGTAGGGGCTGTGGCTCCCATTAGTTTAAATGAGGAAAAATAAAAAAAATATTTTTTTTCAAATACAGTGTTTTCATCCTTTTATTATTTTCCTTTCATATTCCGCACTTGTGGTGTTTTTTTTGCATCGCGTACACGCGCATCCATATATATATGTAAATACACACATACACATATATATACATATATAACGCGTTTTGAGAGAAAACCACACGTGTAACCCTCCCGTTGTCGTTAAAGTTTTGTATAACTAGTAAGCGTTAAACTCGGTGACGAAAAATTTTAATTTCTTGTTTCGTGTATTAAAGAGAAAGAGAAAAAAAAGGGAAGAGGAAGAAAAGGAAAAAAAAATTTGTGGCCCGTCCGGGGGCCGCGAAAATTTTGGCGAACCCTAATTATTTTGACTGTTGGTTTCCACTAACTATTTTATACGTACTGATGCCTCAACCCAAAAATTGTATATTTGCCTGTAGGTACCCACGTGAGCCTGGATCGTTTGAGTCCCGTCCCTGAAGCTACATCCCTGTGTTAAACATGCGTATGGGCTTCGGCGACTGCGTGAGTCACGCTTACTGTTGAGCCCGCTTGGTTTTCTTTGCTTCCTTCTTTTCTCGCACCATATCTCTTTGATTTAGACTCCTTATTATCCTTGTGTTGCATTTTTAAGAAGCATGCTTTCTTGATTTTGTCGACATACACCACTCTTACTTCGTCATTCCTCTGCAACTTTACATCATGACTCTTATAATTAATCCCTGTTATTTCGTATGGGCCTTTGTACTGGCAATCATATTTCCCTTTCGACGGCTCTTTTAATATGTACGCCATTTCTCCTTCCATGAAAAATTTGGTGTTAAGTTTCCTATCGTAGTAATATTTGGATCTACACTTGCTTTGTACCTGTTTCAGCGCTGCTATTGTTCGCATTTGTGTGAGGGTATCTGTGATTTGCTCAAAGTATTTGCTATACGTTTGATCTGTTTCTACCCGTTTAAAGCTCGAGGGGATACGTGCTCTCTGCCCGAAGAGTAACTCGTACGGAGTGTATCCTGTGCTCTCATGCTCGGATGTATTATATGCGAGCATGCATAAAGGTATTAATTCATCTCATTTTTCGTTTTTGTCGACGTACGCCTTGAGATACTCGCATAGCACATGGTGCATCCTTTCTATTGCTCCATTACTCTGTGGGTGGAATGCTGTGCTGCCAATTTTATCGATTTTGAACAATCTTGCGAACTTTTCCATTGTTCTGTTCATAAAGTGTGTCCCCCTGTCTGATAATAATTTTTCTGGGGCTCCAAAATATGCCATAAAGTAGTTTAAGAGAGCTTTTACCGTCTCTTGCGCCGTTGCTCGCTGTACCGGCGCTAATACTATGTATTTTGTCAGCCAGTCCTGGATTGACAATATATGCGTATTACCATGGTCTGAAGGCTTATTTATTGGTCCATCAAAATCTATTGAAATTTTCTCAAATGGTCTGCTCGGTGTGTCAGTAATAAGCATCGCCTGTTTGGTTTTTACTCTTACCAGTTTTTTCGTTTGGCACGATTTGCATCCCACCACAAATTGCCTAACTTTGGATCTCATGTTTCTCCAGTAAAAGTCCTTTGCTATTCTATTATAAGTTTTATTGATCCCTCTATGTCCTCCCACTGTTGACTCATGGTGTTCTTTAATAACTTTGAATCGTTGATCTACCGGTGGCACAACAAGCGTGTTTGTGTACAGAGTAATTATAATATTCATTTCCTTGAAAATTTCCTCTAGCTGCTCGATCAAATACATCCATTGGTTTATGTCTAGAATCACAACGTCCCTTATTATTCCAATGTTTTTTAAACTATTGCTCCTCACTAATCTCTGGAGTGATTTTAAGCCTGTCTTGATATCTGTTCTTAACGCCCTGTCATCGAAGTGTTTTTTCACGTACATGCGCATGACCGATACTTTCCTTCTTCTAGAAAGCATGGCATTTCCGACTGCCCTCACTTCGTGATTCATCATTATTGGATCAATGTATCCCCGCTTGTGGAGCGCGTTAATTGTCTCCGTATCCGGGACGTTTTCCACCACTGTACAGAAGGCTAGATTGTCTAGGTATCTGAAGGGGTGATCTTCTACTTTCTTTACTTTTTGAAACGGAGGGGGGTTTGATCCATCGCCTGGGACCCATGGTGGCTTATCACGCGGTAGTCGGGTCCTGCATACCCTATATTTATCTAGCGCGCTTAAGTTCTTCAGATCACTCCCCTCCTTAGGATCGCTTTCGCTTCCCTCCACTAGAGCTTGGTTGAGTCCCCTGCTCTCTTCTTCGTTTTCCGAGGCTATTGTCGATGTGCTATCGGAATCAGGTAGTGGTGAAGGGTCGGGTGGTGGTGTATCCCTGTCCTTGTGTACCTTCTCTGTAGCGCTCTCTCCCTTTTTTTGTGCGAAATTTTTACTGCTCGTATGTCTCTCTCCTTTTCCTGAGTCATCATTAGAGCTCTCCCCGTTGCTCATACGTCTTACATCACTATCTCCTGTTCCAGTCCTTCTTCGCTCTTGCCCTGCTCACTAGTGCTGACTCTAGCATCGTTCAAATCTTTCCTGCTAGCTGAGCCCTTTTCACTATTTTCTTCGTGGTCTGTTGTCAGATGGTTGCCTCCATCGTATTCTATCAAAGCCTGATAATGATCATTTTTGAGGCGTATGTGTTTAAATGTTTCCCCTTTTTTTCCTATAAAATGTTGAGAGATTGTTCTTTCTCTTGATAATTGAAAGTGGATACATATGTTTACTTTATGTATTTGAGAAAATACAAAGGCGCATTCCCCTTTCCCAAACAAGTGGCTCTCATTTAAGATATTTTTTGTGCCCTCTGGGTCTTTACATTTATTTATCCATTCCGAGCTAAGGAGCGTTTTTCTCAGTCTGTCCTGTGACATTTCCAATCCATATAAAAGTATGAGGCAATGAAAGAGACAGCTTCCGTCCCGGGGTACATCGACTAACGTGAGCCTCTTATTCGGCTCTGCGCAAGAATCTCCACATTCACGAGTCTCCCTATCTCCTCCTTCGCTCATTTCGACCGATGTTGCATAACTTTCCCTTAACTCATTTGTTGGTGGCAAATCGTCCCTAAATTTCGTGTTCTCATTTCCTTTTTGGTTTTTGCTGTCCATTAAACTTTCTAATTTTTCTACTCTGTCATTTTCATCTTTCCATAGGTCTATTCTTAATCCTTGCTTACCTTCAACCGCTTGTTTTTTAACGTCAATTAGGACTTTTGCCCGAAATCCGTCACCAAGGCCGTCTATTAGGTCGTAAAGGTGTGCGTCATGTCGGATCGCGCCGTTTACACGTTCAGTATTATTATATATGTTGGTGCCGTCAGTGAGCGGCCTATTCATCGTATGCTCGTCCCGTGCTAGCTCCTCTTCGCTCTCTTTTTCCTTTGGTTCGCTTCATGCTTGGTCGGCTCTCTCCATCACTTCGACCTCCCTGCTTTCGAAAACGCCTTTCTCCGTGATCTCGGTCTTTTCTGCTGTTTCGTCTGTTTCCGTCAGCTTTCGGATATCGCTTGCTTCTTCTTTGCCTCTCTTTTTCTCCGCCGCTTCGGCTGCTAGGCTTGCTTGTATCAGCTGCCAACCTCAATCATCAAGTTTTGGACTATGGTTTTCTGAATCATCATTTGTTATTATTGGTGTCCCACAGTTTGCAATTATAATATCTCCTGACGGACTTTCGTTGTGTTCTGTGATAGAGAACGGTGCTTGCTTCCTTGTAAGTGTGTCTAATTGACGCTTATGAGTTTTCCATTCTTTTGGTCCAATTTCGTTTTTCTCGATCGCTGGTGTGCTCGTCGATTTTATTCTCTGTTGCATTCGGTCCTCCCTTCACATATAGGCTAATTTTTCGTTCATCGGCCCTTGCGAAATAATTTCGTCTGTTGCTTCCGTGTCTTTTTCCGTTTTTAAATCGCTAAATATAATGTTCTTCCTTGGGCGACTTCGTTTTTTCACGGTTTTCCTCATCTTGCTTAATTTTTCGCTTATTCCCACTTTTCCCTCGGATTCGAAGTCTCTGTCGCCGTCGGCTTGTCCGTCTGTTCTTATATTGCGCACATTTCCATTCCATCCACCGAAATTTTGTTTCTTTTTTTGTACTTTTTCATCTGAATCCGGATAGATAATTTTTCTTTTTTTTGTGTTCCCTTGAATGCGCTTATTACGGGTCGCTTGCGTCTTAAAGATGCGCGACGGAGGTCCATCGCTATCGGCCAGTCCTTCTTTCTCTTGTTTGTCTGCCAGTTGATATAGCTTTTGGCGTGGCCGTTCAGGATTCTCTTCTCCCTCCTGTAGTATTGGGTTACGCAATAATGCGTCGGGTGGTCTGTTGTTTATGCCCAGATGGTATATAACTTCAAACTCATATCCTCTCAGTTCCGCTTTGAGCCTGATAAAACGAATGTCTGGTTTCTTAGACGAGTGAAAGTGTTCAAGCGGCTCGTGGTCTGTGACCACCGTAAACTTGCGTCCATATAGATATGGTCTCAATTGCTCTTTAGCAAATACGATCGCCAATAATTCCTTATCGTATGTCGGGTAGCGGAGTTCGCTCCCTTTAAGGCAGCAGGACGCGTACTCGCACGGTCTATCTTTTCCGATTTCTCTCTGACTAAGGATCGCTCCGATTGCGTAATCTGATGCGTCCGTTGTGACGATAAAGGGTTATTCTAAATCCGGGGCGATGAGTACAGGTCCACTGTACAGTGTATGCACGAGGGTATTGAACGCCTGTTCCTCCTCCTCTCCCCATTTAAATGCGGTGTCCGCTTTTAAAAGTCTTGAAAGAGGTTGGGCGATTTGTGCATAGTTTTTAATGAACCGCCTGTAGGAGCCTACGAATCCTAAAAATTGTTTTACTTTCTTTGCGTTTGTCGGTCGAGGGTAATTTCTGACCGCTTCGAGTTTCTTTGGGTCAGTCATTATCTGCCCATTGCCTACAATATGACCGAGCACTTTCGCCTCTCTTTTCAAGAATTGACATTTCTTGGGCTCGATCGTGAGGTTTGCAGCTGCGAGCCATTTTTGCAATTTCGTAAACCATCTTGCGTGTTCTTCTAGATCGGGGGCAAAGACCATTATATCATCAAGATACACTTCTATTTCACGGCCTTGTAACCCCGCGAGTGCTAATGCAATCGCCCTCAGAAAAGTGCTTGGCGAGTTCTTGCACCCCATTGGCATTCTCTTGTATTGGTAATGCCTGTCTGGGCCTGAAAATGCCGTCTTGTGTGCGTCGTCTTTGTGTATTTCTACCTGAAAGAATCCTGATTTGAGGTCCACTACCGTGATGTACCGTGCTAAGGCTAGGTTTTCCAAGATATCGCTCTGAAACGGTAGCGGGTAACATGAGCCCACTGTAACCTCGTTAAGTAGTCGGAAATCTGTGACTACCCTCACCCTTTTTTCATTGTTCGGCCCTGATTGCTTAGCCACTATCCAGGTGTTTGAGCTATATGGCGAGGTGGAGGGTTCAATTATCCCTTGTTCAAGCATTTTCTTTATTTCGATTTTCATCTGATCCCTTATCGCCGGTGGATATCTAAATCTTTTCGCCACGATGGGTTTGTCTGATGTTGTAATAATCCGATGCTTCAGCAGGTGTGTTGCCTTGAGGGGTTCCCCGTCGAGGCCAAATACGTAAGCGTTTGACTCGATTAGTTTTCTCACGTGCTCTTTTTCTTCCTTGTTGCAACCAGCTGTGTCTACGAGTTGCATTATCTTGTCCACCCGTTTTTGTTTCTCTAGCTCCCCTTCGTTTATTGTAAAAATTTCAATTTTTTTCTTGTCATCTCTTTTTTCTTTATTAAATAATCTTATCATTGCTTCCTCCAAGCTTTCGACGTCGTCCCCTTCGACGTCTTCTGCACGCTTCCGGTAAATTTCCTCATATTCTAGCAGCTCTACTTCCGGAACAGGCACATATTTTATTTCGTTACTTGTATTAATGCACTCTGCGACTATTTTACCATTAACATTCCTGGCTGTAAGGTTTCCGAATAATATTCCTTCCTCCATTTCTTGGAGGGGTATCCAGCCATTTTCTGAATTATTTTTGCTTTCTCTTATTCGCGCATAAATTATTTGCCTCGATCTCGCAGGTATTTTAAAACACTCTGGCCTTTTTCAGTGGTATCTCTATGCTATCCAATTTAATCGTATTCTCGGCGGCGCTTATCTGGCCCCGGTATCGCTTCCTTCCACGTCAATGGTGAAGTCGTGGGGAACTACATGTAATGTGCACTCTAATCCGTGCAACTGAGCCTGTACTGTGCCCAACGTTTTGCGTGCTCCGTGAGTCACGCCGATAATAGCTACTCGATACCTACTGCCTATTAGCATGTCTGTGCTTAGAAAATTAATCTTTACAATCGAAATCTCTGCGCCTGTATCCGCATAAAAAGTCGCCTTTCCATTCTTTAACTGTGGTCCCTGTAACTGGACCGATGGTGGCATATGCCCTGTTCTCGCGAGTTTTATAGTTATCTTGGGAAGCTGCTCTATTTCTTCGTCGCACTCTGAAAGCTTGGGTTCATCACTATCTACATGTGTGTCCAGCGCCTTTGTCCGATTACTTTTCTTGCGGACTTTCCTGCCTTTTCTTGTGCGTTTACCGCTCCTTTGTATCGGAGTGTCATCCTGCTCTGCCGTATTACTTTCTATTTTTTCTTGCACTGTGTAAGTACTCGGACTGTTGTTGTGCGTCTTCTTAGCACCATGGAGTTCGTCTTCTTCTCTACTATCTCTTCCTCCGCCTTTTGCGGCCTCTCTCTCACACATTCTTCCTCACCCGACACACTTTTCTCTATCTCTTTCTCTAGTTGATGCTCGACGCTTGGGGACCACACCGAACATCTTGCGAGTTTAAAGCTACGGGAGGGTCTCTCCTGTTATCCAGAGTGTATGCGCCGCTTTCTCGCTGCTGTGGGCCCCTCTCCTGTGGCAGCCCGTGCCTAACTAGATCCCTATTATAGCCATACCTGCTATCCTGATTTCTATAGCCGTTACCGTAGTGGCTGAATGTGCCCCTGCTATAATTATTGTACGCATCACCGTTGCCACGGTTGTCGTAATAATTATAACCTCTGGAGTTGTAATCATTATACCTGTAATTGTGATTGTTGTTACTATTAAATGGCTCCGTTGGGCCATTGTTATAACCCCTGTCGTAATTATTATAATTATTATTATTGTAGTTATCATTTCTACCCCTGTAGTTATAGGCATTACTGTCAATAGGAGTATTATTTGAGGGTTGGTTACGCCTCTCGTTACGCTGTCTCTCCTCTTCCTCCCTGTCTTGCTTGCGCGAGCGGCAAGTCTCTTGCATAGTGTCCCGGTTTTTGACAATAATTACAATTTCCTCTCAGTTCCCTTCCATTTTCTTTTGAAGCTTTTCTATCACTTATTACCACTAGTAGCTTTCGGCATTCCTCAACTGAATACCCAGTTCGGCCGTCGCAGTATATACAGCGTTTTTCTTTTACTGCTGCTGTTCCTTGTACTCCCTGAGTGTTTTCTGCTGTTTTTCTTCTTTTCTTGCTAGGTTTACGAGTGGTCCCCACTCTGTTGTTGTCTTATTTTATGTGGGCAGTGCGCTTACCGGTATTGCATGCCGTAAACTAAGGTCACTTTCAATTTTCAACGCCTGTATTATTGCTTTCCCTAAAGTTTCCGGGTTAGACCTTGCCATCCTCCAACTAAAAGTTAGAGGTAATCCGTAAATAAACTGTTTTACCGCCTCGGATTCTAGGTTTGCCTTCATCGCCTGTTTTTGAATTGGGGGAAAGTATGGGTTTGAATCGTACAACATTGTTAATCTATTGTATAATTGTTGTACTCGTCCCCCATAGTCATCTATTGCTTCACTATCTTGCTGGGTTATTATTTTCAATTTTGCCATGAGCGAATCTGCATTATTAATACTGCAGTATCTGTTTGAGAGCTCTTTGATGAACTCTTCGACTGTAGTAAACTGCGTCAGTCTCGGGGCAAAATGTTCCACTGCTTTCCCTTTTAGCCTATTTGCGAGGGTGCCCAAAAAAAAGTTCGTTTTCCGGACCTATTGTACGTGCAACCATACGCACCATTCTTTTGAACAGCGGTAGGTTGATTGGGTCACCATCGAAAAACGGGATGTTGTTTGTCATATTGCTGAGCATGGACAGAATGTTGTGTTGCGCATACTGCGATCTGCGTAGGTGGTCGTAATTGCTTGTCTCTTGTTCCTTTTCTATGTATGGGGTCATGGTCGGTATTATGTCACCCCGTCTTCTATCCTTATTCGCGTTAAAATCGACCCGATCTGTATGATAATTAGTTGGTGGTGGTGCCGTTGCCATAAACGCGGCTTTCATCATTTTTTCGAGTTCTTCGTTCGTATCCTTTATTCTATCCCATAGCTGATGGTTGTGTAAGTCGCTTGCCCCGATTTTTCTTGACTCATTGCTTTCGTACTGTGATGCACCGGAAATCGGCAATTCTGGTTTCCCTGGCATGCCCCATTGTATCGGTAGGATATCTACACTATCCGTTCGGGCTCCGCGTGTTTCTTCGGCCCTTCTTATATTGCCCCCAATGGCCCGTTCGCCGGAGATAAGACTCACTTCTTTGTTTGCGGATCCTATGCTTACTCCTACGTCGCGTTGTATGTAGTCGAAGTCCCTATTTGTCGGTGATAAATTTCGGATGGGCCCTGCGGTCGCTGTGAATGGCACGCCTACTTCCTCTGTCTTCTTTAGCTTTGCACTAATTTTTGAAAACAGGCCCATTACTATTGAATTCGTTCTTTTATCGAGGGCGTCTAGTTTCTCGCACCCTTCTGGTTCGAGTTCTAATTCTAACATCTGTTCCGCCATATTTTTCTTTTGCTTTTTATTACGAGGGTCTTGCCTGCACGTGTCGATTATCGTAATATCTAGGCCTTCGTTCTCGCTTCCTGACTAATGGGTAATGCCGCCAAGATGAATAATTTTTTTTCCTACTTTTTTCCTCCTTTTTGTATGTACGTGTCGCGAAACGTATTTTCTTTTTGATTATTAGAAAGCTTATGTATTTTCCTAATTATGGGGCGACGTGTAATTACGTATAGAGCGGCTTAATAATAATCGCGCGAAAAGAATAGTAAGAGGTGAGACAAGAAAGCAAAGGAGCGGCGTGTGTCTTTTACTCGGTTTCTTTTAATTTTGTGCTCTCTCTTTGTTTAGTGATAAACAGGACGAAATATTCTTCTGGGAATATCTGTAGTCTGTTTTTGTGAATAAAAATTATAGTAATGAAAACAGTGATCTATATAGGTGCGGGTTATTATTATTATATAATTATTTTCGAATATTTCCTATATCTGTGCAAGCCCACTAACAAGATCCCTTTTTTTTATGTTTGTTATGCAAAGTTTTATATATTTTGTCCCGCGGTCAGGGAAAATAAAAACGATATAAAAATTTAAACAACTCACTTACCAAGTCAACAGTACCCCCATTGCCAGAATGATTGTGCTAAATATCATCCTTCCCTCGTTACTACTCTCCTTTTTGGCGTTGAGCGTCAGGAATACGGATGTGACTGCAACAAACTGCTACCTTCTTGCTGGTCTTTCTCGAAATTGCTTTGACCTTCTGTTTGTAGACTTCCCGATCGTTGATGTCGAGAATCGCTTGTATGAACAGCTACCCGTTTATCTCTGTCCTGTTTGGGTCCGTTCCGGTACTCAAGTTCGATTTTCGTGGCACTGCACTATGTCTGCTTCTCAGCGGAATTTTTTTTTTGAAACGAGTAAAATAAGCGAGAAAAAAAAAATTTCGACTCTTACCGTACCCCACACTTAGCACCAAAACTGTTACGTAGGATTAAGAAGCTGGTAAGGAAGTGCGTCACGAAAAGAACTCAACTCGTTGGTCAATTACTTATTAGCTTCTTGAAGGCAGAGGCGTGTGTGTGTTTCGCGCGGTGTTTTCTACTTATCGTTCGGTCTCTTGCCTAAAAGACGCTCGAGTGCCCCGATTCGTGTCTCGCAGTGCCTTATATAAGCTCGTTCCCCCTATTGGTGTCCTTTACTAGCGTAAGCTTGTCGTTGCTAGGGTGAGTCAGTGTGATATGCCCAGCATATCGTACGTAACAATATTCATCATCATAAAATAATTTTGCATGTATTTATTTCTATTGACTGCCAGAAATTGGAGCAGTGCCAGTTATACCCACAGTTACCCTAATCAGTTGGTTGGACAAGTTGAAACTTTTCCAAAAATTTTTGTACACTATATCATACAATAAAATACCAAACTTGACATTTTAAAATCGATTTCACGTTTTTGGAATTCAGCAGTTGTATCATTTAAGACCCTTTTGTGCTTTGAATTATATTATAGTATTTTTTTTAATTATAATATTTTAATCATAATGTATAATACATATTTTTTTTTTTTCGATATAACTGTGTGATAGTAAAAAATTTATTATTGGTTTCTGTAAAAATATATAGCTACCGTAGCTAACTGTATAGTTACAGCTTTCACTTTTGTTAAAGGTCAGTTTTTATCAAAATATCACATTTTTTACTACATAAAAAATAATTCCGAAAACGCTGTGTATATAAATTAGTTACAATATTAATCTTTTATACTCGCCTAAAAGAACGTACTGATTACACTAAAATTGTACTTTTCCAAATATCAACACTTCTACAAAATATGGTAATTGATATAACCACAAAAACTGTCATTGCATTATTAGTTCGATGAGGTGAAATCGATCTTTGAGTTACAATGAGTAGTTAGATAACGATATCATAATTGTTATAGTCCTTATTCTATAAATATTATAAAAGTTTTAACAAAGCTTCTGCATTATAAGCATTTTAAATTAAAAAAAATGTTTAATGCAGCTGCTCACTAGATTACGCTTATGATATGAAGTGCTTTGTTATTTTATGAATACTGCCATAAAACATAACCTATGGTGAATAAAAAGATATATGTAGTAGCTGTATCATATACAATGATAAAATTAATTGCTAGGCTCTTTATATTACGTTTGTGTGTTACGAATACACTGAATTTCGTGTATAAAGCGTTATGGAAATAGTTTATTTCTCAAAGCTTTATGAAAACATGCGTATGGGGTCTCGGGAAATCTGACAAAAGGAGAGCTTTCTCATTTATGTGGCAGTGATTTATAATCGGACATTAATTGAACTTCAAATGTCTGTAGATACATACATACATATACATGCTAAAGCATACGCGTGCGCCCACACATTCAAGATGGCCAAGATAATCGAGTGCCACGGAAAAACAGGCGTTTAGAATGTCAACGTCTTCAGCGGCACGGCAGAAAACGTGTCTAGCTAGAGCACAACCTGCTCCAACACTCCAGAGTTATGTGGCCATTGCACTACCCAGCCTCGTGCCGTCAGAGAATTTTTTACTACAAATGTGAGCTAAAAAGACAGCGTTGAGGAGCACAGGCAGCCACAACGGCTTCCTTCTCAGTGGTCATCCCAATGTCATACCCAGAGAGAAGGTATTCTCTAGGCCAACTTTCCCGACAAACGATGAGCGGTTGGTTATCCGGGGAACAACCTGAAGACAAGATATTCTTTGGTCAGCGGCGTACCTCCCTTCATCACTGTCTCCGTAGACAGAAACTTCAGGGGTAAGAGTCAAGCTACCCACAGCCATCTCTTTATCATCAAGAATAATAATAAGGACTAGCTGAAAGTTTCACTACTAGCCATTTTCAATGCCATTATAAGTACTTACGTTCCCTACTTAACCAACAATCTCATCGGTTCTTTTAAGGGCCACCTAAATTAAAACTACCTTGCCAACAAATATATTTTTACTACGATTTCCGGAAGCGATTCGTCGACTAAAAGAGTATATTAACTAAAGACGGCCGCTATTAAACCAAGTCAGTTATTCACTGGCAGTCGTCACGAGCGGAGTTGTTTTTTGAAAGGCTGGCAACCCCAGTGACCAACGACCCTATGTTACCCTCTCGACTCTAAGCATTTAAGCAGAAATCGTTGATCCTTTCCAAAGTCTGCGCTGGGTAAACCTAACAGCTATGAAGGAAAAAAAAACTTGAGCCAACGAGACAGTTTCCAACAAGCATCACGAACCAATCTCCCTATTTTAGATTACCAAAACAACTGAGTCTGCAAAAAAAAGTGCTTTAGACACCGAAGTTTTCGACGTTATACCAGGAAACGTTGGAAAAGATCTCTACAACTAGCTCCAAAGCTTTGGACTTTGTAATTTTTCTCCTGATCAGTCTGGGACTTCAACAGCAAGCTAGAGAAAATCACCTTAAGGTATCCAGGCAGTCAATTGATGTTAACTTCAGTCCAGGAAGTGTTTATTTAAGAAGCTCACCAGTCCTTTCAGGGTCATCAGACATCGAACTACCTTGCCAACAAGTATATTAGAACTTAACAAAGTTGACAGACAACAGCTTTTAGGGGTTACAAAAGTCTTAAGTATGCCAAAAGTCGCAAGAGGGTGAATTGGAAGAAAAACTTTGAATGTATCTAATGAATACAATTTGAGGCGTCTAAAAACTGACGCAGAAAATTTTTTGTCGATTTTGACGCTGACGTTCCAATCTCGATAAATTTTCTATTACGTAGAATTTTCTAAAGAATCTATTACGTGAGAGATCAGCTTTTTATTATACCCTCATAGTGATTTTCTTAAATCTTTTAGATTTTGAAATAAGTAGAAAATGTATTTGTATTTTTGTGGCGATAAAAAAAATGTAGAGAGCATGCTCCAGGACTTTGTTGCTCTGGTAATAAGGTTGTGAGATAAGAGAAAAAAAAAATTTTATTTATATATTTTTTGGGATACTTTATGGGAATTTTATATATTTTTTTAGAGTTTTAAATCTTAACAGCTTCAAAAAATAGCCCTTTTCGTTAATCATACAGGAGAAACTGCAAATCAGCGGCCCCTTGTGGCCAACGATTATTTCATAGCATAAGGAACGCCTGGTACTTTTCAGTATAGTTATATTTTTTTTTATTTTTCACAGCCAAATAAACTGTATGGATGCCCAACAAATAAGTTTTTTATAAGAAGATTTTTGTTCTGACAAGTGTCAGGAATAGATGTAAGATTTCTAATTGGAAACGTTTCACATTACATGTCAACACACTACGGTGTTCCATTTAGTAAGTCTCGGGCAAAGCCCAGACGGGGGGCCGCAAGTACATAAGTACATATACATGCCAAAGCATACGCTTGCGCCCCCACATCCACCCATTCACACTCTCACACCCACACACATTTCTGAGACAAATATCCAATAATTTATTGTCAAATATGTAAGTTCACATTGTTTGCTGAAAAAAGGAAATAATAGTAATTCAATTTTAAAAAACATGTAACTGATAGGAGATATACGGAGAGAAATCTGTACAAAGAACAGACAACTGTAGGTACGTATAGCGGTACAGCTGAGCTATGCTCTGTCTGATTCCGCGTGGTCGAGCAGATACTGTACGGTGACACATATTTTTATTCTGGTACTACGAATTTTTTTTTAAATATTTATAATCAACCGTAGGCTCTGACATGGCTTTCTTTTACACAAGCATAGTGTTTATCAGCCATCGGTGCATCTAAGTCATGACCAGATGTTTATACGCATACACATGAGGGCCAACATAGTCACACCTATGATCACGTAGACGAAGCGTCAGAGAAACAGTTAAATGATCCACGAGAATCAACAGCACAGGAAAAACGGTGAGACTTGAACGGTCACCCATCCAAGTACTAACCGCGCCAAATGTTGCTTAACCTCGGAGATCGACGGAATTGCAACTCTACCGTTGCGCCACCACGACCACTCACACGGAAACAAATCTGTACAAAGGACAGACAACTGCAGGTACATATAGTAGTACAGCTGAGCTCTAAGCTCTGGCTACTTCTGCGTGGTCGAGCAGACACTGTACGGTGATACATACTTTTATTCTGGTAGTATGGATACATTTACATGTGATTATCCGTGCATATACGCGTTTGAAGACACATCAGGATATCTTATTTCAGTATTTAATTCTGTTACAGATTTCTCTTCGTATAGGTATAGACTTGTTACCACTAAGAATAAGCAATACCTGCAGGAGCTGTTGCTGCATGCATATGTACACATGTATGCAAGCGTTGGCTAAATTATGAATGTAAGTGTATGATACACATAGTATAGACGCCAGCTCAACGAGCTCCAGCAAGCTGCTTGCCAATAAGCAGCAGCATCACTGTACTGTATATATATATAGGTACAATTCACAGCTACTGGAGGTAGAAGAGAGAGATCACGAGACGATGTTGCAAAGTTATGTCAGTTTTTAGAAAGTCACTCCCTAAGCCGAGATCTTGAACGTCCCATAAAAAGCTTCACTTCAAAAACCAATGGACAGTGGATGCTTAGGGATCCAATGATAAAGTTATACTTTTATGTAATCATATTGCAGACTCACCTAATTATGAATGTAAATATACCTTCTATAAAATGATATTGTGTACGAAGGTAGCGTAATTACGTTAGAATGAGTATACATACGTTAATTGGGTATGATTTTAATTAATATTTTAATATTCAACAAATAAACGATTATAAACAGTAAATTACAGTGCAATACAATGTAAACAATATGTAGGACGGTCAGTATGAGACTGTATACACTTTCATCGAATCTTCTGATTATTTCAAAACAACTTTCTACCACCTTTACTAATTAGATCCTTGACGTCACGCTAACATCTATTGCATACACTCACACAGTTATTCCTGCTGCATAGTTAATACCAAAAATATAATTGTACACAAAAGGTTATGACAGACCATCCTGAAGTACCGATTTTTTCGTAGGGTAGTATTATTTGCCAGTAAATGTACCTTGAGGACGCTTATCACACATAGATTTTTTTGGTGGATATTATTCAAACATTAAACATGTATTTGAAACAGCGGAAAAATTCTCACAATAAATTTTAGCTGGTTCAACTATCCCCTTTTTTTATATGTTTCTTTTTTAAATATTGCAAATTTCACATGCAACATTATGAAATAATCACGTTAACATTGCATTTATGTAATCTACAAATCTCCCAACTTTTTTAGTATAGAAAATTAATTATAGGTAAACCGTTTAAATTTCCAAATGGATCTATAAGTTGGTTTTTTAAATAACACAATAAAGAAGGAGTGGAGTATGAGTAAAAGCGTGTAAGTAAGTATTTCTCATTTGTACATCCATTTTTTTTTTATGTTATAGTGATACATGTCCAGCTCCTATAAAGGGCACTACTGAGGGCATTTAGCACTTGGGAGGAGGAAGGGAAGAGGGATGGGAAGCCTCCCATTACTGGGAGGGGGTAGGGAAAAATTAGGCAATTTTTGCTGCGAGAAGGTCGCCTAAACCCTTCTCGAGGAGCATTGCGTGGTGAAAAAGCACATGTGAAAAATCACAGAGGTACTTGCCCGAAAAAGTCACACTGGCCGGGAATCGAACCACGGTCTCCCGCGTGCCAATCCACGACCTAGCCGACTGAGCCACCGCGCGTTCATGTACATCCATATGAGAAAAACAATTGCCAGCTTTGCTGCAATATATTTGCGCTCCTCTCATCTCTCTAAACTTCCCCTTTCTCACTGTGATAAACGTAGTTAAGCCAAAAAATTATCTTAGGCACAAATAGAAAAGTTGTTAAAAAATAAAACGAAGAAAGTCAACGAATGTATTTGTAGAATGCAGAGAAAAAGTTTTAAAAATTTTTAACATTTTGAAAAAAGATGGAAAAACTGTACCAACAATTATTTATTCATTTTAAAAGTAACAAATGAATTATAAATAGATGTAAAACTTTTTAATACATTGGAAAGCTGCTCTTCTTAAATACACTAATTTCTGAGTTTAACAAAAAATTATTTCACGAAAACGATTAGTTCACTAAATGAATAGCGTATTTATCAATGCAATTCATTACCAAACTGAATTCAGTATTAAACAGTTAATGAATATTTACATTAGAAATAAGTTACAAGCCGTACCATTTCAGGAAAAAAACGAATTTCCAAAATTGCGACCGCTTATAGAAGAGTGGGTAAGGGACAAGGTTTGGATGTAGGAAGTAAGGGGTTCAAATCCTGATGGAAAGTTTTTTTTGTTTTTAGCGAATTGGTTGAAAAAATAAGAAATAAAAGAAAAAAATTTTCAGATGTATGCTGTGGTGGTGAAGTGTGGGTGGGGACTGTCGTGGAACGATATGTTAATAGAGTCGGGGTGAAAGAAGAATAACATGCATAATCCACTTCCGTTACATATTTTCTCAAGGTCACCGATATAAAATCATTGATTTATTCTTACGCATAACGTGCATAGGCTCAATACAGAAGTATAACAACAACAGGCAGTGACGAGTTTATTATGTGTTGAATTTATCAAGACACTCGTTTTCAAATCCTTACTGTTTGTAATAAAATCCTGAAAACTATGTACTATTAACTATAACTTATATAGGAGACATAAGTAGAGTACTGGTTGTGTTTTTTCAAGGTGTTGGTAATGTTAGCTAAAAACTAAATAAAACTGTTAGTAGCCTTTTTCTTTTTACACTGCGTGTCACATATGCAAGATTTAAGTATTTAAATACGGAAGAGTATGAAGATAGTCCCATGAAAGAGTCACAAGAAATTTAAGTTATGTCGTCAGTGTATATTATAAAGCAACTGTATTTCTTTTAATTTACCAAACGTCTCGTTTTTTGGCAGTACTCATAAAATAAGAAAGTATTTTATATCATTGGCATAATCTAGTGATTATCTATCTACATGAAACGTACATTTTTTTACTTAAAATGCTGGTAATGTAGAAGTGTCGTTTGTATAATATTTATAAAATAAAAAATATAATAATTATGTTAGAGTTATCTGACACTACTTATTGTAACACGTAAGATCGATCTTATCTTATCGATCTAAGAATGCAAATAGTACATTACGATACTAGTGCGCGAGGAAGGCGATTGACGAAGGAAGGCGAGTGTCAGTTTGTGCGTCAATTACCTAACCTTTCGTATGTGTGGTGTGTATAACTTTTCGACACATTATGCGTGGGGAACGAGATTCTGAGCCATCTAATGTGGCTCATAATCAAGGTCCCCACGCATGGCGTGTCGAAAAATGATTTTTCGTGTTTATAGTAACCACTACTTTTTGCAGAAGAGACAGTTAGTTGAAAAAGTATGCTTATGGTATAATAAGGAAGTTTGACAAGAAATTTCTCCAAAAGTTCTTGTACGTTAAATCCCACTAGGAAATACCAAGCTTGACATTTTGAAATCATTTTTATGACTTCTCAAGTCAGAAGTTGTATCATTTAAACCCTTTTTTTTATTTCGAATTTCGTTATCGTAACAGTTAATACGAGAAACTGTTATATAATATTTAAAAGGAAGGCATTGTGATTTTACATTTTTAAATTCCAAACGATTTTTACTGAATTTAATTATGTTTTTTATATTATGACAAATATTAATGTTTGAGTATAATTATGATTTATATTCAAAGACGACATAAGTGCAAAAAGGAAAAATGCATAATTGAATTAACTAATACTATTTAATTTTTCTTTAATTAAACTATATATTTACAACGTATTTATTATTAATGATTGTAAGTAAGAATTATTAGTTTAGGTTACGAATTGTCACGTGTTACACTTAGATAACCTTTCACTATTGTTAAAATTTTTTTTACTATTATATTTGTTTTAATTCCTTTCGTAAACCTCGATCCACTAACTTAGAAGTTTATTGGAAATCAAGACTTGCGTTAGTTCGATCCTCTGAAAAGATTTCCTTATTAAACACTCAAGACATGTAACTTAAGTCAACACTATTATCAAAAAACGCCCTGAGTGCAGAAAGAGGTATTCGCTATGTACAGTAAATTGAAACAGCGCCACCTGCACCGCAAGAAGAAGGCGATCGCCGATCAGCGTTGGCCACGATGGTGAAAAGTTTAAGCCCAGTCAGATACTCCAAAGCACATCTCTGCCAGCCTCTGATTTCAGAGCCACCACCGCCCAATCAATAAGGCCATTGTATATAGTAACAGTGCAGACGACTGATTAGTGATTATATACTCTCTTAACCATATATGTGTAGGTAGTTAACAAAGCAACGTAACTTTGGACACTGCATATTGCTTACTGTCTGCTTTAATTAATGATAAAATAAAATAATAACACAAGCGCCAATCCCCACACAACCCGGAGAGCTTACTGGTCGCTTACTTAATTTACTATGAATAAAATAATAATGCAAGCGCCAATCCCCACACAACCCGGGGTGCTTACTGGTTGCTTTGATTATTTATGATTAATAAAATAATGACGCAAGGACCAATCCCCACACAACCCGGGGCTTTCACTGGCTGCTTTAATTATTTATAAAATAAAATAATAACACAAGCGCCAATCCTCACACAATCCGGGGCTTTCACTGGCTGCTTTAATTATTGATAAAATAAAATAATAACACAAGCGCCAATCCCCAAACAACGTGGGGTGCTTACTGGTTGCTTTGATTATTTATGATTAATAAAATAATGACGCAAGGGCCAATCTCCACACAACCGGGGGAGCTTGTTCACTGCTTAAATTACAGTTAAAAAAATAAATAAATAAATAATGTAACAAAAAATTGTTTTCTGTTGAATACAAATTCTTAACACTGAAAATCTATACTTGAAGTATCAAAAATTCATTAAAACTACAAAAAACAATTAACAAAGTTTGCAGCCCATAACAGACTATGTAGTCGTGTTATCCAGCAGTGCCTCCTTCTTGCCGTGCAGGTGGCGCTGTTTCAGAATACTGCACACAGACCACAGTGAATAGCTAAGAGTCGACTGTTTGTATAGATATCTGAACTAGTGTATAGAGAAAATTCTGTACACGCAACTGTAGTTGTGTAAAGTAACGGAGCCAATACTTGACCACGCACCAATACTCGACCAGTCCCGTGTTTATATGTAATATTATGAACATTACACGAAAATGCTGAAAAAAATATCCCTTTATAAATTAAATAAGTGAGATTTAAAAATATTTGAATTCAATACAAATTGTAGAAAAATATAAATTCATTTATTATGTTGCATTTTTTTGATCGAGTATTACGGTCTGGACTAATAGAGTGTTAGTTCCATATGCAAATTTGCACTTTAAGACATATTTCTGTCACTTGCATACGCGCATAAGTTAGAAAACGTATCGTAAAAGAACCTGTTTTGAGTGATCGACTATTGGGATGAGAAAGGCACGTTTGTAAAACCTTTAAGGTAATTAAATTTTAAAAGGAAATCCTTTTTTATTTGTTAAGTAATTTGTTTATGCTGTCTAACAGTTGCAGTGTCAAATTTTCATAACTATTTTGTTTCCTTGGTCAAAACAACCTTAAAATTGTGTAGAATGATTGAGTATTGGGTCCTCTCCCTTAGTCGATCACCAATTCTTGCCTGCACGCAGCGACGACTCAGTAAGCGCCTACGCTCGCTTCTGCTAAAGTCGAGATGCGTTCACGTTCTCACTGCGATGCTTCTTTGTCTACAAGACTGTGTGATGTTCACTGTGTCACTCTGTGTTATATCCAAGACTCGCCGTCTCGTTTATTAAATTTCGTATCTTTATTAGCAGCTATTTGAAATTTTTACTTATTATATTCAGTCTTTCTTATATCAATTGATTTTCTTATATTTTCGTAAAGTGTTAGTATAACGTTGTGTTGGTTTAATTTATGGTATTTAACTAAATAAATGTTGTTATATTCGTTGATTTGGAAGTGCACGTGTCACTTAGTCAATCAATCAACTTTATTAAAAAAAAGAGTTCAATAGTGGTGCTGTTATGTTTTTTGTATTTATTAAAAAACAAAAACAAAGATCGACTGTTTGGACAACGTTTCGGCTCTCGTTAGGTACAAAAAGCTCTGACTCTTACGAAAGGAATGTAAAATCGTAAAATAACATTACGATTTCACATCTCTTTCGTAAGAGTCAGAGCTTTTTGTACCTGACGGGGGCCGGGAAATTGTCCAAACAGCCGAAACGTTGTTGTTATTATTTTTTAATAAATACACAAATATGACAGTACCGCCATTGCACATTGTTTTTAACTATTTACCAACTGCTATTAGACGTATTATTTGATAATCAATCAACTCGTGGATCCATCTAAAACTTGAATGTGTTAAGCTAGCTATGCGTATATCTATTAGACAAACAGTTGATACTTACACATACCTTTTTTTGCATCCAGGGTGTTTTTGGATAATAGATTCAATTTAAATTACGTTTCTTTATTGTTTAATAAATATATCTTTGCAGGGGTTTAAACTAACGGAAGTGTTGATTTCCAATGACTGTTAAATAATCCAATAAATAACAGGTCAAGTATGTGTAAAAGCGTATGTGTAGATATATAATATAAGCAAAATAATTCCCAGCGTTCCTGCTTCTTTGTACTCCCCTCACCTCTCCAAACTTTTTCCCGCTAACTATAATGAACGTCCGTAACTCAAGAAATCACCTTAGTCACGAATGAAAAAAGTGTGAGAGTGTAAGATGCAATGATAATCGATGAACGTATTCATAGATCTTCGTTTGAATAAACCATTAGTGGTAAATAGATGAACATAATATACCACTGCTTGAAAAAGTTTTGAAAAAAATGTAAACTGTGTAAAAATGTTATTCTTTAAATATTTTAAAACAAATTGATATAATACAAACTAAACAAATAATCATAAATACATACAAAAACTGCTACTAAAATCTATTTTCTTAAAGTTTAGATAAAAATTATTTATTCATATAAATAATTTACTAATGTATATAATAAATCATGTGTTAAATCACAAATTTATTATTTCAATAGTAAATATATGTTTCAATTAAAAATGAGTTTGGCCCACATTAATAAGAGAAATAAAAGGTATTCTTCTGTCGGGCATTAGCTATCAGAAATTTTCACTGTAATGCGCCGAAAGAAAGATTGGTAAAAAATCGTAAACAACCCACGAAAAGAAACAAAAAATCCCTGAAATCGGGTGCTTATTACTGTCATCAGTGTCTCTGGCGTCAATTGCTTGTTATCTGAGACATTCTTTAGTTTTTCTTTTTAGGTGAATAAAATACTATTACTTATGTTACTCTTTATTTTCTCCTCACACCAGAAGTAATAGTTAAAATTTATTTTCTCAACATATTTTTTGAAAGAGAAAATTTTTAAAGCTGATTCACTATCATGCAAAACGTGTCTATAAAATTATAACTTAGAAAATTCGAATATACAGTTTACCTTAATTCAGTATTCTATATGAGCGTCACAAATCCGTTATTTTCATACGTTAACAAGCTTAAAGCATGACAAAAATTACTGTGAAAATGAAAAAGGTAACAGGCAAAGGAACATTTACAAATAAAGTAATTTTTTTTAATTTTGAAAATGAGCAACAGATAAAAATTTATTTACACGTCAAGTTGTTAAATGAAGCGGAAATTGAAACCTAAAAAATTCAATAAATCTTTTTTAACACGTTTTTCATAGAAAAATTGCAAAAATTTTTTAATGTAACATCAGCCAATGCATAAGAAAAAAATTTTTTTACTACCTACCATGCAATTTTTTTGTAACTTGTTTAAAAGCATAAATTAGAAACAAACATACTGGATCATCCTTATACTAATTTTATTGTGGAAACTGGTAAGTAAGTGAGCTTCTATTTATTTCTAAGATATATCTTACTAATACATAAAGCAAATTCGCTAAAACTGTTTTAATTGCTAACCGTGAAAACTACTGCACCGATTTTGCTAAAAGTTTGCATACTGATTCTTAGGAATTCCGAGATAGTTTTCGCATAGTTTTCGCCTTGAAAAAGTTAATAAAAATAGCGTTGAACAAGCTCAAAGTTTTTCTCAAATAAGCTAGCTTTGCACTTTAGTTCAATAGGATCCGATAGGTGGTGTCAAAGTAAAATTGAAGCCACCCACAATCAAAGATAGTGAAGAGTGATTATAAGATGCCCCATCGAACTGTCGACTGTCAAAGTCGTTCATCGGCAGTACACCAAGCATAGAGGTGTCAGTCGTGCAACTGAGCATCTCGGTTACCGATGACACTCTTTTTTCATGGGCAAGCGAACTAATTCGGTTTTTACCCCGGATGACCAAGATAATCGAGTGCCACGGAAAAATAGGCGTTTGGAATGTCAACGTCTTCAGCGGAACGCTAGGAAACGTGTCTAGCTAGAACATTACCTGCTCTAACACTGCAGAGTTCTGTGGCCGTTCAACAATTCACCCTGGTGTCGTCAGAGAATTTTCTACTTTAAATGCCAACCAGGGAAGACAGCCCTAAAGAGTACGGGCAGCCACAACGGCTTCCTTCTTAGTGGTCATCCCGAGGGCATACCTTACAGAGAAGGTACTCTTCAGGCCCACTCTTCCAACTAACGATAAGCGGTTGGTTATCCGGAGAACGGTCCAAAGATGAGACATTCTTTGGTCAGTGGCGTACCTCTCTTCATCACGGTCTCCGTACACAGAGACTTTGAGGGTAAGAGTCAAGCTATAGCTAGGGTATATCCACAACTAGCTCTCCATCATCAAGAATAATGATATAGAAGCTGGAAGTTTCACCACTGGCCCTTTTCAGGGCCACTTTAAGTATTAACGTTCCCTACTTAACCATCAATCTCATCGGTTTTTTTAAGGACGTTCGGGAGTAATATTAAATTGCAGAGATCACAATATTACAAAGTTTTCTTGATAGTCTAGAGTACGTAGAACTTATATGAATTTATTTAATATTTGTTGTAGGTCATTTTTAAAAGAATTATACAGATGAAAATTATGTGATTAACATAGGCTCTTGTGGAAAAAAATCTCTTTGTATCGCTTGAATGGACAATACTTTTTGAAAAATGCAAAGGTATTGAAAAAAATCTACCTACGAGTTAATTATTGTTTAATTATTCGGTGAGCAAAATTTAGAGGTATGTTATAGTGCATTTTAAACAATGCAAACATTGAACGTAAGGAAAGTATTGAGTTTGTGGGGTGCAAGAGGGGGTGCGCGGTAAAGGAGGCCAAGCTGCGTGGGCAGAGGGGACTTCCCTTTCCTCGTCCCTTTGAAAGATACTCCTGAACCTTCTTAAGGGCCACCTAAATTTGAACTACCCAGTCAACAAATACATTTTCTACCATTTCTGAAAACGATTCGTCAACTAAAAGTGTATGTAAAGCCGGCCACTATTAAACCAAGTCAGTCATTCACTGGCAGACGTGATGAGCGGAATTGCTCGTCGCAAGGCTGGGAAACCAAGAATCACTGATCCTCTTCAAGGTTTGCGCCAGGAGAACCTAACAGCTATGGAGGAAAAATAAACTTGAGCCAATGGGACAGTCTCCAACGGGCAAGTATCACGAACCAATCCCTCCACCTCAGATCACTGCTTTAGACACCAACGTCTTTGGCATAATATCTGGAGATATTGGGAAAGAGTTCTATAACTAGCTCCAAAGCTTCAAACGTTATAGTTTTCCTCCCGATCAGTGTGATACTACAATAACAGGCTGGAGAAGATCAGTCTGAAGTATAGAAGCAATCACGTTGGCTGAAAACTTCAGTCAAGAAAGAGTTTATTTAAGAAGCTCGCCGGTCCTTTCAGGGTCATCAGACGTCGTACTACCTTGCCAACAAAGATATTAGAACTTAACAAAGTTGACAGAAAACAGCTTTTAGAGCTCACAAAAGTCTTAACTATGCCAAAAGTCGCAAGAAGTCGAATTGGAAGGAAAACTGGAAATGCATTTAATGGATACAATTTTATGCATCAAGAAAATTACGCTGAACATTTGTCAAGATTAAAGCAGCATTAAAGTCGAAAAATAAAGAATTTATTAGGTGACAGATCTGCTTTTCAATATAACCCTTATAGTAATCTTTTGAATCTTCCAGATTTTTTAATAGCTAGAATATGTACTCGTATTTTTGTGGCGATAAGAAATGTAGAGATTAAGCTCCTGGACTTTTATGCTGTGGTAATAAAGTTGTAAGATAAGAGAAAAATTTTTTTTCAATTATACATTTTTCGTGAGTTTTAAATCTTTACAGTTTTAAAAAATAGCCCTAATGATAGATTATACAGGAGAAACTGTAAATCAACGGCCTTTTATGGCCAGCGATTATTTTATGACATAAGGAATGCACGGTACTTTTCTTCATAATTACATTTTTTTCATTTTTTACAGCTTTTTACTTGACCAAATAAACTGTATGGATTCCAAACAAATATGTTTTTAATAAGAAGATTTTCGTTTTGAGAAGTATCAGAAATAGATGTAAAATTTTTAACTGAAAACGATTTACATAACATGTCAACGCACTACTGTTCCATTTAGTGATTCTCGGGCGAAGCCGAGACGTGGGGCCGCTAGTATAGTATATTTGTAATAGTTAATTGGTCACCACCCAAAACAACGCTAATTAAGAATGCGTGTATCCATCAAGCAACGGACAAAATACACAATAACGAAAGCATCCAACAGAACTAAGCACAAAAATAAACAAATTTACAAGACTAATTATATAAAAAAAAAAAAAAAAACTAGAGGCCAACATAATAAGCATCGCAGTAGAGAACTACATATCGGGGAGAGTTTTACAGGAAGACGATAGGTGCACAGACGTACACGAAATAATACTGGATGACACATGTGACGAAGTAAACCAAATTATCCTAAAATATGATCCAGAATCATGCGCAGAGTGGCAGAAGGCCAGTAAAAAAACAGAGGCTATTTACGATAAAGATGATGAATAAACTTACTTTGTGCATAGTAAGACAGAAACTGAATCCAGAAAGTTAGAGGGTAGATGCAGTACAACAAGAAATTCTCCTCGCAAATTATATGATAAAACATGGACCAATCCCCAAAATGAATCGTATATTGACTCGGAACAACAGAAGTAACGCAATGGACGACTTAACAATGACCACCTCCCGTGAGGGGCACGGGCTAATTTATAACTTGGGATCAACCCTTGTTCACTCAAAACAACAGTGCAACAATTAGAAATAAAAATTGTACTGAAAATCATAATGTACGTAGAGCAGTTGCACATGAATTTGTAGATACGCATTATTCACATCAAACGGGCGATAGGTGTAGAGATATGCAAAACCACGTTAACATTGCCGGAACTTACGATACATCAAACACATAAACGAGCGCTACGAAACTCCTATTTAGCTACAGTAAGAAATCTCACGAGCAACATACCGTGCTTTTGACCCTTGCTAACAAATTACGAAGCCGCATGGGCGAGTTCATACCCTGATAAGTTTAATTTAAATTAATAGATGAATTTTTAACGAAATTAAAAAATACATATGCCTGCATCAGTAATACCACGACCTTAGTAACAAAGCTAAAAATTAAATTTTAAAAATGAGTCGTTCAAATTATACTACGATTGAGTCAAAACGATTCACAGCTGAATAATTATTCGATACGACACAAACCCAATAAACTCTACAACACAAAAAATTTTGCTAAACAATGACGCAGAAAAAGGGTCAATTAAAAAATTTTATTATAAACTACAGACTCCATACAACTACCAAACATTGGGCAAAGCAATAGTCATTGCCTTGAATGTGGACAGCGAAATAAACTTACGCACCAACGTATTGATGTGGCGTAATGTACGTATATTAGTTAGGACAGAGGATGAAGAGAAAAATGTGTACATGTACAACCAGGTCAAAGGAGCAAACACACCAGACTGGTGTCCAGACAAAGCATATGCTACGAACATGCAACAAAAGAGTGCAAGATATTTTAACCAAATTTGGAAGTGAGAAAGACAGAAAATACAGATAAACGAAAACATGACACAGCGTCAAGGAACAATACCCAAAAAAATTTAACCGCAACAAATACGCACGAAAATTTGATTACAACTTGCTTGTATTGCGAAACGGACACAGCACGAGCAAGTGCTGCACGATAGTGAGATGCCAAAAATAAAAAATGGCTTGGTGAAATCCACAAGATCAGTACAATAATTATCAAACAGAGGATAATTTTTTTCAATGTACAGGTTTTTCACGGGAATTATCGAGCACAGAATTATAACTATAATATAACAGTCCCAACGACGGTTATAAGAGAAACAATTATGATATTACTTATCAGGGCTTCAGTAGGAATAGTCAGAATAACCAAGATTACAATGGAATCGACGATAGGTTCGGCCGATGTAATGACAATAATTAAAAGGGTAATGGAAACAATCAGAACAATCTAGACTACAGTGGGAGCTACAATGGATTTAACAGAAATCATTATAATAATTATAGCGGTAACATCAACCATAAATGATGAAGCGCATCTGCACAACATGAAGAAAGCACAAAGTAAGCCTGATACTTAAACTACGGGCATACGGAATAATAATTGTCTCGAGAATCTCTCACTGACTCAAAGCCCTAATAATAAAGATAGAAAAGAATCCCTTTACAAAGCAGATACAAGAATATCAAGTTCAGGTCAAACCTGCAGTACTTTTAAACAGAAATAAACTACAGCTAAACGACGCAAAATTTTACGCAAATATCAGTGCCAAAATCTCGAATACAGAAAATTGCTGTCTCATGAAAAACACACTCATAAATCAAAGATGCAGTTCTAATAACTGGCGTGATACACGGCGCACGCTACACGCTAAGAACAATTGAAATATCTCTTGACGGTGTTAGAGTAACTTTGCATGTAGTCCCCGATAATTTCCCAATCGAAGTAAAAGGAATAATCAGCTAGGAGACGTTTAAATTATTTGCTATGTAAGTTGGTTTGGACGGGATAAGAAAATTGATCAAAGCGCCCATGGTGGCGACAATATTGTTAGCTCTAAAAACACTGAAGCCTAAATTCTATATACGATTAACGTTTTTCTCCTGGATCTTAAAACTTGACACTATTTTGACCTGTTACATGCGTAAAAGTTGTAGATTAAGAAATAAGGAATCCATACAACTGTATTTGATAAAAATATTTGCAATAATAGTTGTGTTATGAGTGATTAGTACATAGTAAAACGAGTGAAATAACAGGTTGGATTATCTTTGCCACCTACTGTGAAAGTGCAGTGCATGTCTGTTAAAAGTCCTGTAGGCACTTTCGTGGTTACATGAATCATCATGTATGAAATCATCATTACTAAATATATCCTTGTTAAATATGACCATATTAACTCCTTTCTTACTTATCTAGAACTTTTACTAATACTGTTAGTCAGAAGTGTGCTTTGACTTTAAGATTTCAGCGAAATAAGTTGTACGGTTTTTGCCTACTTTATATACAGAGCTATATGATCTTTCTGAAAGATCGCCATCACCCCGTTTGAAACCATCAGAGGTCGCTAGCAGGAATTTATATAGTGAAGACGACAGCCTCATAAGCACTGGAAGTAAAGCACTGATATTCAACGGCTCTGTTATTTCCCCATACGAATCAGAACGTATTGAGAATTCGGTAAGAACGAGGAAAATAATTATACCGATTACTGCAAAGAGTGCAAGATACTCAGTAAAATTAAGGAAGTAGATGCAGATGACAGAAAAGAACAAATTATCAAATGAAGATGTAATCGAGTCATCTCAATCACCATATAGCTGCAACTCATGGATCGTGGAAAAAAAGCTCCGAGCCAAATTGAGAAAAACGCTGGAGTGTCGTCACAGACTTTAGGCTATTAAGCGAGGTCACGGTAGACTCATATTACCCGTTACCATTTCAAAATGAGATTTTAGAAAATTTGGTGGACGTGATGTACAAAGTAGTCTGTTTTGTGCCAAGATCTCTTCGTAGGTGAAGTCGTCTCGTATTTCTCTTTACACTTATTTTACATGTATATTTTCAATAAACTTTTGTAACACTATTGTTCTTTGCGAAACGGATCTTTAATATAACAATAAATTAGGATCGACACAACGAATATTAACAAATTGAATAGATTTGATTTAATCTAAAACAATAGGCCTTTGCCCAGTTATTATAATTAAATACAAAGATTATTAACAATAAATAAAAGGCTATTGATAACCTCTTTAAACACGATGGTCTAGCACCAATACGCTATGTGGCTAGCGACAAGAGAGAAAGGATAATTTTTACAAGATTCTATTGCTGATCCAGGGCTTTTTACATGCTTCCGGGAACGTGCACGTGTCTAACTTAAAAATAAATTATTTGCAATAGAAATATAACTCAAAAAAAGAGATACGCTCTCTTGCAATAAAATTTCTCTGTCGTACGTCTTTGCGGCGCCACACCAGACTGACAAATTACAAAATTGTTTTGCATAGCAACGCGACAGGGAGAGAAGGGAGGGCGCTTTTTACCCGATCAACTTCTCTCTCTCTCTCTACCTATCATCTTTTTATTGGTCAAGAATTGTACATATACTCCCCCCGTTGAGAGTGAGAGCGATCAACAAATCGTAGTTGCCTTCCAAACGCATACAAATATTAATAGAATTAAATTACAAACTTTTTTTTAAATAAATCTTTAACCTTCGAAACTAGGCCCATAAGTATTAATTTGTATTAATTTTTATCAGGTAATAAACAAAGAGATTTAACGCTTCTTTTGTAAAGGCCTTGCGCAGTTTTGATCGTGGCTACTCGAACTACTCCGTCGTCCCCATGATGCAAGTCAATGACTCGTCCCAGCCGCCACTGCATGCATGGAAGATCTCTTTCGATTAAGATCACTATTGCTTCTTCTTTGATGTTATCATCGGATTTTATCCATTTTTGGCGTCTTTGCAACTCGCTTAAATACTCCAGCTGCCATCTTCTCCAGAATTCTTGCTTGTTCTTGATGATTTGGTTCTAAGAATTCAATCGATTATCTGGAACGTATTTTAAATTATCTTCCGGCAGCGTGGTGAACGTTCTTCCTATTAATAAATGCGCGGGCGTTAAAGCGATAAGATAGTTCGGATCGGTGGAAATGGGGCATAGTGGTCGCGAATTTAAAATCGCTTCAATTTCGGCCGCAAACGTGCTTAACTCTTCGTGCGTATATAGAGTATCACCAAGCACTCGTTTTAAATGGTGCTTCGTCGATTTTACGGCAGCTTCCCATAAGCCTCCGAAATGAGGAGAGAAGGGTGGGTTAAAACTCCAATTAATTCTGTGTATTTTGAAAATTCATAGACGCTCGCCTTGAAGGCCTGAGACTCCATTAAAGCGAATAACTCGCGCAATTTGTTGTTTGCACCCACGAAATTGCTGCCATCATGCGAAAATACGTGTGCAGGCCATCCTCGGCAACAAGCAAAACGTTTAAAAGCAGCTAAAAAAGTTTCGGTCGACAAATCAGCCAAGAATCGCGATTGTTGCATGAACTTAATAATGAGCTCCTCTGCTTCTGCCAATTTATTTATTAAAAGCGTGTCATTTTCACGCGTTATTGCTTTTCGTATGTGTTGAGCTTTACTTTTAGCAAGTCGGAAAAATTGCAAGCAAACGGCAACTACTCCTATTAATTTTGGCCATGTAGAAATTTGTTTGGTCAATTCCTGCAAGAAACAGTCCGATTTAATTTTTGTTGAAGCGCATTATGCTCTTTTTACCCCTGGCAATTGCCCGTTAAATTTTTCTGAAGATGCTGGCCATGCTGTCTCCGGCTGACTAAGCCATAAGGGTCCATTAAACCATAATTTATTGTTTAAGAAATCTTGCGGTAATTGTCCTCTAGACAGCGCGTCAGCGGGATTATCCATAGAACGCACGTAACGCCAGTTTGCCTGCACGTCCTTTGATATTTTTTGAATTTTGCTTACGCAGTTTGCCTCGAATACTTTCAACACACTTGGATGTTTTTTGATCCATTGTAGAACGATCATAGAATCAGTCCAAAAAATAACTTTGCTTGTCTTAACAATCAAAGCATCCTCAGCTTCTTTAAACAAGTGTGTTAAAAGTAATGCACCACACGACTCGAGCTTTGGAATAGTTTGTTCTTTTAGCGGAGCGACGCGACTTTTTGAGCAGTAAAGCTTCGCCTGAATTTGACCGCTTATCGATCGCGATACAATGTAAATGCAGGCCCCGTATCCCACCTTACTTGCGTCGCAAAAACCGTGTACTTGAACGTCGGTAGGTTCGATGATCAACACGTTCCTATTTATTTTTAGATTGCTAATCAACGATACCTGGGCAGCAAACGATCGCCAGGTTTCGAGCAACTCAAGAGGCACCGATTCATCCCACGAAACTTTATCTCTCCAGCAATGTTGCATAATGAGCTTGTACTTGACTGTGATTGGACCGATAAAACCGAGCGGATCAAAAATCTTGGCAATCTCGGAAAGAATGAGCCGTTTCGTGATTTTTTCGTTCGCGTCAATAGGCTTCACCGTGAATAAAAATTGATCGCTTTTCGCGTTCCATGATATGCCCAGTGTTTTATGAACCGGATTTTCGTCCATTAAAAATTCCACGTCGTTGGCTCTTTCTTTAAGTCCTATTAAAGCTTGCGGCTCGTTTGACACCCACTTCCTTATTTCAAACCCTCCGCGCCCAAGAATGGCTATAATTTCGTCGCGTTTTTGTATTAATTTTGCGTACAAATTTGCGCCTGATATAAAATCGTCGACGTAAAATTCATTTAAGAGGGCTCTCGAACCGACAGGAAATTGCGAGCTTTCATCTTTCGCTAGCTGTTGCAGCGTACGCGTCGCTAAAAATGAAGCGGAATAAAAGCCAAAAGTGACTCTGTTTAGCTGAAAAACAGTGATTTCGTCGTTGCACAGCCAAAATAAACGCTGAAAACGGCAATCGTCCGGATGCATCGCGATTTGCCGATACATCTGTGTTATGTCGGCCATAATTGCGTACTTATAAGCGCGAAATCTTAAAATGTGCTCGAAAAGCTTCGCTTGCACCACTGGTCCGATCATGAGGGCATCGTTTAATAATATTCCTTGGTCAGTTTTTGCGGATGCGTCAAAGACAACTCGAGTCTTTGTCGCAAGATTCGCTGCCCTTATGACCGCATAATGTGGTAGATGATACCCATACTGCGATTCGTCAGTTACTTGTGTCATGTGCCCCAAATTAATGTAATCCTCTAACACGCGATGATATTCTCGCTTAAGAGCGGGATCGGCGCCCAATCTCTTAAGCAAGTTATCAAAACGCTTTAATGCCATGGGTCGTGAATTTCCAAGCTCTGTGGCGTCAGATTCAAAGGGAAACCTTACAACGTATCATCCGGTATCATCGCGTGCTACATGAGTAGTGTAGTGTTTCTTGCATATCTCGCCTTCCGAAGCTTCTTTTTGATCCGTGCCGGTTTCATTGATAAACCAAAATTTTTCTATTAAATTTTTTAGTTCCGAGACATGACAAGTAGTCTTGTTATTTTTATTAAATGAAGTTCTACCAGCAGCAGACCATCCGAGAAGAGTTTTTTGTAGTATTAACGTACCTCGGTCGTTTGACAAGTTCATCTGCCCCTGCGACAGCATCGATAAAGTGATCCCAGCACCTATTATAACATCTGCCTTCATAGGTAAATGAAAGGCAGGATCAGCAAGCTTTATATTTTTTGGGATATTAAAGAATTTTCGAGGAAATGGTTCGTTTGGGGTTTGGTCAGCTATTTTAGGCACAATTAAAAATTTTACCTTTTTATTGAAATTACTGTGCGTTGAATAAAAAATGCATTCGATTATCCCCCTTGCTGTTGTACTGAGGCCGTCGATGCCACCTATAGGAAGCGATGATGCTTGAATCCCGATACCTAAAAGCTTAGCTAGACTTTCGGACATGAAGTGTGCAGTAGCACAGGTATCAAGCAATGCTCTTGAGGTGATGAATTTTCCTTGATAATTTTTTATTTTAATTAGAGCAGTGAGCATCAATTCAAACAGTAGCGGGTGAATTGAAAGACTAGCAGCACCCACATCCAGTCATGATTGTTTTTTCACAACCACGCTCGACAAATTTTTGTTCGCATTATCTGTGTTTTGAGAGGAATCGTTGTGCAAAAGGGCGTTATGGAACTTTGCGCACTTTTTGCATTTAGGATACGTACACTTGCCGGAGTGCTGCCGCAGGCAATTTTTGCAACGTGAATTTTCTTTAACTACATTCCATTGCCTTGCAACGCTGAACTTTCGAAACTGAAAACATTTGTATAAAGGGTGACTGCCGTTTTTGCAAACCGGACATTCAAGCGAAATATTTGTAGCCAGCGAGCGAGCACCCGTTTCAGATTTTTTGCGCTTTGTTTCATTCTGCTCTACCGCACCGGCTGCACGTTTTTTCCGATCGTTGCTTTCGGGCTTAATCCGCGCTTCGTTCTGCTCGATTGTAAGTAACTTAAAAGCCGTTTCGAAAATAAATTTATAAATATCGTCTCATTTTGGAATCTCGTTTAGCCTCAACGTGTCCTACCATTTTGATCTGATATTATTAGGTAACGCGCGCTCTAAAATTCTCGTTAGCAAATTTTCGTCGAGCGTAATTTTTAGGGAAGCGAGGGTATTGACGTGCTGCCGCATTTCGTCAATTAGCTTAGTTAAATTTTTATGCAAAGCCTCTGTCAAGACCTTCGTATCAAGAATGGCGTCAACATGAGTGGCCATAAGGATACGCGTTTGATCGACAGCATCGGTAAGCAATTTCCAAGCGTGTGTATAATCTTCCTCACTGACACTATACACTGAGATTTTAGTCAAAGCCTCCCCAATCAAGCATGACTAAAGGTGTATAAATTTTTGTAAATTGGATATTTCTGCTAAATCTATAATCGTAATAAAAGCATTTTTAAATGACAGCCATTTAGCTATGTCACCATCAAACTTAGGCAGCTCAGCGACGGGGAGCTTTAACCTTCGATTTTTGTCACTCATTGTTGTATTAAAACCGTCACCGCCAAGCTGCGGTGGTTGCAGAATAATTGTTTCATCACGGAATAATTCTTCGCATTTTGTAGATGCGTCGTAGAAGCGCGTCTCCAAATCGTTAAATTCCGCGAGGTCGTCGCTGTCTTTTTCAACCAATAACGAGAGCTTATCATGAAGCTCTTCGTAAGCACGGAAAAGTTCTATCGTGCACGAGAGACGCGCTCGAATGATTCTTATCTCCGCATGCACGGGATAAGAAGGATCAGCTTGCACGTCCTTTACGAACTTTTCTAGATGCGTAATCTGAGCCTTTAACAAAGCTCGCTTTTGGTTAATTAACCTTATCCAAGCCGTCATTTTAATGTGTTATTAGGGCAAAAACTAGAGATAACGTGATGGAGTTTCCCAGAATCACCCTTGAAAGCGAACGTTGTTTGTTTAAAAGTTAGCAAGCTTGTACAGTTTTGTATACGCATGCACGATTATTAAGCGATAAGCAAAAAAATAAACCCGATTTCCACCTTTTACATAGACACGAAACTTTCGCCAATAATTATAAAAATACGCCAGTATACATTTCGAATTAAAACGTGTTATTTTGCCACAAAAAACCTTCAATTCAAAATACTTAGCTCGAATCGAGTTTGAAGTACAATGCTGCAGCAGGGCGGCGATAATAAGTCGTGAGCACGTTGAGCTGCGTAGCGAGGAAAATTTAGCCTTGCCGATCAAACGGTTGTGAAGTTGTAGCTAACCTCGAAGATGCCTATTTCCCGGCCATCGCATCAATTTGTTTTGTGCCGAGATCTCTTCGTAGGTGAAGTCGTCTCGTATTTCTCTTTACACTTATTTTACATGTATATTTTCAATAAACTTTTGTAACACTATTGTTCTTTGCGAAACGGATCTTTAATATAACAATAAATTAGGATCGACACAACGAATATTAACAAATTGAATAGATTTGATTTAATCTAAAACAATAGGCCTTTGCCCAGTTATTATAATTAAATACAAAGATTATTAACAATAAATAAAAGGCTATTGATAACCTCTTTAAACACGATGGTCTAGCACCAATACGCTATGTGGCTAGCGACAAGAGAGAAAGGATAATTTTTACAAGATTCTATTGCTGATCCAGGGCTTTTTACATGCTTCCGGGAACGTGCACGTGTCTAACTTAAAAATAAATTATTTGCAATAGAAATATAACTCAAAAAAAGAGATACGCTCTCTTGCAATAAAATTTCTCTGTCGTACGTCTTTGCGGCGCCACACCAGACTGACAAATTACAAAATTGTTTTGCATAGCAACGCGACAGGGAGAGAAGGGAGGGCGCTTTTTACCCGATCAACTTCTCTCTCTCTCTCTACCTATCATCTTTTTATTGGTTAAGAATTGTACATAAAAACAAATTTTTTTAAATTTGTTTTTCAGCTCAAAGAGCGAATTTTTTCAAGTAGAAATACATAAGAATGATGCACACTACACCATATTTTCAGATGCAAAAGGGCACTATCAATTTAAAAGACTGCCTATAGGATGCTGCGGTTCACCAAATACCTTTTTGCGAGTAATAACACTAGTACTAGCAGGACTTCTAGGACATAAAATCAAAAAGTATGTGGATGATATTATGATGTTCGGGAAAAATCTGAAATAACATGACACACGATTTCAGAGACTATTAAAAAGATTAGTCGATGCAAATTTAATGATAGTGCCGAAGAAATTCCAATTTTTAAGCGAAAGGCAAAACTACTGAGATATATCGTTGGAAACCGGAAAATAAAGACAAACTCATAAATAGTCGAGGTTGTAAAAGAATTTTTGAGATCGACCTACGTGAAGAAAATGAAACAATTTCTCGGGCTCTCGGGATACTATAGACGGCTTACAAGGGACTATGCGAAAATAGCCCAGTCACTTTTAACACTGATAAGGAAAACAAGAGAGTTTAAATGGAGAAAGGAAGAAGAACAGTCATTTATAAATCTAAAACATACCTTATGTAGTGAACCGATGCTTACAACCCTAACAGAATATATAATAGCATACATCGACCAGACCGAAAAATGTAACAAGACATTTGCAATGTGGGCGTCAGCATTCAACACGTCAGAGCACAAAGTATTATTACGACAGAAAACTTCACACAAAATTCTTTATGGAAGGAAAAATGGTTTACATACTACAAGAACCGTCCAAAGGGAAGTTTGTTGACCAATGCGAGGGGCCATACGAGATAGAGGGCATAAGCTATGAAAATCATAACACGTAACTGTAAAGGGACAATGAAATACGCATAGCGAATGTGGATAAAATCAAGAAAGCATGTGTAGTAAAATTTCCTCACCCAAGAGAAACAAAAAAGGAAAAGGAGCAGGACACTACAGACTGAGTCCTATCCTGTTTGAGTACTATCTTTGGATACGATATTTCGTTGTAATATTTAAATGAAAAAGAAACCGTACACAAATTTTAGTAGAAGAGAACATATGTATATTTATTTAAAAAACAGACAACAGCTTGGGCCCTTTTTTGATGTGATCGGAATTGACTCCTAAAGAGATCTGCCGAAAAAATGCTCTATTTGCTTCTAATTAACATTTTAAAAAAAATTGTTTTATTGTCATGACAACGAACTCTTACGCGTTCGATCTTGTATGCTCGCTTGTTAAACTTTAAAAAAAATAAAAATAATTGAATTTTTCAAACGACGACAATAATCACATATGAATCACTGTGTCTCGTTGACGTAAAAAAGTATTTTCTGTCTCAAAAAACTAGCTCTCGACAAACCATCTGCAAGAGTGCCCCTTTGCACTTCCACTCCGTAGTTTCCTTCTTTTATAGAACCATCAGAATGCTTGGTAAAGGAAAATAGATGCCCCCGAGCTGCCCTTATTCGACTGGCCGTGGCACGGCCTTACACGGTTACTCACTTCATGCTAGAGCAGACCTCCAGATCAGAAAACCAAACTTGATCTTTAGTAGGCGAACGTACTACAAAAATAGTTAATAGATTGTAACACATGGCATGGGGAGAGCATACAGAAAAATAGGCTACTTACAGATGTTCAAGCAATCGAAACCTTCCCTCTCTTTGAAAAACAATATTGGTAAAATATATATTAAACCCATTTTCAAATTCGCGGCCCTTGGACGTGGAAGAAAAAAAGAAGTACGAATAAACAAGTGAATAAATAAATAATAATAGTAATATCAAAGAAATAAATGTAGGCATATATATGGGTGATTCCGCCGTAACTAGCTCAAATCGGAACCAGAGCTCGTACGACGTTTTGAAACTAAAATTAATTATGCTTGCAGTACGAAGACATGTATGTTAAATGTTATGAATTCTCAATTAATTACATGTGTAAACATTTTCTTGTCCCTGTCACAAAAAAAATTGCGAAAATCACCTCAAAACGTTAGTTTCGACCCCTGTCCAAAACTCAACTTTTCAAACTAAAAACTCTCGCATACCAAAATAAAGCATTTTTCCAGAATTTTGGCACCTAGACTATAAACTTTAGTCATAATAAATTATATTTGTACTGAAATTACACATGCTTTAAGCAAATAAGTAAAAATGTATAATGCATTATTTTTGTCCCTTGATTTGTATGAATATTATGATAAGCATAGAAATAGCTTTGTAAAACGCTCAATTTAGTTCTGTGACGCCCCCTCACGGTAATTTTTTGAATAATATACTGTCACTTAAAAATTTCACTGGCCAATGACGCTAAAAAATAAAATCACTGGGACTGGCGAGTGAATTATTTCTCGTTTTTCGTGTGTACAAATACTTTGGTCAGTTCCAACCCTCCCCTTAAGCAGCCACTAGGTTTATTTAAACAGGTACGTAAACTGTACTTTCTTATACTATTTGGCGATGACAGATACTGTATAAGCGGAAAAGTCAGTGTGTCTCGTTCGCGGACAATCTGAGAGCTTTAAAGCTCGAAATGTCAGTTCCGACCCCCTGAAATTGATAATCAATTGTGGTTAAGTTTTTATACATTTTTAGGTCTTGAGTCATTAGATAGTCAACTTCTCATCATTGAATATTTCGACTGCTCTTACGAAAAACAACAAAACTCAGAAATTTCTATGTTATTTTAAATGGGAAAATCTGAGTTCCGTTGTTTTTCGTAAGAGCCGTCGATTTATTTTTTACATAATTTTAAAACTTTTTTTGAATGTAGCTCGGTAACAGTGTTCAAAGAAGAACAAAAAATCAGGATGATGTTGTATTGGAAAATTTAAATAAAATAATCAGTGATTTGAATGCATTGAATTTGAGGTGGAGTAGCAGAGTACCCAAAGCCACTAAAATCGAAGCTGACTTTATTTATTGAGTGAATATCTCGACGGTCGATTAACTGTTTCTCTTTCGCTTCAACATCGTGATTATAGGTGTGACTATTCGCTGTGTGCATAACATTGGAACAGCACCCTCATCGTAACTAAATGATAGATTGTGCGTGGTATTAGTATATTTATATTTGTACGACTATATACATCAGTTGAATATATAGATATATTAATATCACGCACAATCCATCGCTTAGTTCTGATGAGGGCGCTGTTCCAATATTATGCACGCAGCGAATAAGTTGGTCCAGATGCTTATATGCGTATAAACATCTGGTCATAACTCAGGTGCACAACCGATGGCTGAAAAACACACTATTCTTGTGTAAAAAAAGCCATATCTGAGCCTACGGGCAATGATGAACAATAAAAAAAAAACTATAATTTAGTATAGAAACTATAGTTAATGAAAAATAACGTGTTCAAATGTTAAAATACTAATCATGTAATTTATATAAAAAATGTTAACTATTACAAGATTTAATGACACAAAACAATTTTTTTATAAGTTACTGTAAAAAGAATTAATATTTGTGATAATAAAATTTAAATATTTCATATGTAATTGCTGTCTTTATATTTTAATTTGAAACTTTAAAATATGAAGTTTTAATTATGAAAAAGCCAATAAACCATTCAAAAATTATTTTATTAGTATCAATATGTTAAAATGTATTCATACAAATTTTTTTCGAGATTTTTACAGGTAAAAAACGAGTTATAAGTATTTTTTACAAATAGGTCAGTTCCGACCCCCACCTAAAATCATAAAAGCTGTAAAAGTTTTGACACTAATAGTTTGAAGCGAATTCATTATAGACAATTGTTTTTTATGTACTGACAAGCAATAATCAGCCATAAAATATTTATAAAGTTCAATTCGAAAAACCATAAATTTTGAACTGAATCTGAGACAGTTACGGCGGAATTACCCATATGTATACTAATCAAGGTGATGAGCTATTACCGTAATATACAAAACTTTATAAAAACAATATTATAAGGTATATGAAAATCGCATGTAATATCTTTGACCGATGTAAAAAAAATAAGCTGCTATGTACTTGGTAATTTAAATAATTATACTTATTATTTTTCAAGACAAAAATTTTTTTATTCAGGTAATTATTGTTAGGTGGAGAAAAGCATAGAGAAATGGAAAGTAAAAAAAAAAGGCGATTTTAGGAAAAATAAATTTATTTTTTTATAAGGGCCACAAGCCCAGTAACAAAGACAAGGAATTAAATCTCCTCTTATTCCCCCTTACGTCGTCCTCTATCAGGAACAATTCCACCTATACAATAATGATCCACCGACAACCACAGTGCCTGCAGACAACTGATACAGTCATCGTGAGATAATACCAAATCAGCCGACACGTCCAGGTCAACGAACAGACCGCGTATTGGATCGTCCATCTAGAAGAAAACAAATTTTTACAAGAAACACATAGCCAGTACGTCGACTACCACCACGATATAGGCTTTGTGGCAAATATACCTGATGATGACAGCATAAGTTGCCCCAACTTCGAGTGTGTGACAGTATTTCCTCAGAACTTAGACATCAAAAGACAGCTGAGCAACCTACTCTTGATCTTCGAACATCACGAAGAACGGTACTCTTGAGAGGCACCAAACTTCGCAGGGCCACGCCGCAACGATATGGAGATATCCTCAATCGAACGGATGCCTTGATCCAAAATAAACATACGGTTGGATAATGAGCAGCATGCCTAGAAAAAAAAAGTCAGAAGCAACAGACTTCAATGTCACCGGCTACGGGCACCTGCTGACACACATATAAATGCGCTACCTACAACAGAAAAAGAAGTGACTGACAAAAAAAAAGACGGAAAAGGCTTATGCTACAGGTCAAAAGAAAATACAGCATACTTGAGGTGACATAAGCTATTACTTACATCAAGGCATCGTGCAACCACAATCGAGCAGCTCCTGATGTAGAGCTCAGCTTCGAAAATTTAGACAGCTACGAGAAAACATTGAAAACCATACCTGCCCAGACATCTTATAGGATTTTTTAGTTGTTTTTAAAGGGAAAACAGGGAGGAGCATCGAAAAAAAAGTTAGAGAATACTCTGACGTATCTGCAGTGTTAAGTGTGGAAGCAACCAGGAAACTGTTCATATGACCCCTTTTCTATACCTTATCACATGAGGGAAGCAAAAGAAGGAATAGTAGGGAAAACGTATGGACCAAAAATAAAAGAAAAATATAATAACCCCAAGTTAAAACGTAATTACGGAATACACCGCCGTAAAATGTTTGATACCTCCAATTTCGTCTTGAACCATACATAAGCCCAGCAGGCACAGAAACACAATATGAATTGTAATTGAATTCTTTTTTTTTAATTCTTAAAGAATTCATTAAAATGAATTCAATATGTATTCAATATGTGATCATATGTCTTCAAAAGAATTCTTAATGAATTCTTTTTAAATATAATTTTACGTCGTTAAGTACACGTTAAGAATTCATAAATTCATCAACTTATGCCATGTGAGATGGGCCCAACAAGAGTTCTTAAAGAATTCATTGGTCTTCATGTAAAAAATCTTCTTTATCGACTGCCTGAAATTATCGCACATATATATATCAGCCTGATATCTTAATTCGTTACCAGCGAAATTCAAATGATTTATTTATTTAATTACAAATAATAACCTGAAAGTCAAAATAAATTGATGTCACTTTGTTACGAGGTTAATCCTGACACAACTTTCATTTATCTACAACTACGATATGGTTATGATTATTACTCGTATTTTATTATAATTAATAAAAAGAGTTTGAATTTTGCGGGGAACGGGCTAATGTATGTATGTGTGTACATTAGGTGCGTTTTTTTAAGTAGTCGGTAGGTCGGTAAACTTGTTTATAAGTCTATTGAGATGTTTATAATTGAAAACTCTCGGTGCCGATCACCAGGACATCGTCATCAGCACCCTCGTATACCTGGACTCGTTTATGAGTCTATATAAATATTTATAACTAAAAGCTCTCAGTGCCGATCACCAGGACATCGTCATCGGCACCCCCGTGTACCTAGACTCTCGTTAGAGTCTAATTGAATTTTTTTAATTAAAAACTCTAGGTGACGATTACCAGAACATCGTCATCAGCACCCTCGTGTACCTAGACTCGTTTCTGGCTGTATTTAAGAGTTTATAACTAATGAAAACATTAAATTTCAGATGGAATCCTAAAATCATCAAAAGAGTATACGAAACAAAAATATAGTCATCATGTAAAGACTTGACTTCAACATACCTCTGACAGGCTTAAACAAAAAACTAAAAAGACTACTGCCGCACAGCTGGCTCTGAACCTGTTATTTTGAGTTGAGAACATTTCTTTGTTTTGATGTTTAATGCTTTCAAAAAGTATTTTCATTGTAGTTACTTGGAAGTTTTACTATCGTTCTAAAACGAAACCCGTTTTTACAAATATATTTCAAATTTTTTTTACATATATTTCAAATCTGTTCTTTAAATTATTATACAGATTTTTGAAACCTCACATTTAACTGAGTATAATTATAAAGAACAACATAATGTTTATTATTATTTTTTACTCAATCAAGAAGTACTTAAAAAATGTTAATTGAAGTACATTAAAATAGTTTTAAAATTTAAAATTTACTTAATAAATTAATTACTTTTTGTCAGTCACTGCTTGTTTCAATACAAAAGATCAAAGCTAGTCTATTTTAAATAGTCAGTCGATGCTAAGAGTAATTTATATCAGTATGTAAAATGCGATGCAACTTTTTTGTAGTAATAATTGTCAGAGCCTAAAACATCGTATTTTCTTGAGACGTACCTAAGCACCCTAAAAATTATTACTGGGTTAATTGATTTAGGAGATTGCATTGTTACGAACATGTGTTTCATAATCATTTAAAAGAATTTTTTTTTGTATCCCATTTTGATCCCACGGTACTAAAAAATTAAACTTAAATAAAAAATTGTTTCGTTAACAAGTCAGTTTTCTTCTGTACACACTTACTCACTCCAGCTTTGGATGTACATTAATATCCGAAAAAAGTCTGCAGACAAGTGGAATCGAACCCAGGTAGCTAGAGCCTGCGTGTGACACAAACACGCTTCACCACTCGGCTATCGAGGATTCGAAAATTCCCTAACATTAAACGCCTACATTAACTATTTACAAAAGCTATGATTCTTTGTTATTTTAATTCTCTCTTATGATTAAAAAATTGTGTGAAAAATCTCTCTGCTCTTCTCGCTTATGGACAACGCTATCTTATAACTTTTTATTACACGCGCACTAATCTCTACATATTACAGCAACGTCGTACGATCTGGGTTATGTATTATTGTAAGTACATGATCTTATAATGCAAATTATAAAATAAAGTCTTCGGACGTGTAATAAAAATTATTTTTAACACAAATGAATACCAAATTGAGATTGCAAAACAAATCGCATAATCATAGCGAGCTTCCATATTTAGGACAAGCTTCGGAGCTTCACCATAAACATGATTAACTTTCGACCTTAAGACTCCCAGTGCTTTCGTAGCACAGGTGGCTCGCACGCGTGTCAATCGTTTCGTTTTTGTATTCTCGGGTTCGAATCTCAGTATGGGAGATGACTTTTTTTTTTGTTTTAGTGGTCTTACTGGTTATTCTATATTTTTTACTCGACAAACTCTTTTATCACTAATACTTATGCAGATATTTCAATTTAAATTAAATATTAAATACCTTGAAAAATTTTATTTTCATTGTCCAATAAGCTCTAGATTGTATTTTTGTATCTTATAATCTTATACATACTTCTTCATTTAACTTTTATTCGATTCATATAAATAAGTTTTTTGCTACTTCGAGAAAAAAATAATAAATAGGATGTCGTATAAAAATTTTTCTTAAAAACTTAATAATAATTCTTCAGACTTATTTTGAATTTTAGCGATAGCTTATTTCGTGTCGTTTTAGTTGTTAAAAAGTAAAGCAGTGTTAAAAAACAGTAAAAAAATTCATGCACAAACGAGAAAAGTCTCAAAATGATATCTTATTTAAGTTTCATTAATTTTTTGTAGCAACAGGCGAAAATCAATTAAGTAGTGCACCATAATAAACTTTTACTACCTTATTAAATAATTAATTTTTTACTTACGTGTCTACCTAGTTAATAGTAATAGAAGACTTCAAGAAAAAAAAGTTAATAAATAATTAATAAGGCCTTCAAAGTGATTTTTAAAAAATCAGATCACATGGACGAAGAGTAGAGTCCAAGAATGCAGAAACGAAATGACGAACTTGCATGCGAGCCATCTGCGTTAAGGGGAAGCTGTGTAAGCTACAGTCAAAAGTCACTAATATTCATAACAAAGCTCCAAAGCTTGTCCTAAACATCGCTGGGGCTCGTTGGAATTATTATATTTATTTTGCAATCTCAACTTGGTATGTGTTCGTATTGATAATAATTTCGATTACACGTGCAAAAACTTTAAATAATAATTTTTATCGTCTCAAGAAAACTCTGTGAAATTACATCATCGTAACTGCAACCTTTCTCCAGTACACACCTTAAATTTTTTTCCACCCTGACAAGAAGTAAATAAAATTATATGAAATTACGTACTTCACGATCACAGATAAGTCGAAAGATTTATTAATTTTACTCATCATCAGCTGTAGGCCAAGCTCCGGAGGTGGTCGATGAACATATGTGACTTCCAAACTATCATGACACAATGTCTCGATAGCTCAGACGGTTAAGGCTTATACCTATGGAGAGATTATTTTGCAATGCTGGGTTCGATCCTCATTGTCGCTATCACTTTTTTTTTTTTTTTTTTTTTTTTTTTTAAGTAATGTATTATTCTGTTTCAATTTCTTAGTATAACTTTCATTTAAATTTATGTACGTTGTCAACTCTTTGTGTCGAATACATTAAAATAAATAATTTTTCAATGCTGTGTTACGTGAGATTGAGAAGCTGGTAAGGAGGTGCGTCACAAAAAGAACTTAACACGTTGGTCAATTATTTATTAGCTTCTTGAAGGCACAGGCATGTGTGTGTCTCGCGTGGTGTTCCCTACTTATCGCCCGGCCTCTTGCCTGAAAGACGCTCGAGTAGCTTTACAGCAAGTAGCTTGACTTTTAGAATTTTTAAATATGGTGTAGTAATTTGAACAGTAGATAAGTAAGGAACACCATGCGAGACACACACATGCTTTTGCCTTCAAGAAGCTAATAAATAATTGACCAACGAGTTAAGTTCTTTCTGTGACGCACCTCCTTACCAGCTTCTCAATCTCACGTAACACAGCATTGAAAAATTATTTATTTTGATGCATTTGACACAAAGAGTTGACAACGTACATAAATTTAAATAAAAGTTATACTAAGAAATTGAAACAGAATAATCCATTACTTAAAAAAAAAAAAAAAAAAAAAAAAATGATGGTGACAATGAGGATCGAACCCAGCATTGCAAAATAATCTCTCCATAGGTATAAGCCTTAACCGTCTGAGCTATCGAGACATTGTGTCATGATAGTTTGGAAGTCACTTATGTTCATCGACCACCTCCAGAGCTTGGCCTACAGCTTATGATGAGTAAAATTAATAAATCTTTCCACTCATCTGTGATCGTAAAGTACGTAATTTAATTTAATTTTATTTAATTCTTGTCAGGATGGAAAAAAAATTTAAGGTGTGTACTGGAGAAAGGTTGCAGTTACGGTGATGTAATTTCACAGAGTTTTCTTGTGACGATAAAAATTATTATTTAAAGTTTTTGCACGTGTAATTAAAATTATTATCAATACGAACACATACCAAGTTGAGATTGCAAAATAAATATAATAATTCCAACGAGCCCCAGCGATGTTTAGGACAAGCTTTGGAGCTTTGTTATGAATAGTGACTTTTGACTGTAGCTTACACAGCTTTCCCTTAACGCAGATGGCTCGCATTCAAGTTTGTCATTTCGTTTTTGCATTCTTGGACACGACTCTTCATCCATGTGATCTGATTTTTTAAAAATTACGTTGAAGGCCTTATTAATTATTTATTAACTTTTTTTACTTGAAGTCTTCTATAACTATTAATTAGGTAGACACGTAAGTAAAAAATTAAATATTTAATAAGGTAGTAAAAGTTTATTATGGTGCACTACTCAATTGATTTTCGCCTGTTGCTACAAAAAATTAATGAAACTTAAATTAGATATCATTTTGAGACTTTTCTCGTTTGTGCATGAATTTTTTTACTGTTTTTTAACACTGCTTTACTTTTTAACAACTAAAACGACACGAAATAAGCTATCGCTAAAATTCAAAATAAGTCTGAAGAATTATTATTAAGTTTTTAAGAAAAATTTTTATACGACATCCTATTTATTATTTTTTTCTCGAAGTAGCAAAAAACTTATTTATATGAATCGAATAAAAGTTAAATGAAGAAGTATGTATAAGATTATAAGATACAAAAATACAATCTGGAGCTTATTGGACAATGAAAATAAAATTTTGTAAGGTATTTAATATTTAATTTAAATTTAAATATCTGCATAAGTATTAGTGATAAAAGAGTTTGTCGACTAAAAAATATAGAATAATCAGTAAGACCACCGAAACAAAAAAAAAAGTCATCTTCCATACTGAGATTCAAACCCGAGAATACAAAAACGAAACGATTGACACGCGTGCGAGCCACCTGTGCGACGAAAGCACTGGGAGTCTTAAGGTCGAAAGTTAATCATGTTTATGGTGAAGCTCCGAAGCTTGTCCTAAATATGGAAGCTCGCTATGATTATGCGATTTATTTTGCAATCTCAATTTGGTATTTATTTGTGTTAGAAATAATTTTTATTTCACGTCCGTAGACTTTATTTTATAATTTGCATTATAAGATCATGTACTTACAATAATACATAATCCAGATCGTGCGACGTTGCTATAATATGTAGAGATAAGTGCGCGTGTAATAAACAGTTATAAGATAGCGTTGTTTATATGCGAGAAGAGCAGAGAGATTTTTCACACAATTTTTAATTATAAGAGGGAATTAAAATAACAAAGAATCATAGCTTTTGTAAATAGTTAATGTAGGCGTTTAATGTTAGGGAATTTCCGAATCCTCGATAGCCGAGTGGTGAAGCGCGTTTGTGTCACACGTGGGCTCTAGCTACCTGGGTTCGATTCCACTTGTCTGCAGACTTTTTTCGGATATTAATGTATATCCAAAGCCGGAGTGAGTAAGTGTGTACAGAAGAAAACTGACTTGTTAACGAAATAATTTTTCATTCAAGTTTAATTTTTAAGTACCGTGGGATCAAAATGAATACTTTAGGAATACTCTAAGAACACTTCAGGAACACTTTGCGAATACAAAAACAAGTTCCTTGATAAATTCATAAAGAATTCTTTATGATTTGTGGTTGCCGTACTACATTATAAGAAATTAGTGGTTATTTTTTTATTGATGAGTAGTTTGTAGTTTAAATATTCGTCAATGCTGTAACTAATTTATGTGATTTATGTTTAAAACATATTAGATAAGTAAAACGATTAGTGCTTTTTTATAAATTTATGATTTGTTTAAAGGAACAATATTATTCGTAGCCATATAATATAATTATATTCTAAACATAGAGATTCTAACATTTGTTACATCATGTAAAAAAATATTAGAAAATAAATATGATGCAAAAATTTTTTTTTTCTGTTGTTACTGTATAGCAAATTGATAAAAAGTATGTAACAAAATTTTTTAAATGAATTCCTTAGGGACAGTAAATGAATTCATTACATTTACTAAAGAATGATTAATGTATTCTCAATGAACTTTAACTGAATTCTTTTTAATGGTCTTTCAGCAGTTCTCCCCACAAAAGTAATAAAAAGTTTCTTTAAAAGAATTCTTTAAGAATTCTTTGCGAACTTAAGACACATGACATAACCTGATGAGATTATGAATTCATTAAGAATTCATTTAGCTCATATCATGACAACCTGTAGAATTCATTAAAATATTCTGAATTCAAAATGAATTTATTTCGAATAAATAATGCCTGCTGGGAAGTGAAATGTAAAAGTGCAACTTATCGTAATCGGGGCAGAGAATTGAAAGATACGTGCATTATTATATACTTTATACGTTAAGAGAAAGCCACGTTCATGACTTAGAGCAAACTCGTGAAATTAGAACTTTTAATGCATTGAATCTCAGAATACATAAGCAAGTTACCTTGTTATGCAGGTTTGTAAGTATATGTGTGCATGGATATAGGAAAAAAAGGAGAAAAGTTAACTGAACATAAACAAAAAGTGATACATAGATAGGTTAATGCACATTGCTCCTCTTCTTTCTTCTGACTTTCTCTACAAACTAACAGAAGATGATAAAGGGCGAATCTATATAATAGCTGTAACCCCAAGCATCGCAGTAATAATCAAGATCTAACCAACGTAGAAGTGACTGTTTAGATGGGGAGCTCCTTTACTAATGTGTTATACATTATTTACATGTAATGGGCGGCACAACAGAAGACGAATTGTAACAGAGACGGCACTGGATAACAACATCCCTCTGCGTCCAGTGGTTATACAAGTACAAAGAACTTCCATGATGACAGTATGGGTGAAGAGCACATTAACAAACCTTAGAACCAAGTTCGGTAAGAAACAATGAGTTTAGATATAATTTCTATATATATATTTCTATATAATTTCATCCAGTATGTTTAGAAAAGTTATTTTGACAAAAAATAAAAAAAATAAATAAATTGTAGAAAAAAATAGACGTACAATATAATAATACTCTTGTTCAATATATTTAGAAAGTTCTCTTTTCAAAACACTGTGAAAAAAAAAAATAAAAAAAAAATAAACCAAATAAATATCTAATAGTATTAAAAATATGTTTTTGGTTCTAATAGTATCTGTAGTAAAAAAAAAAAAAAAATAAAAAAATGATAATAATCTTCTGTTAACATCAGTAAGACCTTGACTAGCACATCCTCCAATACTACTACTATTAGTAACATAAAAAAATAAGTACGCAGAAAGCAAGCGAAATTGTAAATATTTGTAACCTAAATATAGTATGAAGTGTATACTCATCACCGAAATATTTTCAAAGCACCATGTTTGTATGTACGGATCATGATGAGTAATATAATACATGAAAAAGAGGAAAATTTTTGATACGTAATAAATATAATAATGAGAATAGCCGTAGCTATGATAACATTTATAATAAGATTAGCAATAAAATATAACATTAACAAAATATAAATAAGTGTAAAGCTTTAAGTTCTTGACCCTCAACATTCTTGACCAAAAAAATTGATAAATAAACGAATTAACTATTAAATTATTAATTGTAATAATACGACCACACAAAAAATATTAAGAAATAAATTGTTCTCATAAGCCATCGTATAACGCCTATAGATGCTGGCGAGACTAAAAGATACGCGTTACTTACCCTCACAGATAAGAAGTTCTAATGAAGTAACTTGACCACAAGCAGTGCCTTTATTTATTCACGAATTGAGAAACACACGTAAAAATATTCATAACTTCTTTTCATGTTTTTTTATAAACAATTTTCTTGTGACTTTTTCCTCTATAAATAAGCCAATGTTCAAGAAAAAAAATTGTCTGTTTCGAAAAGTGCAATTTTTTCTAATTTGGTACGTATATAAACAGTGTTTAGATCAAGTCACACGGGAGCGCGACGAGGTAAGTTTGAGAAAGCAGACGAGTTAAGTTTACATGACTTTTGTCAAAATATCATGGTAGTTGATGTTTCATGATCTAGCCTGGGCCATACCACAAAATCTTTTAGCCTGGCTAGGCCAGGATGGGGTAGGATTCATTAGAAAATTATCTGTTGAGTTTTTCTCATAATTTTTATAATAATCAGAGGAACAATAGGTTTATGTTACTTTTCAGTACCAATAAAAAAGTTTTAAATCATATTTTCAATCATGAATAAGTCATTTCGGAAAGAAACCAGCAAACTTCAAAAACAGAAATGAACTAAAGAATATATTTTTCCAATGAGGGATATAGTAATTTTTTTTTTTTTTTTTGTATCATTTGTGACTAAAATTTATTCAGTTTTTTATGCTTTAGTCCAGAGCTCTTCTAAAAATAATTTTGCAGTAGTAATACAGCATACTATTACAGGCTCGTTAATCGCCACACAATCGAAATTTTGACACACTACATATATTATTACCTCACCTTCCACTCATAATACCTACTATATGTTTATCCTCGAGACCATCTCATTCGATAACCGTACAGTTCATGAAATTCACTGGACTATAAGTTTTTACGGGCTCTAAGTTCTTATTTTGCACTTAACCTGCATAGAATACAGTCTTAATTGGAACATTAAAATCTATTTTTCAGTATGCATCATATCATTGACGGCGGAGTTATTAAATTTGTCAGACTTAGGAGCCATTATTAGCAGAACACAAACTGTATAAAAGTCTTAAATTTTTTTAATTTTTGATTTCTTATAATCTATAACAGCAATACAGACATTCTGATAACTTTGAAAATCTACCACGCAAAAATAATAAGAAGTTAATGTTGGCTTTCAGGCATACATTAAAAATAAAAATTTTGTACTCTTTTATTTGAAACGAAAGCATTTTCTTGTATAATTCAGTTACTGTTATTATGCATAAAAATGTACTCTCACATGTTTAAGTGAGTTTTGGGGGCGAGACCTCTGTAAATGATGTCTTAATTAACTGGAACATGAAAAATCTTTATTTATTTGAATGGACCCGTATACTTATAAATAAAAGTTTTTTGAAGTGAATGCAAAAAAAAAATTTATTATTTATACTCATTCAACAATCAAAATTACAACTCATTCCAAGTTTCAGCTATTTTAACAACATTACATCAAATATCAAATGTTCTTACTCGTAAGTCATGCAAGAAATTCCTTAATATACTAAAGGCACGCGTTACAGCTTTACATAATTTTAATTTCGCAGTACTTTGCACATCAATAGTATTCTGATATAAAAGCGTACAATAGTTATATTAAAATGACTCTAATTCCACAATATAAATTTAACTATCTAGTAATAAAACTGCATCTGCATCAAACAGCGAACTTCAATAAAAATAATTCGAGTTATTTGGCACAGTGATACTAAAAATATTGGCCGTGTCCTCGTTATTATTTATACACACGGCAATAGAAGCTTTAGATTTTATGTCATAATACATCGTAGAAAGTGTAGAATTATTTTTTTGATAACGATTTAATTTCAAACAATTTTTTATAAATTATTGTTAGGTTTATATGGAATTCAAGGAAACAATTTTGTGTAATAAACAACGACAGCCTAGGTCCATTACACACAAGAATTACGCACATTTTCGTTGGGCATGAGTTTTCACCCATAGCACACAAGGTTTTAAAAATGTTTTTAAAAAATATTATGCACAAGCTGTTGAAGAGCAACCACAAAATATTTAACTATTTTTTTTCGCACAATATTTGTCTCAAGGCACATTCCAATTAGAGATGTGCTTATTTAGTCACAAATATTGTGTCCAAAAAAGGTCAATGAAGAAAGTTTGTGGTCGTTTTCCATTAGCTTGCGCATTATTTTTTGCCTAAAATAATTTTTGCACAACGAAATTGTGCACAATCCTTGAGTGCATTAGACACAATCTGTGTAAACATCTTGGTAATTCGTAAAAGACAAAGTTATTAATTAAGCTTATCATAATTGCTCATTTTATTATATATAACAATGAAATAATATTAAGGAGTGAGCAAATAACTAAATATTTTTGTTACCATCACATAATTTAAAAACCCCAACAAACACGCAAAACTTACGATACTCTATATACGTTCAATTGACATGCACTCACCTATGAGTACTAACGTAGCTCTTACGATTGTAAATATAATTTTGCCTAACAAGTTACTAGTTTAAGAAGTAAGATCAGGCATAAAAGGGTCACGAGTCAAAACAAAAGTAAAGTTTAGTCACTTGTCAAGAAACAGTAAGCTACTTTAGCAATACGTTGTTAGCTTTAATCAAAGATAATGTCAGGCATCAAGGATTGAACAATCGCCACAAGAGATCATTACTGCAAAGGTCAATCTGCCTTTTGTCTATGACACTGAAACTGCTATTGTTGTGTGAATATATTTAACGCTCCCTAGCTGCGACTGTACCCTAGTTCTTGGCAAAACAGCGTGTTCGCTACTGAACCTATATGCGCGCCTGCGCTCCACTCGTAAGATAATATAGTGGCAAAATAAAATAATAAACTGGCTGCGATACTACTTGAGATGTTGAGTTACTCTGAGTACTGCCTGGTGAGCTGAAGTCGAAATCTGAATATGCTGCAGAGGATCCTTTCAAAATTATTGTGGCTCGTAGCGCTTGTCATCACCTTAGCATATAAAATCGTGGATTTTATAATAATAAGTACACTTAAAACAAAATGTAGATTAAATAATACTTTATGTAGGGAAGATATTACATCATGTTGAAGGAGCAAATGTGCAAGAAATGGCAAGCATGTTAAGTGTTGTGACGTTATCCAGTACAATCCTATCTTCAGGCCGTTTGATTCGTCATGTAATTAACTAAGGAGGTTCCAGCGGATGTAGGGATACCAACCCGCATCTTGGAGCTCTAATTACCTCAAAAAATTTTGATAGCTGGCACCACTGTTGCAAGAAAAATACAGGCTAACCTTCGGAAATACGACAATTCGATCAATTATAAATAGAATATCTGAAAATTTTTTCCGTTTATCCATATTTTTCACGACAGCATTTGAAAAATGAAGTTATAACCTATAACACGTGTTCTGATAATACTCGACACTTTCGATTCGAGTTGCAAATCATTAATCTTACTATACCTGCCATAAGCGCTCTAGTCAAAAGAGCGAGATTCAAGCAAGAATTTCTCAAGATTTTATCCGGTTAAGGATATAAGAAAGGGTACCCTAAGATTTAGCGTAATCTAAACTATTTAATGACATAATATGGCGATACTAGGGCGCTTGAACCTTCTTAAGATAAGTAGGTCATGTGACTTGTTGAAAAAGTTTTTCAGAAAATAATTCTCATCAAATTGTAGTAACAATAAGAACCAAAGAAATTAATGCTACAAAAATAATTTAGATTAAATCTTGTCGGTTTGTTAAACATTTTAAAATAAAAAAATTAGACAGCAAGAAAATACGGTGTTAAAGCTAATGTTGAATTAAATTGAATACATGCGTGATTATACTCCGTAATTTTATGTTTTTTATAAACGATAACTACATTTTTATTGGAAAAAACTTTTGAATTCTTGTTTTTGTTTACTAAAATTTAGACGTTTGAACTAAAACAACTGTAAGCAAATATTATTGTAGACGATTAAAATCTCTTTATATATCCCCTTGCTAAGATAAACAAGCGGCTTAATTTATGCAAAACACTATGTCTTGCATGTAAGACACGACCAATGTACAAGTAAAATGTAAAACGATTTTTAACTATTTTAAAACGATTTCTATCAATTAAATTGTTAAGACAGCACTTTAGAGAAAAACTTACTGTGCAAAAAAGTTTTATTTTGATGACCTCTACAACTTTTATGTTAAACATGTTGTTTTAGAATTAGAATTTATGTCTGTAACAGGTGAAAAACCTTTTTTTCGTTGTTTTTGCATATATTTTGCTATGTAAAGTGTCTGCATTGCGATTTAGTGCAAAGTGTATGATTTATTTCACCCATTTGTATTATAATTACTTGAAGTAGTCGAAAAACTAGATCAAATCCAATACATACTTCTACACATACACGATTAACTAAGCTAAGATCACCCTCATAATAGGTTAAAAGTTTGTTTTATACTAAAAATAGACGATTTATAAGTGGTTACACTTTTTGCTCTGACAAAATTATAAGGCACTTTCATACATTAGTCATGACTAAAAATGAGCTAAAGGTTGATTACATAATTTTATACATTATTTTATTTTTTTCACAGGCCCTATAGCTATATGCTCATGAAACAGTTAAGTTAAAAAATGTTTATCAGAACTTTAAATGAGCGGTAACTCAGGTGGTAATACTATCAACAATTTTTTCCTAATTATAAACGTCTCAGCCTATACAATTATTAAATAACAAAGCCCTCATTAAGTACACAAGTAAAAGTGTAAAAACTTCATGGATACAATGATTTAAAGACTGTAATTATTTTTAAAAAATCAATGCACTACTCATAACTAACAATGATACTCCTAGCAAGACAGTGACTACAAGTAACATGCAAGATTACGGATGCTTCTATCCACCATCTACTGGCAAGTCTGCTTATCTGCTTCTTATGTCTGAGTAGAGACAACGCATTTTTTTTTATCCTAGTGCTACTTTAGTTTTTACAGTAGAGTAACGGTAATTTTTCTCCATAGCAGTAAAAAGGGGAGCTCATGCATAGTACGTCAGTTTTTAGGTTAAGAATCTACAACAGCAGAAGATGCTTGATTATCCTTTCACTCCATCCCACAGGATCCCCTCTTTAATGCCAAGTAACATGAAAAATTACCGTTAACCGACTGTAAAAATTATAGTAGCACTAGGATGAACTTTGTTGAAAAAAAATCACCCTTGCAGTGCGGTAAAAACTAGAGTGATTGTCGCACTGTCCTAACCTAACCGTTACTTTCACGATAAGAATTCAGGTGATTGTTTTCTCCATGTATTTTACAAGAATACTATCGAGGAAATAGAATGCTAACCCATAAAGTTTTCGATTAAGTTTTTATACTTGTTCACGGTAGTGTATTTATACACTTAAGGAAGATTATACTTGTACTCAACCTTTTCGAGGCATAAGATCAGCTTTATTGTAACCTGTATGACTATACATACAGATATAACGTGACGTACTAACAGTAGCTGTCAAAAGAGAATTATTTTATTCACTAATTTATTGCTCATTTCGTAAGCCGTGAATGAATATGTGAGACTATAGCTATACGTAATCACCAAGTTTTTTGGCTATTTTCAAAAAATTTACCAATCAAATCTTGACGTCGATTATCCAGATATTGCAGGTTATGTATCAGAACAGTACTAATTCTCATAAGACTGCACGTTAAAAGTTCAGAAATAAAATCATCAATATCTCATTTTATAAGCTATAAAGGGATTTGAAATTTGAATCAAAGGTTTTCATACACTAATTCATCTTTGTTTAAAGTATTATCAATTTACTGACGTTAATTCTCTTAGCGAGTGAACTTCCTTAAAAGTAAACAAATAAATACTACTACAGCCTCAAAAAGGGTATTTAAATCGTGTGTTAATGTTAGGATATAAACATTCATCCAGTTCATTATTCGTATGAGGCATGAAAACTTCATCAGCAACTTTTTAAGTTTAATAACCACGTTTTCATAAATAATTTTTACTTTATCTTCCATGTTTTTCTTTTTGATCTGTACATTTATTTTCTTGCTCCCGTGGATTTATTATATTATTCATAATTTCAAAACCTAGCTGTTTTTATTTACAATTATAAAATATTGACCTGTCTTAAATATTGTCATTTGATTTAAAAGTTTCGTTTTGTAAGCACAAATAAATAACGCCCGTCCTATTAGGTTATCGCGTGCACAGCTAAGGAAAGTTGCAATATGCGTTGACTATATAGGTATATTCAGGCGTATCTAGCAAGCAAGCAAACTTTCTAGTAGAATAGGGTGGGGCAATCGTAGCAGCAGGGTAATCAGGGCTTTCCTTAATATCTTTTTGTAAATTTATCCAATAATAAAAAAAAAAATATTGTAGAAAAGTCCTGACCCTAAAGCATTTTTTTACACTTGAATATAGCAATAAAAAATCATACTTTTAAAATAAAAACAAGTTAAAGTGTACTGTCACCTCAAAAAAAAATGGTTTTTATATCAGTTTTATCATACGAAAAACATTTGAAATAATCTTGAAACTTTAATTTTGATATGTAAAATAAAAAATATATTATATTAGCTTAATGTTCATAAAAAATTCAAATAAAAATTTTAACCTTTTTTTCAGAATTAATGATTCAAACAAAGGGGCAATTGCACTGGGTTTGTTTCATGTGGCAATCAGAGCGATTTTGTGACATTTGTTTTCTCTGCTCTGACCTCAAAGAAACAAATGTAGCCATGACAAAACACAACTTGTTTCTTACTTGTAAGAATTAAGTATTTATTTTATATTTATCAAACTATTTTTAATTCAATAATCGAAAAAGTAATTCGATTTTTTATGTTAGTTAGTTCAAAAAACAAAAATGAAATATAACACTACTCCAAATGCACCACGCAAACCACTCCAATTACCCCACTTTTTTTAACGTAGCAATCATTTTAGCTAAAAATTTTTTTTTTATATTTTTAAGTTTAGGTGGAAGAATGAAATATTCTTGTATTTGTTCGTAAGTTATTTCGATATAGTGTTTTTTAGTGTCATAAATAAACTATCTTTTAAATAAGAGTGTTCAAAAGACAAGGCTGTAAAAAAGTACGCAGACTCAGATTTCCCCATCTTCATGATTTTGATCTGCGTATTAAATAGTTATAGAAAACATAGCCTCTTTGATTTCTGCGAGCGTACTGGATGCATCCATATTCATCTCCTTTCTCGGCAGTTTATATTTTCTTTTCACGAGCTTCCAGTTCATCATCGTTGCTACCAGGTATTGAAATTCTTTTGTGTGTTTTTGATTTTGACTAACTTTTTACGTATTGAATACAATTATATATTTGAGTTTTTAATGTTACAAATCCATCACTCCGTACGTTTTCCTTATTTTTTACTTTTTTTCCTTCAACTTTGTCGATGAATGTTTCTGGGAAATCATCGCACAGTTTTCAAGCAAATTTACCAGCCAAACTTCTACGCATATCCTAATTTTTAATCATATAATTTTTGACACAATGTATAATTTCTTTTCTTTCACTTGGAGTCAAATTAGCACCATTCTGCAATTGTTTAAAACAATGTCTGGAATTTTACCCCATATTATTTCGTCTAGATTTAAAGCTTGCGTTGAGTGAGATCTTAGGGCATTCGACTCTCTAGACGCATCAGATTCTAAAAAAATATTTAATACAACAAAATAAAATCTACAAATAAAACAAAAAACTGTGATATCAAGAAACTTACGGTTGGTACTGCTTGAAGCTACATTATACCCAGTCAATTTGTTTTCTTTTTCCTCATTTGTTTCCCACCCAGAATGTTGGGGTAAAACCATTAAAATGAGGGTTTCATTTAAAAGTTTTGCAAATTCAAAAAGAATCTCGTTATCTTTAAACTCTGTGCCATCATTTTCAAGGACCAACTGAAAAATTTTGAATTTATCAGTATATTAATAGGTCACAGCAAAATAAATATCTGTGATGTATGCATAGTTATAAATATATGTGTATTAACCTTATAATTTTCATCATCTGGCAACTTAAATTATTCAATAGCGGTTTTAATTATCTCTGGTACAGAGTCTAATTTGATCATGTGCCTTATAGAAGATGACGATCTTATTTAAAAAAAGGCATCTTGATCTAATTCACGAGCGTCTTACGGTAAATAATGCGTGTCAATTCTAAATATAGATTTTCGACGCGCCGTGTGCGGGGAACGAGATTATGAGCCATCTGTTGTGGCTCTAAAGACCTTGGACCTCGATTGCACTCGTGACTCACAACTCGTTCCCCGCGCATAATATACCGAAAAGTTGTATACACCACACGTGCGAGAAGTTAGGTGATTGACACGCGTGCGTCAATCGCCTTCCTCGCGCACTAGTATCTTAATGTACTATTATAATACGCTTAATCATTCATATTATTCAAACAGAATGTGAATTTTATTTAACAGAAAGAAAAAATAATAGAAAATTCAGTGATAGGTAAAATCTAACCAATAAGTAGGTTATGTAAAGTGTATAAAACTATTCCGCTAATATTCAAAAATAATAAAAAGTAAGCTCGTTCGTAGACGTACTTAATTATGATACAAATTTTTCCGAAAACAATTTCGTTACGGTAATCATTTATACAAAGCACTAAAGTATAACCATTCTTATACTCAGTATCTTTACAAATAACTTTTTCATATTAATACCAATCATTTACTAACTGCTCTTTCAATATATCGCGTTGGATTACAATATTATACAAGTGTAAATTAAAGGAGCGCATTTGAGTTACATCAATCTCCATTATCTGATCCTTATCTCACGAGGCATTGTAAAAAATTATGCTTAATAATCGTCAGAGTTTTGGTAAGATTTATGAAATTATTTTAAATTCTTTTTTTTTTAAATCGATGTTTGCTTTCATATCTTAACGTGCAAACCTTTATTATGATCTGAAGAGGACCAAATTGTAATATCAACTCCGGATAGTGTCGAATGTAGTGATACGTAGGCCGTATTTTCTTATCAGGAAAAAATAATTTTCTAGTTGATATACATTCTGTTATGTGTAATTCTAAATAAAATAAAATTGATACATGAATCGTTGGAGAATAAATAATTTCAATCGTTTCACTTAATAGCAAAAATAGTTTTCATGCACGCATCATCTTTACAATATTTTATTCTGTGTTCTGTTAATAACGGGAGAATTATTAAATAAGTCCAAATTTGACATGCTCTTCCAACTATTCTATCATTATCTTTAATTATACACAGTTTATCTCTGCGATCTTCTATTGAGTAATAAAAATTGTCTATTTTGAATTTAAATATGATACCGAGAACCGCTTGTTTTTTACAAAGTAATCAATATATAATTTCATATCGTACGCTACTACACCTCCAAATAAATCATGAGCCAATCAAGGAGGTAACTCTGGAGAGCATATACGTGAAAATGTTCTAGTTGATTACATACTAAATTAAATTTAACTCCGTTACAAATTTTTTTATTTTCAGTTTTTGCTACAGATTTATTGTACGATTCAACAGTCCTCAACTCGCCAATTTCAATACAACTATTTTCAAAGTAAAATGTTTCACAATTACCATTACCAAAACGGCAAAAGTGTGTTGCTTTTGAAACATTTTTAACAAAACCACCTAAACTGTAGTTACCAAAATTATAACCAAATATATATGCATTAGAGCCCTTATAACTCATCCCATTAGTCAAAATTCCTTTAATTTTAATTTTTTTCAAATCAGATACGGCTTTTCCAAGAACTATATCATAATTAAAATTTTATGTACATAGATTTTCTGTACATAAAGCAACCAACCTTATACACGAAAAAAAATTGTGTACCGTGAGAGTACAGGGGTGCCACTTAGGAGAGTACAAACTACAAACACGCATTGAACGCATACAGTAAGTACAGCTGTCTGCTAGCAACTATCTCAACTTTGGACTCGTACAGTTCAAAGCATCGCTATACTGTATAGAGGTCTAGGGAGGGAGCTGTCTGAGCCAGCGCTTGGAACGTATACGTACCAGCTTCCAAGCTCGAGCTGTAACTACCGATGTTATAGTTATGGTATATATATATATATATATATATATATATAGTGATCTTCCTATATTATATAGTTAACTCAGTGGGGAATTCCACACAAACCCCCCACCGCCCCCATTTGCCCCCCACCAACCCCCCACAAAATAAGGTAAAAATCCGTTATTTTCTTGCTTATTTTGAAATATCGTAGTTTTTCTCAAACCCCCCACCGACCCCCCACGCATTTTTTCATGGCCCCCCACCGCCCCCCACCGTCCCCCCATAAATATTATACGTATAGTATATAAGTATAGTATAAGTCTTTATTCAAGCCAGGGGGTTCAACCACGTATGGCTTTATGGGATAATATCAATGTATGTTTTAATATTTAATCAAATAGTTACAGATTAGTGCACAATACTATAATCAGCTAAACTTTAATACAATAAATTGTATTTTAATTTATTGGATCCCTTGGTTTCTTTGTAAGCATGAAGTTTTTGGTGAGCTGACTTTTTTGTTAGCATTTTGTAACGTTGCATTTTGCAAGCCCTGTCAATGTGTTAAAGTCTATTACCACATTCTTACAAAATCACATGGAAATATTGTATCGTATTTTTTCTCAAAACATCCCACATCCCCTCACCTACCCCCTACGGCCCTCCCACCGACCCCCACGAATTTTTTCATGGCATAATTAATATATCATCATCACTTATATAGTCCTTTAAGGGGGCTCCTACGACTAGTGCTGAGGTCAAAGACAAAAAAAAAATTAAGTTTTGTTTTTCAATAAACAAATGTGTCTGAAAATCATTATGATATTTTTAATAACATATAAAGTGGGAAAAATGATATTTATGTGTGTGGTTTAACTTTGTACGAAAAATTAATTATTGTTTTGACCAGTCTAGTGCATACGAGGGTACCTGTGTTGGTGTAGTATAGCGATGTAATATATAGGTACATGGTATATATATGTCGTGTTTGCATGCCTTTCTGCTATTACTCTACCTCTATAGAGTTTAGTATCTGTATGTCATTAACATCATTTAATTGATAAACAATGGATGACGGTCCTTCTAATCCACCTAAAAAAAAAAATACCACGCACATAGAGTCTCAAGAGGATGGAGGAAAGGCAAGTTCTTGAAAAAAAAGTATGTAACAAAATATGAGAAAAAAAAGGCACTCAAGAGGTTATACCAGGTAGTCATTGCAAATATATATTTTCCAGGATTGTTAAAATAATATATAAAAATATTTAGAAGCGTTAAAATATACAAAAAGTTTATATTTATTTAATTCCATACTCCTTATTCGATAAAAATAATGCTAGGTACCTACAAACTTCAAGCTATACAAATCTCAACTTTTTGAAAACTCGCGCGATTAGGTGAACAAGTACGTTTGCTACCCGCGTGACCTCCTGACCTCCCGGACACTATTTATTTATTTCCATCACAAATATCTCGCTAAAATGGTCCTTTATCCAAAATTTTTAATACAGCATATTACAGAGGAAGACTTCATCTACAAAACGTATATATTCAGTCTGCTGGGACATTTAATTTAGGTTTATTGTAAACGAAAACAAATTGTTTTTCACGCTGCCCCATAGGAACACGTGCTAATAGTTACAACTTTAAGCTCAGATTTCTCAAAATTTTGACCCATTCGAAATATAATTTAGACCACCATTAAATTCAGTAGACTTTTATTTACAAGAAATAATATATCTCTGTTTGGGGACTTTCGTGAAGGAGCCCCCTTAATACACAATTATTCTTTTTACGTACATAAACTTAAGTTAAATTTAGAGTATAATTAATATAAACAATGGAAGTTTCGCATCACTTTATGAGTCATCTTATAAAGCCTGATTAAACCACGAAGACTTACGTCCATTTTTATTCTGTTTTAAATTAATGCTGAAATTGGTACAATAGATGAACACGATATTCATTCATGATATGTATTATTAATTAATAAATTTTACCTGTACATAAAAAAAATAAATAAAAAGGAATGTTAAATGATTCTATGTCCCCTTCTCCAATTCTTAACAATAATTTTGAAAATTCGTTATTACTAGAACGGATATTATTTTGTAATCTTAAAATTTTGAAGAAGTTCCATAAAAATGATGATTTAATAGTTTCCTCTATTATTATAGTTCTATTACCGTTTTTAATAACTGGAAGAATTTGTCGAAAATCTCCTCCTAATACTATTAATTTATCACCAAAGCAAAGTTTTGTATTACACAAGTCTCTCAACGTTCTATCAACGATTTCTAGACCTTTTTTCGGAATCATAGAAGCCTCGTCCCATATTATTAAATCAACTTCCCTTAATTTTTTTTTTTCAGTTTCAAATTCTAAAAATACACTTTCAATATTATCTAAGTCTAGAGGTAAATGAAAAGTTCTATGACTGGTCATACCTTTTGGTAGTAATACAGATGCAATTCCTGTCCAAGCCATTGACAAAATATTTTTACCTCTAGAAATAAAATAATAAATGAGTGTCTTATATCAGTAGGTTTTTTCGGATCAACCAGGACCATCTATGAAATATACTTTTTTATCTTGTTCATAAATAGTTTTAAAAATTTTTCTTTGATCTTCATTTAAATTTGTGTACATTATATCGAACATTTTTTTACCGAAAGAAATTTCCTCAATATTGCACTTATTCATATAGTTGCTTATGGTTGGTGTCGGTAAACTAAAAGACTCACATGATTTACCTTCCGATACCAAAAGATTAATATGTAGAAGAGCACAATTATTATTATCATTATCAAAGTCTTCCGTTAAATATTTTTTATATTCATTCCATATTTTATCTCCTTTAATGTTTTCTGAAATCAAAAACCAAGCAAAAAATTGTCTTAACTGGTATGGAAACATAATTGTTATGGCTTCTTCAAAAATATTGTCGATTTCAGAATCATGTTCTATTAAACCCATTGCAATTGCAGTCTCCCTGAAATTTGTATATGTTGTTCCATTATGTTTTTTAACGTCTTCAAACGATGTAGCCCCATGTAATTTATTTAAAATAAGTTTTTTAAATTTGAAAAATAAAAAAGTTAAGAATAAATAAGAATAAATACACAAAAATTGTAAAAACGTATTTTTCATAAAATATTCAAAAGTATGGAGGTTGGCGCGCAGTGTGCATAGGAGGGCGTGAGCCCCACTAGTATATATATATATATATATATATATATATATATATATATATATATATATATATAGTGATTACAGACGTACTGTCTGGCAGACATATGTAAGTACATATAGAAGGAGCTGACTAGGCATTTGCATGAGCCATTGACGAAAAGCTGCCGGTAATTACAAGTAAGTACTGATATTAATAATTTATTAACAAATGACATGAAATGACGATCTTCAGTCAACCGCTATTTGCTTCAAAGATCAGAATATTATGAACGTAAAAAAGAGGTTGCAAAAAAATGATAGGTATAAAGTGCAACGATTAACTATACAACATTTTATTATTTATTTAAACTTATCTTGTGTACAAAAAGAAAATTTTGACTCTCAGCATGTGCAAATAAATACCTTTCCGTTAACCTTGGAAAGGTTTTGAGGTTTTGTTCACAACAACATAACCTTACACATAATTCATAAATTGTTATAAGACCTTAAAACATATCTTTCTATTAACCCTAAGGTCTTTTGTGTATGACTGAATGAAGAGTCAGAAGGATGCAGGATTCAAGGAAGCTTTGTAACTCTAGTCTTTTTAGTAATTTTCATGGGGAAGAGAGGTCATTTGGTAAATTGTTATAAGTTTTCTTAACTTTGCATTTCCGTACATAAACTTACTCTTACTGGTTGTATTGAGTTTTTCAAAAAATAAAATATATGTGTATTGCATACTTTACAGATCTGTTGGGATCCGAAAAATCACGTTGGTCAAACTCAGCAGTAATTAATACCCATATTGATGATGGTTTTCGGATGAATTTTAACACAATTGGTCTTGATTACTCCAACAAGGCACAAAAGCCAGTTGCATTAAATGACAGTGATGCAAAACAGCAAACAAATGCTAAAAGGCCACGAGTTGAGTCTGAGATAAATACTTCTAGTGAAAGTTCAAATAAAACAGTAAAACAAGAAGGTAAGAGAGTAACGGCATTTCTCAAGTATTTATCCTTTAAACAAAATATTTTTGCTAATGATTACGTTATTTTTATCTTTTAGATGTTATCAATGTTATAGATGCTTTTGAAGATACTTTAAACTCGTTTTACAAAACAAAACAAAAAATGCTGTGTATTTTTTATTGTTAAAATCAACCAGAGGAAAGATCACATTAGCTGCTTATAGGCTTGATGCCATATCACACAACAACGAACATCATGTTTGTTTAAAAAATACATACACAAAGTTTAAATGAAAAAATAGGAGTGTGTTGCAAAATAATACTCTTAAATTTAATGCATCTTTCATCCGTTAATTATTTATTTTAGCCTTGAAAGAACTAATTTTCTTTCATTGAAAGATCAGCTGGTAGACCTGTTTTCCCTTCGATCGCCCGAAGAGTGGTATTCTCCAAACGTGGCAGACGTATCCGCCAGGGGTGCACTGTATTATTCGTATCGGCACTACCGTCAAAATGCAATTGAAACCGGCATATACATAGGCACTACAAAAGTAATCCAAAAAGGTAAAAAAATTGTACAGTCATATTTATCTACATTGTATCGTAAGAATTGTATAAATTTTATTTAATTATACATGCAGATACACCGACTGCAGCTTTCGAATCTACAGTATGGGATACTGTTAAAATCACCACTGACTTGATTGAAAAGTGGACAGTATCTATTGATGACAGAAAGACTGTTTATAAACAGGTTAATCTTCGAGAAGTTGTTTTTTTATACCCATGCTTACTTGCACCCGATAGATTGCAATTGGTATTTTATATTATCATTTTTTTACATTTTATAATTCATAATCACAAGTATAATTTGTTTGTGTTAACAGATACTAGCAGAATTCAAGCATACGTATGAATCACAAGAACAATGTTTCACTACAAAGTGGTCTGACATATCAAAAAACATAGTTACGATTGCTTCTGATCATAAAAAAACGCTGAAATTAAGCTACTATTAGACTCTCCTAATACCTTAAATGATAACCCATTTACTTAAACTTACAGGGAAACTTGAAGGGATTGTTATTAAAGTTATAAGGCATCTTCTCTTAAAATTTTAAGTTCCTTTATCAGGCAAATTTTTGAAAACAAGTCAGTCAAAAAATGCACTTTTAACATGTATTCTTATGTAGGTTACTTTTCCATACTACGATATCATGTAATATCTCGTAAAGTAGACTTAAGATCGTAATAGAAAAAGTTTGTAGTGAAAGAAGAACTTTTCAGCTTTCTAATAATATAACAAAAGTTTGGGCTTATCAGGGAATTAGTATACGATATTTAATCGTAAACGAAATGTCTGCCGTGTAAACTGCGGCAACGTCTGCTTGAGTAGGAGCGTACATGCCATTTTCAGAACCTTGCATCAAAAAAAAAATTTTTTATAACTCTTACTCTGACTTTATTAGCTTGTTTATTTGTACGTAAATGCAATGATATTATAGTCAAGTGCCAGTAAAACATATTTTATGTTGCAAACAATAAGCTAATCGAAAATTAGAAAACCACAGGGTCCCGTGTCGCTTTGATACGGCACCATCGTGAAGAACCACCTTAAACCTACTCGTTACTTATTTTTCTACTCAGCTAAAAATTTGTCATAAGTTCTTACACAAGTTCTTATGTAATTTCTTACATATGTTTTTATGGAAGTTCTCATATAAGTTCTTTTAACTTGAAAGAACTTGTGTTGTACAAGAACTTGCATTTGCTTATCAACCAAGAACTTACATAAGATCTAATGTAAGTTCTTATAAAACTTCGTGTATCAGTCGTTTAAACGTATTTAATTACTATCTACATACATACACGGTGAATTTTAAAATTTTTCCTGCTTAAAAGCTGATAGAATAGCTAATATAAATAGGTAAATACAAAAAAAAGGCATCTTTTACCTCCACGGAGGGCAAATGAACCTGGTCCGGAGAATCTCCAGTCAAGTGTTTTACCCACATGGCCAGAGTGGATTCGATACATGAGAAAGAATTGACGTCTTCATAAGGTACTTCTAAAACTAATGATTATTTTTTTATTTTGTGGATAACATTTTTCACCTTGGTTACCTCATTGGTGCATAAACATTTTATGAATATACATATAACATTGTTTTGAGCCTGATAATGCGTATCTTGACGATAAATCTAGTAGTTGATTTCACAACTTCTTTTTGTTCACGGATTTTATTTGAACTTTACTTATACTTTTTATTCTAAGGGAAAAATAATCTATTTTAAAAAGTGTAATAAATTTATTGTAATCGCACAATTTATTGCATTGTACAACAAAGTTGAGGATTAACTTTTTCTCTTCAATACTTTAATGTTGGTATCGAAAACCAGCAGCAAAAATAATTTCTCTTATTTATACATTACTCAAAAGATTATATCAATTCTTAAATTATAAGTTTATACATGAAATAAAGTTTTTTAAACAAGTGTTTGATTTAAATAAAACGCGGAAAAACGTTTCTTAACTAGTATCAGAGATTGTAAAAAGCAATAATTTGAGGACTTAATAACATCGATGTTAGTATCAGATGTACCTTGTGAGGACGTCAATTTTTTCCCATGTATCGAATCCACTCTGGCCAAGAGGGTAAGACATTTGACTAGAGATTCTCTGCGAACCAGGTTTAATTCCCCTATGTGGAGGTAAGAGATGCTTTTTTTTGTATTTACTAATTTATATTAGCTATTCTAACATATTTTATGCAGAAAAAATTTTTAAATTCACCATGTATGTATCTAGACAGATAGTAATTAAAAATGTTGAAACAACTGATGAGTAGCAAGTATAATAGTTTTTCAAGTTCCATTCTAACTAGAAACGATTGTATGGGTTTAATCCCATCCAATTATAAGTGAGGATGCGTTACTTTTTATCCTATCCTTTGTATTTCTTCCATTAAATTGCATGTGTCTTAGCCAACGTAGCTTATTTTAAAACTCTTTCAGCATATTTGAAATATTTTCTGTATTTGCTTATAGATGTAAAAAAAATTTTCTTATCGGATGTTTACGCCCTCTTCCCAGTAACATTGTTAAACACAAAAAAGGAGAAAAGGTAACAAAACAAGAGATAATGGACAGTTTTATTCTTCGGTTACCGGTAATTATTTTGTTAGATTAATGTAATTCAGCGTAACATGACGTGACTACTTAAAAGTATCTAACTAAATTTTGTTCTATTCTTATTTAGCATATCAAAAACTTAGATATAGATAGTGATTTCAATTCGATCATCTCAAGCCAACAAAAAATTTATGACAAGACTTTCGACACCGAAGTTTTACCGTACATGGTAACTTGTGGACCCCCAAGTAATTTAACGAATGTATGTGTAATTCTAAACTCTGACGTAAAAATTAAAGTTAAATCTGTATGCGAGGCTGTCGATAGTCCCTACAAGCTATTAAAAATAGTTGGACCTAGGCATGTCAAATTTTATGAAAATATCTATCAGTTCATAGATCATTACATCTTTAAATTAAGCATTGAGAGTCCCTGGGCATGTGTGACTAAGATTTGTCAAAAACTTAAAATGTTAAGGTGGCTCCAGTGGCCTCAATGTTAAAATTATAAATAACCCAACCGAGGTTAATAAAATTGAATTATATTCTTTGAATTCCCATCATTCTATTCGTATAAAGAAAATTAAGGTTGACGATGAAAATTGTAAGAAATCATGCTTACAAAATCGTAGTTTTAAGACGGGTTAGATAGGAAATGCAAGCTTACGCGATATACAACCTACTGCTGCACTTATATAAATAACCCGTAAGGTGTAAAAAATATACTATATTGTATATATTATTACGCAGTTTTCGATGACATGAGAAAAGTGTCTTGTTATCGAACAAAATCTTTAAATAATCGGAGACTAAGTATACAGTTGCGAGTGCAAGTCAGCTCTCAGCTGTCTGCATTCTGCAGAGTACATATATATAGGTATAACTACTCTTGAACTTAGGAGCGTACCGTAACGGTTCATCAATTAGGGCACCATAAAACTTTTTTGTTTTTTTATATTTACTCACTAAAGTAACAGATAAAATGTAGAATATGGCTTACAACAGTCTCTACGATAATTTTATACCATATTTTAAAGAAAATAATCATTGATTTTTAGTCTCCCCATTTTGATACGGCACTAGGCGCTGGAGCCACCTTAAATGTTGAGCCCAAAATACTTAGCACTGATGTTAACTCAGCGACTTAGATTATACGTCTTTTTCATCCACTTATTTCTCATTATATTTAATCAACATTCTATTTATTCGTTAAAGCAATTTACATTTTTATACTTCTTCTAATTTACAAATCAACTGATTGTTAAGAATCATCGAAAAATTTTATATTGTAAACAGTTACATTAATAAAGAGCGAACATAATTTTTCACAATGTCTCAAAAATTATTTTTGAATTCAATAATCTGTAAATTTTGTTTAAAACTGTACAATAATCCAAATATTTCTCGCAATTCTATGCAAGAAATTCTAAGTTTATTTAGTAGTTTTATTTTGGATAGTTTTATTCCGATCTTAAATGATACTATAAAAAAAGAATTTGAACCATCTAAAACAATGATTGTTGATAAAATTGAAAGTAGTACCTCGGAGTTCAAAAATATCTTAAGTGATTTCTCTACAGAATATAAGAGATTTCAGATGTTTACGAAATATTGTAATTACATCCCACCTGAAGAGTTAGAGATTGGAACAGTTATTAAAAAAGTGGGAACAAAAGTCCGTTTAGTAAATGTTACTGCTGCATATATTCCTGTTGAAAGGACTCTAAAAAGTTTTTTAAAAATTTCTAATGTTTTTAAAAAAATAATGAGTTTTATTGTGAATTTGGAAAAAGAAAAACCTGTCGTACGTAGCATTATGCAAGCAGATTTGTGGAAAAAATCAATACTAATAAAGAAGAGGTAACTTTACCTCTTTTCTTTTATTTTGACGATTTTGAACCTGACATCTCTTTAGGTAGCCATTCAGGTGAACAAAAACTTGGCGGTGCCTATATTATATGTCCCTTTTTTCCACCCGATCTTGCATCCAAACTAGACTGCATATTTTAGCACTATTATTTTATTCTAAAGATAGAAAAACATTTGGTAATAAAGCCCTATTTTCACGAATGATCCAAGATTTGAATAAGCTGTCGAATGAGGGTATATATTTTATATAGATGAATACACGAAAAAAAATTTTTTTTAGGTGTGTACTAGTGCTTGGAGATAATCTTGGAATGAATGAAATATGTAGCTTAATAACCTCCTTTTCAGGTACTCGCTGCTGCAGAATATGCAGGGCAGATTCGTCGCAAACTGCAAATATGAGTACTGAAAATCGAAATATACTGCAACATCGTAATAATTATGATGATGATATAAAAAGTGGGAGTACTTATACAGGTGTGATTGAAACTTGCGTTTTTAATGATTTAAAAGATTTTCACATAGTGGACAATTGATGTCTTGACCATATGCATGATTTTGCCGAGGGCATTTTAAAATACTCTTTGTCAAAAATTTTAACTAATTAAATTGTTTATGATAAGTTACTGACTATTGAACAATTTAATGATCATTTACATGAATTCGAATATTAATAAAAAATAAAACAAATTTTCAAGAAAAAATAAAAATTAAACAGTCTGCTTCAGAAATGATGACCCTAGCTAAAAATTTAGCTCTTTTGATTGGGGATTTTATTCCACCAACTAATAAAAGTTGGAAAATGTATATTATTTCGCGTAAAATAATGGGTATTCTGTCATCTCCTAGGTGTGTACCATCAGACAAATATCCTATAAGATATCTCATACAGCGGCACAATGATTTGTATATAGAGCTGTTTGGATGTTTAAAGCCTACGATGTATTTTGCTGTGCATATACCCAGAGTACTACAAGATAACGGACCAATGGTACATTTTTGGCGTATGGCTGGCAAGCGAAAAAATAAATTTTTAAAAACAGTAGCTGTAAATATATGTTCAAGAGTAAATTAACCCTTGAGTATTGCAATAAAAAAACCAGTTACATCAGTATTTTGTAAATAAATATCATGATTTTGTAAATATTGAAGTAGTGAATGGAGCGATTATTATAAAAAATGATACGGAAATCAATAAATTTAGACCATTGATAAGTATGGCTGATGTGTTAAAATATGTTATTATTAACGGTACTTTCTTTGTTAATACGATTCTCGTGACATACGATCTTTTCGTCACACTCATCCAAGGTTCCAGAAGTCTTAAGTGACATACGTGCTCGCGCGCGCGCGCGTGCACACGACTGTAAAATGCACCTTGTGCAAATATACTGAAATGAAAGTAATAAGAGGACCCATTTTGTGAAGAGATGGAAAATTTAATTGAAAAAGATATTCGATTGTTCAAAAAAATACAAAAACTTGCAAAAGTCGTAGTATTCGTTTCAATAAATATCGTGTGATCAAGAATGCGCTTCAGAAGTCTCAAGTTATATACACGCGCGTGTGCACATGTATAACACACTCTGTGTAGACTTGCCATGTAAGGCAATTAATTATTTTTATAGAATACAATATCTGCACTTTTTATTATTTCATCAAACATATAAAATGTAAAAAACGATTCTCAGTAGATATGTCATTTATTATACAGACGTGCTATAAATATGATACTCTGTGAGCCACTAGTCTACAGTATTTTTTTCTCTTCGTATAACTCTAATCGTTATGAAGGGTATTATCAAAACACATTTAATTAGTTTTATTAGGTGTGTGTTACGTACACACACACACACATGCAGACATAACGAATGTTTACGAACCGCACATTCGTACAATATGTGGTAGTAAGTGGAGTCGCGATTAAGGATCGTTATCGATGAATGTATTAGTTAAAAAGTTGTACTTTCTTAAACTACATTGTCAGATAAGAAAGATTAGTGATGCGTTTAAACGCGGACTTTTTAACGACACAGTGATTTTCGAAACAGTTGTAAAAGCAGTTAAACGAAGAGTTGACAATAAGGACCCACTGTCAAAAGATTAAACACGATGTAACTGCAAGTTTTTTTATTTTTATCCATATAAATCGTTTTTTATTTTCTTTTTTTTTCAGAAAAGTACTTCTCACAGTACTTGGACGTATGCATGACAATACATCCGGAGATGAGCTAATAATGCAATGCGTCAATGCAGCTACGAGAGAAAAAGGTGAATAGAGTACACGATGTATTTTATTTAAACAATAATTGATCGTAACTCTGGTTAATTTTTAGTGGATGAAAGAACGAAAACTGTCGAGGAGCAGAGTTACCAAAACTATACATGATGACGTCAGAGATGATGGTAAGTAACAAAATTACTTATATTTTAAAATTATTTTTCTTATATGTATTTACTTTTTTAGTTAAAGAAAATAGTAATGATTCTACTATTAGTACTAGCAGTAGCAGTAGCGGCTGTAGTACTAAAAGCAGCAGCAGCACTGACACCATTAGCAGCGATACTGGTACGCTACATAAAATTAAGTATTATTATCACTTGTATTGATTTTTGGAAACCGTCAATACAGATTTTTATTTACAGTAAGAAAGAAGAGAGCGTTCACTTTTTATTCTTGAGTCTATATTGTTAGGCGTTATCGTAACTTCAACTATGAAGAACGAGAGGTGCGTAGATGCTTGAAAAGACCACCACCAAACGCTAATGTATATACCTGGTTGGAAGAGTATATGAACGATTTGCATAGACAGCTCATTGGTCATAGTGAACCCAGCGACTTCATTGGTGTAACAATAAATTCAGAAAGATTTAATCCCGCACCTTTTTGCTTGTCATTAAGACCGGTGCACAATTTTCGTGTCGAAAACTCGTAGGAAGCGTTGTTTGGTGCTGTGCAAAGTTCAAACGACTTTAAAATTAACGATACACTGTCGATTACCTGTGCAACCGTAAATGATACTAGAGGGCGTGGCTGCGTACGATTAAACGAAGATACAGTATAGAAATAATCTATATTAACTATTAGAAACTATGACGACCTCTGCCTTCCGAGAGCCTTCGCAGCAGCCTATGCTTACGTTATCAGGGGACAAATACGTACAGGTAGGTTGCATTAATATTGGAACCTTATTTAATGCGATTACGGACCAACGCAAAAAAAGCAGCTAATGATTTGGTTACAGGGGTAAGAGTCAGAGTACCCGAAACGAGATGCGGTCTCAATGTAATTCATGATTTTCAATTATTTTTTGCCACTCGTGAAGCAGTCATTGTTGTATATTCTTTACAAAATTTTGGTCGTGGTCACCCCTCTTTGTACGATGGTACACGTATTATCGTAGATATATACGGAAGCGTAAGTAACATCCTACGATTAATGTATAATGAAAATCAACAACATTTCGAACCGATTCTAAATTTGACAGGTGCAAGTGGAAGTACGAGTTACAGTATACCTTGTAATAAAAGTTTTTGGCACGCAGAAGATCGCAGATGCCCTAATAAATGTTACAAATGTTTTCAATCACAAAAGTGTTAATTTAATAAGTCATCAACTGTTTGCAAAAAAATAAAAGTTTGTCGAATATGTTGTAAAATCATGCGAACAAACAAAAACAAATACACGCTTGTGAATTTCTTTTTGTAATACTTCTAAAGAACGCTTATCTATTAGTCATCTCTGTTATATGCAGTCCATTAAAACGTCTGATGAGAAAGCGCTGTTCATAGTACTGTATTTGGACTTTGAGATGCAATAGTCAGTATCTGTATTGGGTGACGATGAAAAAAAAATTAATGTCATTAATTTATGCATTGTGGAACTACTTTGTAATTTTTGTAGAGATTTAAAATAAGAGTCAGTTTTAATGAGATGCGATCACTGTGGAGTACGCCAATATATTTTTCGAATTAATCCAATAAAACAATTAATAGATCTAGCGCTTGATCATCAAAAACATTTCCAGCAAGTTGTCTGCATTGCCCACAATGCCCAAGCATTTGACGCACAATTTATTTTTAAATATATCGTTGAAACACGCAGCGAGCGAGTAACACCATTCGTCATTATGAATGGGTCTAAAATTATTTTAATGGGATTTATAAAGATAAAATTTATCGATTGCCTTAATTATTTTCACGTGCCTTTAAGTAGTCTATCCGAAGGGAATGGTCTAACTGGTATGGCAAAGGGCGTTTTCCCTCATTTTTCAACACACCTGAAAATCAATCATACGTAGTTCCTTTACCACCATTGAAGTATATACGCCCTATAGTATGTCCACACAAGAGAGAGAAAATTTTTTGAAATGGTACAACGAACAATTAGCCAACGATTATGTTTGATTTTTAACGAAAAATCGTTAAATACTGGAAACAAGATTTAGGGATTTTGAGATTATCTTGCACGAATCATGGAAAAAATGTCGCAAAATTTCAAGTGGATCTTTTAATCGAATGTACGAGAATAGCCTCGACATGTATACGTGTCTATAAGAAAAATTTTCAAGGAAAAACCAAATCGGTATTATACCACCAAGAGGTTACAGATTAGTAAATAATCAGTCTGAAGTAGTGCTGAGGTGGCTGTGCTGGATGGAGAAGCATGTTATCGATCGACTTATTGAACACGCTGGACGATACAAAGATAAACGATTACCGGAAGGTATCGTTTTCGATAGGTATTGCGCTTCACAAACTGGTATAGATAATCATGGTGGTATCGTATTACAGTTTTACGGTTGTTTCTGGCATGGTGTTACAAGATATTTTCGAATAAACAGATTTTCCTTTACTAACTGGCGATACAATAGACAATACAAAACATACAAGAGAACCTATGCCATCAATGGAAAAATCGTGGTACGCAATTACCAGCTGTTTGGAAAGTGGGACTGTCTTTTTAATGAAGAAATTCGTGACAACGAGGACTATCGACTTTTTTTGAGGAATATGAAGGTTTTTGGAAAAAAAGCCTCTCAACTCGCGTAATATGTTTTTTGGAGGACTTACTGGAAATACACTTAAAAAGAACAAATTCTAAGAGACGAAAAAAATAAGTGCGTTAAGATTTGTTTGTTGTACCCGTATTTATGCAAACGTGGTAACTTTCCCCTTGGTCACCCATTAATACCAAAGACATATATTGTATCAAAGCATTATTAGAGACAACACTGACTTATTCCTTGTAAGCGATTTTATTATGAGTGATACGCTACTATCGCGAAATTTATACCATTCTGTGTTACCAGTAAAAATGCATAACAAGTTAATTTTTTCAGTGTATTGTATATAGTGCAAAAATATGATTTAAAAAAATAGTTTACACGAATATGCAAATGACCGTATTTTATAGGGTACATAAATATCTGACGTAGTCAAGATGGCTGTTCAAGGAGGTTATGTAGTAAAAGATGTTTATGAAATATGGCATTATAGAATGACGCAAATCAATCGAGAAAGTAAAGAAGAAGGATTATTTACGAATTATATCGACGAGTTTTTTAAGCAAAAAATACAGGCCTCTGGTTCCCTCCCGAGTGTTTCATAAATGAAGCCAAGGGTACGTATATTTATGAGAATACGAGAGGCTAAAGGATAAGACCTTGATAAAAGTGAAATAAATTTTAATGCTGGATTTAGATCTGTTGCTAAATTGTGTCTCAATTCTTTGTGGGGTGTGGGGTAAATTTGGCCAACGCAAGAATTTTAAAGATATGGAAGTCGTAAAGCTGAAAGGCTGACGGAATTATTTACTCGTAAAGGAATAGATGTTAACGGTATTTTGGCTGTATACGATGATACGTTGTACGTGAACTAGAGCTATAAAGTGGAAACTTTAAGTTCAAGTGCGTCAACTAACATAGTTATAGCTGCTTTTGTTACGGCTCAATCTCAGTTAAAACAGTTTAGCTACTCACAAGTATTGGGGCCACATACACTTTATTATGACACGGATTAAATTTTTAACGTGAGTCAAGAAGGAAAACCCGATTTACCTCTCGGTATAACACTTGGCTGTCTTACGGACAAATTGTCCGATAAAGGTATCGGTACATACATAACATCGGTTATATCTGGTGGGCCAAAGTTTTACGCGTACAAATATAAAAAGCCGAATGGTGATGAAGAGTAAGTTTGCGTAGAATACGCAACAGTTTTCAGAAAACTTGCCAACGCAAAAATTTATTTGGTGACGAAGAAAAAAATCATCGTGCAACAAGGAAGAAGTTTCTTACTTTGTTGGGTTTACTCCTTGGAACGGTGTTGTTGATGCTGTAACAAACATGAAGCATGCAAAAAAATGGTTCTTCTGCCTTCAGCAAGCGTAGACCGATTGCAAAGCACATTTTTCAATAATGGTCTAAAATTTGTGCAAACGCCGGGTACAACGATGAGTCGACTCGGCGCAGTAATGAACAACATCTTGAATTTATCGGATACCAACGAGCGACAAAAGTGGAAGAAATATCAACTTTAAGCGAATTATTTTGATGTATCGTAGGAAAGCCGTAATGCCCCGCAAGCAAGCAAAGAGGGGAAAGGGAAACATAAACGCGCCAAAGCTGACTCTCCCCCCTATCACCGCCAAGCGGTTGCGGCGACAATTCATAACATGGCAGCTGCGCCTGCCAGGGGAAAAGAGCTACGCGCCACATACTGAGGGATTCGAGTCCGAGGCGTCGGGCCGTACAGATCGACTCTTATATGAATAAAGGTCAACCATCTTTACAAAACCTCGAGTGAAAAGTTATTTCATCCCAGACTCCAGTTTCCCTCCTTTAAAACTTTAACTTACACAACAAATTTTGCAACGGTATTTGCACCTTAAACAATTGGACAGTAAAAGAAAACGACATGCTGACGCGATCATGGCTAACACCAAGGCATCACAACATAACGATCCCTCTGATGATGATGTCGACGAGGATGAAGAAAAGCGTAAAGAGGAGAAAAGACAGGATGCTGAGGTTATCGAAAGCGTACCGAAAAAGTATCGTCAAAAAACTGCAGTTATCGTACGACGATTACGCGCTACTGGTAACTTTGAAAGGAGCAATGATCATACCGTCACCATAAGTGGCGTTCGCATACCACAGTCAAACATTGTTGATTAGGTGAACGATACGTTGAAGGACAGGAAAAAACGCTCACCGGTGCGGCGTGATCAGTTTGCAGTAATAATTCGTATGGCAAACATTCCACAAGAGTGTGTCGGAATCGCGCGAGTATTAAAATTACTCATCGACGACAATGACGACGACAACGATGAATTAAAATCGCTGAATAAGAGTCCAAGATCTACGTCAAATGTTAGAAGTATTCTTAATGAAAGTGATCCTGAATCAACGGCGTCACCAAAAAATGAAAATTAAATTTTTTAAAGTAAAAACTTTACTATAAAGTGGCGCAACCAACTGCATACGCTGGTGGTAATAAACCCGTGAGTGCTGTGAAAAATTAATTTTTGCGATCGAACGTTATTAGTTAGCTAAAGAGTCAAGATACCTATAATTTACATAGACCCATAAAGAATAGTTTTCCCAGTAGAAGCTATAACATGCGTAACTTTGATGACGTGTGGGAAGCTGATCTAGTGAATTTGCGAGCTTTAAAACTTCACAATGATGGCTACGCTTATGTTCTCGTTGTCATCGATGTCGTCAACAAATACACTTTAGTGGTACCTATTAAGAATAAAACATCGAAAAACATTGCCAAGACATTTCAACATATTTTATCAAGAAGTGACGATCGTACACCGATGTGTCTGCAAACGGATAAAGGTGAAGAATTTGTAGAGTGTACAATGCAATTCGTTTTACGAGGAAATGAAATTGGATACAGAGTAGCACGTTGTCCACAGACGAAGGCTGCAATAGCTGAACGTTTATAAGAACTGTTAAAAAAAGAACATGGCAATACATTACACACACAAACAATCGTCGCTTCGTAGACGTTCTTCCAAGTATAATAGAAGCATACAATCGTACGAAGCATTCGTCGACAAAGATGGCGCCAGCTGATGTGACTTTACATAATGTTATGCAGGCACGTAAAAATATTAAGCAACGTTACGGCAGACATATTTATAAAAATCCAAAGTACAAGGTTGAAGATTTAGTTTGCATCACTAAGATAAGAAGTGTCTTTGCCAAAGGTTACGAAAGTGGTTGAACTTGAGAGTTGTTTAAAATTGTACGTATCTCTTGCACGCGACAACCTCGAGTATATTTTCTCAGAGATTTGGCTGACTAAGACATTGACGGTTTCTTTTACGAGAAAGAGTTGAGCAGAGTTCGAAAGGAATTGAACAAAAGCTTCTTCAAGGTTGACATAATATTAAAAAGTTGAGGTGAAGGACGTTCCAAAGAATATTTCGTCAGCTCAATAGGGCATCCTAAAAAATTTAATTCCTGCGTGAAAGGTAATTATTTAAAAGATATGAAATAAAGGACGCATTTTACGTTGTGTTACCTAGTAATAGTAGCCACAGTATTACCCTAATAATACGCATTATGTAACAAGATTACCTCAGCAAATTACTTTGCAAGGTCGATGGAGTGTTGGTACAACAGAGATTCAATTACCATTGACGTTTTAACATGTGATCAAAGATAGTGAAAGAAAAATTACCGTAAAATGCATAGCACGGGTGCACAATAATGTACATAGAAAACGTCCTGTGATTAATGTAGATTATAACGTACAGCTGTGTTGAAGATAAAATTGTTTCTCTTCCTATGTATGTACCATTTTTATTAAACTTGTTTCACAACATTAAAATCGATATAAAAATCCGATTGGTAGATCTATACTATTCGACTTTGGGACGCTGATGGTAACGCTTCACTTCAAACGAGTCGATTGACAGTTATAGATCCCTACGAGGACTACTTTATCACACAAAGTGGTGGTAGAAGTCTGACCACAATTAATGGAAATAGTGGAGAAGATGTTGGACGTATTAACGTTGGGGCCCCCTATCACCGAGGACACGGAGGTATCGGATCGTTCCTCGCTGGAATATTTCGACGAATTTTACCACTCATTAAACGATGTGTCGAAGCTGTTGGCAAAGAAGCTGTTCGTGCAGGTATGAACATTATGTCTGACGTCACCACTAAAAATATACCTTTTAAAGAGACATTTCGCACGCGCATCACGGAATCTGAAAACACGCTAAAGAGAAAAGCCGGAGAAAAATTGGACAAACTTATGAAAGGTTCAGGATATAAAGTTGGCCGACTCGACGAGCCATTTCAGTTGCAATTGCTTCGTACAACTGTGCAGTCACGTCGTAAAAGTATAAAGAAAAAGATTAAGAAAATGCACAAACAAAATAAAAATAAAAAGAGATTTATAAAAGGAAAAAAAAAAAAAAAGGAAAAAAGAACTGCAAGAGGTATTTTTGAAAGTTAAATTTTTTTAAATTGGCTTTTTTACACAGTCTTTCGTGCAAGTGATTAAAGTCTGAGCTTCTTTTGTTTAATACTCTACCGACTCAAACAACTATCGAGATACCGCACTGGATTCAATACAAGCCGATATCATCGCTCACGGATGATTCACCGATCAAATTTGTCGTACCAGGCAATGGTGACGAATACATTGATCTTGCTCACAAAATGCTCAGTCTTCATGCATCCAAAATCTTAAAGGTGTATTTAGAAACTTTATTAAATTACGGACCTGCGGCAAAATCATCATACTTAACGAGTGCCTTATGGTGCGACGATACGGTGACAAAGATGGACGATGTGTTGGATGCCAACGCAAGGCTCGTCAAGCGACATACATTAATACCAGCAAAAAAATCAATTGATCTGATTGGCCATCTTTATTGCGATGTATGCAATCAGGAAAAATACTCATCAATGCTGTCGAGGTGAAAATGCGATTAGTAAGATCTCGCGATGCATTTTGTCTCATAGACACTTCGAACTTGGTTTCGGTTTGTATCGAGGAACCAAATCTTTTAGTGTGACGCGTTAAAATAAGCCCATCTGTTTTGCTAACCCATACCAAAGTTTTGTCAAAGAGCACGGCAAAATATCCGCTCACGCGTGTCAAAGTAAAAGCTGTGACGATGCACAGCGGTATTCATGGCGAAACTTTAGATAATATTATTTTCAGCCAGTTACCTGAGCGAATAATTGTCGGTTTTGTTAAAAACAAGCTTATAATAGCAATCGCACTATAAATCCGTTTGATATTTATCATTTCAATATGATTTATTTCTTTGTTTGTACATTGACGGCGTTCAAGTTTCTTCCAAACCATTACAGCCAGACTTTGAAACAAATAATTTATACGTAGATGCTTATCATACTTTGTTTTTGGGTACTGGTGTTTACTTTCTCAATAAAGAAAATCACATCGATCGCGAATCTTATCCCAACGGTTACTGCCTCTTCGTTTTCGATTTAACAACCAGATTTATCGGCCAACGAATGTTCTCATTGGAACCTGATTAAACACGGTAGCGTTAAATTGGACGTTCGATTTGCCGACGCTTTAACTACAACTGTTAACTGTATTAATTGTATGCCGAGTACGAGAATATTCTCGAAATTGATGCGTCACATCAAATCATGGTCTACTTTAGTGGGTAGATGGCACCACTAACTACATATACTTACGCTCACTGCTTGGACACGTCACTCTCGGCTTAGTTTCTGTTGGTACGCTTATTCAGCCATAAAACGCAATGGACTTCGTAGTAGACATTCAGTATTTCAAGGTGAAAAAAGACGTTTCGGTGCCGAAAAAAATTGCTATTGTTGCTTTGAACAATGACTTTTACGCGCATTGGGTAGTAACACCTCCTTGTCGCTTGCAAAAATTGAGTAAGGAAGCGCAACCACAAAATATTTGGTTGTCCCAACATCATCATAGACTTGATTTATTTGAGGGTAAAGTACCTTTAACAGCGATTTTCAAAATTTTGTATAATATTGGAAGAAATATACGCAAAATAAACGTCAGAGTTTATGAAAAGTGGTACGATTTGCCCAAAATTACAAGTTGTGAAGTAATTAATTTGAAATACAAGATCGACTGTTCGCCTTTAAATGCCATACCAGCAGAGGAGTATTGCATACACCACGCATTGAAGCCAGATTATCAAAAATATCTATGTGCTTTGAATAATGTTTACAAATTTAAGAATTGGCTCTATGAACATAATTTTGACAAGAAATCATTAAAAACAACAGAAATTAACCATGCAAATACTGCAATACCTCTTGCAAATCCCTTCGTACACTGTGGGTGTATTCCCGGCAGATCAGATCCCACAGGTGTGAACGAAACCGACAACGCTTGTCATAAACACTGACAATCATACAAAGCCAGGTACTTATTAGATTGCTATGTATGCTGTTAAACAAGGTAATGGTTTTTATTTCGATAGCTATGGTGTACAACCGTAGATACCGGATCACATTAATCAGTTACGTAAAAATTGTAAAAAACTTCGTTGGAATATTAAACAGCTACAAACTCTATCCTCAAACGTATGCGGTCAATTTTAATTGACGTTTCTGTTTTACATGAGTCACGGATTGGGTTTCCGAAAAATTTCAAAAAATTTTCCGATAATTTGAAAAAAAATTACGAAGTTGTGAGACGTTTTATTTTGTTAAGATGTAACAAAAAAAATATAAACTACATATCGGGTAGCGGTGAGTATCCAATAAAATACTTACAAAGTAGTTGTAGTAAAATGTCGTTAATATCAATCATTTGAGTCTGTGTATTCCAAACAAAAATGTTGCTACGGACTGTTATAAATTCTGAGAAATAAAAAAGTCAGCATTTTCTCAACCTATCTCTGAATGTTTTGTAAAAAATGATTGGTGGTGCAGTTTTGACTAGCACAAACGTGATTTACCACCTCCAAACATTTTTAATATACCCGCTCTTTTGAATAACGAGTAGTATATATTTGTGCTTCAATAAAAAGCAGCTGTCAGTGTCTGGTCAATCATGCGATGGTTAATACATTGTAACGAGGAGATAATATAGCCTGTGTAAAAAAGAGTCTTGGAAAGAGAAGCTTTGGATCTGTCAGCCTCAAGGCCCTTTAGGGACAACGATTGTTTTATGGCATAACTAACGCACAGTACTTTTTAGCATAATTATATTTTTTTCACTTCTGACAGCTTATTATTTGAACAAATGAACTGTATGAATTCCGAACATGTATATTTTTGAAAAGAAGATTTTTGTTCTGAGAAGTGTCAGAAATAGATGCGAAATTTTTAACTGAAAACGTTTCACATTACATGTCAATACTACGGTGTTCCATTTAGTGAGTCACGGGCGAAGCCGAGACGGGGGGCCGCTAGTCATTTATAAAATAATCATAATCATTATTTATTAACTTTATGGCCGTGCATTATATTAATTATTTTAACGTAATGCGTAAATCATAAATTCATAACGTTAGTTTGTGACAATGGACTTAAAATGAAAAGTAGTGTTATGTAGAAAACAGTACATTTTAGTTACTAATTGATATGTTCAACAATAGTATATGAATTTCCTTGTTGAAAAATTTTTTTCAAAAACAATTTATAAGACTTCAATAATTCATACAGTTATAAAATTTATTGATGCTCTTCATAAATATTAAAATTATTTTTTATGTATAAAAAAAAAAAAAAAATTTTCCAACCATTGTTTCATACCTGGACCCTTAGGCTCCACGCGTCAGCACTTTGCCACTATGCCACCATAAGTATTATCACCTAATGCTTAAAAGTTACATATAAAGATTTGTGGCCGCCCGGGATGAACCTGAAAGTTCTACACCAAAAATTGAGTAACCAGTTACATGTGCATTAAATTCAATAACTCATTAACTGGTGCATTAACTCGCGTTCAATTTAAGTAATTTCTAACAGTAACTTAAATATATATTACACGATCTCTTGACTTTAATGTTAAAATGTTAAAGTTTAGGATCTGTTCTACAAAATGTAATAAAAATATTCGTTGATTGATTTTAAGTTTTATTTTATCACTAATTATTTATTTAAAATAATAAACGTTTATACATTCCAATAATATATTAAATATATAATTTTAATTGGTATATTTTGATAACCAGGAATATTTAAGAAATTCAAAAAATAACGTATCATTACTTTCATAAAAACATTCTTAAATAAAATTAACAATTCACGTACAAAATTTAAACATTGTACTAACTCTTTTCACGTAAATATTAATTATTTGTATGTTCACTAAAGCTACATGTAACAAATTTTAATGTAAAATTGAGAACCATGTATATATCTGCCAAATTACAAGCCTCCCAGGAAAAATATCAGTGACAACCGACTTTGACAAAAGACTCTTGCGTAAGAAGTGCACAAATCTGACGGTTAATCAAGTGCTTTATTATTTTAATTCGATGCACTCTTCCTTGTTAAAGAATTTTGCAGGATTATTGGGAGACAATAATTGAAACAAGCTGTTTTAACCATGGTATTGACTTATTTTGCTTGTAATATCATATTTCTTACGTTTTTGCTGGTGAAGAAATTGTGAAGGAATTTCTCAAGTGAGATTTTTAACATCAGAAATTTACTAAGATTTTTTAATATGGTTGTAAGAGACATTTATTTTTGTGTATTGGCATTTTTTTATGTACAATCAGCACCTCAAGATTACAAATTACGTTTATGTAAGAAAATATTATCAAAATATTATGAATACACTAGTTTTTCTAACTCAGTAAGAAACCTTTATTGTATCGGAAAAAAAAAAATTTTCTAGAAATCAGTTACCAACGTATTTTATAGTATTAGGAATGAAAATAGTTCATTGTTAAAAAATGTATGTACATGTGTGCGTATGTATGCATGTGTTTATGTGTATGTATGTGATCGGTCATGTCTCAGAAACCTGTGCGGTACGATTTCAATAATTTCGGATTCTAAATTATTGTTTTGCATACTTATACCGTCTTGAAAAAGAAATTTTAGTTTCACACCTTATAAAGGTTAATGCTATTCGTTTTCGATTTGTAACACGGTTTTTCATCTTAGTGAGAGTCAAAACATTTTTTTTGATTTTGAAATTATTTTGATTTATTGAGTATAGAATCAACACTATTTTATACTTTTAATCCTTTGGAAAGGTTTTCTTATTACTTTGAATGTGTACAATTCTAAAATTTCAAGATTAGTTGATGTGTCAGGAAAACAACTATAAACAACTATAGATAAACGAGCGCGCGGTGGCTCGGTCGGCTGGTTTGTGGGACGGCACGCGAGAGACTGCGGGTTCGTTTCCCGGCCAGTTCGACTCTCCCGAGCAAGTAAGTACTTCTGTGAATTTTCACATGTGCTTTTTCACCACGCAATGCTCCTCGTGAAGGGTTTCGGCGACCTTCTCGCAGCAAAAATTGCCTACCACATAGATCCTTCGCTCTCGAGGTGGTCTATGTGATATCATCAACGTGCCAACGAAATACAACTGTATCAATGCCTACCACATACATAGATCCTTCGCTCTCGAGGTGGTCCATGTGAGATCATCACCGAATCAACAAAATATAAAGTGTATCCAATAATGTGTAACTAATAATGTAATATGTAACCAATTACTTGCAATATGTAACTATTATAATGTAAAATGTGCCTTACTGTACCAAGGCTGTATGTACTCGTTTACAAGGAAGCCTAAGAAATAAATATACTACACGTAAGTAGGTATTTATTTTTTATGAAAAAAAAAAAAAAAAAAAAAAAACTATAGATAACCAAAAAAAAACGTATTTACACTTTACTCTGATAAAATTTGGATCAAAAGGAATGAAATAATAAAGTGGCGCGAAAAAAATTGATATATTAGATTGTAAACATAAATAAAATGTATACTATAATGAAATCACTAGTTAACCAATTGATCCAAATATATTATAAAATAAAATATTCAGCGGGTATCATGGCAGGAGTGTGCGGTGCAAATATAAATATTTGGGGTGGGGGTGTATAAGTGCTTCTCACAACGAATACATGCTATTAACATATTGGAGAAAGCAAGCCAATTGTTCTTTACTTGGCAGTGTGTTTAATTAGAAAGACCAAGATATCGCTACAGAGGTGGGTTGAAATAACCAGTTAAGAAAATTGTAATCATTAAAAAGAGAAACAGATATACGTGTATACAATGACAGTTATGAGAGCTTAGGGTTTTAAATAATTTACCAACATAAACAGTACATTTGTAAATAAACACAAACAGTAAGTTTTTCGCTAAAAATTTCTTATGTTTTATATAAAAAAAAGTTGTTATCAACAAAAATTACAACTGTAGATTATATTTTTGATAGTGACATTGCAAATAAGTGTTAAGCTAAAAATTCCTGAAAAAAAGTGGGTAGTCAAAAAATACTGTTTAATATTTTTTATGGGAAGCAAGTACGAACCCACGATTTGTGCACTTCTTACGCAAGAGTCTTGCGCACTCACCTGCACGCAAATCTTGCGCAAATTGTCCGCAATCAGAAGTGCGTCGAGTTAAGACAATCAATGCACTCGACTGATCGTCAGATTTGTGCATTTCTTACGCAAGAGTCTTGCACACCCGTCGTACATCAGAATTACGTAAGATCTTGGAAGCAGACTAGATGCAGACTAACACAATTTCGCTGTCGATGTAAATCTTGTGCAAGAAGTATGTAAGAATTCCAAAGACTGTGTTACCAGGGATATGTAGCAGAACGCGCAGTGGCTTAGACGGCTAGGTTGTGAGTTAGCACGCGGAAGACCGTGGTTCGATTCCCGGCTAGTGCGACTTTTTCGGGCATACACTTCTGCGAATTTTCACATAAGCTTTTACGCAATGCTCCTCGTGAAATAGGTGGTCGACCTTCTCGCAGAAAAATTGCCTACTTTTTTCCTACCCCCTGTGAGTAATAAAAGGCTTTTTATCCTTTTTCGCATCCATTTGCAGTGAGGGGTATCAGAAGCGGTGAAACTGTAATGTGCAATTTTTCTTATTGTAGAATTTATTCTTTGAAATTCAACTTTTGTTGGAGTAAAAGTTAAACTGTAACCAAGCAATGTCAAACAGTAATAATCAAACACGTGTAAAAATTTTTTCTATGATGAGAACTAGAGCCACTACACACATGCTTTATAATTAGAAAAAAGCTCATAAATATATTTATGGTAGTCAACTTTGGAATATCAAAACATAATTTTACAAAACTTTTAAGTTAATGCTTCAAAGTGCGTTAGTAAATTATTTTAGTATATTATCCTCAAATCCAAGAGCATTTATGTTTTGTAAGTTATAATTTTGTATGTACTTAATTAAAAATTCAATAAATCTTCTTCGACTACAGAAAAAAATATAATCAAAGAAAATATGAGCGGGATATACTTTATTAAAGAAAAAATACTTAATAAATTTTCTACAATCTGTGGGTGACAAAGTACTAAGCCCAATACCAAATGAAGGAAGAGATTTAACTTTGATAAGTACTATACTGGCTATTAATTTAAATATTTCTAAATTTAACTTGACAAAAATTTTTGTACGTGCAATGAGGTCGTGTATTCATTGTGAATAAAATTTAAATTTTGTAGTTATTTAAATGATTCTGTTACGTTCTTCATTTACAAGAGCATTGTATAATATTGGTAAGCACTATATACATAAGTAAAGTAAACAATCAAACTATCAACTTTTTTTTAATTATTCACGAATATATATTTGAGATAACTTAATTTAAGGTTTTCTTATTACTAAAAAATATGGTAGTAACGTTGATATGATCATCAAGAAAGTAATCGAGTCTTTTTTAATAGCAACTCTTTTTCAATCTAATTATTAAATTAAATTCAATGTTATTAAACAAATTGACTTAAAAACACAACAAGTACGTGCAAAATAAAACTATTACATAAAAAAAATTTTAATACTAATATTTTTCAGAATTGGTATAATATCACAGTCACATCACGATAGTTAAATATTAACCAAGTCATTTATCGTTAAATTAAATATAAATATATAGTCTTGACCCTGGTTTGACATTCTAGCTTGTTTTTCTCTCGCACTGCTAACAGCTTCTGATGGATTTTCGTTTTGTCGCTTTAGGTTCATCCGCAGCGTCTTATGTCCAGATTTTTCTAAGATCTTCCTGGCATCGCTGTCTTTATTGGTTTTCTTCATACACTCATCCATTTTCACTCTGCCATTTAGAAGATTTGTTTTAATGACTTTTTGGCATGCTCATATTTGAAAAAGTGTGATTTTCAACAACAAATATGTATAGTCCATGTCCCAAAGCATATTTCAACTGTAAAACTCATGGGAGAAAAGAAAAAATAAATCCTAATGCAGGAGGATTTTCATAGGAGCATCCCGTAACAAAATTTCTGCGTGATATCGTGCAAGATATCCTACACGATATCTTACAAGATATCCTGCACGAAATTTTAAAGGATATCGTGTAAGATGTCTTGCACGATAGTCTACATGATATCCTACACGATATTTAGCAAGACTTTCGGCAACAAAAAAAAAAAAAAAGTATAAACCATAACCCATGTAATTTTAAATTTTTTCTGCTCGAAAGCTGTTAGAAACGCTAATGTAAGTTGTAAAAAAAAGCATCTATTTGCTTCAGTTAGAAGTTTTGAACTTGGTCCGGAGGGATCGTAGTCGAGAGTCTTACCCACTTGGCCAGAGTGGATTAGACACTCAGAAAAGAATTTACTTTCTTATGAGGTACATCTAAGACTTATGTTTATTATTTCATCATATCGTGAATAATATTTACCACCTTGGTTACCTAATTGATAATTAACATCTTACAAATGTACATTTTGTATTTTTCGTATCTCTTAACACATTTGTCAACAATAAATCTAGTAATTGATTTTACAACTACTTTTCGTTCACGGATTGTACGTATACTTTACATATATTTTTCATTCCAAGGGAAAATTAGTCGATTTTTAAAAGTGTAATATATTTATTGTCATTGTCACAACAAAGTTGTAGATTACCTTTCCCTTTTTAACACTTTAATCTGGGTATCGAATACCAGCAGGAAAAACAATTTTTTACTTATTTATACAGTACTCAAATAAATTGTATTAATTTTTACAACATAAGATTATACATAAAATAAAGTATTTTTAAAAACCATTAGATTTAAGCAAAAATTAGGAAAATTTTTTCTCAACTAGAATAAGAGACTGTAAAGCGGTCATACCTCCACTTCCAGTACTACTAGAGAAATTTTGCAACCATCAATATTTTCGTCATCCAATTTCCTATGGATTAGATATTTCTGAAAATCCAGTGTAAATTTTTAGTAACATTTAAATTGTAAGGAGTCAGAAAAAAATTTGTTTTGATCAAAAATATTTAGATTCACGTAAAACAATATCTTTACAAAAACGATTTTGCAGATTTGCAAATAATAGCGTAGTTTTTATTTAATTAATTTTTGAAAGTGAACTTTGAGGTCTTCTTATAAAAATGAGATGTAACATATGTTAATTTGGCCTTGATGATTGAACTGTAATCAGTCTAATCACTAACTAAACTTGAGAATAATTTTTTTTTAATTTTTAGCAATCGAGACGAAAGAAAATCATTTTGCATTATAAAACCATGCAATCCATTATAGTTTTGCCATTTAAACCTAAATGTTTTAACTGAAAATCACCATATATTTTTCAAGTACTATCTTACAAAGTAATTCCAACGGTTTTTCGATCTCTTCAATAATCTATGGTGCCAAAACTCCTAAAATAGAAATAAAATTTTTTTAAGTTAAGTTAGATATTAGACTTATTATAATTTGTTTATCAAGGATAAATAAGGATATATCATATTTAAGGTGGTTCGCCAGTCAACCTAAATGGCTTACGAACTAGATAAAATTTTGAGAGGTTGTTATAGAAGTCGCAATGTACCAACACTCAAAATTTTAGACCTGCTTAGCGTGGAAAATTTGGCGTATAAGCTCTGCGAAAATAATACTAACAAGCCGGTTGACATACGAATGGTAATGGATTTTTACCAAACCAGATAAATATTACCATAAAAACGCTCACGACAGTAAAATAAAAATGACAGATTTATAGCTAAGACCACGAGCTTTCTCCTCGTACTTAAAAAGTTGGGGCTGAGCGTGGATTTTACTTCAATATTTAACGGAGAAGTAAATTGTTTGTTGATTTTGCCGTCTTCTTACCTATATATAGTTACTGGCAGCCCCCCGTCTCGGCTTCGCCCGAGACTTACTAAATAAAACACAGTAGTGTGTTGACATGTAATGTGAAACGTAATCAGTTAGAAATTTTACACATATTCCTGACACACATCAGAACAAAAATCTTCTGATTAAAAACATGTTTTTTCGAAATCCATATGGTTTATTCAGTCAAATGATAAGGTGTAAAAATTCAAAAAAATAATTATGCAGAAAAGTACCGTGCTTTCTTTCTGCCATAAAATAACTGGTCTCTATAAGAAGCCGTTGATTTACAGTTTCTCCCGTGTAATTCACGAAATGGTAGTTTTCCTACGAGTTTGAAAAGTCTCTGTTTGCGAACCGAGAGGTTTGCGGCCCGAGCCGAAGGCGAGGGACGTAACGAGGTTCGTAAAGGAGACTTTTCGAACGAGTTCCGGAAAACTGCTTTTTCGCCCGAGGAAATACCAGCCTCCCAAAACCACCCGAGGGCGGAAAAGGGCTATTTTTTGAAGCTGTTAAGATTTTAAACTCCAAAAAAATTTATATTAAAAAAAATTTTTTTTCTCATATCTCACAACTTTATAACCAGAGCAACAAAGTCCTAGACCTCAAACCCTACATTTTTATTGCCACAAAAACACAAATACATTTTTTACTTATTTAAAAATCTGAAGTAGGATCTTTAAAGATTTCAGAGATTGCTGTAAGGGTACAATAAAAAGCTGATCTCTCACGTAATGGATTCTTTATTTGTCGATTTTGACGCTGCTGTTCCAATCTCGATAAATTTTCTGTGACAGTTTCTTGACGCCTAAGTTAAATTGTATTTATTTGATACATTTAAAATTTGTCTTCCAATTCACCCTCTTGCGACTTTTGGTATGCTTAAAATTTTTGTGACCCCTAAAGAGTTTTCTGTCAACTTTTTTAGGTTCTAATATATTAGTTGGCAAGATAGTTCGACGTCCGATGGCCCTACAAAAGACCGGTGAGCTTCTTAAGTTAACTCTTTCTTGACTGCAGTTAACAGCAATTGTGACTGCCTGGATACCTCAGGGTGATCTTCTCTGGCCTGCTGTTGAAAACCCAGACTGATCGGGAGAAAAATTACAAAGTCCGAAGCTTTGGGGCTAGTTGTAGTGCTCTTTTCCAACGTCTCCCAGTATAACGTCGAAGACGTTGGTGTCTAAAGCACCTTTTTTATTTGCAGATTCAGTAGTTTTGGTGATCTTAGATGAGGAGATTGGTTAGTGATACTTGTCCAGTGGAGGCTGTCCTGTTGGCTCAAGTTTTTTTTCCTTCACAGCTGTTATAGGTTTGCCCAGCGCAGACCTTGGAGTGGATCAGTGATTCCTGGTTGAATGCTTATAGTCGAGAGGGTAATATAGGGTCGTCGGTCACCGGGTTTTCCAGCCTTGCGAAGAACAACTCCGCAGGTGACGTCTGCTAGTGAATGGCTGACTTGGTTTAATAGTGCCCGTCTTTAGTTAATACTCGTATAGTCTTTTAGTCGACGAATCGCTCCGGAAATGGTAGTAAAAATGTATTTGTTGGCAAGGTAGTTTACACTTAGGTGGCCCCTAAAAAGAACCGATGAAATTGATGGTTAAGTAGGGAACGTAAATACTTATAATGGCCCTAAAAAGTGCCAGTGGTGAAATTTTCAGGCTATTCTTTATTATTATTCCTGATGATGAAGAGCTGGCTACGGGTAGCTTGATTCTTACCCTGGGAGTCTCGATGTACGGAGACTGTGATGGAGGGAGATACGCCGCTGACCAAAGAATATCACGTCTTCGGTCTTCGGGTCGTTCTCCGGATAACCGACCGCTCATCGTTAGGCAGGAACATGTGGGTAAGCGCGTTGGGGACGCGACGACTAAGAAGCTAGCCGTTGTGGCTGCCCGTGCCCCTCAGAGCTGTTTTCCCTGGCTTATATTTGTAGCCATAAATTCTCTGACAGCACCAAGCGGGATAGTAGGACTGCCACTGGTGCCACACAACTCTGAAGAGTTGGTGCAGATTGTGCTCTGGCTAGATATGTCTCCTGGTATTATGCCAGAGACGTCATCGGTTGGAATTAATTTTTTTTTTATTGCACTCGTCAAGATTCAGGGTAAATGAAAACCAAGGTCCCTTCTCCTTTACGGAAGAGTGTCGTCCGTAACCGGGATATCCAGCTGCTAGACCATCAATAACATTTTCCATGCAGCTCGTTGAACTGCCGAAGCACGATTGCATTAGTAATAGAGACCCTCCGGCTTATTGTAACCACACTTATTTAATTCTGTCGCAGGTAGCCTTGATTTTATGTCGACGCCACCTATCGTATTTTACTGAACTAAAGTGAAAAGCTGGCGTATTTTTGCAAAACTTTAAGCTCATTTATTGCTAATGTTATTGAATTTTTTAAGATATGAACTATATTAAAACCATCTGGGAAGTATCATGAATCAGTGTGCAAAATTTCAGCAAAATCGGTTTAGTAGTTTTCGCGGTTAGCGATTACAACGGTTTAAGAGACTTTGCTTTATATATTAGTAAGATAAGATATAGCACTTCATTTGTTACGTTTTTTGCTCATGCGCACAACAAAAGTGTGACATCCTATACTTAATATAAATTACTTTAAAACACAGAGTTTCGTTTTAAAATTATAAAAAACAAAAGCTCAGCGATCTTAAACCATCGAGCGGTATACCTGATTCTACAATTTTGTGACATATAACGTACTTCTTTTAAAACAAGCTACCGTCGCAAAACTCGAACTACACGTGCAACCTCAAGCAATCTTATAAAACGCTCATCTTACAAAATCAATTCGTATCACGGCACCAAATAATGTGATTAATCAACAATTTTTTAATTCTTTACTGCGGATGTACACAAGAAATATCATACACAATTTCAACAGTAACTTCTACTTTATTTAAAACCCGAGAGATCAGCAGTTTTAACCATCAATTACTGTGAAATTATTGCACCACGACTGTGCTCGTGTCGGTCGAGGGTAATTAGGTTAAGCTCTAATTGGTCGTTCGGATCCCCAACTTGACACGTCCTCCTTAAACGAAAGAGTATAAAAACTCCTCGCACATAACAATATTCGCCTTTTCTCTTTCGTCAAGTGCTCCAAAGTAATTATGAAGGTTAGAGAGTGAGTTCTGTTGCGTCTTTTAAGCAGATGTAAGACTTAGTTCGGTGATTAAGCTACATGTTAAAAGCATGCATTTCAAGCAAATGTAAGACTTAGTTCGGTGACTAAGCTATGTGAGAAAAGCTCGAGCAAGTGCTCTCGTGTAGGATTAAGAACATCGTTGCGGTCAACCTTGTAAGATCTTGCAACTGCGTGCGCGCAAGCAGCGGCTAACCAACGATCATAGAAATGAGTTAAGTTAAGGAAACTATAAATTGTATGACATTGTAAATGCGAATCTAAAACTTTATCATTTATACTACTTGTAAAATTAACTATTTCTGGCTTTTCTAAATTTATAAAATCATCAGGTAAGACATAACTTGGTTGTTGATTAAATTAATTTTCTTAGTTCAAAAACATTCCAATTACTAAATTATATGAAATATTTCAAGATCTAATAATTCTGATTGATCGACACATAATTCTTACCTTAATGAATAAATTGAATATCGAGGAAAAATAAAATAGATACTGTATGATAAAGACCTTAACAAGGACGTGAGATAAAAAGGCGAATAAGATACGCTACTACCGTATGACATAAGACATAAACTCTAACAGTAAGTCAACGCCAGCTCAGCGTACACCACTCCATACTTATCGCTCGGTAAAACCTAACACCACAAGGCCGAATCGACGATTTTAAAGAAAAGTATACTGTAAGTAAAAGCAAATAAGGCTTTTACACCGATGGTTGGTTCCTGACGAACAAAAATTAAATTTATTTGTTTGTAGAACGAGTCTACGAGTTCTGCCCTTTACTTATAAAAGTTCGGACGTAACAAGAGCGCAAGACCTCAATGTATCTATTGTACGTGCATGTATCATGTTGCTACTACTGTGAACAAACCAACTGGCGAACCCCCTTAACTAATATGATGAATGACTCTAAAGTTTGCAACGTTGCGTAAAACAAAAATTATAATTTTTTTTTTTTTTTTTTTTTTTTCAACTAAAATGCTTTCAGCGCTTTAACAAGTAATGAGCAAGGCTCACATTAATTTTTAGATCATAAAAATGTACCATTCTCAAGATATAAGAGTTTAAAAGTTGATTGTAGTGTATAGGCGTAAAAAATACCTTTAGGTCTTTAAAACCAATGAGAAAAATTCATATAGTCTATATAAATTAAGCTAAATCTCTGTCTACGCAATAACTCATAAAAACTATAAAAAAAGAGCTCCTTACTATGATACTGTCACGATATAGCAATGACCCATATAACCCAATAACCTAACAAAGTTAAAATGGTCTGTACACGCATGTACAACTAACTTGAAAAATAAAAAATTATACATACCAAAACTATATTTTTAGTGCTAGTGAAATAAAATAACTGAAAAAGTATATTTACCGTCCTCGAAAATTTAATATATTGAATATTTCACTGGGAAATGTCCGTAATCAACCAAAATTTCGATAAATTCTAATTAAAAAGCGACCGGAGATGGCTCAAAAACAGAATAATTTATAAGAACGTGCAACAGTTACATTACTTTTTGTCTTCCAAATCTTATAATTTATGAAGTACATTTAAAAAAAAAAGACCAAAAAAGACCTACATTTCATAAAAATCTGATATCACAAGCTGCACACCACTAAAAATGCCTAAACTTACGGTGATATAATAAGGCTCATTTAAAAGTAATAAGTTTCAATAATTTTCATCGTCCAGAATTATTAATTTAAAGTGTTATGTTGCAAAAATGACCAAAAAAGACGGAAATTTAGGAAAAATTTAGTATCATAGGCTGCACGCCACTAATAATGCATAGACAAACATTAATATTACTTAAAACGTATAAGAATGAAAAGTTTTAAGAATTTTCGTCTTCCAAAATAATAAAATCAAGTGTTATATCGCAAAACTGATCGAAAAATACGGGAGCCACTAATAATGCATAGACATTTATTATTGTAACTTAGCATAGATGAAAGTAATGAGTTTCAACAATTTTTGTTTTTAAAAATTATTATTTCTAAGTATTATATCGCAAAAATGACCAATAAACACAAAAATTTAGAAAATATTTGTGATGACAGGCTGCACGCAACTAATTATGCATAGACAATCATTGATATTACTTAGAGCATACAAAAGTAATAGCTGCTAATAATTTTCGTCTTCTGAAATTATTTGTTTTTAGTGTTATATCGCAAAATCAAGAAGTACGGAAATTGAAGAAAAATTCATTATTACAGGCTACATGTTACTATTAATGCATAACCAAATGTTAATATTACTTTAAACATAGGAAATTTTCGTCTTCTTAAATTATTAATTTTAAGTGTTATGACGCAAAAATGACCGAAAAGTACGAAAAATTAGTAAAAATTTGCTATCACAGGCTGCACGCCACACTATGGGTCAAATGGGTTTTTTTTTTGTTTAAAACCTAATAAATTGTGAAGAAAAAAAGATTAATCAAAACTTTTTTTTGGAGCTTCAAGCTAAAATAATAGAGAATAGAGGAAAACTATAGAGAATGTCTCGTCGTTGAAACCTAACCTTAAAATTAATGAGAAAACTCGAAAAAACAGTATTTTTAGCCGAAAAATCACTCAAATCACTTTGTAACAACACTGTCACTTTTATTCTTCAAACAATTCTAACTTTTATCACTAGAGTTTGAGTTTTATACTTCCAACATAACCTTAAAATTCGTTATTGCAGGTAACAGTGTCAGAAACCTGATATTATGTTAAGAATAAGGAATACTTCGAAAATTCTATTTAGAGCTTTTAAATAAAGTAATAGAGAATAGAGAAGTAGTATGAAAAAATATCATATTGTTAAACCCTAACCTCTTATTTGATTAAAATACAAGAAAAAAATTTTCTGAGCCAAAAAATCGTAAAAATGACTTAATTTTTACTTCATAACATTATTACTTTCATGGATAGTGAATACTATTACTAGAATTATATTTTTGTACTCCTAACATAACCTCAAAAGTCGAGATTACAGTTTACAGTGTAAGAAACTCAATATTATAATAAGAATGAGGAATAATTCGAGAACCCCATTTAGAGCTTCAAACTAAAGTAATAGAGAATAGAGGGATAGTATAAAAAATATCAAATTGTTAAACCTTAACCACTGAATTGATTAGAAAACATAAAAAAATTTTCTGAGCAGAAAAAACATTGAAATGATTTCATTTCCACTCTATAACATATTTATTTCACGTGATCCTAACTACTATCACTAGAATTCAATTTTTGTACTTCTAACGTAACTTTAAAATTGGAGATTATAGGCGTGTAGTGTCAGAAATCTGATGTAATGTGAAGGAAAGAGAATAATGGGAGAACTATTTTTTGAGCTCAAAGATGAGATGATAAAGAAAAGAGAAAAAATATTAAGAATCTTTGATCGTTAAGCACTTACTTAAAAAAAAATCAAAATAGAGTTCTCACTAAAAAATTTGTAAAATGACTTGATCAACTTTTTTTTTTTTCAAACTGTAATAACTATATCCACGGAATTTTTAATTAAATTCCCCTAACCTTACCTTATAAGATTTAGGGTTGATATAGATTAATGTTGTGCATCTTTGAAGTCAACAATAATTAACTTGTATGATTAACTACCTTGCTGTAATGAAACATTACACTCATACTGAACATTATATCGTGTAACTATTACTAAAATAAAGTTTAATATTGTAAGTTTTCAAGAAATTTTTCCTCTTGTTAAAGTAATTATGTTAAGCCATTTTATTGCTCATAAAAAAGGATTCAACTACACGAGACTATTCTACTGCACTTAACATTTAACAGTAGTTTATATATATACATAGTACTGTGCAGCTCGACATGGCTTGTTAGTTTTGATACAATAGCATATATACCTATCATAACGGCAAAAAATGTACATAACGAACGTATTATATAAATACCATATCTCTATATATTACATGCATAAGACAAAGTGATTATCGTAGTTGTTTTTCTCAAAAGTGGCCGCTTGGTATATGTTATCTCAAATGATAGAGATCACGGTTTGTCATTCAAATATAACAGTTTACTTTATAAAAATTACGCCGTAAAAGTTGAAGAATAATATTTGATGCATTACGTATGTCGCAGTTATGATAAATTTAAAGAGAGCAATAAAAATATGTTTTTCCCGAATAAACGATGTCAATTATGTTAGTATGTCATAAAATCTGTCCTCGATTAATAACATCCATCTATTATTTTTATTGGATTACGTTTCATGCATAATTACGTTTCATGCACAGGACCACAAAAAAAGTTTTGACACACAAAGACGCCATATCATGTACCATGTGTTTTTGGGGTCGCTGAACATAAATCTGATGTCCAAATTGCTCCATCATGTCACATGTTTTTTCTAACCTAAAAAATAAGTATAAATTAATGGATGTGAAATACACTGTCCTGTAAACGTAAATAATGTCGATTACCGTGTCAGATTTCCTATAGTTTTGTAAGTTCTTGTCCCAATATTGTATGGTTTTATCATAAGTTTGCATTCCTAACCTCAAAAAAACAACAAAAATAGCCATTTTTCAGTCTGACAAAAATTTAACTAATTAAGACGCATGTATCTAACTTTCTTAAGAAGGACAGTTCAAGATTATTTATTTTTCTTTTTTCGACTACATTTTGTTCAATATCTAACCTAAAAAAATACACAATTCCACAGTTTTCCAGTCAATTATTGAGTTTGATCAATTTATAATTGTCTTCTTACATATTTATCCGAACACTAATGTAGATTTTGAAGTTTAATGATTATATTAGTTTAAAGACCTACATCTATGCTCAACCTTGAAGAGAATTTGAAAATTTGCTGGCTAGTGTTTAAGTGTAACTGCAAATGTGATAAATATTGGAAAGAGGAAAATTTTTTTTGTCAATACTCACAAATACAATATTAAATGTATTCAGTAAATGAATAAAACAAGTTCATAAGAAGAAAAGTTAGAATAAACTTTTCAACCATGTACAAAAACTGACACCACGCTAGTAGTATAGTATTAAATCACCAATCCATATAATGATGTTGTATACATAGCTCGAGCTGATCTTTCAGTTGAGAAAGCCTTCCACTTCATAAAAATTTAAGCAACTGTCAACAAGAGTTATTGTTATTCAATTTAATTTATTTGGTAATGTTAAAGCTTACTAATATTCTTTCTGTGGTATAAAAATCGTGAAATAAAAGTACGTATTGTAACATTTGAGTATTAGTCACAAGGGGACCTCTACCCAGGTAAGACGAACATTCTGGATAAAACTGGTCACTATATTTTAAATATGAACTATAGCTATAAATATTACATTTTTCTGGTACATCGTGTAATATAGTATGCAATATTTTGCTAACTTTTCCTTCAGATATCCATTTTGCTCTTGTCTTTCCTAAACTGCATTTAATTAAAATGAAAATGATACATCACTAGCAATCAAAGAAAACATTAAAAAAATTATTTTTTAAGACTGCGTCATTTATTCATGAGCCATTAATTTACTTTATTCATGTATTTCAACTCTTTCGTATGACTAATTTTTTTTTACGTAAAATATAAATATTTTTATTTACTGAAGCTGGACCTGAGAGAATAAACTAATGGACTAAGTCCATTGAATATTTAATTGTATGAGCTACATGAGCTAATAATGGGCAAAACACAAAACCAACTGCTGCATACTCACGTAGTACACAGAGTTCTATACTATCGTAGTGTCAGAGTTCTCTCCGTGTAAGAACGTTATTTAGATTTTTTTTTTAGGTTAGTACTTAACGATCTGAGATTCTCAATATTTCTTCTCTATTCTTTATCGTCTCATCTCGGAACTCAAAAAATAATTCTCCAATTATTCTTTTTCCTCCTCATAACGTCAGATTTCTGACACTACTAGCCTGTAATCTTCAATATTAAAGTTATATCAAAAGTACAAAAATTAAAATCTCATGATAGTAGCTACGATCATTTAAAATACTAATGTTGTAAAGTTAAAATTAAGTCATTTTTAAGATTTGTTGGCTCAGAATATTTTTTTCTTGTATTTTAATCAAATAAGAGGTTAGGGTTTAACAATATGATATTTTTTCATACTACTTCTCTATTCTCTATTACTTTATTCAAAAGCTCTAAATAGAATTTTCGAAGTATTCCTTATTCTTAACATAATATCAGGTTTCTGACACTGTTACCTGCAATCTCGAATTTTAAGGTTATGTTGGAAGTATAAAACTCAAACTTTAGTGATAAAAGTTAGAATTGTTTGAAGAATAAAAGTGACAGTGTTGTTATAAAGTGATTTGAGTGATTTTTCGGCTGAAAATACTGTTTTTTCGAGTTTTCTCATTAATTTTGAGGTTAGGTTTCAACGACGAGACATTCTCTATAGTTTTCCTCTATTCTCTATTATTTTAGCTTGAAGCTCCAAAAAAAAGTTTTGATTAATCTTTTTTCCTTCTCAAGTTATTAGGTTTTAAACAAAAAAAAAAACCCATTTGCCCCATAGTGCGCCGCTGATAATGCGTAGACATTTAATGATAATACGTTGTAAACAAGAACATAATAAGTTCCAACAAATTTCGTCTTTCGAATTTATTAATTTCAAGGGTTATGTCGCGAAAATAACTAAGAATTACAAAAATTTAGGATAAATTTAGTATCACACCTGGCTCGCGCTTAATAATGCAAAGACATTTATCAATATAACTTAGTACGTAAAAATATTATAAGTATAAACAATTTTTGTCTTCCGGAATTCTGAATTTCAAGTGTCAAATTAAAAACAACCTAAAACTTCGTAAATTTAAGGAAAATTTATCATCACAGGCTTCACGCTACTGATAATCAAAAAACATTTATCGATATAACTTAAAACGTATAAAAATAATAAGTTTCAACAATTTTCGTCTTTCAGAATGATTAATTTCGAGTAATATATCGTAAAAATAACCAACAAATACGGAGATTTAGGAAAAATTTATTATCACAAGCTGCACGCCACTGATAATGCATAGACATTTATTACTGTAACTTAGCACATGTCAAAGTTATAGTTATCAACATGTTTTGATTTCTGGAATTATTATATCCAAGTGTTATGTCGCGAAAATGACTAAAAAATACGAAAATTTGGGAAAAATTTACTATCACAAAATGCTCGCCACTAATAATGCAAAGACTAACATTGATATTAGTTAAAACATATGAAAGTGATAGCTTTCAATAATTTTTGTCTTCTGAAATTATGAATTTCAAGTGTTATATCTCAGAAATAAACGGAAAATACGGAATTAAGGAAATATTTACTGTCACATGCTACACGCGACGAATAATGCATAGACAATAATTGATATTTCTAAGTTCATATGAAAATTATAATTTTGAATAATTTTTATATTTTAAAGTTATTGTAGTCAAGTGTTATATTGTAAAAATGACTAAAAAATACGGAAATTGAGAAAAAAATTTTGAATACAAGATACACGCCACCAATAATGCACAGACATGTATTGATATTACTAAGTAGTTATATATATAATCAGTTTTAACATTTTTCGTCTTTCGGCATTATAAATTTCAAGTATTATATCGAAAAAACAACCGAAAACTTCGGAAATATAAAAAAAATGTATGATCACAGGCTGCACGCAACTGAGAATTCAAAGATACTTATTGATATAACTTGAAACGTATAAGAATAATGAATTTTAACGGGTTTCGTTTCCCAGAATTCTTAATTTAAAGTGTTATGTCGCAAAAATGACCAGAAATTACGAAATTTTAGAGAAAATAAGATATTACAGGCTGCATGCCACTAACAATCCGTGGACATTTAATAATATTATAAAATCCACTTAAAAATTGTAAGTTTCTTAATTTTTAACTTCCAGAAATCATAATTTTAACGGTTATATTGCAAAAATGACCAAAAAAACCGGAGATTTAAAGATGATTTATTATTACAGGCTGCTTATTACTGATAATGCAATATAACTTAACATTATTTTTTAGTATGTATAATAGTAATAATTTTTATTATTTTTCGTCATCTGGATATATTAATTTAGAGTGTTATATTGAAAAAATGACTAAAAAATACGAAATATTAGAGAAAATTTATTGCCACAGGCTGCTCCCACTGATAATAGATAGAAATTTTATTTAGATGACCTAGAACATATCAAAGTAATGAGTTTCATTATACTTCGTCTTCCGTAACGAAGAGTTTCAAATGTTATATCGCAAAAACAACTACAAAATACGAAAATTTAGGAAAAATATATCATCACACCCTGATGGCCTTTAAAAATACATAAAAAATTATCGATATTACTTCAAACGTATAAATATCATGAGTTTCAACAATTTTAGTCTTTCAGGATTATTACTTTCAAGTGTTATATCGCGAAGATAACAGAAAAATGCGGAAATTTAGGAAAAATTTAGCATCATAGGCTGCACGCTATTGATACTGCATATACTTTTACTATTATCACTTATAATGTGTAAAAGTAACATCTATTAACAATTATCGTCTTACAGAATTGTTAATTTTAAGTGATACGTCGCAAAAATGACTAAAATATACGAAACTGTAGGGTAAATTAATTATCACACCCTGCACGCCGTTGATAATGCAAAGACATTCATCGACTTCAATCAGTACGTACAAATATCATTAGTTTTAACACTTTTCGTATTGCGGAATTATTAATTTCAAGTGTTATATCGCAAAAATAACCGGAAAATATGGAAATTTAGGAAATATTTACTGTCGCAGGCTGCACGCCATGGATGATGCATAGACAATAATTAATATTACTAAGTTTATATAAAAGTTATATTTTTAATCAATTTTTGTATTCCGAAGTTAATAATGTCAAGAGTTTTATCGTAAAAATGTTGAATAGTTACAGAAATTTCGGAAAAAATTTTTAATACAGGCTGCACGCCACTGATTATGCAAAGTCATTTAGGGAGATTACTTAGTACGTATAAATATAATGAGTTTCAATAATTTTTATCTTCCAGCATTATTAATTTCAAGTGTTATACAGAAAAAACCACCGAAAACTTCAGAAAATTAGGGAAAATTGATTATTACAGGCTTCACGCTACTAATAATCTAAAGACATTCATCGATATTACTCAAAACGTATAGGAATAATAAGTTTTGAGAATTTTCTTCTTTCGAAATTATTAATTTCAAGTAATATATATCAAAAATACCCTAAAAATGCGAAAATTTAGGAAAATTTTATTATCACAGGCCGCACACCACTGATGATGTGTAAACATTCATCAATATCACTTAGTACGTATAAATATAATAAGTTCTATTAAGTTTTGTCTTTCAGAATTGTTAATTTCAAGTATTATGACGCAAAAATGACCGAAAAATACATAATTTTAGAGAAAATTTGATATCACAGGCTGCACGCCACACTGAGATAGATTTGGCACCGTCAGAGTACCACCGGTAGTACAGTGCTAGTTCGGAAGTTTAGTGCATCAGCAATACCAGTTGAGACGAGAGCTGCACAAAACCTGTATATGCAGTGCACCTAACCTATGGTATACGGTACATACGTCAAACCCCACTATAGGTAACACTACTATACTTAAGCTCGTACGTATACGCTGTTCCGACCGGATACCTGCTATCCCAGTAGTCAGAGACAGCAGACTAATCATAATTTGGTATAGCTACTGTAGGGGGAGGGACAACTGCAGCACCAAATCTTTCTCAGTGTACTAACAATTCATAGACATTTACTAATGTTATTAAGCACATGTTAAAGTTATAAGTTTCAGAGTTTTCGACTTCCAGAATTCTGAAGTTCAAGTGTTATATTGCCAAAATGACCAAAAAAATACAGAAATTTAAAGAAAGTTTTATCACAGGCTGCTCACCACTGATTATGGTTTTACCACACGAGAGTTTTATTCATTTTCGTCTTCCGAATTATTAATTTTTATTGTTATATCATAAAAATAACCGAAAATCACGGAAATTTCGGAAAAATTTATTATTCCAAGCTGCACGCCTCTGGAAATGCTTAAACATTCACTGATATTATGTAGTACGTATAAATATAATAAGTTTTAACAGTTTTCGTCTTTCGGAATAGTTAATTTCAAGTGCTATATTGCAAAAATGACCAAAAAAATACGGATATGTATAGAAAATTTATTATGACTGGCTACTTACTACTAACATACATAGACATTTATTGATTCCAATCAGTGTATATAAAAATAATAAGTTTCGAATTTTTGTCTTTCCGAAACAACAATTTTACGTGTTATGTCGCAAGAATGACCGAAAATCACGGAAATGTGGGGAAAATTTATTACCACAAGTTGCCCGCCACTGATAATGCATAGAAAATTGTTGATTTAACTCAAAACATATGGAAGTGATAAGTTTCATCAATTTTCGTTTTTCATAATGATAAATATCAAGTGTTTTATCGCAAAAATGACTGAAAAATACGGGAATTAAGAGAAAATTTACTATAACCAGCTGCACACTACTAATAATTGAAACACATCTATTAATTTCACTTTAAAATTATGACAAAATAGTTCAAACGAGTTTTGTCTTCTCGAATTCCTAATTTGAAGTGCTATTTTTAAAAAATGACAAAAAAATACGAAAATTTAGGAAAAATTTATTATCACTGGCTGCACGCCTTTGATAATGCCTGTAAATTGATTAATAATACTTAGTACGTATAAAAATAATCAGTTTCATGATTTTTTTACTTCCAGAATTATTAGTTTCAAGTGTAGTCTAGCAAAAATGACTAAAAAACACGGAAATTTAGGGAAAAATTTATTTTTACAGGCTGCAAGCCACTGATATTCCTTATGACAACCAAAAATGACCGAAAAATACGGAATCTTATACAAGCTTTGATATCACAGGCTACAAGCCACTGACAATTCATAGACATTTACTAATAATATAAAGTATATATTTAAATTATAGGTTCCATAATTTTCGGGTTTCAGAATTCTTAATTTCAAGTGTTACATTTCAAAAACGACTGAAAAATACGGAAATTAAAAAAGGATTCATTATCCCATAATTAATGTTAATATTAAGTAACATAGAAAATCTGTAAAATCTTGATGTAAAAGAGACAAGAAGAGTGCAAGTGAGTGAATCACCTTCCTCTCTTGACGCATGTAGGAAAGCTAGCCAGAGGTGGGAAGTGCCAATTTTTAGTGGCTAAACTAGAGCAACTCCAGCCAATTAGATATTCGGCTATTTTCTTTTCCCCCAAAATTTTCGGTGGCAAGCTTTCCTGCGTCGTTTTCCAGCCAGCGCGTGGTCGAGGTCCACTACTCCTTATAAAAAGAGCCTGGAGGCACAGTGAGAAACAGTTACAGTTCAATTTCACCCTCGAACGGTTGACTAGATAATTAGAGTCCGCCTCTGCTATCTCACGGTCCTCCACGAGTGCGGTTTTAAATCTTCGATCTCGGACAGTTCACGCCGGTTCGGTTCGCTGTACGTTTCATACCGAAAATAAAAGTAAGTCAAATTTAAATACTAAAGTGACAAGTCTTTTTTTCCTCTCAGTTTCAACGCGGGCGTATTTTTTTTAGAGTTCGAAATTTGGTATCGGTAAAATATCACGCTACAAGATTAAATAAAAGAATTATTCCTCACGTAAAGTCTAGGGCAATCACATTTACTACGGATGGTACTGGTGGATCCTAGACGGGTCGCGAACTTAAACCATTTTACCCCCTTGCGTAACCTCTAGAGTGTAACTACCTTTGCTCATTACGGTACTGGTAACCTCTAGATCGCGAACGGGATACTATTCGACACGTTGCACCAGGTATTCTCGATAATTCCGAGGCGCGCCGCGAACGAGTGCATCGCATTATTGCTCGACAACCGCGTCGATTTAATCAAAACGGCCGTCCTCGTCCCCCTTCAAATACTCAGACAAGAAATATAACTACCTTTTGGCCCTACGTCCCACCTATGCGCCCAGTGCGAGTCCCGAGTTATTAAGCGAAAGCTTAGACTCGAATAATACGTTGCGCCGACGTAACAATGCATAGACATTTACATCAAAAATGTTACTTAGCACGAATAAAAGTAATAAGTCTTGTAATTTCCTTCTTACGAAATCGTTAATTTCCAGTGTTATGTCGCAAAAATGACTGAACAACTTGGAAACCGAGAAAAAATTTATCATCAAAGGCTGCACGTCACTGATAATGTATAAACATTTATTCCTTTTACTTTGTATGTATTAGATTAACGAGTTTAATTATCGTTCGTTTTGCTAAATTACTAATTTCTAGTAATATATCGCACAAGTGACCAAAAAATGCGAAAATTTAGAAAAAACTTATCATTACTGGCTGCAGGCCACTGCCATTGAATAGACATTTGTTATGATTTTTTTAAAACATATAGTAAATATAAATTTCCAAATTTTTTGTCTTCTAGATATATTAATTTCAACCCTATCAAAAACTTCAATGCTGAATCAATGCTGAATCAACATTGATTTTAGCGTTAAATCAACGCTGAACCAACGTTGAATCAACGTTGATTCCATGAATGACGGAACACTGAAATCAGTCGTAATTTACATTGTTGATTCAACACTGATTCAACGTTGAATCAGCGTTGATTCAGCATCGATCAAAACGTTAAAATTAAATTTTAAAAAATTACAAAGTAGTATAGTAACATTTGGGGCAGATATATTGACGTGTATGGAGGTACTGTCCGTATGGTAACACCAAAACAGGGGAGTTCAGTTATTAGATGTTAAACTGTATTGAATACACATTATATTTTTTTATTATTAAATTAACGTTTAAATCAACACTGATTCAACGCTGATTCAATGTTGAATCAGTGTTCATTCAACGTTGAATCATTGTTGAATCAACAATGTAAATTACGACTGATTTCAGTGTTCCATCATTCATGGAATCAACGTTGATTTAACGTTGGTTCAGCGTTGATGTATCGCTAAAATCAACGTTGATTCAGCATTGATTAAGCATTGAAGTTTTTGATTGGGAAGTGTTATACTGCAAAAATGACTGAAAAACATGGAAATGTAAAGAAAATTCATTATCACTGGCTGCTAACGACTAATAACGCATATACATTTATTAATTTTAATCAGTTCACATAACAGTGATAAGTACCAAAACTTTCGTCTTTCTGAGTTTATAATTCCATGCGTTATGTCGCAAAAAAGACCAAAAACCACGGAAATTACAAGAAAATTTATAATTACAACCAGCACGCCTCTGATAACGCATAGACCATTATTGATATTACTTAGTACGTATGAGACTTATAGTTGTATGGATTTTTGTTTTCCGTAAGGATTAATTTTAAGTGTTATATCTCAAAAATGACTACAAAATACGGAAATTGAAGGAAAATTTACTATCACCAGCTGCACACCGCTGATAGTCGAAAAACATTCATTAATATCACTTAGTACGTATAAGGATAATAAGTTTTAACACTTTTCATCTTTCAGAATGATTAATTTCAAGTGTTATATCGCAAAAATGACCGAAAAATACGGAAATGAAGGGAAAATTTATTATCACAAGCTGCGAGCCACTGATAATGCATAGACATTCAAAAATATTTTTTAGTACATATAAGAGTAATAAGTTCTAACAGTTTTTTTTCCAAAAATTTCAAATTTAAGTGTTATATCGCAAAAGGGACCAAAACATACACAATTTGAGGGAAAATTACTTATCCCAGGCTGCACGCCAATGATCTTGCTTAAACATTTATTAATATTACTAAGTACGTATTACAATAATAAATTCTAACAATTTTCGTTTTCCGAATCTTTAATTTCAAGTGTGTTACCGTCAGGGGTATTATTTTAATAATTATTATATAACTATTTTTCTTTAAATTCGATCGTTTTACATAAATTTGAATTTTGAAATATCGCGCGCAGCTCCGACTTCAAACTTTGCACTTCATAGTACAGTCTTACTACTGGTCTTTAGTGAACATCGCAAGTAAAAAGGCAACGTAAAGTATATAAGAAGGACTGCGTGACGACCAGCGACATCGCCTCAGATCATGCATATACGTGCAATGCATGAATCACTCACTTGGTACAATTAAAATATACGAAGCAGTGGTAGTAGAAAAGTACATATTCAATAAAAATCACTGTACACTAAACCACTCAATTACTTTCTTTAAACCTCACCATACGCCCCTCCTATCTCTCCCTCACGCCTCATAAGTATATATATATTGCCTTTGGTCCAAGACCCAGAAATCTCTCAACATCGGGACGAACTTCAAGGTGACATCGAAAACCCCAGCAAGGTCAACTAGGTCGTAAGAGATTACGGCTCTGACATTACCCTCCTTCAACGCTCTAAACTTCGACGAGGCTAGCGTACCCACTGCACCTACGAAGTCAGGGCGATACCACCTTCATCGTTTGTCCACGAAGGGACGACTTGGCTCTCCCGAAGTGACAGCGGTTACGTTTAACTACACCCCCCTTGTTCAAAGTCGCCCACCCCAAAGACCACTTTTTACAAATGTTATGTAGCAAAAATGACCGAAAAATACGGAATTTTAGGCAAAATTTGAAATCACAGGCAGCACCCCACTGATAATGCATAGACAATTATTGATCTCACTAAATATGTATAAGAATAATCATTTCTTACATTCTTTATTTCGTACGTATAACAGTAATGATTTTAATCAATTTCAATCTTTTGGAATTATTAATTTTAAGTATTATATAGCAAAAATGACCGAAAATTTCAGCCACACACTATTATACTCGAGGTTATACGTTTTCCCATCTTAAGAGCAACTATCCACTTCTGGCATTGTTTTTTATCTTTTGGAAATCGATGTACGTAGGAGCCTTTTCAATTTACACTGGGAAACACTGCACCAATGCGTAGGCTGTTTTCGGCTGTTTTTTATTAGAGATTCCCCTGTTTTTAATGATCAGGTGAGATCTTACCTGAGTTCTCAGCTGATTTCTCAGGTAAAATCTCAGCTGAAAACTCAGCTGAGAAACCACCTGAGATCTCACCTGAGATTTTTGAAAAAAAATTCTCCTAGGAACTTGTTATTTTTTCATTTCAAACAATTTCTAGTCGTTTAAGATACACGTTTTAAGAATTTTTTTTTTAAATTAGTTTTGTTGTAGTTACAGGGATGTTGTCTAACTTATCGCAACTACCCCTTTACAGATATTATCTAGAGCTGTTTTATTCCTACAATAAAATGTGTGACGTCATTAGAAATATAATATGGCGGTTGGTACAGTATGGCAAACAAGCTTCTTCTTCACGCCCTCTCGAATAATATGTGTTAAATAAATGGGTTTAATATATATTATGTTTAATAATAATAATAAGCGAAACGCCAATTCCCATTCAATGTGGTAGTCAATACAAAATGGCGAATAACATATGTTTTTGTGACTCCCATGATATGAGTGTCAAATAATAGGGCTTAAAAAATTATATATAACACCGCATGGGAAAAAGAGACATGAGGTGTAACAGTACGTGATTTAGTATTTATGTTTTCTCTTTAACTAACTCTTACAAGATTTTTTTCTGAACTTAAGACTTTCAGTTTGCTATGTACTACGATTTTTAATACCTTTAGGATGGTTAACCAAAAACAAAGACCCAAATGCTGAAAATCAAGCTTATTGTATCGTGTGTAATAAAAGCTTAAGAGCACATGCAACAGATTTGCAAAGTCATAATAAAAGCGATAAGCACAAGAAAGCTGCTCAAAATTTGAACTTACCTAAGCAGCCCACGATTATAGAGTTTTCTGATGCAAGTAAAGATGCAAAAATCCGTGACTTGAAACTAGCAGTATTTATTGCTGTACATGCTAATGTTCGTAGTGTCAACCATTTGTCTGAATTATTAGTTGAGTTGAATTTGAAAAATATGAAACTTCGTCGTACAAAATGTCCTGGTCTCATAAAAAATGTGATAGCCCCAAATTTTCTTATTGATTCAATAGAAGATACAGGTTCGTGTAACTTTTCTCTGATTGTCGATGAGAGTACTGATATTAATCAAGTAAAGTTGCCCTGGTAGCACAATCTTACTGGCAGTGCGTAAGTGTGCACCTGGTCTGCTTCCGGGATCTTGTGTAATTCTGATGCATGGCGAGTGCATAAGACGCTTTGCAGCAGATTTGCGTGCAGGCGAGTGCGCAAGACTCTTGCAAAAAAAGTGCACAAATCTGACGATCAGTCAAGTGCGTTATTCGTCTTGATTCGACGCACTCTTGATAGTGACAGATTTGCGCAAAATTTGTGTATAGGCGAGTGCGCAAGACTCTTGCGTAAGAAGTGCACAAATCTGACGATCAGTAGAGTGCGTTATTCGTCTTGACTTGACGCACTCCTGATTGTGGCAGATTTGCGCAAAATTTGTATGCAGGCGAGTGCGCAAGACTCGTTCGTAAGAAGTGCACAAATCTGACGATTAATCGAGTGCTTTATTATTTTAATTCGATGCACTCCTCCTCGTTGAAGAATTTTGCAGAATTCTTGGGAGACAATAATTAAAACATGATGTTTTAACCATGGTGTTGACTTATTTTGCTTGTAATATCATGTTTCTTACGTTTTTGCTGGTGAAGAAATTGTGAAGGAATTTCTCAAGTGAGATTTTTAACATCAGAAATTTACTGAGATTTTTTAATATGGTTGTAAGAGACATTTATTTTTGTGTATTGGCATTTTTTTATGTACAATCGGCACCTCGAGATTACAAATTACGTTTATGTAAGAAAATATTATGAAAACATTATGAATACACTAGTTTTTCTAACTCATTAAGGAACCTTTATTGTATCGGCAAAAAAAAATTTTTCTGGAAATCAGTTACCAATGTATTTTATAGTATTAGAAATGAAAATAGTTCATTATTCAAAAATTAATGTACTTGTGTGCGTATGTATGTCTGTGTATATGTGTATGTATGTGATCGGTTATGTCTCAGAAACCTGTGTGGTCCGATTTCAATAATTTCGGGTTCAAAATTATTGTTTTTGCATACTTATACCGGCTCGAAAAAAAAAATTTAGTTTCGCACCTTATCAAGGTTCATACCGTTCGTTTTCGATTTTTGACACGGTTTTTTTAAACATTTTCTTCGCTGTCAAAATTATTTTGATTTATTGAGTATAGAATCAACACTATTTTATATTTTCAATCCTTTGGAAAGGTTTTCTTATTACTTTGAATGTGTACAATTCTAAAATTTCAAGATTAGTTGATGTGTCAGAAAAACAACTATAGATAACAAAAAAAAACGTATTTACACTTTACTCTGATAAAATTTGGATCAAAAGAAATGAAATAATAAAGTGGCGCGAAAAAAATTGATATATTAGATTGTGAACATAAATAAAATATATACTATAATGAAATCACTAGTTAACCAATTGATCCAAATATATTATAAAATAAAATATTCAGCGGGTATCATGGCAGGAGTGTGCGGTGCAAATATAAATATTTGGGGTGGGGGTATATAAGTGCTTCTCACAACGAATACATGCTATTAACATATTGGAGAAAGCAAGCCAATTGTTCTTTACTTGGCAGTGTGTTTAATTAGAAAGACCAAGATATCGTTACAGAGGTGGGTTGAAATAACCAGTTAAGAAAATTGTAATCATTAAATAGAGAAACAGATATACGTGTATACAATGACAGTTATGAGAGCTTAGGGTTTTAAATAATTTACCAACATAAACAGTACATTTGTAAATAAACACAAACAGTAAGTTTTTCGCTAAAAATTTCTTGTGTTTTACATAAAAAAAAGTTGTTATCAACAAAAATTATAACTGTAGATTATATTTTTGATAGTGACATTGCAAATAAGTGTTAAGCTACAAATTCCTGAAAAAAAGTGGGAAGTCAAAAAGTACTGTTAAATATTTTTTATGGGAAGCAAGTACGAACCCACGATTTGTGCACTTCTTACGCAAGAGTCTTGCGCACTCACCTGCACGCAAATCTTGCGCAATTCTGCCGCAATCAGGAGTGCGTTGAGTCAAGACAAATAACACACTCGACTGGTCGTCAGATTTGTGCATTTCTTACGCAAGAGTCTTGCACACCCGTCGCACATTAGAGTTACGTAAGATCTTGGAAGCAGTTTAGATGCAGACTTACACAATTTTACGGTCGATGTAAATTTTGTGCTAGAAGTACGTAAGAATTTCAAAGACTGTGCTACCAGAATTGTTGTGTCTATGTGTCAAATATTTTAGTGAAAAAAAAAATAGTTTAGTAACCGACTATTTAGGTATTATAGGAGTCGCTTATTCCGATGCCATGTCCTTGTACAGTGCAATATTACAATATTGTGATAAAATAGGCTTAAGGTGGCTCATCACGATGGTGCCGTATCAAGCAGGGGCACCGGGGGGGGCTTTTCTATAAATTATAAATTTACTGAATATAAACCAATAAAAAGACAGTTAGTGGTTTGTGCCATGCCTTATTCATGATTTATGAGCAAAAAAATGCGAAAAAATTCCGTAATTGAAAAAAGTTACTATTGATAGGGTATCGAAAAAGCTGCGTACGTCCCTATCCAAGCAGACGAACTCGCGCGTGTGCCTCAGCTCCAGCACCTGTCAACTTTCTTATACTTGTTTTGTGTGTATTTTTTTACCAGTAAATATTAAATTAATGCTTGTAAAAAATGAATGCCAACCATTGTTAAAGGTTGTGCTGATTCCTTGTCTATTTTACGAGAAGCGCTGCCTCAAAGAGTGAAAGAAAAAAAAAATTTTCAATGGAAGCATTAGTTAGTGATTTTTTACAAATAGAAAACACAGAATCACTTCATAACGCTGTGGAAGATGTGCGAGTTCTCAGAAATTTGTTAGTTAAATTAGGAATAAGTGATGATATTATAAGGGAAAAGTCTCAAAGTATTTCTTATATTTTGAAACAGAAAAACGAAGAAGCAGCTGTTTCTTTGAATAAAGCGTCTTTACTAGAGTACAAAAATAATATTTCGAATGGGATGATGCTGAAAATGGCTAAGGCGCAAGTAAATAAATCTATTTTAAATGAAGTATTTACGAAAAGTGGAGAAAAAGGACTAAGGCTTTTTCCAAGCGAGAATGTTGGAGAAAAGACACGGGTGACTACTAACACAAAAGTATTAGACAAAATAAGCCAAATATTTGTTTGTAATGAAAAGTAAAGGATATTTTATTTGATTGGAATTTATATTATTTATGGCGTTATTGCTATGTTGTCATCAAATGAACAATTAATATAAAAGTTTTATATTCAACTATTTTTTATTCAACCTATTTATTTAAATTATTGTTATTTAATATTTTTACACAAAGTTTTTGCAATAATATGCGTTCAAAACCGAGCATGACATTCCAATTTTAGATGTAAACAATATTTTTTCAATTTTTTTGCCCACATTCTTATATATGACATTTGAATCTCCCGGGCTAGCGCCAAGAATCAAAATTGAGGTTATCCTGCGGTTAGAACTTTCAAGACTTTATATCTTTTTGTTTTTACCGGTAATCTTGGACTTTCGCGATTTTGTTAGAAAGAGGATTATTTAAACTACTTGCTCTCAGTTTCTGGAGACTGTGGCCCGACTTTTAGCCTACGAAATCTAACACTTTCGGTGAAAAAATCAGACTGCTCCATAAGACCAATGCTAAAATTTCAAACTTTCAATATGATTATTTTTCGATTTTGGCCGGCAACATGCCCTAAAATTTTAACTGTACATCCGTTTAGTCATATTTTAACATAAATTTCAATTTGGGTGCAATGGCTCGACTTTCAAAAATGTGATGAGCCACCTTAACACTCGAGAGTACGTGGCTTTGGGCACGGATGGCGAAATAAATCTTTGTGGGAAAAAAAGATCGGTTCTTACTCTTTTTCGAGATGAAAAGTCGCCGAATACTCAGTTAGTTCGATACATATGTCATGCATTAAATAATGCAATTTCAGCTTCCGCTGTGCATTTTTCCGCATGCATAGCATATCTTTGACGTGATGTTTACACTTGATTCAATAAAAGTTCTTAACGTAAAACATTATTCCGTAGAGTTTGGGATGCAATTGCTGCTGGTATTAATCTTGAACCAATTTTGGAAAACGAAGTAAATAAAAACTTATGTGATGTTAGCATTTCGAACTCGACCTATCAAAATAAAAAAATACAGCTACCGTGACATTTTTAAAATTCGTTTTGCTATCAGATTCACGTTGGCTTGCACGCTATAATGTCTCTTTTGAAAAAAACCATATCGAAAAACCACATAGTGAAACCATGTAAAAAAACCACATAAAAACATGTGGTTTTACCACTCCGTTTTCATGTGGTTTCTTGTCTCAAATCACCTAGTGGTTTTTAAGTAAAACCATATGATTTTTACAAGCTTTTCTTTTTATAAAAGAAATTATTTCTACTTAAATTTAACTATTTATAAATCTTAATAACGTATCAACAATGAATATAAAAATAAAACAAAAAAAAAAAAACCTCTAAGGTAAATTGAACTTTGGCTACCAGATTCTTCGCCAAGTATCTTATCCATTGGGCTAGAGTAGATTTGATTCTAGTTTCCAATTTTGTGTCCTTATAAGGTACAGAAGGCACAGTATTCTACACGGGCAGCAAGTTCAGGTAAATTTTTACCCTGATTGTCAGGGTAATTCTGGGACAACCCAACGATACAGCAAATTTTATCCTGCATGAACTATAATTTTTACCCTGAGTCACGGTAAAAATTCAGGGGATAGTAAAATTTATAGTCAATCCTTTGTAATTTTTACAGCAGGGTCTGTAATTTTCATCCTCAGTCAGGGTGAAAATTCCCCTCACTTTCTCTATAGCAGCGCCGCGGCGCGCTGCCAGACGGGAACTTGGACCAGCTGTCTGCTTTGATAACGGAAACACCATACGGCGATATGGCCCGTACGCATTCATGGAGTTCAGGTTAGAGAATCACAATACCAAGACTAACCGTCTCAAGTTGGCGGGACTTTTCTTGAGACAAGACATTAAGCTATTGTAATTGCAGTTTAATCAAGGCCAGAGCCTAGTTGGCCCAAAACTGAGTGAGGGAAATTTTTACCCTGACTGAGGATAAAAATTACAAGGACTGACAACAAATTTTACCATCCCCTGAATTTTTACCGTAATTCAGGGTAAAAATTATAGTTCACACAGAATAAAATTTACTGTATCGTCGGATCGTCCTAGAATTACCCTGACAATCAGGGTAAAAATTCACCTGAACTTGCTTCCCGTGTATTATTTGTATTTGTACATAACTAGTTCTTTACATATAAACTACAGTAAAATCGTGTGAATTTGTGTATGCAATAAATTAAACAGTGTTATAATATGTTTTAAGATATTTGTTTCCGAGATAAAATGGCTACGGCAATTGAACCTTTAATTTAATTTGCTGATTATACATACCAAAATGATACACTTTTCAGTCATACATTATCCAATAATTATAACAATATTTAATAAATAACTAATCAAAATTATGACTGATATTTTTTTCTATATATTTAAGAATAAAAAAAACAGAATAATAATATTAGTAAGTGATTAAGCATTATAATTTTTGTAAAACTTAGCGGAAGATAAATATCATAATAACATGTATTGTTAATCAAAATCCTCGAAATTTATAGATATAAATAATATATACGATTTTACTCTAAAGAACATATAAAAACAATTTGTGTACTTAAGTATCTCATCCACATGACCAGAGGGAACTCGATGCTGGCTTAGAATTTTTCGTCTTTATTAGCTTCAGAAGGTATAGTGTTATGTTATTGGTATTTGTACATACTTCTATTAATAATAAATTAATTTTAAGGATTTTCATTTGCAATACATATTTTTAGAATATTAATAATTAAGTGAAATTTTTTCATATACAACTAAATAGTAAAAAACAATTACTATTTTGATTAGTTATTCATTAAATATCAATATAATTATTGGATAATGTGTGACTGAAAAGTGTATCATTCTAGTATGTATAATCAACAAATTAAATTAAAGATTTAATTGCAGTAGCTGTTTTATCTCGGAAACAAATATCTTTACACGTATTATTAATAACAATGTTAAATTTATTGCGTACACAAATTCACACGATTTTACTGTAGTTTATGTGTAAAGAACTAGTTATGTACAAATTCAATTAATAGAAAACTGTGTCTTCTGTACCTTATTCGCTCCGTGCATGACACGCAGCGCCGCCCTCGGTGTCAGAATCGCGCAATACCGTACCCCCGTATGATTAAATCGTAACACTGTCACTTATAGGCTGCTGTAGGTTAGGTACGAACTTTTGTCTCCTAACTGCCCTAATCCACAGCTCCTTCTGTTTTGTTTTATGGGGTCTGCTTGGGAATTTATACAGCACCACCCCCTGCTTATCTTTCTTGTTGCAATTAACAACGCAGCGCATTTTGTTACTTTGTAAACGTAAACACTGATTCAGATTATACAGCTAGCGGCAGCCTATGTCGACTGCTTGGAGTTCTTGCTCTCACGTATACAACATTACAGATAAGTATGTGTGTTGTGTACTATATGATAGATGATATTTAATGACCCATTATTTAAAATTTCGGGCGATTTGAAGTGCCTAGCAAAATTATTTATCCGTATTATAGACCCGGTTTGGCTAAATAACATTTTTTTTCCGCCTTCGATTTTTCAACTAATTACTTTAAATGAAATAATATCTTTTCTCATATAAGACAACGCTTACTGTACGATTCATGGGGGTACGGGTTCGCCAACTTTGCTCACCTACAGCGCTGCAGTCGTTTTTTTTATCCCCTCCAACCTGATGCACGGAGCGAATAAGGACACGTTTTGTACAAAAGTGGTATTTAGAAGCAAATCCACTCTAGCCCAATGGATAAGATACTTGGCGAAGAATCTGTTAGCCAAAGTTTAATTCACCTTAGAGGCTTTTTTTTCTTTTGTTATATTTTTATATTCATTGTTGATACGTTATTAAGATTTTTAAATAGTTAAATTTAAGTAGAAATACTTCCTTTTATAAATAATAAAGAAAAGCTTGTAAAAACCATATGGTTTTACTTAAAAACCACTAGGTGATTTGAGACAAGAAACCACATGAAAACGGAGTGGTAAAACCACGTGTTTTTATGTGGTTTTTTTACATGGTTTTACTATGTGGTTTTTCGATATGGTTTTTTTCACAACAGGTAGTTAAAATTATAGGTCAACATTACTTTGTACTGAAACCACTTTTTCATTAAATTATTCGTACCGAAGAGGATCAGGCCACGCGATATCTTGATGGTATTTTAAGTGATGACCGTTTGTATTTATATTTATTAATAATTAAACCTATTCTTGGCGAGGTAAATTACGTAAATGCATCCTTTCAGAGCAGTAACGTCGATCTAGGAAAAGCATATGACGATTTTAAAGATATTATGCTATTATTAGCAAGAAAAATTTTAAAACCTAAACACATGCAAAATAACTTGGATAATATTTTATAAAGTTTTGAATCAGATGATTCCTTTCTACAAATTGCAGAATGCGATTTTGGGATTGATTATTATAAAGCATTAGATGAAATAACTGTTACTAAGGAGCAAAAAATAGAAATTGAAACAAGAGCGTCCTATTTTATCAAAAGTCTATGCATTAAATTATCTAACCGATTACCGTCGAATTTAACTTTATTCCAAAAGTTATAATTTTTTTCACCATCAAAGTGTTGATCACAAACCTTGCGTTCCTTCAAGCTATGCAGTTGCTTAAAGAAATTGTCCAATAATGAACGCTATTAAGACAAAACTTAGAAATAAAATGCTTCTGCCATTGTTAGATGCAACAGTAAGAATAAGAATGCACTTTTGTGTAAATAAAGTTTGATGTGTAAAGTTTATACTGACATTAAAAGTGTAACGTGATTTTAATTCTAAAATAGTGAATACAATAACGAATATATTATAATCTCGGAGAAGTTCATAACGAATCGGAATTAGAACTTGAAGTAATAGATTTGTTAGACAACTTCGATTTTCCTTGTATAAGTATTGAAGACATTTTACTTGTAAAACTGTTTCGAGTGAATTTGTTTTTTTATTAATTTAATGTTCTTAAGTCAAAACTTTTTCTAGTTATCTATTGCATGAATAAAAAAAATCAACGATTTAAAAGAAAGAATAATTAAATACACTATAACTGAAAACTAGTTTTGTCCAATATAAATTGTGATTATTCAAGACAGTGAGATTGTAAAGTATAAAAAGAATGTATTGACAGGGGTAAGAGAAATCAAATTTATAAATGCAACGATCTCAAATAAAATCAAACATAATGTATGTTTAGACTCTTGAGAAGTTAATATTAGTTTATGTATTAATTATAAATATCATATTGTGAATAAAAATCTTTCTTGTACTGGACATTTATGTAAGAACATTTTGACAACCCTTCCACACATATATTTTTACAAGTATTTCAGGTTCTAATCGGTGGCTCCAGTGGTCTCAATGTTAAAATTATGAATAACCCAACCAAGGTTAATAAAATTGAATTATATTCTTTGAATTCCCATCTTTCTATTCGTATAAAAAAAAAATTAAGGTTGACGATGAAAATTGTAAGAAATCATGCTTACAAAATCGTAGTTTTAAGACGGGTTGGATAGGAAATGCAAGCTTACGCGATATACAACCTACTGCTGCACTTATATAAATAACCCGTAAGGTGTAAAAAATATACTATCTTGTATATATTATTACGCAGTTTTCGATGACATGAGAAAAGTGTCTTGTTATCGAACAAAATCTTTTAATTATCGGAGACTAAGTAAGTATACAGTTGCGAGTGCAAGTCAGCTCTCAGCTGTCTGCATTCTGCAGAGTACATATATATATAGGTATGACTACAGCTGAGCAATGTTGCCACATTCTTGAACTTAGGAGCGTACCGTAACAGTCTATCAATTAGGGCACCATAAAACTTTTTTGTTTTTTTATATTTACTCACTAAAGTAACAGATAAAATGTAGAATATGGCTTACAACAGTCTCTACGATAATTTTATACCGTATTTTAAGGACGTTCGGTAGTGATTGAATTTTCCAACGAATTTTTCTGAAATTTTGACCAGACGTTTTTATTGTTGTTACAATAAACCAGTCAAAATTTAAAGAGGTTCCTCTGTTTCGTTTTCGAGATATTGAATTTCAAAGTTAAGGCATTTTAACACTGTCGCTTATGGGAGAACTGACTAAATCACAGTTTTAAGCAAATTGGGCCAGTGAATTTGGCCAATTTTTTTATATGTTACAGATAATGTTATTAATTTGATGTATACCAAGTTTTGCGACGATCGTCTGATTCGTTTATAAATAAAAAATTAAATAAAAGCTCGACCGAAACGCAACGGCAACGTCGCAAGTGGCGGGAAATTCAAAATGTTCCAGGATGTTGATCAGTAAATATCTCAATATTATTGTAGATATTTATGCATTCACGCATAAAATACAAGCTTACGTGTGTGCGTGAGTGTATGTACAGAACGCCCACCCCTTCCCATAAAAAACAATAAATGTTAATAACACGCTATTTATTTTTTTTTTTTAATTTCAAATTTATTATTTCTTCTTAAGATACAATTTTTTTGCACATTACAAAATCACATGCTCATAGTTTGAATCACTCAATCACTCATCTTAGGCTTTGGGCATTCTTACGAATGAAATCTACAAATAGAAATACAATTGTTACAAGTCTTTCTAATTACTCATTTATTCATTTTCACTACACTTTTATAATAAATCAGTAACAAATACTTACAGCTTTATCACAAAAACATTGATACACGAACGCTGTCGTAACCGACGCAGCACGCAGCAGACGAGCAGACAGTGTAGAGTGTGCAGAGACACCTGATGCGTGTACATGAACACTCACACATTTAAGACCCGTACGACGTTGCCAAATCTTCATTCATCGCTGGTTAAGCTGGTTTCCCCTCACCGCGCAAATGTTTCCCCCCGCTAACACTACCGAACGTCCTTAAATAAAATAATGATTAATTTTTAGTTTCCCCATTTTGATACGGCACTAGGCGCTGGAGCCACCGTAGGCGATTTTTCGATTGGTAAGTAGCGACATGAACATAAACTGATGTGGCAACATTGATGCTAATACAACCTCACTCTCTCCCGTACGTCAAACCTATTTCAAGTTAAAAATCGTGCGACCAGATAGTAAACCTGAGCTCTACTTAGTCGGATTTGATGTGTCGATTACATAATTGTACAAAATGCTGAAGCATTTTAGCGTGAGCATAAAAGTAGGCCTTTTAAACAACACAGATTATTCGATAGACTACCTATTTTAATTTCAAACACTTGAGTGTAACACTAGCTACTTAAAAAAAAACTTTTACCATCATAATTACAGAAATATGAGGCTTAGACGCATACTTGATTATAAATTTTAACTGTAGAGATTTGACATTCCCTGTATTAATAGTTAGTACAATTGGTACACTGTACCAAGTGTTCGCGGTCAAGTAGTAGCTCACTAATCTTTTGTACTATGCATTACTTAACTTAACAAGGCCTTTAGAGAAACTGTTGAAAGTAAATAATCCAAAACTCAGCATCATCATTTTTTAACCCTTGATTACAATTTGAATGAGTACAAAGTATTTTCAAATCAAGACATATTTTGGGCTATATGAAATAAGCATATTTTTTGTGATGAATTATAATAGTTGTAAATTATGTATTTGTGGCAGCAAACTGTCGAGTTAATTAAGACTTTATAAAAGTAAATGAAAACGCTTGTTTTTAAATATTCAATTTAATTTTCATATATTGTCGGGACATAATACAGTCAAACAAATTTATTACGAATAATTTGATAATAAATTCAACAATTTTTTAAGTTATTTTTCTAGTTCTTCTTTTAAATTTAACTATTAAAATATTTATAAAACCTATGAAATGAGCTGCAGAGTAGCTAAGCATTGCGCCGATAATGCAAGGTATAGGCCAAGCTTGCCATGGCTGGTCCCAGTCCAATGGCAGAATAAATGTACTGATCCAGGTACCAAATAACACAGTCTTCACATTTAATTTGATATCATCTATGACAGACCTTTCAATTTGAGCAGGATGGCCAATTAACAAGTCAATTACGTTATTTATTCCTATGTATAAGCTTGCTGGTACCAGAGTAAGCATTGTTAAAGTGGCGGCAAGCACAAAAGTTTTTTCATAGTCAGCAATAAGAGGTGCACCAAATAGTACAATAACAATATGATAAACTATGGTTATTCCAACTGCAGTTAAGACAAATTTAAGAGTATTCTTAATAATTTTACTACTCTTCTTCACTTTCACTAAGTAATTCAAGTTCTCTTTTTCAACACTTATGTATTTCAGCTGAGAAGATACTAGTAAATACTTTAATAGATCAGCAAGGAATACAGTTGCTAATAATAATATGTACTTGTAAAATCCAATGCTATAAAAGTACTTATTAAAATGTATGAAAGATAGTATTCCTACAAAGTGAATACATATTACTAAACTGTGGCCAACCCATACTCTACGGTTTTGAATATTTTTTACGTCCATTATTGATTTGCATTTGAATCTTGAACTCAAAAAAAAAACTTTTTCAATTTTTCTATACAGCAAAAAAGTAATATAACAAACAAAAGAATTACTTAACCGAAAGATAAAGTTTCACCACAGAATATATAGAAGCCATTGAAACATTGGAAATTAGAAGTTCTTCTTCTTCTTCTTGGAGGGAGGGGGGGGGTTGTGGCACCAGAGAGGCTGCTTTTATGTTATAGCAGCGTGATCCGAACGGCCATCAACAAAACTATAATTCGTCTGCTTGCTCGGTGCAATTCGTGAAAATGACATTAGAGTATTAGGTTCGTTCGATAAGGAGATTGGAGCGTCCCGAACAGCTCCAAACCACAAAGGCACGCATCCATCTACATCTACACTATCTACAGCAGCGCTCGGAGACAAAATATTTTTTCCGAAGATGCAAGGTTTAAGTTGGTAGCACCTTGCATCCAGCACTCTCAAAAGTGACTGCCAAACTTGCGGGAAATTCAAATTGGCTATATGGAGCAAGACGCAAAACCCCAGATAACTCGACAACATTTCATACACCATAACTTGATAAATTAATCCTAAGCTATTTAACCCAATAACCCAACGCGCCTAAAAGCAGTATCACAAGCTTTAATGATCAATAAAATACAATAAACAATAACGCAAGCACCAATCCCCACACAACCCGGAGCACTTACTAGTTGCTTTGTTAATTAAAATAATAAATAAAATAACACAAGCGTCAATCCCCACGCAACCCGGAGCACTTACTAGTTGCTTTGTTAATTAAAATAATAAATAAAATAACACAAGCGTCAATCCCCACGCAACCCGGGGCGCTTACTGGCCGCTTTGTTTTTTAATGTAATAAATAAAATAACACAAGCGCCAATCACCACACAACCTGGGGCGCTTACTGGCCGCTTTATTTATTAAAATAATAAATAAAATAACACAAGCGCCAATCCCCACACAACCCGGGGCGATTACTGGCCGCTTTGTGTTTTAATTAAAAAAAATAAAATAACACAAGTACCGATCACCACACAACCTGGGACGCTTACTGGCCGCTTTGTTTATTAAAATAATAAATAAAATAACACAAGCGCCAATCCCCACACAACCCGGGGCGATTACTGGCCGCTTTGTTATAAAAAAAAAAAAAAATAACACAAGTACCGATCACCACACAACCCGGAGCGCTTACTGGTTGCTTTGTTAATTAAAACAATAAATAAAATAACACAAGCGCCAATCCCCACACAACCCGTAGCACTTACTAGTTGCTTTGTTAATTAAAATAATAAATAAAATAACACAAGCGTCAATCCCCACGCAACCCGGAGCACTTACTAGTTGCTTTGTTAATTAAAATAATAAATAAAATAACACAAGCGTCAATCCCCACGCAACCCGGGGCGCTTACTGGCCGCTTTGTTTTTTAATGTAATAAATAAAATAACACAAGCGCCAATCACCACACAACCTGGGGCGCTTACTGGCCGCTTTGTTTATTAAAATAATAAATAAAATAACACAAGCGCCAATCCCCACACAACCCGGGGCGATTACTGGCCGCTTTGTGTTTTAATTAAAAAAAATAAAATAACACAAGTACCGATCACCACACAACCCGGAGTGCTTACTGGTTGCTTTGTTAATTAAAACAATGAATAAAATAACACAAGCGCCAATCCCCACACAACCCGGGGCGCTTACTGGATGCTTTGTTTATTAATTGAATAAATAAAATAACACAAGCGCCAATCACCACACAACCCAGGGCGCTTACTGGCCGCTTTGTTTATTAATTGAATAAATAAAATAAGGAATAACATTCCGAAATGTTATTTTATTTTTTTTAATTAAAACACAAAGCGGCCAGTAAGCGCCCCGGGTTGTGTGGTGATTGGCGCTTGTGTTATTTTATTTATTTAATTAATAAACAAAGCAGCCAGTAAGTGCCCCGGATTGTGTGGTGATCGGTGCTTGTGTTATTTTATTTATTTAATTAATAAACAAAGCAGCCAGTAAGTGCCCCGGATTGTGTGGTGATCGGTGCTTGTGTTATTTTATTTATTTAATTAATAAACAAAGCAGCCAGTAAGTGCCCCGGGTTGTGTGGTGATTGGCGCTTGTGTTAGTTTATTTATTACATTAAAAAACAAAGCGGTCAGTAAGCGCCCCGGGTTGCGTGGGGATTGACGCTTGTGTTATTTTGTTTATTATTTTAATTAACAAAGCAACTAGTAAGCGCCCTGGGTTGTGTGGTGATTGGCGCTTGTTTTATTTTATTTATTACATTAAAAAACAAAGCGGCCAGTAAGCGCCCCGGGTTGTGTGGTGATCGGTGCTTGTGTTATTTTATTTATTTAATTAATAAACAAAGCAGCCAGTAAGTGCCCCGGGTTGTGTGGTGATTGGCGCTTGTGTTATTTTATTTATTACATTAAAAAACAAAGCGGCCAGTAAGCGCCCCGGGTTGTGTGGTGATCGGTGCTTGTGTTATTTTATTTATTTAATTAATAAACAAAGCAGTCAGTAAGTGCCCCAGGTTGTGTGGTGATTGGCGCTTGTGTTATTTTATTTATTACATTAAAAAACAAAGCGGCCAGTAAGCGCCCCGGGTTGCGTGGGGATTGACGCTTGTGTTATTTTATTTATTATTTTAATTAACAAAGCAACTAGTAAGTGCTCCGGGTTGTGTGGGGATTGGTGCTTGCGTTATTGTTTATTGTATTTTATTAATCATTAAAGCTTGTGATACTGCTTTTAGGCGCGTTGGGTTATTGGGTTAAATAGCTTAGGATTAATTTATCAAGTTATGGTGTATGAAATGTTGTCGAGTTATCTGGGGTTTTGCATCTTGCTCCATATAGCCAATTTGAATTTCCCGCAAGTTTGGCAGTCACTTTTGAGAGCGCTCATGCAAGGTGTTACCAACTTAAACCTTGCATCCTCGGAAAAAATATTCTGTCTCCGAGCGCTGATCTACAGTCTCAACCGAACCGCAAATGCAGAAACCCACCCACCCCAGAGGCACCCGGGACAGCCGGGTAGCTTGGTATACCCCGAACATCCCAAAAGGATAAATTCATGGGGGGTAAGACGTAAATGTGGAGAATTATAAGGCGGGTATGGGTAGTATAATGGGGTGGTGATGGCTTTATTAAGTTGGTAGAGGAGTATTTGCAGAGAATTATAGGAAGATTTCGCAGTCGCGTAGAAAGTTATGTAGAATTCTTACGAGTTTGACTGAGAGGAAAGAGTAGATCATGAATGGGGGAAAGAATTGAAAATTGGACAGAGCTTTCAAAAGAACGCTTCGCTGCGCGTTGTATAGCGTTCACACGACCAGAAGACGTGATTAAGATCCTCTAGGTCGTTACCGCATTGGCATAAGGGATTGGCGATTAAGTTCTTGCGATGGAGGCAGGGTTGTAAATTAAAGTTGCTTTTTAGAATTAGAAGTTTTGAAAGTTTTAAAACTTTTAAAAGTTCTGTTTTGTTTGCTACAATCTATACAGCTATAGCTATAAGGCATAGGGTCTATAGAGTATAGAGGTAATGCGTGTTGTGCTCTCCTACTGTAACTAGTGTACGAACCCTTATTCTTTTTTGTCAATCAGTTGATGGCATCTCAGAAGTGATAAAATAACTTGGCGGGAAATTCAAATGGACTATGTGGGGCATGACGCAGAAACCCAGATAACACTTTTAGGCATAATAAATTAATAAAATAAACCCAAGTTATTTAACCCAATGACCCGGGGTGACTACTATCAAATATCTCAAATAATAAATTGTTAAATTTAATAACAAAAGCGCCTTTCACCCTATGACCCGATGCGCTTACTGGCAAATGTATTGAATAATTAATTGCTTAATTTGATAACAAAAGCGCCTTTCACCCAATGACCCGGGGCGCTTACTGGCGAATGTATTTAATAATTAATTAATAAATTTAATAACAAAAGCACCTTTTACCCAATGACCCGGGGCACTTACTGGCAAATGTATTGAATAATTAATTAGTAAATATAAAAACAAAAGCGCCTTTCACCCAACGACCTGGGGCGCTTAATGGGGAATTAATTTTTAAATTTATTAACAAAAGCGCCTTTCACCCAATGACCCGGGGCGCTTACTGGCAAATGTATTAAATAATTAATTGTTACATTTATTAACAAAAGCGCCTTTCGCCCAATTACCCGGGGCGCTTACTGGCGAATGTATTAAATAATCAATTGTTAAATTTATTAACAAAAGCGCCTTTCACCCAATGACCTGGGGCGCTTACTGGCGAATGTATTGAATAATTAATAAAAAAAATTTATTAACAAAAGCGCCTTTTACATAATGACCTGGAATGCTTACTGTCAAATATATTAAATAGAAATTTGTAAAATTTAATAACACAGGGTCCTATGACCCGATGACCCGGGGTGCTTACTGGAAAATCTATTAAATAATTAACTGTTAATCAATAATACAATTGTATAAATTTTTCATATATCAATTACCAAAGTGGCTAGTAAGCGCCTGAGGTCATCAGGTAATAAGCACTTGTGTTTTACAATTTATCATTTAATACATTTGCCAGTAAGCGCCCCAGGTCATTGGGTGAAAGGCGCTTTTGTTATTAAATTTAGCAAATAATTATTCAATTCGTTTGCAAGTAAGCGCCCCGGGTCATTGGGTGAAAGGCGCTTTTGTAAATAAATTTATTAATTAATTATTCAATACATTTGCCAGTAAGCGCCCCGGGTCATTGGGTGAAAGGCGCTTTTGTAAATTAATTTATTAATTAATTATTCAATACATTTGCCAGTAAGCGCCCCGGGTCAGTGGGTGAAAGGCGCTTTTGTTAATAAATTGAATAATTAATTATTTAATACGTTTGCCAGTAAGCGCCCCGGGTCATTGGGTTAAAGGCGCTTTTGTTATTAAATTGAGCAATTAATATTAATACATTGGCCAGCAAGCGCCCTGGGTCATTGGGTGAAAGGCGCTTTTGTTATTAAATTTAACAAATTATTATTTGAGATATTTGCTAGTAGTCACCCCGGGTCATTGAATTAAATAGCTTGGGTTTATTTTATTAATTTATTCTGCATAAAAGTGTTATCTGAGTTTCTGCGTCATGTCCCATATAGTCCATTTGAATTTCCCGCCAAGTTATTCTACCACTTTTGAGATCCCATCAACTGATTGACAAAAAAGATTAAGGGTTCGTACACTAGTTACAGTAGGAGAGCACAACACGCATTACCTCTATACTCTGTGGACCCTATGCCTTATCGCTATAGCTTTATAGATTGTAGCAAACCATAGAGATATTAGAATAGAGCACTCTATTCTAATATCTCTATGTAGCAAACAAAACAGAACTTTTAAAAGTTTCAAAACTTTTAAAACTTCTAATTCTAAAAAGCAACTCTTATTAACAACCCTGTCATGGAGGCTGAATGCGAGGTTGTGGTGGTTGGAACACATCCTGCTGACCGTGTGTTCCAGTAGCGCTCTCCGACAACTTACCGACAACTTAAACATGACGCAAGATATCGTAAGACAATTAAGTTGTCGGTAAGTTGTCGGAGAGCGTTACTGGAACACACTCTGAGGGTGTAATCCGCAATCATACATATGTAACTGCTGGCGGCGATTGCGGATTACACCCCATATGAGGTGATTTTTGGTCCCGGGTTAGCGGGAGAGAGTGGAACTAAGGTTTAGAGGAGGTTTTGAAACATGTGTTGATGTAGAATTGGCTTTTGTTAGATGTGTCTTCCTCTATGAGTTGTGCGAATTTGAGGGATGTTTCAGAGTTAAATAAGGCTTAGATGTCAGAGTAAGGGAGAGGGTAGATGATGTCTACACCGCAGGATATTGCGTCCTTTGCGAGATTGTCCAATACTTCGTTCCCTGGGGTGCCCTTATGGCTAGGGATCCAGGCGAGGATGATAGATTTGTTGGCTAAGCTAAGCTGTAAAAGAGCTTTCTTTATTCTATGGATTGTTACTGGATATGTTAAGTTGAGGAGAGAGACATCGGCTATTGTTTCTAATGAGCTACGCGAGTCCGAGAAAATGATAGAATGGCTAATGTTATTTTCTATTATGTATTCTAAGGTAAGGTAGATGGCAAGGGCTTCTGTGGAGAAAATGGATGCATGAGGGGAGATGCGACCTTTAAAGATGTAGTTTATGGGAGGGGGGGCAGTAGAAAGCAATTAAGGCCAGTGTGTGAGTCCTGATCTGTTTTGGAGCCGTCGGTAAAGAATGGTGTGAGGGTGGATAGCTGAGAGCTGAAAAGATCTAAGAATTCAGTTTTCGAATCTCGGGCAGTGGTGAGAGCGGATCGTGTTGAAAGCATGATGTTGGGATTGAGTTGTTGGCTATCCATAGGAAAAAAGAAGCAGGGAGATACTAAGCTGGAATAAATGTTATTGTGGTGAGGATAAAGCTTAGAGTATGCCGTGACGAGGGGGTGCGAGAGAAATCTGGAACCATCAGGAGTTGAAGTGTTTTGAGACAGATGTTGGATCAACAGAATAGAGGGGTGATTGGTATAAGAGATGCACTTTGTGATGTAGTTCAATGCTAATTTTTCTTGTCTGAGAGGTAAGGATAGGATTTTTGATTCGGTGTATACTACTCTGTTGGGAGTGGAGTTACGGAGGCCAAGGGCAGCTCTGATAGACTGTCTTTGAATGACGCCGAGTTTATGCATCAAGGCGCTGTTGCAGGGAAGGATGCAGAGTAGGGCTTAGTCTATGGAGCTTTGTAGTAAGGCGTTGTGTATATTTAGGAGGGTTGATGGATGAGCGCCCCACCAAGTTGAACGAAGGGAGCGGATGAGATTGACGGTAGTGGCACTTTAGAGGGAAAGATGGTTGAGCTGTTTGCATCATGATAAGGTGCTGTCCAGATGTATGCCAAAAAATTTAGCGGTGTTTGAGGTTGGGATAGCGGTGCCATCAAGGTTGAGGAAGTATTGGGATATGTCAATTACATTTTCGGTGAAAATGACTGGTCGACATTTGGTAAAGGCGATGGAGAGGCCTTGTTTGCGAAGGTATAAAATGGCCCAAGGGGCGCTTGATTTTATGATGGAGAGGCTGAGTTCTGGATCGTCCAAGGAGGCAAAGATGACGATGTCATCTCCAAAGCTAATACATTTGCACGAGGGGTCAAGGTGTTTTGCTATATCTTTCGTGCCGAAGTTGTAGAGTGTGGAGATACAGCCCTGGGGGAGACCTTGGTAAGACGAGGAGGGGCCTAGCAGTTCACTATTGACTTTGAAGGAAATTTTTCTTGAGGAGTTAAGGATATAGAAAAAAACGACCTATATTTTCAGGAAGCCCAATAGCTTTGTTCGGGAGCTCAAATCCGGTGACATAATGGTGACTTCTGGTGTCTTTTTTTCGGCCATTGTCAATAATAAGATACCGGAAGTAACCATTATGTCACCGGATTTAAGCTCCCGAACAAAGCTAATGTTCTCTAAGTTGTGAATTAAAGAGATGAGATCGACGCAGTCGAAGGCACTCTTTACGTCGATAAAGAGGGCAGCAGTATAGCCTTTTTGGGCAAAACTTGAGTAGATGGATGAGGTGAGTATGGAGTGTATGGACAGATTGTCTAAACAGGATTTGCCTTTGCGGAAACTAAGTTGGTGAGATGGTAGAATGTGGTGTGATGTTCTATCCACCAGGATAGTCTGTTATAAATGAGTCTTTCCAGAAGTTTTAGAGGGAATTGTGCTAGGTAGATGGGTCTGAATTTCTCGGACAGACCTTTCGGGATAGAGATGGTGAGGTAATATTATTTCCAAGAGTCTGGGAAAATGCCCTGTGAAAGGATTTCGTTAAAGATTTCAAGGAGGGAAGTTAGGATATTATGGGGTAAATGGTTCAAAATTATGTTATTTATACAGTCGAGGCTTGGGGCTGAATTTATTTTAGAACAGGTTCTTTTGGCAGCGAAGTTCAGTTCGGAATCGGTGAACGGTTTGGAAAAGAAGTTTATGGTGTCTTGTGAGGCTGAGAATGAGGTAGGGAAATTAGGAAATACACATGAGCTGGGGCATAAAGTGTCAATGAGATTTTTCATGGAGTTCACGTTCTTTAGGTTGGAGGGAGAGGATGAGGCTGAGAGAGATTTGTGGTGGAATTTCTTGACAGTGTTCCGTACTAGGGAGGGAGGAGAGGGTGGGGAGAGGTTGTCGCAGAACTTTTTAATAGATTCTGACTTTTGTGTTTTAAATGTTTTTTTGGCGAAGTTTTCTGTTTTGACGAGAGAGTCACAGAGGTTGGGATTTCGTCTGAAGTTTCTGAGTGCCATTTTGCGAGCTTTATCGGCTTTAGCGCAGTCAGAGTTCCACCAGGGAGGATGGCTAGGTTTGTTTTGATGGTAGGAGCTGGGGGGAGGCATTGGGTTCGAGGCTATGAGTGAGGCTGCTTCGAGGATTTTGGAGGTGAGAAATTTATTATTGTCAATGGTGGATTGAGATGGGGCCTCCGTGAAGCTGAAAATAACTTGAGGGTAGATTTGAACGAGGACCAGACTTCAGCGTTGGCTCTTCTGAAATTTAATTTAATCTGTGGCAGTTTTGGGGTGAGGTAATGACTGGAATGCTGAGGGTGGTGGAGATAGGGTAGTGGTCGCTCATGTAGTTATCGTTTATCATTGGCACTTGCTGATGGTGAGAAGTGAGGGGGACACGAAGGTGAGATCTATGCATAACGTGTAGTGAGGGTTTAAGCAACTTCTGTATGTTGGGGATCCGTCATTAAGAAATACAAGATTGTTGTTGTTGAAGGTAAAGAAAATGCAGTCCCCAATTAGGCAGTTTTGTGAGCTGCCCCAGGCTGGGTTGTGGCAGTTGAAGTCACCGCCTGTAATGATGTGCGTGAGATTGGGGATGGAATTCAGTAGAGCAGTCTAGTAGTGGTTGTGGAAGGGTCTTTGGGATCTTGATGGGAGTCTGTAAACTGCTACTATGTGTACATAGGGTGATCTGATGAGAAAATTGATATGGCGAGGGATTCAAGGATTCTGGGTTTGTGGAATGCTTTGATGACCCTGAAGGGGATATTGTTGCGAATGCAAATAGCAATGCCACCACCATCTGCGTCTTGTCTGTCTTTCCTAATCAAGGTGACCGCAGCTGTCAAGCAGATGGAATGCTTTGAGCGACAGAGACTTCTAATGTGCTCATATCTGAAGCATTTAAAGCAAGATTTAATGGGTTGAGTGAATGGGCAATACGTGTGAGGGAGTGTTTGGCCCATGAATGTGACCATTATTGACGAGGTTGGGATAAAAGAAGAGGAGTTGGTACTTTTGTTATGAACTTTGCGGTTGAGTCTTTTCACGGAGTGTACAGGAGAAGATGATGCAAGGGGGGCGTTCAAAACGGAGAGGATCGTTTCTTCCGATACATCGTGGGGGATCTGATAACTTATAACTCGTTGTTTGTATATACAGTAGTGAGGGATGAAGGCCTTGAGGTTTTCTTTTGAAAGAAGAAAGTTAGAGAGGAGCTGGTTAGCAGAGAGGCCGTCTATCATGAAGATAGAGACTTTAAGTGGACCTGAGGAGTTCTTTAGGATCTACTATTGGAAGAGCTATGCCAGAGATCTTAGCTGTGCATGAGTTGATAGATATATGAGGGAGGGGTGAGTCAACGGGGGCGATTGAGGCTGTGGTACGAGCAGAGATATTTGCTGACAGAGGAGGCGATTCTTGCAGGCGTGGGGAAGTACCAAAGGATTCTTTGTAGAGTGAGTCGAGAAACAGTTTGTCTCTGCATGGTTGTGGAGGATCCCTAAGAATTGTGAGCAGCGGAATGATGTGAAGAAGTGCCAGAAGAATCCAAGTTGTATTCTTCGGGGGATTTCGAGCTCGTTGATGGTTACGACCAAACGATCAGGATGGACAGTGTCGGAAGAGTCCTGCATTTTTTTCTTGACAGGAGCAGATGACAGTTCGGTGCGTTTCGTTATGCGTTTTTTTGATTTGGGTTTAACCATATCGCTGAGAGGATTGCAGGATGAAGTCGTGGAGGCCGCTGCCAGGACGCCTTGCTTGCTGGCGCCTGCTGCGGCAGGGGTTGTAAGAGAAGACGGTAGTGGGGATTGGATTGAGGTTATGGTTGTAAGGTGGGAACAGGAGCGTGGAAAAGGATGTTATTAGGTAGGTATGGAAAATAAAAGGAATGACTAAGAGATGGAGTATTTGTGAGGCTCGAAAGAATTTGCGAGCGAAGTTTTCTAATTTTTTACAAGCACTATACTTAACGTTTTTCAGCGGGTGAGCATTCCAAGACGCCAGAGAGCACCGTCCTATCAGCGGGTCCACGCACCTTAAACAGAGATTAGTAGGGAGATTGCTGACTGCCATGCTACGGAGTGTGCCCACTTTTTTCCAGTGGTTCGAGCGCCCCGCCGCGGCCAAGCGGCCGAACCAGGCGCACATTTTTTTTTTTATTTGAGAAGCACGGTAGGGGTATGAGAAGAGTGGATTCGCGTGGAAATGTCCATATAGGCGCACATTTTAGAGACGCGTGGAAGGGGTATACCGAATGTGCGCCTACGAGGAGAGGAGTGGAAATATCGGCTATATAGCTGTATATATCTGAACGCACAGCCAAAGCAAGCGACGACACGAGTTTTGCTTTTTTGAGAGTCTTTGGACTCTGCAACTGAGTACATGCTATGTATAATGTGTATATATTTAACTGACTTGCTCTCGCTCTGGCTTCAATGTTATCCATAAATCTTATTTAATTAAATCGTGGAACTAAATGCTCATTAATTATATACACATAATTTTGATTTCAATACATTATGTTTTAACTCTCCCGTACTCTTAAAATTCCCAAATCCATTTATGTTTTCAAAAAATTAACCACTAATTTATTAATTTCACACATCCTAACTTCTGTAAACTGTAGGACAAGCTCCGGAGGATATCCATGAACATATGTGACTTCGAAAGAGTTACATCCCGTCCTTCGGAGAGCTAAGATGGATAAGGTTTATACCCCTCCATAGATTTTTTTGCACTTAAGGGTTCAAATCCACTTTATGGTAGATTTTTTTTTTTTTATTTTTTTTTATTCAATGTATCATTTTGTCTTCATTTCTTTTATTTATGTTTCGTTAAAATATATATATGTAGTCAACATTTTTTTTCGGATACATCAAAACAAATTAAATTAATATTGATACTTTGATACAAGGCAATTCTATAATTTTATAATACTAAAATAACTTTTAAAGATTTTAATATAATTTGTGTATTTTACAACTCTACATAGCTCTACACATTAATTATTGATAATCATAGCTGAATTAATTTATCATAAAGAAGTATGCACTTAACTACAATAAACAATAAAAGTTTGAATACTTCACGATTTTAAGAATAAAATGGAAAACTAGAATAAATAATTGGTCGATTTTTTCAGTAAACTGCAGATTTTTGAAAGATTTTGCACTACAAACATTTACATAAATGTTGATACTATTTTGAGGGGGTTGTCGTGGTACAGTCAATTTCAAAATTGAATTTTCGTGTCAGAAATGTTTTTGTTGTGATTATTCTTAACAAAACAGGTAAATAATTTAAAAATTAGGTGCATGGAACAGAAAAATGCCCAGGAAAGTAAACACAAACGTTAAAACAACAAATTAACCTAACTTTCGCCTCGGACTGTATCACTATATAGGTATTCTAGTAACGTTGTAACTGAACTTTAAACTGTTATATTTTAAAAACAGTGAAGCTAGGCTTCCTCAATTTTAGTATACTTATTTCAAGTATAATAAACCCTAACATATTAATTTTTTAAAAGATTCTTAAGAAAATTTCAAAAGTTATGAGTAAAAACGTGCATTTTCCGACAAGTCCATCTAAAAGCATGTGTTAAAGTGGCCAACTTCGCGATTTTATTCCTCTAAAACGGTGAAACTAGGCTCTTTGAAATTATAACATGTTATTTATAATACTGAAACATACCTATACAAATTTTTTCAGAAATTTCTTAAAACAATAAAATATCACAACATCCCCGTAACTTAATCGAAGTTTTTGCTAGCAGAAATAGACCCAGACTCAGTTTTTACTAATATAGAAATTCGTAGTTAAAAAATTTTGTTAGTTCTCACAATTCCTGATTCTAAATAATTTATCACGTTATCATAATAAAGAGTCTTCTCAGAGTAATAGGCGTAAAAGAGCCTTTTCAAACTGAATATAAGAAAGAGCCTTTAATTTTTATTCCTCCGATTTTAAGTTGGTACTACATTTATGTGTGTATGTATATAATTGATCTATAAAAATGTATACATTACTACCTTAAAATAGAAGTAAACAAATTAGTTAAAAAGGCATTGATATCTTTTTGTTAAACTCCTCGTTTTGCTCTCAAGTGTAGAATAAATGTGTGGATTCGTACAGGGGTACGAAACCAACCGAGAGCTGGGTGAGGAGCAAATAAGAACTCAAAAATGTCGAAGAATAATCTTGAGCGATGATTCGTTGGGCTCAATCATACCAATCGACGCCAACACCTCAGTGCGAGTGTACCTCTGTATAAAAAGGCTTTTTCTTTTAGTTTAAGAGGACTTTATTCTGCCCGAAAATTTAAAAAGGCTCTTTCTTGACTTTTACTCTAAAAAGACTTTTTCTTGCACTCACCCGATTGTATCATTGTTAAAAATATTACGATGCTTTTCCTGCATTCAATATAAATGATTAAAGTTCCTTTATAATCTACAGCCTAAAAATGTGTTTATTACAATCATCACCCTTAAAGGTAATTCACTTTTTTTTTTGTTTTTAACAAAATACTGCGGTATTATAAAAAATGTTTAGTCTCAGAATCTTGCCGAACAAATTTCATTACTTATTCATCGAACTGTTTCATTCATTATTCTTCTTCTGGCTGTCTAAAAATAAATAAAAGTAGCACACCTTATTAAAGATTTGCAAACAATTTTAAAATATTTACAAAACTATTTTATATTGTGTTCATCAAAATCATTTACTGATTAAAATTTCAACATTAAATAAATAGCAGTAAACGGGCGGCTTTTTTTTGTCGCAAATAGGATGTTCACAATTTCTTAGGAGTTTTAAAATACACAAATTATATTAAAATCCTTAAAAGGTATTTTAGTATTATAAAATTATAGAATTGCCTTGTATCAAAGTATCAATATTAATTTAATTTGTTTTGATGTATCCGAAAAAAAATGTTGACTACATATATATATTTTAACGAAACATAAATAAAAGAAATGAAGACAAAATGATACATTGAATAAAAAAAAATAAAAAAAAAAAAATCTACCATAAAGTGGATTTGAACCCTTAAGTGCAAAAAAATCTATGGAGGGGCATAAACCTTATCCATCTTAGCTATCCGAAGGACGGGATGTAACTCTTTCGAAGTCACATATGTTCATGGATATCCTCCGGAGCTTGTCCTACAGTTTACAGAAGTTAGGATGTGTGAAATTAATAAATTAGTGGTTAATTTTTTGAAAACATAAATGGATTTGGGAATTTTAAGAGTACGGGAGAGTTAAAACATAATGTATTGAAATCAAAATTATGTGTATATAATTAATGAGCATTTAGTTCCACGATTTAATTAAATAAGATTTATGGATAACATTGAAGCCAGAGCGAGAGCAAGTCAGTTAAATATATACACATTATACATAGCATGTACTCAGTTGCAGAGTCCAAAGACTCTCAAAAAAGCAAAACTCGTGTCGTCGCTTGCTTTGGCTGTGCGTTCAGATATATACAGCTATATAGCCGATATTTCCACTCCTCTCCTCGTAGGCGCACATTCGGTATACCCCTTCCACGCGTCTCCAAAATGTGCGCCTATATGGACATTTCCACGCGAATCCACTCTTCTCATACCCCTACCGTGCTTCTCAAATAAAAAAAAAAATGTGCACCTGGTTCGGCCGCTTGGCCGCGGCGGGGCGCTCGAACCACTGGAAAAAAGTGGGCACACTCCGTAGCATGGCAGTCAGCAATCTCCCTACTAATCTCTGCCTTAAACTCACACATTTGACTCAAAATTGTAAGTTAATTGCGGTTAGTTGGCAGTTTTTTCCATAGACATATAAAAAAAAGACTGCACGTTCTTATTTGTGGTGCTTAAGCACATGTAGAAAGAGACTCAATATCGTACGTGTACATCTGTCTCTCTCACACGTTGCCAATGGTGGAGTGGTTGCATCAGAGCTGGCCTCATTTTACAGACCCCTACCTTTGGCAATGTGCAAGAGAGACAGATACCCACGTTCAATATTGTGTCTCTTTCTACTCGTGCTTCAGCACCGTACATATAAACGAGCAGTCTACATTTCTTATATGTCTATGGTTTTTTTCATATAACCCGATCAGAAAGCTTAAGAGGGCTTTATGTTGGGCCTACAGTGGTTGCTCAGTTTCCCAGTTACCCATGATGTAAGAATATTAGGTGTGACGTTGCGCATCCATTTTGATTGACCAATCAGGAACGCTTCCATCGTGCCGCTATGTCTGGCTGCGAATTTCAAAAGCTTTTAAAATATAAAGCAAATTAACATCAAAACAACTCGTGAAACAATATATATTTTTTATTGCAATATTTTCATTCCAGTTGTTTCAGTGACCAAACATACAATTCTTGAATATTCACACAAAAAAACTGACTACATAGGTAATCATTCATCAATTGACGTACATGTATATTTATACATATGTCTATTTTTATTTAAATGTCTCACTTCGAGGTGGATGTGGGGGATAGATTTTAGTTTTAACTTTGGCCACTTCGTTTCATTGTACATCAGGCTCTTCGGCGCTGTAGTAGTCACATCTCCTTCAAATATGGCGTCGTGATGGAAGGCGCAGAATGGCACAAAAATGAGACCTCGGAACGCCACACCTTATATTCTTACATCATGCAGTTAACTATGTAGCCATGTAGGTCCAACCAGGGCAAATACATGGAGGCAGATAGCGCAGTGTAACGGAGGATTATGTTGGGCCAATATTGGCATCCCAATTAACCTATAAAGGACAGGGTTAAAAAAATAATAAGATATTTGAAAATAATATTTAATAATTAATGTAGGCGATTCATATGAGTCTAATTCGTTACATTCATTAGCATAATTTATTTACAAATAACTCTCATTATTAAATACTCCCACTTCATTAATTATTCCACGCTTCAAAATTCTATATACTTACGAACTCTTTTTAAATTTAACAACAATAAACGCTATTCTTTTTCATCCACGGTAATTTATTAACATAATCAAACTTGAGTAAATATTCGTATTTAATACTTAACGTGAGTAATTACTGCTCTACTTTTTAACACACACACATGCAATCTGAAATATACACAGTTATACAGCTGTTCCCAAAAAAAAAATACGTATATATGTATATACTTCTCTGCTCTCGAATCTCTCGATGCATACAAGGAAAAGCTAGGTAGACGATAACTTTCTTGTGTTAGCACCCCCCCAGAGCCCCATTACAATCCTAGCTTGGTACCACCTAGGCAACTCACATAGGCCCCAGCCAACTAGCTTGGGAGCCCTGCTAACTTTCGGATAGGGAAATAATAGACTGCTCGTTTTTACGTACAGCACTGAAGCACAAGTAGAAAGAGACACAGCACTGAACGTAAATATTTGTCTTTCTTTTACAGTGCCTACGGTGGAGAGGTTGCATCAGCTGGCCTTATTTTACTGACCCCCACCGTAGGCAACGTGAGAGAGAGAATTTGAATTTTAACAAGATTTATTTAAATGCCAAGGATGATAGACATCCGTATGGCAGAAGAAATTATTACAAAAAAGAAAATAAGAAAAAATACATAAAATTACTTTGATTTTTTCTTGAACGCAAGTTAGATGCACGATTACATTGGCAAGAAGTACAGGGAACTAGTGACACAGTATAACTCGTTTACAATTTGCGCACAATTCTCGCTCCTGTTTTAACTTAACTTGGCTTGGTCGTAATCTTAAATTGTACTCTCTAGTCGCTTTCAGAGCAAATGGTGCGCAGTAATGTGAGATAGAGACCCTACTGAAAAGCATTTTGTAGTTACATTTGTAATTACATTTGTAATTACACTTGTCAAGCCATTTGTAATTCCACTTGGAATTACACATGGGGTTTTAAAATGGAAATTCCAAGTGGAATGCCAAGTGTAATATTCCTAGTGGAATTACAAATAACGATTGGAGATTAATTTTTTTTTCTTTTTTAAATAGTTTATAATAGAATCGTGCATTTTCGATCGTTGTTCCCTGACAGCGCTAATGAGTCACGAATTGTTACTAGAACAGTAGAACCTGAAAAAATATTTTTGTGCGAATGTAGTGAGTGCTTTGTGCTGTGAGTATAGGCTCATATCTCGCCAATTTATTGGTGTGTACTACCAAGCCAGGACAGTCAGGCTCTCGCTTGTGGGACGTGGGTAGCCTTTATGCGGACATGTACACGGACGAGATATGGAATCCGCATAGAGGTATAAGAATAGAGGAGAAAAGCGCTATACTAGCCCATTAGCGGCAGCGACAGTATAATTAAGTGTAACGGGGCATCTGTCCTTGTTGCCAAAGCCACGTTATTGGCTACTTCTTCGTCCTAAATCCTACAGTTGATTCAATCTCATGTAGAACTCAACCAATAACATAACTGCCAGACAAAGACAGATGCCCCGTTACGTAGCGAATTCTGCTGTCGCATATCACGCCCCCTTTTCTTCTCTATTCTTATACCTCTGTGGGAATCCGAAGAAGACTCAAGAAAAGTAAACCTACGTACTGCGGCAGAAAGAATAGAGTTCATAGAAGGGTAACAACAAGAGAAAGGCAAAAAGCCTCGAAGTGTCCGAAGAATCTAATAATGAACTATCAGCACTCAGTCAAAAATTATTAGCCATTATTTTAACTATAAATGATAGCTGTATTTACAGCTATAATCAGCTACAATGATATTTTTATTCAATAATCTTTTTTTTTGTAAGGTATATCAGCCGTACAAAGTGATATTATCCGTATAATAACAGTAAAAGTGGGGGGTTCAAGTATTTTTAAACAATAAACAAAGAAACAAAAAAATGTTACTGTTAAAATTTTTTTCGTCGCTTTGATTATTTACAATAAATAGAATAATGCGAACGCCAATTCCCACATGACCTGGGGGGGCTTGCATTATTCTATTGATTTAAGATAATTATAGTGACCAGAAATCACCTCCGGTTGTGCGGTGGTTGACACTTGCGTTGTTATTTCATTAATCATAAATAATTTAAATGACCAGTAAGCACCCCGGGTTGTGTGGGGATTGGCGCTTGTGTTATTATTTTATTTTATCAATAATTAAAGCAGCCAATAAGTTCCCCTGGTTGTGTGGAGATAGGCGCTTGCTTTAATATATTATTTATAGTAAATTAAGTAAGCGACCAGTAAGCGCTCTGGGTCGTGTGGGGATTGGCGCTTGCTTTATTAATTAATAAATTGCATTATTCATTCAAACTCACGAGGCTGCTTATTGGCCCGTTGGATTGTTGGGTTAAATAGTTTGGGATTAATTCATTAAGTTATTGTGCATGAAATTGTGTTGAGTTATCTGGGGATTTGTGTCTTGCTCCATATAGCCAATTTGAATTTCCCGCAAGTTTCCCAGTCACATTTGGAGAGAACCACTGGCTTCCTCCCTCCTCCTATTCAGGTTTTACATTTTCCTCACTAGGATCTGCAGCTATATAAAGGTCCTAGTGACAAAAATGCAAATTCATATCCTCCTCACCCAACATTGACTATCAGCAGAGATTAGTATAGGAAGATAGCTGACTGCAGTGCGCCAAACCAGGCGCATATTTTTTTTTGATTTGAGAAGCATGGTAGGGGTATGTGCCTACGAGGAGAGGAGTGGATTCGTATGAAAATATTCAAATGAGGAAGTTTGCCTTGCAAGCTCAAAGTAAATGGTACCAAGATAAACTAGCTCTGTCATAGCGACTCCCGGGAAAATTCAAAATAAAATATTTTTTAAGGTGGTTCTTCACGATGGTGCCGTATCAAAGCGACACGGGACCCTGTGGTTTTCTAATTTTCGATTAGCGTATTATTTGCAACATAAAATATGTTGTACTGGCACTTGACGATAATATCGTTGCATTTACATACAAATAAACATGCTAATGAAGTCAGAGTAAGAGTTATGAAAAAATTTTTTTTTTACGCAAGGTTCTGAAAATGGCATGTACGCTCCTACTCAAGCAGACGTTGCCGCTGATTTCTGCATGATCGATAACTGATTACGTTTACGATTAAATATCGTATACTATTTCCCTGATTAGCCTATACTTTTGTTATATTATTAGAAAGCTAAAAAGTTCTTCTTTCACTACAAACTTTTTTTATTACGATCTTAAGTCTACTTTACGAGATATTACATGATATCGTAGTATGGAAAAGTAACCTACATAAGAATAAAAGTTAAAAGTGCATTTTTTGACTGACTTGTTTTCAAAAATTTGCCTGATAAAGGTACTTGAAATTTTAAGAGAAGATGCCTTACAACTTTAATAACAATCCCTCCAAGTTTCCCTGTAAGTTTAAGTAAATGGGTTAGGTGAAGAACCACCTTAAACGAATTTTTTTTCAAAAACGTCTGTCAAAAAATATGTCCTCTAAAGTCTTGAAATACGCACCGTTTTACCATCAGATGACGCCAATACACTTGCCCACAGTGAATAATAGCTGAGCGCACATCCAAAGCAAGCGACGACACCAGTTAAATTCTTCTCTATGGACTGCAACCAAGTATATGCTATACTTATATATTTAACTGACTTGCTCTCGCTCTTGCTTCAATATTATCTATTAATCTTATTTAATTAAATCGTGGTACTAAATGCTCATAATTATATGCACGCTTTCGATTTCAATACATTATTTTTTAATTCTTCCGTACTTTTAACATTGCGAAATACATTAATGTTTTTAAAAAATATACAGCTTCAATTATTTCTTAAGGTTGTCAGCACAGCTTTAACCACTAATTTGTTAATTTTACACATCATAACTGCTGTGAACTGTAGGATAAGCTCCGAAAAATATCTATGAAAATATGTGACTTCGAAGAGGTGTCCTCGTATCCTTCGGATAGCTTAGATAGATAGGGCTTACACCGAGTAGTGGATCGTTTTGCAATCTAAGGCTCGAATCCACATCATAATAGATTTTTTTTTATTTCATTTAATTTATCAATTTGTTTTCATTTCTTTTATTTATGTTTTGTTTAAAAATGTATATGTGCAGTCAACAATTTTTTTGTCGAATACATCAACATAAATGTTGTTACTTTGATACTTCTTTTTAGCAAAGCCATTCTATAATTTTATAATACTAAAACAACTTTTAAGTATTTGAACATAATTTATGTATTTAGAAACTCCTAAGAAATTATGAACATCCTATTAACGACAGAAAAAAGCCAGAGGCAGAAGTCAAAATTAGAGTACAATCATCAGCGCCCGTCTACTGCTATTTACTAAAAGTAAATGAATTTGATAAACAAAATAGAAAATAGTTTTGTAAAATCTTTAAAATTGTTTGCAAACCTTTAATAAGGTGTGCTACTACTGTTCAATTTTATACTGCCAGAAGAATAATAATGAATGAAGCAGTTCGATTAATAAGTATTCAAAATTATTTGGCAAGATTCTGAGACAATGTTTTTCAAAATACCGTAGTATTTTAAATTTGAAAAAATACTTAATTACGTTTTAGGATGAAAATTACAATAAAGTTGTTTTTATGCTGTAGATTATTAAGGAAGTTTCATAATTTATAATAAATGCAGGAAAAGCATCGTAATAATTTTAACAATGATACCATCAGGTAAGAGCAAGAAAGAGACTTTTCAAAGTAAAAGTCAAGACAGAGCCTTTTCAGATTTTCGGGCAGGAGAGAGTCTTATTTTTAAACTAAAAGAAAAAGCGTTTTTATACAGATGTACACTAAGATGTACTAAGCCGGCGTTGATCGGTACAACTAAAAAGACCGAGTCTAACAAGGTTGGTGTTGAGCCCAACGAATTGTTGCTTAATACTATACGCCATGTGAACCATCGTTGCGCCGCCCTCGTGACAATCAATGAAACTGACGAGAGGCAGGTAAACAAAGCGAAATAACATATCTAAGATAGGAGCCGTTGTAGAAAAAGTTGACCCTACCTTCCAACATCAGCTGAGATCTCAGCTAAGATCTCACCTGAGAATTTTTGAAAAAAGTTCTCACAGAGACAAGTTATTTTTTCCTTTCTAAAAATTTCCAGTCGTTTGGTATATAAAAGTAGAGATCAAATTTTGTAATATTTTTCACTCATTTTACATCAGGACTTAAAGAACTAAAAAAAAAAATCTTTTAAAGAAAAAATTTTTTTTTCTCATGACTAACGACACCTTTTCCGTTGCCTTAATATTAACTTAGGTTTCAGAAAAACCTATTCATTAGATACGAAGCTATAAGTGACATTTTCGTGGATCTAATATGGAAACCACTACAGAACGGTTAAGTTTTATTTGACAATTACCAATATGAAAGTCACAAAGAAGTGCTTGAGGAGTTAAATATAATAAGTTATGTACGACACTACAACACATTAAGCTGCGCCACATTTTTTATTTAAATGGGCTATGAACATAATACGCGCGCTTCTATGTGGATAAGAATGTGCATCATAAAAGGGTTTCACGAGGTATAATACGAAGGTAAGTGAGATATAAGTAGTGTTATGAGAATCGGATCAGGAGTAAATTAAATGTACCTGTTTAAATGTAAAACAATTATTTACGCAACAGTTGTTGGTAAGCATGTGTGCGTGTAATATAATTTACACACATACCCACGCAAATAATGGATAACTCTTCTAAAATAATTGAGTGAAGTTTGATTAATGTTAATTATTAGTGAGCTAAAAATATGTCAGGTATTGTCAAGGAATATTAATCCATTGGAAGTGTTGTAGGGCTTCAAATTATACTTAAATGTAATACATTATTAACAAAATTATTTTTTGTTTATTTTAAAATAAAAGTATTGACTATCTTTCAATGTTAATTTTAGAAATTTGTCAGACTGTAGTTGTAGGTAGCGCTTGCGGTATCTGCTTACTATCTTATTTACTTCTCTTCTTTTATCTCGTATATATACAGTTAAATTTTCAGTGGCCCTCTTGACCATATACTTTCTATCATCTCGGGTTTTTGGTATACTAAAAGTATACTGTAATTATTCCTTAAACATGAAATATTTTTTTTATAGGTTATAAACTACTATTTATATTTTTTTGTGACTACTTTAAAACAACACTCTTATTGTCAAAGCCTATCATTTTTTATCTAATATTAGGGAGAAAGGAAAATATAATTTTTATTATTTCTTTTGGTTACAATATACAAAAATTAACTCAGCAAGAAAGGTAGGGACGTCATAAGTAATCCACCATTTTGTTGTGTCTTGTAAAGGATTGTATACATCACTTACATAGTCATAGTGTACTTAAAAAACTCTTTTACTAGGTACTAGTGCCCGGAGGGCTATAAGAAATATATTACTTAAAATTTTGCGTCAGCTCCCATATTAAATTTACAAAAATGTCACTTATGTCTTCATATCTAATGAATGGCTATGAAACCTATGTTAATATTAAGGTAACGGAAAAGGTGTCGTTATTCGTGAGAAAAAAAAATTTTTCTTTCAAAGATTTTTTTTTTTAGTTTTATAAGTCCCGATGTAAAATGAGTGAAACATATTAAAAAATTTGATTTCTACTTTTATATACCAAACGACTGGAAATCATTAGAAAGGAAAAATTAACTATAGTTAATAGGCTATAGGCTCTCTGAGACCTTTTTTTAAAAATTCTCAGGTGAGATCTCAGGTGAGTTTTTAGTATGAGATTTCAGTTTTTGGTATGAGATCTCAGGTGAGTTTTTGGTATGAGACTTCACCTGAGATCTTACCTGATGTTTAAAGGTAGGGAAAATCAGCTATATTTGTAATTTTATATTTTTATTCCTTAATTGGCAATTGTTCCTCTAGCTGTTTGATAACCTGTCACGTCCAATATGAGTTTTCAGTAAATTATAATAATCGATTATAACTTATGAATATTTCAATCAAGCAATCTAGTAAGATATTTAACTATGAATATTTATGCATGCAACTATGTACTTGTACGATTGTTTCTTTTGTCGAAATGAAATTTTTAAAAGGAGAAATCACTTTCGATCCCAGGAATCGTAACCAGTAAAACATGAGTGAATCATTATTTAATTATCTTTTAAGGTGGCTCCAGTGGCCTCAATGTTAAAATTATAAATAACCCAACCGAGGTTAATAAAATTGAATTATATTCTTTGAATTCCCATCTTTCTATTCGTATAAAAAAAAATTAAGGTTGACGATGAAAATTGTAAGAAATCATGCTTACAAAATCGTAGATTTAAGACAGGTTAGATAGGAAATGCAAGCTTACGCGATATACAACCTACTGCTGCACTTATATAAATAACCCGTAAGGTGTAAAAAAGATACTATCTTGTATATATTATTACGCAGTTTTCGATGACATGAGAAAAGTGTCTTGTTATCGAACAAAATCTTTAAATAATTGGAGACTAAGTATACAGTTGCGAGTGCAAGTCAGCTCTCAGCTGTCTGCATTCTGCAGAGTACATATATATAGGTATAACTACTCTTGAACTTAGGACCGTACGTACCGTAACAGTTCATCAATTAGGGCACCATAAAACTTTTTTGTTTTTTTATATTAACTCACTAAAGTAACAGATAAAATGTAGAATATGGCTTACAACAGTCTCTACGATAATTTTATACCATATTTTAAAGAAAATAATGATTAATTTTTAGTCTCCCCATTTGATACGGCACTAGGCGCTGGAGCCACCTTAACTAAAGCATTTTAGAAATCTTAAGATTAAATTCTTATTTTTTCATAAAAAAAATTTTACACCACCTTCTGCATTTGTACCCAACCATGCTGTTATTGAATCGATAACAACTGTGAAATTGTCAGGCCTTTTCCAATAGCCTTGGAGAGTGAGATTCAGCTTTTTGTATTTATTACTTTTTTACTGATTAGTTCTGCTTGTTTATTTGTTAAACTGACGAATAAATATAATAATGGATAAAATATTACATATAAAGTATAATTTTAAACTATTTTTATTTGATTCAATAAATCTAAGTGTTTTATTAAATAATTTAAATATTCATTACATAAAATCATAATTGAAGAAAAAAAAACTCACAAATTTTCAAAAATCATCTTCCAGCATATGTTTCAAAACTTTCGCCAAAGCCTAATACCTTTCATTTCTTTTTCTTTCTTCTCTTTTTTCTTGGACGTGACAGCCAGCTCGTCCACTCCTCACTCTCTGGCTTTGGTTTCCTCCTCTTATTCTTCATTCACTTTCTGTATTTTCATTCTTTCCTCTTCGATACTGCCCACCTGAATTACTTTCATACTTTCCTTCTTTTTTATTAGTATACCATCGTCTCTGATGATGTTTTTTCGAATCACTTTCTGTGCCTTGTCTCTCTCTTTTATTTACATGTTTTTTCATACCATGGCGTCCACCTGAGTTATTTTCTGTTACCTTACTTTCCTGTGAATTTCTTTCTTGTTCTAAGTCCCTCTTTCCTTGCTGCTTGCTACTGACACTTAATCCCTTAGAACTTCTCCACTCCATCCACACTTTCTCTCTCATTTTTTTTGAGTCTGCATGTCCTTCTTGTCTATCTGTCTTAACTATGGTTTCTGGTTTTGTACCACAACTGATTTCTCAGATATAAGTAGTTTTTTCGCTTTCCATTTCTTTAAGAATAGCACTTATAAAAAGTGCAGAAGAAAGAATAAATTTTCGTTTTTGGAAGAATAATAGCAATATAATAGAGAGAATTAATACATGCTTAGTACTAGGTAAGTATGAAATACAAGCGAACCTGTACTTGTGCTGAAATATTATCTGGGTTCATATTAACACCTAACAATTTAACATGAACAAGTAATAATTTATAAAGACATTCATGTGTTGTTTATTACTTTATATAAATATGTAGTTTGAGACTTAACGGTTGGTTTAGAGCAGAGATTAGTAGGGAGATTGCTGACTGCCATGCTACGGAGTGTGCCCACTTTTTTCCAGTGGTTCGAGCGCCCCGCCGCGGCCAAGCGGCCGAACCAGGCGCAAATTTTTTTTCTTATTTGAGAAGCATGGTAGGGGTATGTGCGTACGAGGAGAGGAATGGATTCGCGTGGAAATGGGCATATAGGCGCACATTTTGGAGACGCGTGGAAGGGGTATACCGAATGTGCGCCTACGAGGAGAGGAGAAAGGTGGATAATATGTCGACTATAGCTACAGCTGAGCGTATAGCGAAGCGAAAGTAAAGCGACGACCCAACAATCTTTTCCGCTCAACCTTTTCTGTAGGTATTTAGAAATGGATGCTGGATTAATTATTCTCCAGATTTTGTGTTCTTGTAAGTACTCGTCATACGAGTTATCAGTAGCTGTAGGTTGAGCTCCGAAGGTCTCCGATGAATATATGTTACCTTCATGTCAAGCAGGGGTATGCTTGTAGTAGCCGAGCGGGCTAACGCTCATCCCAGGACTTTTGTTTTGGAAGTTGTAGGTTCGAACCAGCATTTTGATATTTTTTTTTTTTTTTTTTTTCTTCAATAAAAGATATTTGATTTTTAAACCAATATTATTTTATTTGATAATCAATTTCATTTTTTTGTTATTGTCGAATAAAATATTATTGTTATTATTCCTATTGCAAGAATTTTGCAGTTACTTTTATTTTCATTCTTATTTCTGCTGTTATTATTACTATTGTTACTGTTGTAACTATTATAACGTTATTAATATTGTTATTCTTATTATAATTATTGTTATTAATATTAGTATTCAAAACTGATTGAGCAGCTGAAAAAAAAATTACAACATCATGACACTGTCTCATTATTTTCACTCCATACATACATTTACATTTCTTGTAAAAATGGTTCATCTTGGCAATCATTTCTTAACAATAATAGAAAGAAAAATGGCCGTACTTGTATCTTCTACTATGTAGTCGTCATCAGAAACTGAAAAGTTGTTTGGGCTGAATGAAATGTGGAAAGAAATAAAACCAATAAAAATTACGTGAGAAAAAAGCCAACGGCAAAAAAACTCACTTCATTAATATAATATTTTACAAATATAATACACAAATATAATTTACATATTTACATTAATATTTACACATATTTATATTTATATACATACACATATAATTATTAAGTCGTAATTTAGTTGTTATAATACTAATATTTACATTATTTCAATCAATACAATGTTAAAAACCTTTTTTTTTCATTCAACAATATTAAGCTGCTAGGTTTCGCATACAAAGAGGATATCATTTCACTTTCAAGTTAAAATTACAAGAATTAGGAGAAAACAGTGCTTATCTACTTAATGATTTACTTCTTTCAAAATGATCACTTATGATTTTTACCCGCTTATATTAATAAATTTGAGAATTTTTTTATTTCACTACTGCTAAAGTAGAATATTTACTACTGTCAGTAATGTAAAAACCAAATTTCACTTTTTTGACATAAGTAAGGTTGACGAATTAAACTATTAATAAATGCATTGCTTATTGTCCTTTTTCCCCAAAACACTAAAAATTAAATTTACTTTTTTAAAGTGATGACAATAAAGAAACTACACTTTGCAAAAGAATATTTTCGGTATTTTCTTTGATAAAGTGTAAAATGTTTTACATTTACACTTGGGACATCTGTGATAAAAATCAGATTATTGTTCATATAAAAAATTATAAGCTGTTGTAGTAGAAACTAATGCATGCCAATGTATTTTTAAAAAAGTGCGTTGAGCACTTGACTTATTCGAAGATGGAGCACTCACAGAAAAAAAAAATTATAACAATGAAATGTAATGAAAAGGTTATATTCATATTTTTTTGGCAAACGTGCATTGTATATTTTACACATTGTCAAAGAAAAAACATATTTTTTTTTACAAAGTGTAGCTTCTTTGGCACCACTTTAAAAAGACAATTTCATTTTTAGTGTTTTGGGAAAAAAAGATTTCACAAGCAATGCGTTTATTAAAAGTTTAATTTGTTAACACTAATTTTGTCAAAATAGCGAAATTTAGATTTTACGTTTCTGAAAGTAGTAAATATAATACTTAAGCAGTAGAAACATGTACAAATTCTCAGGTTAATTGATGTTAAGGTGTAAAAATTATAAGGGATTATTTTTAAAGAGTAATGCATTCATTAGATGCACACTGTCATCTCAAAAGTTTTACAATATTGACCGTAGTATACAAAATGTTCGCATTCACACACAATTATAACGTATCACAATACATACAACAGTTTTAATTGCAATATGGAAAACTGAAATGTAAGAGCTTTTACGAACATACTATGATGTTACAAAATTTATTAGATGTTTATCAAATGATCAGATTTTTACGGAATTATATTTTAAGTATGCTTACTACATTTTTGCTACACGATTTCAAACGAAAATTAATATTTAAATTATTATTACAAAAACAATCGAAGTACCGAATCTTTTATACTAATAAAAAAATTCAAACGTTTTTCACGATAAGCATTTTACGGTTATTAGTTTAATATTTTTCTTAGCTTCTGCTCTGCGTTTTTGATTATTATCTCTAGATGTTTTAAATACTTTTAATCTCAACAAAATTTTGAAAGCTTCAACCCGATGTTCATAACATGCATTACTTTTATCAAACCACTCAGGAAAATATTCACTTGTAACTTTTTCTACTACCTCAGCTAAAGAAACAACTAGTTTCCTTTGATGCCAAAGACTCGTATGATGTTGTTGAAAAGCTTGTAACTGACAAGGTATTATTTTTGAAAAAAGTTCCGTAGGCCTTGCTAAGTACGTTATTTCTGATACTGTTTGATCAGTATGTTTGTATTCTCTACATTTTGTATAAAATTCGTCATCCGTGACTTGTTGATCTTGATTTTTCTTAAACACTTTCTCACAATCGCTACATTTACTTTTTCGTAAAGAACTTTTAGCTGAGTAACCACTTAAGTAGGTAATAGCATTTCTCTTATATAAGCCTTTGCTTTCAAAGTCTACTATTTCCGCTGAATCTATAGGTGAAAATGTTTCCATCATTTCAGCTGCCTGTAAAAGCTCTTCTATTTCTTGCATTTCCGCTGATTGAAATGCATCAGGTAAATTGTTTGCAGTGTCAGCCAATGAATCCGCATTTTCATTATGTGAGGCATTCTTATTTGAATTGACTAAGGAATGGGCTTCTTCTATTTTAACGTTACCTCGTTGACGCGTATCAATAAAATCAGTAGAAATAATGTGTCTGAAAGTAAGACGGTACATTCGACAAGTTGGATTTGGATTGAAGCCACCCCTTCCTCGACATTTCGAATTAGAATGCTCGACACTGTCTTGGTTGCAAAGACCAGTGGCTAATTCAAAATCCGGATCATTTAAATCGTTTTTTATGTCAGCAAATAGTTGTAATAAACAATTGGTAGTCAAAGACAAACCAATAAAACACGGTGGTCTGCTCACTCGCTCCGATTTTCCGCATTTACTCTCACGTACCGCATGAACTGCGCTGTCCATTTTCTGGACCATTCCACAAAATTTTCCATGCATTCTTGAATTTCTGGATTGCATCGTGATAGTGGTCGCTTTTGTTTTTCAACATTATGTAGTCTGTATGAATTACAAGCATCAATTATTGTGTCCATTTTTCGAACAAACTCAGCTGATTGCTCCCACGTATCAGATATCAAACCACTTTCATCTCCTTTTTTAGCAGCTTCGCCAGCCATTTAAATAGCCGCAGCCATTCGCCGACTCAAAAGTTGGAAAGCTAAACTTACTTTCATACATTCAAAGTTATTCGGATTAAAGTGAGTATCGCTTAAAAACGTTAATAAATTTGATGTATGATTAGTATTATCGACTTGATAGGTTTGTAATAAGTCACCGTAAGACATTATAACTTTGTTGTGTATAAAAATATATTTATGCGTTCTCAACTGATAAAGCAATCGTTTGATGAGATGAGGCCAATCAAACGCGGCAAAAATTTTTTTACCTTCATGCTCAAAAAATGGACTGTCAATGCTAACTTTCAAAAATTTATTAAATAATGTCTGATTATTAGATCCTTGGTCACAAACAATAATTTTAACGATGGCCCCTATTTTAAATAAAGCTGTTAATATTTTACGTAAAATTTGATGCAATTGTCCTGCACTAGCTCCATTTTCGTTAAATTCAAAACAAAGAAGTTGACGCCAGGAATTTTTGGCATTAAAGCTATCTACACAAAATAAAAGAGCATGTTTTGCAATATTAGAATTTCTAAAACTATCACCCATATCTTCAAGACCTTCAATTTCATCATATTTTGTAGAGTATTCTTCCATGCTTTTGATACTCATCTCATCAAATTTCAGTGCACATATACGCTCATTCATAGGCAGTTTACTTACATTTTGTCTGATTTTTTCAAGAACATTTTGATTTAATCCTGGCTTAACATCTAATAAAGCTATCCAACTTCTAACAGTAGATTCCCCAGCTAGTCTAACCCCTAATTTTACCAATTGATTGTACCCCGCAGCCGAATGATAATACATAATTTTACATAAATTTTGCTCTGCGAGTGTGGACTTTTGTCGATTCTTTGGTTTGAATTGCATTAATATCAAAGTTTTTCGCGATTCACTGAAATCCGTATCTTTCATTAAATTTGTAATCGTTTCTGTTAACTTGGCTTTTTTGGAATCAACACGTTGTTTCAATCTAAAATTTTGCTGTTTAAAATTTTTTCTAGTTTTTTTGAATGATTCTAACTTTTTTTGCAGTAATTTTATCCGACGTTCTAAAGATTTCGTATACTGTTCACACGGGACTGAACAAAATTTCCTATTCGAAATGTCTTTTTTGGGCACTTGCGCATTATTACTAGAATTGCGTGCATACACTTTTGTTTGCCCAACTTCATTGGTCATTATATCTCTCATGTTATTTTGATTCTGATCTATTTGATAATCTAAGTAAACTTCATTGGTTTCAACTTCATCAATATCGAAAAAAAATTTTTTTCCAGAAGGATATAACGAGTCATTGAAGCCTTTTGTAACATTAAGCGTATCATCGTTTTCGCTAACATTTTGTTCTACATGCATTGGTAATGGTATACTACTACCTGGAATTTCTTGCTGTTCTTCACCATCGATTTCCATATGTTCTTTTGGCACATCTGCTTCACGCAACCTTTCTTGATTTTGGTCTGACTGTAGCTGATGGTCTGCTACATGATCTTCGCAAAGTTGAGGGATTTCCGGAGGTGCTTGTTGTGCAGCTTCAGGTTCAATTGCTCGCCAATCAATTGGCACGGCGTTGGTCTATAAGCGCAATTTTCCATTCGTTGATTTTGTTATGTCACCCATGACAAAATGTTTTGCACAAAGACCAACAGTTCGTATAGAAGATGCCGTCCATAGTCGAAGATTGGTATTGCCTACGCACAAAACCATTGTTCAATAACCTCATTTTTAAAGAACGAATGGTATGCAAAAAATTTATATTATTCGATGCTATACATTATTTAGGGAAAATACGATTACTGAAGGAGACATTCTTCAGTATTGTAATGTAACGTACTAAGTGTTGAGATTTTAAAAATCAATAAGAATGTATACTCGTATTCTCCACTATTATAATTAACAGTGAAACAGACAAATACAGTACACCGTTTTTTTTAACATAGTCTAAAAAAAAATTTTATCATACTTCGTTTACAACATTTTTCCTTTTAGTTACTGTAAAGAGACCATGAAATTTTTTAAATTTAATTTTCACATTTCACTCACCCTACAACTTCATAATTAAATGTTTGCAACCTACCTGAGTGTGTGATCCATACATCATGACGTTCTTTTTGTGTGTTTCTATTCGGAAATCGGAAAAGCTGAGCACCAGACAGCTTTGACTCTGTACAGCCTCGGTATTGACAGAAATCATAAGTTCTAGTCGCCGCCATTTCTATTTATAGGCATACGAAAATTAAATACACGCATAGTATATTGGACAATGAAATTAGGCGATCCTAACGAAAACAAGCCCAACTTGCCAGGTTTTGACGAATACGATCTCAATTGACTTCGTTAAGACCATTTTTTTTTTTTTTAATGCAAATCACACAGTACAAATCATTAATAATCACAATAATTATTTTAATAACCACGATATTTTCTTAACACACTATTATTATTTTTAAAACAATCTTGTTACTATACAACTACGTAAGTTTTCATGTAACCTCGATAATAAGTAAACTATTAAGTAATAACACATGCATTTTTCACCAAGTAACATTTCACTTACTTTCGAATTTATTGATTATAAAAAAATTCAACGTTGTAATTTACTAATTTTTTTATAAATAGAGCAATAATTAGTAACTTAAGCACCTTTCACTGTAACTCAGGGCCATTACTTGCCTTGTGATACTTAAAAAAAAGAATAGATATGAACAAAGGTGCCTGAAACTAGGTAACTACTTGCACATGCTTCACATATTATTGAGGTGGCTTGGGCGATTTTTATTGTCTTGATCAAAACCTCTGACATTCTGGAATTGTGTAAATAAAGTATGCCAAATTTATTTGCGAGAAGAAAATATGAAGGTCAACGACTTAATTTTTTCGCAAATTGCTATTGAAAATTCACCAGTTCAACACTTACTCTTATAAACAGTGGTAACAAAATTGAATATATCTTCGGAAAACTTAGATTAACCTCAAAAATTTACCATAGTCCTTATGTATTTTTTTTACAAAGAATCTATTAGTCATAAAAATGTAGAGTCAACGACTTAACTTAAGAGAAAATCGGAAAAAAAGTATGAAATATTAATCTGGCTTGCCTCACAACATTTTCACAATTATAATTTCACGGTACTTTTATGGCAATTTTTTTATCTTTCACTTTTGTTTGATTGAAATAACTCTATTTATTGAAAAATGTTTAGGGCCCTTATGGCACCCTACCCTAGATACGGTAGTAACTGCCGAAGCTACCATAATAATAAAAAAAAATTGTAAGACAATTTAATAAACGATGTTTCGATACTACTGATAGTCCACTTGAATGATATACTTTTCCTTACACAAAATAAAACTAAATTTTTTTTTCTTCTTCAATTGTAGAAAAAATTGTTTACAGATGGTGTCGAATTTTTTACAGAAAGTTTTTTGTTTATTAAGCTTTAATACATGGAATAATTTTAAATAATTTTATTCATTATCTAATGCAACTAATATTTCTAATAACCATTACATTCTTTAAAGCGAGATCTATACAAAAACTTATCTAATAATTAAGTTTATTAGTTTGTTTTTATATTTTTTTACACTTTCAATTATTTTTGAAGTTCATATAAAAATAATCGTTTCCCGTAAATTTAATTAAATAAATAAACAAGATTACACTGAGAAAAGTGGTGTTAGAAAAAGTGTTACAACTATTATAAAAATTAATGTGTTACATAGTAAGCCCAGATTATATTGAAATTTGCTATTCGACATAGTAATATGTACTTTACTCAGAAAGAATTGTTATATTAAAGTAAGAGGAGAAAAATATATTATATTTTATATTGGCCAGAAAATATATGTGTTTAACATATGATTAATACACATAGATTTGAATTTACACAGATATTTTTTGAAATAGTGTATATATACGTATATATATAGTCATGTGTGACGGATACTATCCCAGCATGACGTCACCCCATTTGATATAACATGGTCTGACTTCACGCTATGATGGTCTTCGCCGCACACGTCGATGTATATATTTAAGTATTCAAAATATTATTTTAAAAAAGATCTACAGCGACTGGGATTTGAACCTCTATACTTCGACTTCCTAATCAAGCTCCGTGACCACTAGACCACGGGACATAATGTCCGTACAAGTATGGATAAAGTATATATGGGAACGTGTACTGTTTATCATACACACAATCAAGTTGAAAATCAAAGGGTTTCCTGTAGACCAACGTGTTAAGAACGGAGAATTAGTCGATTCAAAATTAATTTTTGGCACGTATCAATTTTTAACTCTGATAAATCAAAAAATATGTTTTTCGCCATGATCACGTTAGTATAACTTCAAATTTAAAAATCATTTAGCGTGTATACCTGTAGACATCGTCTAAAATTACTTTCGAACATACTTAGTAATTTTCACTATACTGAATAGCAAATCACTGGAATAATAAATTTTACTATGTTACATAGCAAATTCCACTTTCGAATGTGAGACATTTTAAAACAATTACAATGAAATTTACTATCTTGTATAGCAAAAATTATACTATCACAACTGTTACTATGTTAGACATGGTAATTTTTATTATGTGGTGTAAAAATTTTTGTAGAACTACTGCATAATAAAAATTATTAAAAATATAATAAAAATTAAATAATTTGCATCATCAGGTGAGTATGTCACAGCTTTCCCAAAAATATAGCAATAATTGTTTTAACACTACTATTCTCAGTGTAGTCATTAGTGAAATTTTTTTTTACTAAGAAAGAAATCAGTATTTTAATCTATGACACAAATCAATTTCATTTCTTTAATTACCAAGGTAACGAAATGTTAAAAAGGAAAGAAATAAGTTGTCAGCCGGCCGCCCGGTCCGTTTCAAGCTTATATATGTATATGTGTGTGTGTGTGTGTATCAACTTGTACTATAAGTGTGCAGGACGTATAAGGCATGTACATGCAGAGTCCAAGAATATCGCTAGATGCTTGTAATAAATAGTGAAATACATGCAATGAACTATAGAATGTTCTCTCTAGGTTAAAAATAGACACTAATATGTATAATTAAAAAGAAATTTCGAAGTAGCAAGTGATGTTGATGTAACATACTTTACTATTGGAAGATGAGATTGTTTTCATTCTTACGCGATTATGTCCATTTATTTTAAGACCTGCCAAGTTGGGATGATTGTCAATAAATTAATATCCTCTTACCACAAATGGCCTGACTTCGTTGTTTCCCTTGGTAGTTCACTGTGTAATATTTCAACTGCACCACTAATTAACACTTACATCATGTGTGCATAATGCATATAGAAACATTAAACTACACAAAAAAAGTCACAGAACATATAAACTGGCCACACTAGATTAATCACATTATCTAAAAGCAATGCAAACTTGTAAAAATCCAAAAATTTTCTCGATAAAAGGCTGTTAATTCACTCAAAGAGCAGTCGCATCAGCAAAAGGTTTCACTGAAACAAGTGATCTCAACGCGGGAATTAACTAGTCTAAAAATATATGTCTTCATTCGCTTTCAGCAAACGATATAGGCTGTAGCTGTCACCGGCATGCAGTAGACGACCTAACCTGTCGCAGAAGCTGAGCAAACGCCGTGGCGCAATTATTGTATTAGCTTTTGGAAATTATTTAATTACTGAATATAACATCGTTACAACAGTAACAATAGTAATAATAACAACAGAAATAATAACGAAAATAAAAGTAACTGCAAAATTCTTGCAATAGGAAAAATAACAATAATACTTTATTTGACAATAACAAAAAAATGAAATTGATTATCAAATCAAATAATATTGGTTTAAAAATCAAATATCTTTTATTAAAGAAAAAAAAAAAAAAAAAAAAATATCAAAATGCTGGTTCGAACCTACAACTTCCAAAACAAAAGTCCTGAGATGAGCGTTAGCCCGCTCGGCTACTACGAGCATACCCCTACTTGACATGAAGGTAACATATATTCATCGGAGACCTTCGGAGCTTAACCTACAGCTACTGATAACTCGTATGACGAGTACTTACAAGAACACAAAATCTGGAGAATAATTAATCCAGCATCCATTTCTAAATACCTACAGAAAAGGTTGAGCGGAAAAGATTGTTGGGTCGTCGCTTTACTTTCGCTTCGCTATACGCTCAGCTGTAGCTATAGTCGACATATTATCCACCTTTCTCCTCTCCTCGTAGGCGCACATTCGGTATACCCCTTCCACGCGTCTCCAAAATGTGCGCCTATATGCCCATTTCCACGCGAATCCATTCCTCTCCTCGTACGCACATACCCCTACCATGCTTCTCAAATAAGAAAAAAATTTGCGCCTGGTTCGGCCGCTTGGCCGCGGCGGGGCGCTCGAACCACTGGAAAAAAGTGGGCACACTCCGTAGCATGGCAGTCAGCAATCTCCCTACTAATCTCTGGTTTAGAGTTAATATTAATTCGAATTAACGCATGGACTATAACGTTATTTCGGCTCATTTTAGAAATGACAGAAAAAATTGCCGATCAAGTGAAAATCGCTGTCAAATTCAATCGCTAGACAAGAAGACTCCTAGAACTCTTATTTACAAAAGTAATGAAAATTAGATAAATATTGCTTTTCTAAATTTTTTCATTCCACTATACAAAATAATAAATTATTAATTAATAGCACAAGCGCTTATCAACCGATGACACGGGGCGCCCACTGGCAACTCTATAAAATAATAAATTATTAATTAATAGTACAAGTGCATATCACCCGATGACCGAGGGCACTTGCTGGCCACTCTATAAAATAATAAATTATTAATTAATAGCACAAGCGCTTATCGCTCGATGACCTGGGACGCTTGCTTGCCACTATATAAAATGATAGATTATTAATTAATAGCACAAGCGCCTATCAACCGATGACCCGGGGCGCTTACTGGCCACTTTATTAAAAAATTAAATGTTCATTATTAGCACAAGCGCCTATCATTCGATGACCTGGGGCGCCGGGCGCTTACTGGCCACATTATTAAATAATAAAATGTTAATAGAACAAGCACCTATCACCCGATGACCCAGGGCGCTTACTGGCCACTTTATTAAATAACAAAATGTTAATTAATAGCACAAGTGCCTATCAACCGATGACCCGGGGCGCTTACGGGCCACATTATTAAATAATAAAATATTAATAGCACAAGCACCTATAACCCGATGACCCAGGGCGCTTACTAGCCAATCTATGAAAAAGACAATTATACTTTATTCGCCTCGTTCTCGAGATTACATGTAGTTACCCTTACGCCCGCCAGAGGTCACAACGTTTAGAGTCTACTTTTCTTTTTTTTTTTTTTTTTTTTTTTTTTTGAGGGGGTCCCAAGACCCTTGCTGTACCGCTGAGTGGTGTATTTTCTTCATATTCTTCCGTTGTGCCTAAGAGGTCACACGTTTTTTTTAGCAGTCTATATTCCTTTGTCCCGTTAACGATATACATCGCGTGTTAGGAACATGAGCAAGAGGAAAGGTGATGAGATGGACACCGAAGCAATCCGGAAGCAGATGAAGCTTCTCGGGGAACAGCTAGCCTACCTGAAGGGCCGCGAGCACGAGGATGACATCTCCGGTGGGGAGGAGGACGAGTTTTTCGCCAAGGATTACGATAGTGAGGACTCAGACGTCACCCCTGGAGATGGGGTCGGTAAAGGTCAGTACCCTAAATATTTTCTCTTCCTTTATAGGTAAGGATGTATGGTGTTGTTAATCAGGCACCCCAGTGTGTGTTGTGGGCTTGCCAGGACGCAAGGTACGCTCGTAGGACGTACGTTGCTTTGTTTTTGCCTTAGGGGCGCAAATGAGGTAGTCTCTTGCCTCGCGCACGCGCTCGTAAGACGTGGTGCTTGGCTGTGCTTAGGGATATGGTATCTTCTCTCCCTTCGCACTTCCCGTGCTCGCATGACGCTGCTTTGGTCTCCATTAACCGGAATACCTACATGGCATGCGTACTTGGCTTTCTTCCCGTGCGCTTCGCTCGTAAGACGTGGTGCCACTTGCTGGGAGGAATGGTAGTAGGTCACGCGCCGCTTTATTCACATTATTTCTTCGGAGATATAGTAGACAATTTTTGGTTTGCAGAGACAATACTCCGTTTCTCTTGCACCTTTTGCGCTCATAGCCTCCTTGGAGGTACAGGCTACCTGCTTCGTGTGTATGCAAGATAAGAGTTTGTATTTGTTTTTCCCACGCACACGCTCGTATGACGTGTTTGGGCAAGGCCTCGTGGCTTAGCGACAGTTTTCTCTGTTAGCCATGCGCCGGGAATTCACAATCGAGTTTGAATATGTGAAAACCTATATATTTCGAGGATTGCTTAAGCTCGCAACTTAAGGGGAGAGGCGGCTTCTCTCATCCTATGGCGCTCGTACGACGCACATTTTTTCTCGACAGTCTAATATTTCTCATTGCACGCGCTACATGGGCATCTCGTATGATTGACCATCTTGTAAAGGCATGCTCGCAACTTTTAAGTATCTAACATCTGATGCCCCTCCTTCCCCACTTCCCTCTCACACTCCATATAATCTCCTAATAGTCGCTGCTCTCTGTTGCAGGAGACGGGGCTATAGAGCAAAAGGAAAATGAGCCGAGTCCTAAGAAGATCCCATTAGACGACTCGATCTTGGAAATATTGGGCAAGGAACCTTTTGGCTTAAAGGTGTCTTCCGCGCGCATCAATGCGGATGTTGGATCCAGATGGCGGTATATTTTTGAGAATGGGCTAGACAAAGGAGTAAGGGAGAGCTTGATCGCGGACTATGGTAGTCCACCGGATTTTCACGTGTCGGCTGTCAACCCCGAGATTTTAGTCAAGCTGCAATTGCATGCGAAGACAAGGGACGCCTCGATAGTTAAGAGGCAGAGGCAGAGGCTAGCGGCAGCGGCATTGAGTGCTATAGGATCGGTGTTATCGGATTTCGTCGAAGAAAAGGAGGACATCGACGGATTGGCCTGCACTAAAAAATTGCATGATGCAGGCAGGATGCTGGCGGAGCTGATGAACAGCCAGGTTAAGGCGCGCAAGGCCTTTATACTAGCAGGTGTGGACAAAGACACGAGGGCCCTTCTCGAGGACACCAAACCAGATGGTCTGCTTTTTGGTTCTAACCTCAGTGAAAAAGTCAAGAACGCGCAAACTATGGAGAAGGTCGCCAGAGCCCTCATGAAGCCAGCTGTGGAGACCTCCCGTCAGCCCCTCACGATGCGCGATAATTTAAACTCGATCAGCCTGCAGGGAAAGCGTTTCGCCCCGCCTGCAGGTCGTCAACAGGGCTCATACCAGAACAGGTTCAAGTCGCGTCTGAGTTTCCAATCTACTCCACAAAACCAGCCGTTCAACCAGAAGGGGCAGTATCAGGGCCGCGGCCGGGGATCGAATTACAATCAACAGAAATAGAAAATGTACGTAAGTCAGCGGGTCACCTATGTAATTTTAGGACAGAATGGAAGAATATATCATCAGATCCTTTCATTCTAGAATGTATATCGGGGGTAAAGATTCGATTGATCGCTCCATTTAAGCAGGGTGTCCCACCGATCCCTCATTTTCCCTCGGTTAAGGAGGAGCAACAGGTGCAGAAGGCCATCGCCTCCTTGATTAATAAGGGAGCCATAGAGTCGTGTGCTAACTGGGAGGGGCACTTCATCTCCAGCTATTTCTTGGTCCCCAAACCAAACGGGTCTCATCGGTTCGTACTTAACCTCAAAAGGTTTAACAATTTTATAATGTCCCCCCACTTCAAGCTTGAAGATATTCGCACGGCTTGCGCCCTGGTGTCTAAAGACTCGTTTATGTGCAAGATCGACCTAGAAGATGCCTACTTCTCCGTAGCTATACATGAACAGAGTCGGAAATTCCTAAGTTTTATTTGGAAAGGACAACTGTTTCGCTTTACCTGCTTATCGTTCGGTCTTAGCATAGCCCCGTATATATTCACAAAGCTATTAAAGCCGGTGGTGAGCCGGTTGAGAGAAGACGGTTATTTATCGGTTCTCTATTTAGATGATTTTCTCTGTATCGCCTCTAACGCGGATAGATGCGCGGAGAACGCGAGGATCACGGTGTCGCTTTTGATCGAATTGGGTTTCCTAATCAATTGGGAAAAATGCCGCCTAGTCCCGTCTACGAGACGCACCTTTTTGGGTATGATCATTGATTCGGTCCATTACAAACTAGAGCTGCCGGAGGAAAAGAAAATAAAACTAACTAATCTCGTGAAGGCGCTGCTTGGGAGGAACTCGTGTAAAATTATGGAGCTCACCAAGGTGGTAGGAAACTTGATTGCGGCAGCACCGGCCGTGGAGTTTGGTTTCGTGCATACCAAAACTCTTGAAAGGGAAAAGACCTTGGCATTATTTAGGGGTGGTTTCAATTACGAAAAATCGATGCCCATCACGAGGGAAGTTCGTGCAGACTTAGAGTGGTGGTTGCGCAACCTCCCGGCTGCTTCTAACACATTTAAGACCTTGGATTTTGCCGTAACGTTGTTTACAGACGCCTCGGATACCGGGTGGGGCGCAACCGACGGCGTGCGTGAAATATATGGCCACTGGGACGCGGAGCAAAGGCTATGGCACATTAACCTCAAGGAACTTTTCGCGGTTAAGCTGGCGCTGGAGTGTCTCGCCAGCGACTTATCCGACTGTCAAATTCTATTAAGGGTCGATAATACGACGGCTATCACCTACGTGAACAAAATGGGTGGCGTGCAATATCCCCACTATAACAGTCTCTCTAGAGAGATCTGGAATTGGGATGAGGAAAGGAGGCTATTCCTATTCGTATCTTATATCCCCTCCGCGGAGAATTGCGTAGCAGACGGTCTGTCTAGGATAACAAACGAGGACACCGAGTGGGAGTTGCATTCCGATGCGTTTGGGCACATTAAAAGATCCTTGGATGCTCCATGGGTGGACCTTTTTGCCAGTTCGGAGAACACAAAATGTGAAGCCTTCTTCTCTTGGAAACCCGATCCGAGAGCTCTCCAGATCGACGCCTTTACAGTGAATTGGGCAGATCTCGAATTTTAATTGCTTTCCCCCGTTTAGCCTAATCACTTAAGTACTCGCCAAGATTAGACGGGAGAAAGCTACAGGAATCGTGGTGGTACCCCACTGGCCAAGCCAGCCATGGTTCCCCCTTTTCCTTGAACTGATTATCACTGAGCAAGTTCTTCTGGGACCAGCTCCTAACTTACTAATTTCCCCTTTTAGGAACAAGCCTCACCCACATGCCAGTCGCCTCCGTTTAATTGCTGGCAAAGTGTCAGGGAGGCCTTTCTAAGGAAAGGGGCACCGCAGGAGGCACTGGAAGTGCCGCTGGCATCTCTGGCCCCATCCACCATGAAGCAGTATGGATCAGCCCTGAAGAGATGGTTTATTTTCTGTGCCTCGGAGAGTATGGTTTTCGGCGCCCCTGATAGGCTCAGTTTGTTAAAGTTCCTATCAGCCCAATTTGTAGGGGGAGCGTCCTACGCGTCCCTAAACACAATGAGATCGGCAATATCGCTTATCTTGATTGGTAATCTTGGAGAAGATCCCCTAGTATCAAGATTTCTGAAAGGAGTTTTCAAGCTGCGGCCGGCTACACCAAAGTACGCGCAAACGTGGGATGTGTCGCTAGTTCTGGAGTACTTAAGACCCCTCCATCCGTTGCACAAGCTAAGCCTCGAAGAGGCAACATATAAAACGGTCACGATCCTTGCACTAGGTACAGCGCACAGGGCTCAGACGTTGGCAAGTATTAAAACAAGAAATATATATGAAACCTCACGGGGAGTAGAAATTAGGATAAGTGACCTAGTCAAGACGTCGGCGCCAGGCCGATATCAGCCACTATTAGTCCTCCCAACGTTTAAAGAGGACCCTAGTCTCTGTGTGGCCTCGACTTTGAAGCAATACTTGGATAGAACCAAAGAACTGCGGGGCAGTGGTGGCACTTTGTTTATTACGACTAAGAAACCTCATGGGCAGGCCACATCCCAGACAATAAGTAGGTGTATTAAGTTCACTTTAGCCAGGAGTGGGGTGGATACCTCTATTTTTAAGAGTCACTCTACACGTCATGCCGCATCCTTGGCGGCTTTGAACGCAGGAGTTAACTTAGATACTATAAGGAGAACGGCAGGGTGGGCGGAAGGATCTCAAACCTTTGCAAAATTTTACAATAGACCTATCGCACCTGACTTATATGAGTTCAACTCCAGAGTGTTTTCGAAGGTGGTAAAGTCAAGCGAGGCGGGCGAAACCCGTAGAGTTTACTGCCAGCCATATATTCACTGTGACTTGATAAATGTACTTAGGTATAAGTTTGACCCAATAAAAGGGAAATAAATGATCATTCAAACATATATATGTCTCCTTTTACTTATGGATAAAATTGCCTCCTTCATCGCTCTGAACATCTACATGTAATCTCGAGAACGAGGCGAATGAAGTATAATTGAAGATCAAACGAACTTACCTGTAAGTGAAGTTCGATCGAGATTATACGAAGAGCCTCGTTCGAAGAGATTACGGCCCCCCCCCCAGAAAAGTTCCTTTTTTATTATTTCAAGCATATCTCCGGCTCATTGCCGCTCGTATTATTCCGATTTACTGAACTTTCCCTATTCCCAACCCTTAATTTCTTCGCAATTTTATCACTTAGCTCTGAAGATTTGAAGAGGATACACCACTCAGCGGTACAGCAAGGGTCTCGGGACCCCCTCCAAAAAAAAAAAAAAAAAAAAAAAAGTAGACTCTAAACGTTGTGACCTCTGGCGGGCGTAAGGGTAACTACATGTAATCTCCTCGAACGCGGCTCTTCGTATAATCTCGATCGAACTTCACTTACAGGTAAGTTCGTTTGATCTTCAATTATTAATGAATAACACAAGCGCTTATCACCTGATGACCCGGGACGCTTGCTGGCCACTTTTATGAAATAAATAACACAAGTGCCTATTACCCAATTACTCGGGGCGCTTACTGGCCATTATTATAAAATAATAACTTATTAATTAATAGCACAAGATCCTATCATGAAAATATATTAGTTGCACCTTATATTAAGGTTTTACAAGATTTTCCGTAGCCACGTACATTGGTCTCTTTAAAAAGATAATTTTTATTACAAAACAAGAGCTTATGATTTTCTTCTGAACTGATATTAATTAGGAAAGCTGCACTTTAAAATTATCAAATGATTATTCTCTTACAATAAAAGATATTTAATAGTAATATGCTTAAATGCTAGCTGTTTATGCTAATAAACAATGTCAAGAGGACTGAAAAAAAAATTATCTCTGCTGCTTGGGGTTGTAGGTCATGTTTTTTTTTTTATTTCTAATTAAGCGATTTTAAACGGATTGATAAAGTGCACGTCAAAACTTCGTCAATACGTTAAAAAATAAAATAAAAGAGTGAACAATATTATTGAGCTTCAAATCACTTTATTTGCTCTTTCATAAATTCATCGCTATTTTTGGGATTCAATTATAGCTAAGTCTCATTTTTTACACGAATATTTGTGAATGAGACAAATTTAATTAAAATACTAATGGTCATTTGAATATCTATAGAGCACTTCTATACTTCAAATGAATCTTTACACATATATACTTTTACCTACAACATAATACATGTATTTTAAACAACATCATCTGTTAATTTACGTTTATACATTTGAGATTTACAACCAGTACAGATTCTTGCTGATTCTGGAATTGCTGAATATTTAGCTCTTTTAGTTGATGAAAATTTAACCAACTGTTTTGTGTGTTTGCTTAAATTTAAAGGATTGATGCACTGCGACTTGAAAACTGTATCCATTCTAATAGTTTATAATGTAAACAAACAAACTAACCTAAAAATTAAATAAGTTACTTTTTATTAAAAAGACAACTTCTGAACCTTCAGTTGTACTTACCAAATTTTTTCAAAATTCAATAAACTCCACAAAGAATAGCAAATTCACAAAATACATTATTCAAGCAAACAAATCTCAGAATTATTTGATATCGTAACCTTTATCACGATTAATAGAGTAATAAAATTTTGCTGCTGTAAATGAACTCAGAGGAGGAGAACCGCGCCTGATATCAACACTATTATTGATATGTCTAAATAACTATTGTAAAAAATAATACCGTATTAACATCAACTAATAATTTAAGGCTAAAGAAGCAGACTTCTCGGTTCGGTGGGTCACAAATTGCTATATATAGCACGCATGCAGCGCCGCACCGCGCCCCACCGGCCAGGCCGTCCGTCGCGGCGGCACGAGAGCATAGACTTTGACGTTAGATTTCTCGAATAATATAATAGTGGACACTCTGAAAATCACTATACCAACGTAAAAAAATCTCCTCTTTCGTTTTAGATAATAAAAAAAAAGATTCAAGACACCTTTTTGAAAATATAACATGTTTTATATTTTTTTGAGGTTATGTTGACTTTTTTTTTGTAATTTTAATAATTTCATTGAAAAGCTAAGGTTAAAATACGTAGATAATGCTTACTCCGATTTATCTTCCTCATTAATTTGATACTGTAATCAAAGCATGAAAAGTGGTCTCGCGCAGCCTGTGCGATTTGACGTGAAATGCCTCAGCTCAAAGTAGGGTTAAACGGTACTCCGTATACGTTCAAAACGCTGTTTTAACCTTCATGAACGAACTCACTAAAGGAAAAAAATAACTACGTAACTCTCATTATGTCAGTAACATGGAATTAACAACCTTTTTAAGCTCAATATCTTTTTAAGTGCGATAAAAAATTAAAACAAGATTCCTCCCATAAGACTTGTGTTATTTTCCCTCTACATTAGTCATATATATACTGAGGTCACGTGGTAGAAGCATAATGCCAATAGCAGACGAGCCAAGCCAAAACGGCCTGGCACACTGCTGTTTTAGTATTGCAGCAACTACCACTGGCCGAACCGCTGAAACGGCGGTGGTGTGTTCAGCAAAATTCGTAGAGAATTTTTTTCAGTGTACAGCAGAAAAACGGATAGAAGCTCGCCGTTTACTTGAATCTCCATGGCTTCGAGTTTGTCCACGCTGTCGAAGAAGTCGTTCAGATGCTCTTTAAGATCTGCACCCTCCTGCATACGCGTCTGCGTGAGTCGTTTGAGGAGTATGGCTTTTCGAGCCGGTCCCTTGGATGCGTAAACATTCTCGAGTTTCTGCCAGACGTCCTTCGATGTGACGCAGCCTCTGGTTTGTTTCAGCTTCGATGGCTTTATCGACAATATAATGTCTGCTTTCGCCTTTCGGTCTTCGGCTAGCCACTGCGCTCGTGCTGTTCGAGCTATGATCTGTGCCTCTGCTGTACCTTCGATTTTCGGCTCCGTTGATTCGCCAGAGACGTACTTCAATGTACCGTTCTTGACGAGCAATGCTTCCATTTGGATTTTCCAGGTGTGGTAATTGTCCCTGGATAGTATTTTGAATCGCGCTGTGTAAGATGTGTTGTCCGCCATTTTTGCTTGTTGGCTGCAACTGTTCTTTCTCTTTCTGTCTTCACCGTCTCGTTAGCTAAAGACTCGCGTCTCATAAGATAAGTCTCTTTTGCGCGTTACCTGGGCCCATAACCTCTTAAAAATAAAGGAGACGTAGGCGGGTTTATAGTGAAATCGTTTATTCAAAGAGAAAGAGAGAATACGTGTTACCTGTTGGCCGGGTAACAGCGAACTGAAGTATGAAAATGTATTATAAAGGAGTACGCGCGACGCGACATCAAAATCGAGTTGTTTACGTGGCGTTACATATGGGCGGTAAAATATGAGACCGTTCTCTACACATAATAATGTAGGGGCAAATGCGCGAAATGAATTGTATATTCAACAACTTCTCTTTTCCAGACATTGCTATCAATAAAACGGTATGGATTTAGCTCGCTACGGAAATGGCTCTTCCACAAACAGTATTATTATACATAATTTCTAAAAATATTATATTTTCTAAACATGAAAGAAAAAAAAAGTTCATAAATATTTTGTATTTTGTATGAAAAAATTAAATTCAGACTTTTTCCTTTACGATTGTATACTTAAAGTGTAAATGATGTATACCTCATTTTTGTTTATAAAAACATTGCTGTTTCGGGAGCCATACCATGTAACTATTTTTCAAATTAAAAACAAAATCAAATTAGAAATAGTTACATGGTATGGATCCAGATGATTCATCGTTCTCAAAGCTAGGATTCCAAAAACTTAGAAAAAATTTGCACCAATTATACGAAAAACATGTACAGTATGCTTATGAATAATAGCAACCTACTCTCCGGTGTTTTTTTATAAGCTTCATACTTTTTTCTACCTTTCGAGCACTTGGTTAGTCTTTGTCTTCGTTCATCGTCTAACAGATGGTTGCACAATTGAAATATGTAATAATACTACTTCCATAGAGATATTACATCCGAAATATAATTTTTTAATTTTTTGTTAAGTCAAAATGAAAAATGTGATTGCATTAAATAATAACAATAAATAATTTTTATAAAAAATTAGTTTTAACTTAATAAATTTATATCGTTTGCTAAAAACTTCATGCATAATATTGTCAATAAGTTGATATGACAAATAGTTAATATTACTATCTATAAGTTCTAATTATAATTATGATCTTTAACGATATCAGTTTTTATTTGTGTTTTTAAAAAAATTTCTTTCAGAACTGACATTGTAACGAAAATAAAAAAAAAAATTGTATGAACTTGTTTGATTTGTTTAAATAAAAATTTAGAGCATAGAAAATAAATTAGGAGTTAAGTGATTTAGTCTATAATTGAGAGGTAATACTTATTGATTATCATTTTCAGAACTCTGAAATTTTTTTCTTTTACAGTCTTTACAAGATTATCTTGGTAATAATGCTTTTTTATTCCTTTTTCTTACAGATGCTTCTTTATACAAATATTTCGGACTGATATTTATTAAGACTCCATCTAAATTCACCCTTATCTTCCTTGCAATTATTCAAATTATCACGAGACATAACTACTAACTATTGTACCTAATACTGAACAAAATCCACTACTTTATCTACTTGGCCACTGTGTACAAATTACCTGCCATGTTAGTCGCGTGTCAACAAGAGTACTGGTTCCAATAAGGTAATTCAAACAAAAAGAATTCTATCACTTCTAGAAATTCTAGAGCATACAAGCTGAACATCATCTTTGGTTATAATACACAAGCACTAAGAGATTTTTAGTTTTATTTTATAATATCATCCAAGTTGCTCTGGCTCAGATGGTTATAAGCCAATCTCAGTAAGGTATAGCTACATTATAGCTTGCGAAACGAGGGTTCGATTTCCGGACAGGTCAACTTTTCAAAAGATGAATCTGTCTGGGATTTGATCTGAGTCTCATGGCTGGCTCTGCACCTTTGGGTTTCCCAAGAATACTTATTAAAATAATTTTCTCGAATCTCATTGAAATACTTGTTAGTCTGACGCAATTGGTTTTTACAACTTACGTATTTCGTTAATATAACGTCTAAAAATATTTTATTTAGTTCATTAGTAATATTGTGGATTACAACTATTCCAACTGCATCCCATTGTTTCGCCACTGAAATAAATACATCCACAACAATAGTGACTTAAAATTTACAAAATAAGTATAAAATCATGGTTTTAAAATAAAGGCGCTATAATTGAAAATTTGTTACTTATTAACTTTATTTAACTTTTTAAATAAAAAACTACACGTAGATTGTGTAAAAAAATAAGTTTTACTGGAACCATGTGTTAAAAAAATAACAGTTTTTTAAATCATTTTCATTACAAATTTTGATGCAGATGGTCGCGCCTGTATTCCAAAACATAAGTACAACTCTTAAGTGATTTAATTTTCTAGTAAATATGGCCTCTATCTTCGAAAATCAGGCGATTAATATGGTTATTTATTAAATAAGAGTCTCACCTTTCAAAATTTTTGATCCTAGACATTTTTTAAATATTCTTAATAGTTCAATAAGTATTTTAAAAAATTTTGAGCTTGAAATTATTTTTACAGACAGTAATATTTTTTGAAAAATGTTGATAAAACTTAAATTGATAAAACGAGTTTAAAACATAATAAAATAGCCATAAAAAAACTGTGGTAACATAAAAATATTTCGATACTAATAAAAAAATTTATTTTGGTATGATAAATCATCTAATTGATAACCTAATTTTTATGAAAAAAAGATGAATTTCAAAATTTTGACTCTATTCCTAACCACATTCTGCACTATTTTATACTTCTAGCTCTAGTACCTCTGTCTTTATTATTTTTTATGTTTGGTTTGATCAATGCTCAATTTTTTTATCCATACACTTTTATTATTTATTTATTTCTTATTATATCTGTTCAGTAACAACATGGTTGAGGATAAATACAGAAGGTTGCGTGAAATTGTTTTTCTGAAAAAATTACAAATTAATTTAAAAATACGTAGAATATATCAATAACAAAATAGTTAAGTAACGATTATAATCCACCTGTATTGTACTTTCCAAGATTTCTGGGATTTTATTTAAAATTTTTTTTTATTCCAATTTGATAAATTACCAGCCACTTAGTATAATTACTTAAGGTGACTCCTCACTATCAATCCCACAAGAAGAGTAAGCATACTGCAACACAGCTTTTCATTGGCTGTGGAGATTCTTGACTAAAAATGGAAAGGTACCTATAGTCCCTTCAAAAAAAGTTTAGTCACATCCACACCGTTGACCTATATCGTACAATACAGTGACCCGAGCAGACGTATGTATACAAAAAGTACATAAGTCAGCCCCGCATTAAATTATTTTCTTAGTTCAGCGTCTCATTTATTTTTTGTATAATTACGATTCCCCACAACTCCTATTCATTTTACGTACAACTTTCTGACCGATTCAAACTACGCGGGCTACCGCTCTTCGGTGTAGCAGACGCCCCATACTTTTCATCTGCTCCGTGACTTGCACAGTTATCTACTATTTTCACAAAATATCCTATAAAACCCATGGTAATGTCCAAGTACCTCAATATCGTTAGAAAGATTCTGAGTTCTTCTATCTGCTACATAGTTTTCTATTAAGAACTACAGTATCTTTGCTGAGATATCATACAACCTGCGCCACCAATTTGACGACCCTCCATAAGAGGCTATGTTACAGAGTATATTTTCCAGTTAGTTTTTTTCAACAATTTTGGTGGTGACGAGGTCTAAAATTTTGGGAAAAGACTCCTTGCACCTTCAAGAATCATCCTTTAAAATATCATTTAATACTCCAGTGTTTTGATTTAGTGAGGAGCCACCTTAAGTAATACTGTGGTTGAGTGTTAATGCATAAGATAGTGTGAAGTTTCTTTTCTGAAAAAATAACTACTCAAGTCGAAGGCTATGCGTATAGTATTTAGTAACAAGACAACTAAATAACTATTTCAATTTACTTGTATTGTACATTGCATGATTCCTAGGCTATTAATTTCACTTTTTCAAATCTATAAATAAAATAACTAACGACACGGAAAAAACTTTTGAACGTACAGAGCCCAGTTACGCAGGCTAGAAAAGTTCAAATCGCTTTGAACTCCTACTGCACAAGTGTACAGGCCGCCTTGACTCGAAGATCGAGTCACACGAGTTCAAAACAGCGTTTAACTGAGACTGCACAACCATGCGCGCCGCGTAGCCTGCAGTTTGGGCTTGTACAGTACGGCATAGCATTGAACTGCAGAAGCTCGAGGGGGGGGGGGGGCTACGTGAGCCCGACGGTTGTGCTCTCAGAGCACAATGTCCAGGCTCAGCGAGATCAGTGCTTCTCCGAGCTCTCTCTCACCGAATTTTGAGCTATCAGTAGACAACTTTTGGGCTTCAATGAACACAGCCGTTCATTATACAGAACGCGATCAGGTTAATGAGTTAAAACTTATATTTTATATACATACATGCCTGTGAATAATTTCATGAAACTTATTTAACCTTTATGTAACTCATTAATTTAGTATAAAATGTTTAGGGTTAATTATAACATTTTGACCGTACAAACTAAGAATGGTCATTTTAAAAATGAGTAACACAATTTTTTCCAGTACACTCATTTTTAAAATGACCATTCTTAGTTTGTACGGTCAAAATGTTATAATTAACCCTAAACATTTTATACTAAATTAATGAGTTACATAAAGGTTAAATAAGTTTCATGAAATTATTCACAGGCATGTATGTATATAAAATATAAGTTTTAACTCATTAACCTGATCGCGTTCTGTATAATGAACGGCTGTGTTCATTGAAGCCCAAAAGTTGTCTACTGATAGCTCAAAATTCGGTGAGAGAGAGCTCGGAGAAGCACTGATCTCGCTGAGCCTGGACATTGTGCTCTGAGAGCACAACCGTCGGGCTCACGTAGCCCCCCCCCCCCCTCGAGCTTCTGCAGTTCAATGCTATGCCGTACTGTACAAGCCCAAACTGCAGGCTACGCGGCGCGCATGGTTGTGCAGTCTCAGTTAAACGCTGTTTTGAACTCGTGTGACTCGATCTTCGAGTCAAGGCGGCCTGTACACTTGTGCAGTAGGAGTTCAAAGCGATTTGAACTTTTCTAGCCTGCGTAACTGGGCTCTGTACGTTCAAAAGTTTTTTCCGTGTCGTTAGTTATTTTATTTATAGATTTGAAAAAGTGAAATTAATAGCCTAGGAATCATGCAATGTACAATATAAGTAAATTGAAATAGTTATTTAGTTGTCTTGTTACTAAAATACTATACGCATAGCCTTCGACTTGAGTAGTTATTTTTTCAGAAAAGAAACTTCACACTATCTTCTGACAGCACATCGCTCTGTCTATATAAACTTTACCACTTTTATTTGAAATTAGCAGCTTGTTCTTCATATTTTCTTAAAAGCAGACCAGTAATCATTCCCCAGCGTAAAAAATTTATTCCCAAGTTTTTTCGAAAAATGCCATAGTCTTTCGAATTTTGTAAAATATACTTCAACATATTTTTATACTAACAATTAATTTTATCATTTTTTAAGGCTTTAAAAAATAATAATACAAACCTTATTTTGGAAAAATTACATTTATAACTCAATAAAAGGGGGGGTTGGCGCGCGGAGGGCGCAGGGGGGCGGAGCCCCACTTATATATATGTATATATAAGTGTGAATCTGTAGGTTGGTGAAAAAATAGATGGGTTGTCAATTTGTAGCGATTATCTTAATTATTTATTGTATTTTTACCGTGTCTTTTGTAAAATTGGGGGAAGGATGTAGACCATGAGCACCATCGAGACGTCATCCAACCTTAATCTGTTCACCAGCTTATGGCGACCTACAGGAGGTATCATCTGCAGCCTCGCTAGAGACTACGCAATTACGAGAGGCTGGATGGCAGTGGGCGACATCGAGAGGAAACGACGCCGACATCTACCCTGGAGATGGGTCTCGAGGTATTTCGCGTAGTGTGAGGTAGGGTTAGCAACCAGTAGGGAAGTAAGGGAGAGGAACATAGTACGTAGTGCCGAGGTGTGGTTGTTCGGGTGTAGGAGGTATCGAGGGTGAGGGTAAAAAGCGGGCGGATAGATGCGTGTGTGTGGTTGAAGGTACTGTGGATTTCTTCGTGGTTGAGGAGAAGAGTAAGAAGTGTAAACGAGGGGTCGAGATTGCTAAGAGAGTGAGAGAGCGAGAGGGAGTGAGAATAAAGTAAAAGAGAGATAAGCGCGTACGTTAAGGTGAGAATCAGGTTATCCGAGAGGAAGACGTTTGGGTCGGGGAACAGAGCTTGGCAAGCATGATCGCTTAAATTGCGGGTGAGCCGATACATTCGAGATGTCGAGGAACTGTAGCACTGCACGTTAAAGAGGTGTATCGAGAGTGCGTATGTGCGTACTTGAAGAGCTGTTCGAGCTCGGCAGTCGGCAAGGGGCCGCCTGTCCTGGGCAATAGAATGAGAAGAGTGCGTTCATGTCCGAAGGGTCACTTAAGCCTTGGCAGTAGGTAACAGACCATCTGCCCACTGCAATTGGACGTAGTAGGAAGTGTGTGTATGTGCGCACGTTCGCAGGATCGTCTGAGACTCAGTCAACCGGCGAGTGAGGCCGCCGGTAGGACTCCCTGCAACAATAAGTTGGCCCGTTTGCAGCGTCGTCTGAGACTCGGAGACCAGCTGGTGAAGCTGTCGGTAGGACAGCCTGCAGACAAAGAGAGGATGTGCAGAATGTGCTCTAGTCGCCAAGGCAATGCGTGAGATAGCTCGTGATCCAAGGTGTTGCGTTGTGGCCAAGTGTTCTCACGAATCGGGTTGTCATGACCTCGGAGCGAGCCATTTTCTAGGTCGAGCGCGGGTAACTTTGTGTGGGTATGCATGTGTGAGTGGGGGTGCAGGTGTAACTACATGAGTTTAGGAAAGCGTGTATAACTCTGCGATTTGCGAATCAGCACCGGAAATAGCGTCCTTCTCTTAAAGTGTTCATCTATTGTAAATGAAATAAAGGAGTAGTTTAAAGGTGAAATTTGTGTTAGTGTATTCATTTGTATAAGGGAATAACATTTATATCCTGGTCATTTCTCTCGGGAACTGTCTGCCTTCCGATGGACAATCCGCTGCGGGGTCTCCTATAGGTGCAGAGTTACATTGGGAGAGCGGAGCTGAGCCAAGCAGCAGTATCGAAAGGTGTGTTGAGTTGGAGTGTTTTGGACGTTTTAGGGATTGTAGGTGTTTGAATGTGATTTAAATGTGTTGTATCGGGACAGGCTCTCGTCGACGTGAAAACACTAACAGGATCGGAAAAATGCAACATTACAGGGACTCCATCAGCGCTGTAGCGACTATTATATCTGGCATCAGCTGGATGATCGTTTTTGTTGACCGTTTTCACCGTTTATTATCTTTGTGCGTGTTTTCGTCTTTTTAATTATTTTTATACTTTATTCTATTTTATTTTTCTTTCTTTAGTTAGATTTAATAACATTTGAAAGAAAAATGTATTGTTATATTTTTATTTCATTTTGCTTATTTATTTCAGAAAAATATTTTATTAGGTCCTTGCTATGCATCATAAAAGACACAATGAATAAGGTCATAATTAGATATATACATGTATAAATAATATCGAAAATCATGAATTTGACGTGCTACATAGAATTAATTATGGATAATGGAGAAAAAAAATTTTTTTTCTCTCGATGTGTGTGTACAACAAAAAAATTTATATATATATGGGTGTGGTGTTCTTTGTAAACGAATGACGCCCCTTATCCAAAATTGGTTTGCTTTATTTAGGTTCTGTAGGTATTCAAAAGTAAGATCTGAGCATTGGCATATATGTTGAGTCAACATTCCAGATCCAATATGGCTGCCTGAACTACGTGACCTACAGATTTTCTTTGATACAACTACTATAAATCTTGTGGCATGAACCCTACACAGGTCTAAAAAGGCTTGAATAAAAAGTCTTAAGCTCTTCTATCAAAACATATATAAAGGAAATTTTTTTGTCTGCTATAAAATGCAAAATTTACTAATCATTATTTACAAACTGTTAATGACTGTGATCCATCAAAAAGAAGTGATCTAGCCCAATCATATACAGACTTAGAAAATCCAACCAAAAAAAGTTTATTCAGCAGTATATTAAAATAAATATGATCGAAAATCCGTCAAAAGTCCGCAGCAAGAAGCAGTGTAGCCTTACCTGGGTCCATGGTCATTCTGATTCTACCAACTATATTGATTACGTCAAACTGCACGCTATGATGTTCATAGAAAGCTGATGGTTCAAGGAATAGAAGAGACCTACAATCGGCATAAAACGAAATACGTTTAAGATCCACAGGTTCTAGCAGTTTAGAAGAGGTTTTAATAAGACTAATGGGTATTAGATGGCAGGCCTCAGAAGGAAGCCTCTACTTAGGTATCAGAAAAACATAGATGCTTTTTCATGCAGAGGGAAACTAACCTGATTACATTGAGCAACTAAAGATATTTAGCAGTATAGAAAAAGTAGGCATAGTAAATCTTAACACTCTCATGGTAATGCCATCCAACCCCACTGGCATGAGATTTGTTACGAGAAAAAGATTTATAGATACCCTGTTCAACCACACGGCTGAAAAAGAAACGATCTTTAAATAGTATGAAAACTAAAAGAGTGATTGGAACAATATAAAGGAGGATGACGACTTAAATAACAACTAGCACATCAACCTCAAATAAGCCACATGGATCAACATTAGATGAAGAAGCAGCACTAATATTACGAAATACCTCCAAGCGACAGCTGGTGATCTACAATTCGTAAAATGTCACCGATTTAATGCATGGAGAGTGTTATACGACAGAATCTTCACTTTGTTACGCAATTGCTTAAACACATTAATGTCATTTAATCAACGATGTTTGTGATAAGATCTCTACGTTTGGCTTTGATACCAAATAATACCTCTGATATCTTCTGTAATCTAAGGGAAAGAGGAGTATCACGGATTAAGAGAACGAAATAAAGCGTGTGTATTGAATAAGTCCTACTTAAAAAACTCAACTTTAAAAACAATACTACCACAATAGAACAGTGGATCTCAATCGATAATACTCAAATCGCGTATAAAATCGTAGTAGCAATGAACTACAAAACGATCCATCCAAAACACGACGGTGTCCAGAATCGTAAAGGTTTGGCACCAGTAAAAGAAATGGCTTGAAACGGTGCGTATGAGGCCCCCAGGGGTGACGGACGTGTAACAGCATCAGTGAACAAGAAGGATGGCGCAAACGCAGACGGCAATCTTGTACATAAAATTATCGTATTTCCCAAAGTTGGTAGCAACCGATTATGAATTTCACGAGCAACAAGAGTACAAGAGCGTCTTGCGACATCACAAGCTAATTTTTCTAAGTATGTCGAAGAAATAACCATTGAAGCCGAATTCAAGGAATTATTGACATTTTGATATGCACCCTGCATTATACACACATGTACACATATAACGTACAAAATGCCGATGTTGTTAAAAAAAAAAGAAATAAGTAAAGGCATAAGGCACTAACACACAACTGCAATAATTTTCGTCTACTAAAAAATCAGATGCTGTCTTTAACGTGCTCCGTGGGCCAACCCAATCGCTCAGCAGCAGAGATTAGTAGAGAGATTACTAACGCCAATGCTACGACACAAGATAAATTTTTGGCAGTAAGTGGGGTGACCCGCCGCGGCCAGCCGTCAAATCAGGTGCACATTTTTCGAGAGTGCGAGACTCGTATTAAAAAGCGGATTCACGTGGAAATGAGAAAATAGGCGCACATTTTGGAGGCACTTGGAAGGGGTATACCAAATGTGTGCCTACGAGGAGAGGAGTGGGAATGTCGTCTACAGCTATATAGTTAATTGCATAGCCAAAGCAAGCGACGACACGAGTTTTTCTCTCTTTTGAGTGTAACGAAGTATATTAAACTGACTCTATCTCTTGCTCTTGCTTTAATAATATCTATCAATCTTATTTAATTAAATCTTGGAACTAAATGATCACAATTATATGCATGTATTTACGATTTTAAAACATTTCTTTTTTATTTCGCCCGTAAGTAAACACTTATTTCGAAATCCCATATTATTTCGCAAAAATATTCAGCTTTCCTTTCAAAGATGTTAGTTCAGCTAAAACTACTAATTTATTATTTTTCGCTATCATAATTGTCATAAACTGAAGTGAAATAATACGTTTTAATATTAATTCTATGAAATAATTTGATTAGTAGATACCTTTCGTTGGCATGGCCATTTCGTAATTTTATAACAATAAAATAATTTCAAAGATATAAGTATAATTCGTACGTTTCAAAACTCCCAAAAAATTATGAAGATCCAATGCAAGAGAAAAAGAATCCGACGGCACAAGAAAACTCATCTTTGTAACAGTAATATTAAGTATGATTATTACCAGCATAGTATAACATACATTTAATTTTTCAAGAATATTTGTCTGCATATATATATATATATATATATATATATATATATATATATATATATGTATGCGTGCTTTTAGAATATATACTAATAACATTAAAAAGTTATGAGCACAGTCCGTATAAGTACGATTTTGTCATAATAATTACCTTTTTTTACATTATAATGTCCGCATACGTGATCATTCATAAAGATATATAAATGGAAAGCATGAAATCATATCATTATCGTAACCCTACTGAAAATATTCAGGTGACTTGTCATGTTATTTGTCAGGTGACATGTCAGGTCAAAAGCCGTGCCAATTTACCATATAGAAGTGTCATGTAGAATTGTCATGTAAAAGTGTCATGTGGATTTTTATAAGCTAGATTTTCGGCGATTCAAAAGTGAAAAAGTAAAACTTGTACTTCTAACTGCTTAGAAGCTGTGAGAATAGTTTATATTAATAATAAAAAAAAAGCATCCAGTAAAGGGATTTGAACTTGGTCAGGATCATTGGTAGTCGAATGTCTTTACCGCTGGGCCAGAATGGATTAGACACTTGGGACAGAATCTACGTCCTTATTAGTTACATCTAAAACTAATGTTTATTTTATGATTTCGTGAATAACATTTCCCACCTTAGTTACCTAATTGATAATTAACTTCTTGTAAATGTACATTTTACATTGTTTCGTGTTTCTTAATACGTTCATCGTCAACAGTAAATCTAGTAATTGATTTTACAACTTCTTTTTGTTCACAGATTTTACTTAAACTTTACAGATACTTCACTTTCCAAGGGAAAAACTCTATTTTTAAAAATGTTATAAATTTGTTCTAACTGATACAACAAAGTTGTGTTTTACATTTTCGTCTTTAATACTTTTATGTGCGTATCAAACACTAACAGAAATTTATAAGATAATGCTTTTTACAATTTCCAATTCTAGTTAAGATAACAATTACTAAATTTTTGTTTGAATCTAATAGTTTTCGAAAAAACCTTTTTTTATGTATACGCTTAAGTTGCAGGAATTTGTATAATTTATCTGAGTACTGTACACATGAGTGAAAAATTATTTTTATTGCTTGTATTCGATACGCACATTAAAGTATTAAAAAAGTCTTAGATGTACCTGATAAGGACGTAAATTCTGTCCCAAGTGTTTAATCCATTCTGGCCAAGTGGCAAAGATACTCGGCTACCAATGATCCGGACCATCACTCAGAGAGCTATTCACTACGGAGACGAGTGATGCGCAGTACGCATACAGCAGAGTACTCAAAACCACGTAAGATGGCGTGACGCCAGCTTTTGTTTCGTTGCTGCCCCTCTCGTGTGCTGTGATATAGTCTCCCAACTCATAGAGTAACTGTCCTACCGTATAGCAGTGGAGGCATGTGTTTTTTCAACGGTTCTGTCACTGCTATACGCCGTGACAAGTTATAACTGTGCAGCAAGGTGCTTTGTACTAAGTATATCGCACGTATTTCTTCAGTATTCGTTGCATTGTAATATACTTTTATATAATTAAACATTACGTTGACACACTGTAAGTCTTTTCTCGTGTTATTGAAGTTAAATATTACAATTGGAAATTTTGATTAATGATCATCACAAGTTGTTTATTAAGTTTTTCGGTCATTTAAAACCAATATTTCATATTTTAGTGCATTATCCCAGATTGATGAAAAGAAATGCCCCTTTAATAAAATTATCGACTATAAGATTTGAATCACACCATCAAATAATAAAAAAAGTGATTTAATAGTGACGAAAGTTACTCAATAATGACTAAATGTATACTATTAAGTATAATTATAATATAACAATGCTTTCTTTCTTTAAGAACACGTAATTTTAGAGGATCGCCAACGTAGAGAGAGCAGATGGTTAAAATATTATACTTCGAGTATTTAGTACAAAGCACCTTGCTGCACAGTTATAACTTGTCACGGCGTATAGCAGTGACAGAACCGTTGAAAAAACACATGCCTCCACTGCTATATGGTAGGATAGCTACTCTATGCGTTGGGAGACTATATCACAGCACACGAGAGGGGCAGCAACGATACAAAAGCTGGCGTCACGCCATCTTACGTGGTTTTAAGTACTCTGCTGTATGCGTACTGCACTGAAAAAGATTCGGTGCGCCCCCTACTCTTCAAGTTTAGAGGCTACTCATATTTGACATGGCAGCACCTACACTTTTCATCGGAGTACCAGCTACTCCGATCGGCGAAATATACGCTCTGACTAAGTGTACCGACCACATTAGTCAATCGGGTTTGTCGACTATGTTTGCAACTGAGTAGCTGTTACTGTTTTTGTTCGGCATCCATCATGAACACCTGAGCTTATCACTTTAGTTCAGTGTTAGTTTTTTAGTTTTGTAATTAAATTTGACAATGGATGCGTTCTTTATAAAATATGATTTCATGTTTCCAAGAGTTTCGTGAAAGAATTAAATTCACTTTATTTAAAGTTTTATGGTAAATTAAAACCAAAATTTCACTTTTTAACTCACTATATCTCAATTCTAGAATATTTTGGTCCTTGTATACATTTTTGGAGTATGCGATTTGAATCGAGACATAGAGAACTAAAAGCTAATGCGATCTTTACTAGTTCAAAAAAAAATTTGTTACAAACTATTGCATTAAAACAAGTTTTAAAAATTTGCGAGGTGTTTAATGTTCTTGAAAATGAGTCAAAAATTAAATTTAATCGCAATCATACTAAAAATGGTATCAATTTTAAAAAAGTTCACATAAATGGGACTTTATATAGTTTGGATAGTTTTATAGTTATAAGTATGGTGGAACCAGATATACGATTTGGAAAGAAAGTAGGTATAAAAAAAGTAACAAAAATAGAAACTGAAGAAGAATCTAAAAAAAAAATTATTCAGTACAATGTACAGTTTACAGTTAGCGTGTATTAAGAAATTTATTTTGATAAACATTTGATGGTTTATATAGTGGAAAAAAAACATAAACAAGAAATATTTAATCAAGATGACATTCCAGCTATGCCACCAGTAGTGGCCATAAAAAAAGAAAATAATTATTGGATCATTCCAAGATAAAAACTGTAAAAAATTATAACTTTATTTTTAATAAATGGTTTTACTGTTTTATCAATATAGATTGTTAGTTTTTTCTTTATTTTGCTTGAATTATTAATCAAATCACATCCATATAAAAAAAAAATATCTGCCCACTTTACCGTTATTACATTGTTTCGATTTATTTGCGAGGTTAAAAAAAAATTAAATTAAATTAATTACATGGTGTAGAATAAGGCTTGCCGAATGCATGAGAGACCGTGGGAGTGAGAAAGAGGTCTGTGGAATTGCTTTTCGGCAGACTTCTGTCTCTCTCTCTCTCTCTCATGGTTTCTTATACTTCGGCAGGTACTGTTCTGCACCCTTAGCATGTGTAACATAGCTTAACTATTACTCCAAATCGGAGTAGCCTCTACTCCGATTATACGTATAGTGGTTATGCATAGTGGTCGACACAGTAGCGCTACGCGTAAACAGCGCCTCTGCTACTCCGTTTCAGCGGATTATCCACTCATAAAGAGGGGCGCTGCTGTCACTCATATTAAAGTATTGGCGTCGAACCTACCGTGTGTGACGTCATCAGTAATGACGTCACTACCGACTCGTTGTAGGGAAAATACGTTAGCAGCATAGGGGCGGAGTAAGGTTTTATTTATTTTCTCGACAACAAAGGTAAGAATCAATGTGATTTTTATTGTGATTTGTAAAGTGATGAAAATCCCTTAACATAAAATTTTGAAAGTTTAATAATTATAGTGACAAGAGTAATATCTATGTAAAAGTCCCTCATAACCTCTCCCAATATTTGTTTGTATTTCCAGTAACGTGCAAAGTCCATCAATTATCAATGCATTTGCCTATGTCTGCAATTTGTCAATTTGGAAAGTGCACCATTTCCAGTCGGAATTATGTTGAAGGAGAAAAGTTGCTGAACGCTAATCATATTTTAAAGTGCGGGAAAATGTCAGAGATGGGAAATGTCATTCGCATTACAGCTTATTGCCTTCAAACGACTGATATAAATGGAAAACCACATAAAATCAGAGGAGAAATATTGTTAGATGGCAGTATAAAATCTTTTTTGTGTTCCTGCAAGGCTGGATTAAGTCAAAAATGTAAATACGTGCTGGCTGTTTTGCTATACTGCTGCAGGTAAAATTCAATTAATTTTTTTTTGTCATTTCAATGAATAATAATTTCCTAATTGAATTTTAGAAATGATATTGATGGACTTGAACAACTATCGTGTACTGATGTAAAGTGTGCCTGGCAAAAACCCCAAAAGAAAACTCTGGAGCAGTATAAAGCAACGAGGGTGAAGGATCATGAGTGTTACTCGTCATCGCACAGGGGTTGCGATACTTCAGATTTATCTGCAGACCAGCGTCAACGAATCATGGAGATATTGGCTAATATTCATAAAATAATAATTCAATTAGGAAATTATTATTCATTGAAATGACAAAAAAAAATTAATTGAATTTTACCTGCAGCAGTATAGCAAAACAGCCAGCACGTATTTGCATTTTTGACTTAATCCAGCCTTGCAGGAACACAAAAAAGATTTTATACTGCCATCTAACAATATTTCTCCTCTGATTTTATGTGGTTTTCCATTTATATCAGTCGTTTGAAGGCAATAAGCTGTAATGCGAATGACATTTCCCATCTCTGACATTTTCCCGCACTTTAAAATATGATTAGCGTTCAGCAACTTTTCTCCTTCAACATAATTCCGACTGGAAATGGTGCACTTTCCAAATTGACAAATTGCAGACATAGGCAGATGCATTGATAATTGATGGACTTTGCACGTTACTGGAAATACAAACAAATATTGGGAGAGGTTATGAGGGACTTTTACATAGATATTACTCTTGTCACTATAATTATTAAACTTTCAAAATTTTATGTTAAGGGATTTTCATCACTTTACAAATCACAATAAAAATCACATTGATTCTTACCTTTGTTGTCGAGAAAATAAATACAACCTTACTCCGCCCCTATGCTGTTAACGTATTTTCCCTACAACGAGTCGGTAGTGACGTCATTACTGATGACGTCACACACGGTAGGTTCGACGCCAATAGCCAGCGCGCTGAATCTTTTTCAGTGTGCGTATCACTCATATCCGTTGTGAATAGCTCTCTGAGTGCAGGTTCAAATACCTTAACTGGATGCTTTTTTTTTTACTATTTATATAAGCTATTCTCTCAACTTTTAAGCAGTTAGAAGTACAAGTGTCACTTTCTCATTTTTGAATCGCCAAAAATCTAGCTTATAAAAATCCACACGACACTTTCACATGACACTTGTATATGGTAAATTGGCACGGCTTTTGACCTGAGCTGACAAGTAACATGACAAGTCACCTGAATATTTTCAGTAGGGAAATCATTAGGTATAATGGGGCGCTTACTGAGCATCTTAATGATTAATAAAGCATTAGTTAATAATAGAAGCGCTTATCACCAATTAACATGGAAAACTTACTGGCCACCACAATTATTGGTTAGTAAGCGGTCCACGGTACCTGGTAATTTGCGCTTATGTTATTAATTAATGCTTGATTGATTCAACGATTGGCTAATGAGCATCCCGTGATATCTAGTGATTGACGATAATGTTATAAACTAATACTTCAGTAATTGATCAATAAAAATGTATACATTACTACCTTAAAATAGAAGTAAGCAAATTGGTTAACAAGGTATTTATGTCTTTTTGTTGAACTTTTCGTTTTGCTCTCCAGTTTAGAATAAACGTGTGGATTTATACAGAGGTACATAACCAACCGAGAGCTGGGTGAGGAGCAAATAAAAACTTAAAAATTATTTAACTTCCTTAATAATCTACAGCCTAAAAATAGTTTTTTTTTAATCCTTACCCTAAAAGTTAATAAATTTTTTTTTAAATAAAATACTACAAAGATTTGCGAACAATTTTGACATTTTTACAAAACTATTTTCTATTTTGTTGAATCTGATGATTATACTCTAATTTAAAATTCTGCACCCGGCTTTTTTTCGTTGTAAAAAGGATGTTCATAATTTCTTAAGAGTTTCAAAATGCATAAATTATGTTCAAATCATTAAAAGTTATTTTAGTATTATAAAATTATGAAATAGCCTTGCTCACAAGATGAATCAAAGTAACAATATTTATTTTGATGTATCTGAAAAAAATTTTGACGACACATATATACTTTTAAAGAAACTTTAATAAAAGAAATGAAAACAAAATGATGAATTGAATTTAAAAAAAAAAATTCTACCACGATGTGGATTCGAACCATGAAGTGCAAAACGATCCACGAAGCGGCATAAGCCCTATCCATCTCAGCTATCCGAAGGGTAAGAGAATCCTCTTTCGAAGTCACATATGTTCATGGATATCTTCCGGAGCTTCTCCTATAGTTCACAGCAGTTAGGACGGGTAAAATTAATAAATTAGTAGTTAAAGCTATTGCAAGAACCTTAAAAAATAGTTGAAGTTGTACATTCACTGCTGAAAACAATCAGCTGATGTGTCAGCTGATAAATCAGTTGATTTCTAATGCCAAAACGTCAGCTGATTTTTCGGCCGTGCGATAAAATACGAGTCCCACAAGCGTGAAAAAATACAATTCCCGATAAAAAAACATTTATTCCTATTATTTAAATTGTAAATTCTAGGGCATTTTCATTATGATGAGATAACGTACAATGTAATGTTTTTTTGAAATTTTAAGTGGATTTTTAAGTTCTTTTATCCCAAAAATAACAAGTCCCACCAAAGCGGAAAAATACGAGTCCCGATGAAAAAAAGATAGTTCTCATTATGTAGGCAATGCATTCTGGGACATTTTAAGAGAAATAAAATGAATAAGAATAGAGATTTTTTAAAAATAACAAATGAACAAATTTTTAGGTTTTTTTCTCGCAAAGAAGTTTCAAGTCCGAATGGTGCGAAAAATACAAGATATGATAAAAAAATTTTTTTCTGATTATTTAAATAATGCGTTTTGAGATATTTTGAGTTTAATAAGATTAGTGGAACTAGATATTTTTTGAAAAATTTTATCGTAAATATTTCTAGGTTTCTTTTGCAGAAAAAAAAATACAAGTCCCAATGAAAAAATGATTTTTTTCCCATTAATTGAATTATTAATTCTAGGAAATTTTATATATAATGAGATAAGTGAAATTTAATATTTTTTAGAAATTTTAAAGTATCTTTCTCACATAAAAATACAAGTCCTACTGGCACGAGAAATTGCAAGTCCCAAAAAAACAGATGTTTCTTCAAAATAATAAATAGAAAAGTTTCTGAATTTTTCACGTATTTAATTCCTCTTATAAATGTCTCAAAACGCATATTTGACATAATGCGAATCCTTATTTTTTGGACTTGTATTTTTTCGCACTGAACAGATTTGTATTTATTGCGGGTTAAAAACTTTAAAATTTTTCTGCTTACAGTTTTCAGAAAATATTAAATTTCACTTTACTCAATAAACTTAAAATGTCTCAGATTCCATAACTTAAATAATAGGAAAAAAATTATTTTTCTTCAGGTCTCGTATTTTTTTTTTTTTTTTTTTTTTTGCACCATTGGGACTTGTATTTTTTTACGAGAAAAAAATCTCAAAATTTTTCCATCTGTTATTATAAAAGAATCTGTTTTTTTACTTACCTATTATCTATTAATATGTCCCAAAACGCATAAATTACATAATGAAAAAAAAAACTTTGTATGTTTTCGCACCGTCGGGATCGGTATTATTTTGCAAGAAAAGAAGTATAAAACTTTTCTAATTACAATTTTTAGAAAATATTAAATTTTACTTAATCGATCATACTTAAAATGTTTTTAAATTCATAATTAAAGTAATATAAACAATTTTTTTTTTCATTGGGACTATTTTTTTGCGACAAATAAACCTAGAAATTTTTACGATCAAAATTTTCGAATGATATCAAGTCTTACTGATCTCATTGTACTTAAAATATCCCAAAACACATAATGTAAGTAGTGTGAAAAAAAATTTTTGTTCATCCAGACTTGTTTTTTTTTTGCGCAAAAAAAACTTAGAAATATTTACGATCAAATTTTTCAAGATATATCAAGTTATATTAATCTCATTATACTTAAACTATTCCAAAACGCATTATTTAAATAACCGGAAAAATTTTTTTGTCATCGGGTCTTGTATTTTCGCATCAATGGGACTTGGTATTTTTTTGGGAAAAAAAATCTAAAAATTTGTTTATTTGTTATTTATAAAAAATTTTTATTCATCTGATTTCTCTCAAAATATTCCAAAATGCATAGCCTAAATGATAAAAATAATTTTTTTTTTCATCGGGACTTGTATTTTTCGGCGCTGGTGGGACTTGTAATTTTTTGGGATAAAAGAACTTAGAAATTTTTGACTTAAAATTTCAAAAAAATATTACATTTTACCTAATTTCATCATACTTAAGGTAGCTCCCTTGCTACATGGGGTCTTATGGAAGAGCATTTGACAATGAGTTATGCATGCATTTATCTCAAAGAATTGAAATCGCACCGAAGTCACACTATAACATACGAAAAATCCTTCTTCTTTCCAATGCCGTTGCGCAAAATGAAAGTAATCCGATGTTTTTTTGAGATATTTGTGAAGAAAAAGAGTAAAAATTAGTTTGACGGTTATGTACCAAGTATACTTCGTAGCGTTTTGGGATTTATATTACAGCCTCGTCGGTTGTCTACTGCAGTCGGTCATGTTCGCTCGAGGTTATATGACCGTCAAATCTCGAATATATGTATGTTGACAAGGGAGCTACACTGTAAAAAATGCTGTAATAAAATCACTAGCAGATAGTAACTTTACTATACTGAGCACAGTGATTATGATATCTGATAGCGAAAACTATGTCTTGAGCATCGTAATTTCACTAGCAATGTATGTATAATACTATCCGCTATTAATATTAATATGCTCAGCATAGGTAACAGTGAGACCTATGCTCAGCATATCAATTTTACTAGCTGCATGATAAATATAATCAGCTATTAAAATTACAAGACAATGGAGATTCTACGTTCCGATACTAAAAATATTTTTAACATACCTCGGAAAAATACGAGATGATAGTAATATTACGCTCCGATATTAAAAGTACAGTGATCCAAATAACACGTGATAGTAAAAGTAATATCTAGTATTTAAGTTACATGCAGCTATTACTCTTGATGGGGGTAAGGGAATCTCGCATTAACTACATTAATGAGCATGTATATTTCTACCTGATTTGCGATTCGTGCTTCGCGCTCTCGCACTATAATCAATAATTGTGATAAGGATTAAAAGTAATTTTATCATCAGTACTCTTACAAATTCGTAATCAGTAAGTATTAGATATATTGTATATATAGCAAAAGCATTCTGGAAAGTAAAAACTTTTCAGGTTATGTATCATTTCATGACATCGTGGATATAAATCTTTGTAGACCAATAGCTAAATGTAATGGTAATATTACATTTGAATTCATGTAGCTCAGTGTTTATATTAATGAAATAATTTTTGATAACAAAAATAACGTTTGTAAAAAGCTACTTGAATATTTAAAATAAAGTTTTCATTGAAATTTCAAAATAAAAATCAGTATATCTTGTGACGTAACGAGTCACCGTCACAGTCAGAATACCGGTTTTGTGATAGCAGACAGGAGGAGAGGCGGTACAGTGCGCACTACCCCTACCTTATCCCAAACCCATACATAGGTATCCATCCCTACTATGGGCAACACAACCGATTCCCGACTGTGGGTAACACCTGGTGTGTGTGTGTGTGTAACAACGCAACACACACCTGTGTAAGTGGCTGAGGTGCCAAGGCAGCACGGATCAGCGGGCCGGGAGGAGAGACACTCTCTCTCTTGTCTGCTCACCGTAAAGTCGTACTCTGATATACGTCGGTTGAGTTTTGCGTAAGCTAGTGAGGCGAGCTCGGTATCAGGTGACAACAGGAGACGCAGCCACGGCTACCTGTTGCTGACCCAACCGGTTGCATGCGTATACACGCGGCTTCTGCTGGGACTCGTGCCATCCGAGTGCTGATACCTGCCAGACGGATCTCCCAGTGCCCGTGGTCAAGTTGCGGTGTACCTCGCCATAGGAGTGTTAACGGTAGGCCTGTGTCCCTTAATCCTGTCCCTACCGTGAGAGCACTGTGCCGAACAGCAACTGCCGGACCCACAGGGCCGAATTGTTAGTTGATAGGTCTTGTCGGATGGCTGGACGTTGACATTCTTTTGTATGTCATATATAGTCATTGCCATAATAAACGCATTATCTTTGTAGATAAATAGATGTGTTTTCCTTAATTGTAGGTGTTTGAATGCCAGCTACCCACCTATCCTACTGGCCCTTAAGGATAATTATTAATAAATATAAGATGAACAGCGTCTTGCTGCTGACTGCAAGGCGAGCAAGACGGGACACATCACATGGCGCTCGATTAGTTGTTTAGGCAATTGTCCGGCACGGTGCTCTCATACGGCCGTTTTGTGTGCACGCTGTGTATTGAATATTATTTTTATGCTAAATTTGTTTTTTTTGCACATTATAATGGTTATGTTGTAACTTAGTTGCCGGCGCATTATTTGTGCTGTTGGTGCGTGCTACTCCTTTAACGAAGTTTAAATTTTAACAGTACTTATTACTTGATAATAAGTTGTGTATATATCAAATTTAAAGTTGATCGTTCATTTTTCCCTACCGTTTACCTTTGCTAGTGTGTAGTGAAATAAAAACAAGGTGTTTTCTTTTATTTCTCAAGTGCGACCTTGTACAGGATTAACTACTGTGTAGTGTAGATTGTATATGATATACGAATCGAAAATTTAATAACAAGGGAAAGTTGAAGACGGTAGTGTTTACATTTAGTTAGCAGCGTACCAACACCAATATATTATGTTGTAAAGAATTTGTTCGGGATAATCCCTACAGTAGCTTAATAATTTCAAGCTACTTGTAAATACACAGTATAACATCAACCCATACAAGCGATTTAATAAGACCTTATCGTGTATACTCGACTATTTGGCTTTGTTTATTTCGTGACCCCTAGCGTTCTACACACAAAATATGACAGTCTCACTAGAGGATTTGGAATTCTCCTTCAGCGCAAGCGTAACAGGGGGGGACGAACTCCAAGCGCTGAGCCATGAGACAATAAATAAAGTAATCGAGGATACAATTAAACTATACACGGACGGGGAAATATTCCAGTATTTAATATTGCTAGGGTTAAAAAGTAATGGAACCACGCCGGAAGCTAGAGATAGATTACAACGTTTCTTGAGCAGAAAATATATAGGACCAACAGCTGCAACATGGACTAAGGAAATAGATGAAGTCACTCGAGTAGAGAAAAATAGTTCGACTATAGACTTTTCAGACATGGAGTATAGGCCGGGACGCCGTGAAACACAATTCAGATACGACGAATCGTCGGAGGCAGACGCAAGTGTCACACGAGAGGATTGAGCCACCACATCGTCACCTGCAAATCAACAATTCCGTGAAGTTGTAAGCGGGCAAGTACGTCGCGATCTTAATAATGTGAGGGAGCAAAGTGACCAATTAAATATGGAATCGGTAGTACGAGATAAACAAAACGTACCATCCAATACACACGGAGCAACACAACCCTACAGAGGGTCGTATGAGTGGCCCCTGCAAGAGATACTTCAGGAACCTACGAGTAGACCGTCACGAGTATTAGCAGCAGGTCCTGTACGTAACTTGGGGGCAAATAGAGCTGCCGGAGAAAACATAGGAACTGTAAACAAGGAACAAAGGACAGGTCTAACCATGGGCGAAAATACATCTATGGCACTCAGTGGAAATAACCGTCAAGCAGCTTTGGCATCGGGGGATAGAGAGGGTAGTGCTGCAAACGACCGTCGGGTAAAGTGGTCAGACGGACACCCTACCGACCATAACTATGAAGGCTTGGCATCTCAGGATCACAACACAAGCGCACAAATGGGGTACACGGAAGCAAGGCGTAAAACGAATAGCCACACACAACAACACGTACCCCACGATATGTCAAACGTGCCCCGAGCGCACTCAACGGTACACTCGCTGCCCCCGCAGACTCGAACACCCACAGCCCAAACGCTAAATGTACCTTTACATTCGTTCCTTAATTACGCGAGTATGCAGTTACCAACAACTGGCAGCATCAGTCATCCACGTGTAGAGATACAAAGTCATAGCCCAGATAATTTTCCTCACGAACATCGATTTACCACAGGGCCTCAAGATCACTGCAATTCGACCTCAGCTAACCAAGGTGGACAAAGCAGAGGCATTTATGGAGATATTCCCAGCACTAACGCAGGGTATAATCAACATAATTTAACTTTGGCAGGCGTGGGAATATCAGCACAACAGCGCGAATCACAAATTAGGTGCGAAAGGTACACGCTAGATTTGTTGACCCGCTGGAATGTTGAATTTCGCGGACGTGCTAAAGATGATCCTGAGGATTTTTTGACCCGACTATGGGAATGCGTGACGACGTACAACTTGTCACTAGAGGAATTATTAAGGGTGTTACCGGCAGTGTTTGACGCAGAAACAAACAACTGGTTCCGACGGGAAAAATACAACTGGCGTTCTATAGGCGAATTCATAACCGCTTTCCAACTACAATATGGGATATATGATTTACAGGGTAGGGTGAATAAAGAAGCTGAAAGACGCACACAGGCGCCGCATGAGGATATAGCAAGTTACCTATCCAATCTGCGAACCCTATTAGATAAAATTTACCCACCCCTGCCGTTCTACGAACAAATTAATCGGGCATACAGGAATCTTCATCCTTATTATCGCGGTAGAATTTCAAGGGCACAGATAAACAACTTTAACGATTTTTTGCTGTTGGGCAAAAATGTTGAATTAACCCAGCAACAGGATAGAGAATACCGCCCACCCCCGCTACCCGAGGATAGTTTGTTCCCGGCAACATCTTTCATTCCCCGAAAACAGAATACACCAAAGAAGATAGCGGCAGTATCAAGTACCCTCACCCCTAACGTCGAGGATATAAAAACGTCGACGCCAACAACCAACACCCCACTGAGCGGGGAGGATAAGACAGAGAAGCAGCATAAAACTGTGCAACAGCAGCTTGAAGAAATGCTAGCTCCGTTGAAAGGTATGATGCTAGAAAGACAAGAGGTAGCTGAACGGCGCCAGAATGCGCAGGCTTCAGCTTTTAAAGAGAAGAAGTCAACTGGCAATAACGCGAAAACCCCTGGTGAAAATACCACTACAGATAACAGGGACCGATCGTGCTTCATTTGCCGAAATGTGGGACACTGGCGTAATGATTGCCCCTACCGAGAATATTGTACCAAATGCGGCAAGATAGGGGACAAGCGCTACAAGTGCCCCAAATGTAACACGGAAAGGACGGGAAACGCCAGAGGAGGGGGGCAGTAGGAGTCGGAGCCGCCCCGCCGGAACAATACGCGACTCCAAATGAACCAGAAATAGTAGTAATTAAGGCAGCTAACCATACAGACCAACAGGAGACTCCGAAAATTTCTTCAGCAATAGGACTTGCGGTACTGACATTTATGACATGGCTAGTAGGGAAACTAGGCGATGTACAGAGGTGTAGTAATCGGCAGGTTTATCGACTGGGAGAATTTTTCCAAATGGCTCTGTTGGGTTTCATGAGTTACGGGGCCAAAGTTATAACAACGATAATATACTGGACAAACGAAGCGATGAATAGAATCAGTTCCATAGCCAACAGTATGTACAAATGGGGCCTAGGAAGTTGGGAGTTTAAAAACACCCATCTCCGAAGCAAAGGACAGAAGGAGCGGCAATGGCCGAGCTTCCTATCGTCGACCGTAGATAAGGTGTCCGCCACGAGTCGAGGACTTGGGTGGGGGACATATGGAACTGAAAGGGCAATAGAAGTTTTGGCACTTGCTGATGACCCTCGTTACTATTTACCGCTTGATGTCGCAGGTATTAAAATGCACGCCCTCGTGGATAGTGGCGCAGTGCACTGTTACCTGGGAAAAGGAATCACTAGGCGAGTGAGGAATTTTCAACCCTGTCGTGCAACAATTTCTGTTGCAAACGGCAAAGTACTGGCTGTTCAAGGCACTGTAAGCGTTCCGTTAACCATCGGGCGAACTACCGAGACGTTAACGTTGGGGTTAGTGGACGAATTAGAGTACGAAGCCATTTTTGGGATAGATTTCCTACGAACTTTCAAAGTTACCATCGATTATGGTAAGGATATATGGCGTACCCCCACAAGTCCCTGGCAAGAATTTAAGGGTAAGGATGGTGATCAAATACGTTCAGCAGCGATTGCTGCTGCGGGGGGATTGGTAACGATGACCTCTACTGAGGAGCACGAGCTAGAGAAAATCCTAGATGAATTGATAATCCCTCGACCAGACAAGCTCGGCATAACTACCGTAGCTAAACATAGTATTGACGTACAAGGTCACCCCCCAATTAAACAACGTCCCCGACGGTATGCGCCTAAAGTCCTGCAGATTGCGTACGATGAGATAGACCGTTTGTTGCATGAAAATATCATCGAGGAATCGGAAAGCGCGTGGTGCAGCTGTCCGCTTTTGGCGCCAAAAGCCAACGGAAAGTTTCGGTTTTGTATAGATTACCGGAAACTTAATGAAATTACGCGAAAAAACGCGTACCCCATGCGACTTATGGATGATATTCTAGACAAATTGCGCCGGGCGAGGTATATATCAAAAATCGACCTCAGTGAGGCCTATCATCAAATCCTCTTGGATGAGAACAGCAAGGAATACACAGCCTTTGCTGTACCCGGTAGAGAATTGTGAATCTGAGAATTGTTTTAAAGGCATTAAGGGAGGCGAATCTCGTGATTAACCGAGAAAAATCAGAATTCGGGTGTGGAGAAGTTAAGTACCTTGGATACGTGGTGGACGGGAAGGGACTTAGGACAGATGTTGACAAAGTCCGGCCAATCTTAGAATATCCCGCACCTACCAACCTCAAACAACTTAAGAGATTTATAGGAATGATTGGATGGTATTCCAGGTTTATCCCCGATCTCGCCGAAAAGAAATCGCCCTTAACGAAGCTAATGTCCAAAGACATGAAATGGCAATGGGCTGAGGAGCAGCAGTCAGCATTTGAGAGCCTCAAACAAGCTCTAACCGAAGCCCCTGTCCTATCGAGGCCCGACTTTACGCAACCGTTCGTCCTACAAACTGACGCCAGTGACTATGCTGTAGCCGCAGTGTTAACCCAAACCCTTGAAGGTGAAGAACACCCGATATGTTATGTCAGCCGCACACTAAGCAAACCGGAACGTAATTACACCGTAACTGAGAAGGAATGTTTGGCTGTGCTGTGGGCTGTAGATCGATTAAGGGGATATTTGCAAGGGGAACGGGTAACAGTAATTACTGACCACAGCAGCCTGTTATGGCTCAATAGATTGAAGGACCCAGTAGGGAGATTGGCTCGATGGAACACTGCGTTGCAGGCATACGACTTGGAGTTTGTCCATAGAAAAGGTAAACTACATCAAGTTCCAGATGCCCTATCCCGTGCCCAAGAAAATTCAGTCGCAGTAATTACTCCCGATGCCGAGCAAGTACGCGATGAATGGTTCTTGAAGCGAGTCAAGGGGGTGCAGGCTGCTCCACAGAAATTTGCAAACTGGAAATATGAGAATAGAGCCCTATTCTTCCACAAACCAAACCCTATCGTTAGTTCAACGATGGAGGACCTCGACGAATGGAAAATCGTCCTACCAAAGGAACACCGCGTCCAGGCACTATACGATGCCCACGATGCCCCCCAGGCAGGTCACCTAGGAGTGGAGAAGACCTATGCTCGTCTCGCCAACTATTATTATTGGCCGGGTTATTTCCAAGATGTGGTTCAGTATGTCCGGGAATGTCAAGAGTGTCAACAGCAAAAAGTCCTACAGAAAGCTCCTGTCGGATTCATGGGGGAAAGAATCACTGAGCAACCATGGATGGCTATAGCTATGGATATTTCAGGACCAAAACCTCCATCGAAGAATGGGCACCGATATATCTTGATCATCCAGGACCTATTTACGAAATATGTAGGGTTAAAAGCACTCCGGAAGGCAGACGGAAAAAGCATCAGGAAAGCGGTAGAGGAGCTAGTATTGAACAGGTGGGGAAAACCGAAATACATCTTAACAGATAACGGCACCGAATTTGTCAACCGGGAACTGAAAGAAATGTGTAAAAATTATGGCATTGAACACTCAACCATCCCACCATACCACGCACAAGCCAACCCGGCAGAGCGTGTCATTCGCACCTTGAACCCGATGATAAACTCGTTTTTGGATAAGGATCACCGGCTGTGGGATATACACCTACAAGAGTTTGCATTTGCAATGAACACGATGGAGCAAGCGTCCACGAAACTCACCCCGGCGTTCCTGAACTTTGGCCGAAATCCTCCACCTGTAGCTCTTCCGAAACGCGACACACCAACTGCACCATTAGAACTAACAAATACCTCCTTATGGGCCGATAGGGTAAGCCACTTAGAAATGATTAGGGATTTGGTAGGGAAGCACCTTGAGTTAGCGCGAGAGAAGCAGGCGAAATATTATAATCGGGGGCGAAGGGCAGAATCATTTGCATTGGGGGACAGTGTGATGCGGAGAAATCACGTACTATCCTCAGGAACCCAGGGATTTGCCGCGAAACTCGCACCCAAATTTGTGGGTCCCTGTATAGTAACTCAATTGCTCTCGGACGTAGTAGTGGAAGTAAGGGACACCGCGACAGGAAAAGTAGTAAAAACTCATATTAATGACCTCAAGCGGTACACACCCCCACGCCATTCATTGGACAATGAATCTGAAGTGAGCTATATCCCTACAGACCCCAATCATGAGAGGACAACGAATCCGGCGCCAACCAACTGGACGCAAGGCATGGGCAGACACATCGAGGCGAGGACGGGATCCGCGGCTCGACGACCTGTACCGCAAGCCAAGTGGAGAAAAGATGAGGCAACCAGGCAGAGTCATTCCCCAAACACGATTGGTCATCCAATCAGGGCCACCTACGGAGAGGAGACCACAGCCCAGGGCACCGATCCCGACCGACGGCCAGTTACCAGGTCCCAGAGCCGAGGGGCCACCCACACCAAGGGAGGTAGATGTGGTTCCTCCCCCCCCCAGGGTATGACTTGCCACCACCGATCCCGACTCCGGAGGCCATATCTGTTCCGAATCTGGGATGTTGGAATTGCGGGAATCTGGGGCATCGTTACGCACAGTGTACGACGCGCGACCCAGCGAAAAAGTTTTGCCACAAATGTGGAAAAAAAGGGGTGAGCATCACAAACTGTCCACATTGTCGTGACCTCTGGGCAGCAGAAAGGCGAGCCTATTTGGCAAGGCAGGCAGGCACCAACATGCCACGCTGAGGAGCGTACATTGATTATCCCTACAGAGAATTTTTTTTTCTCTTCTTTCTTATTCTTTTTGTTTCGATTCCAATCCCAAATGGAGGATTTATTTTATATTACTTTTACGAATTTCTATCATTTTTATTATTAGTATTATTCTGTATTTTTTCTTTAAATATAGTCCTTTAACCTGAAAATAAAGGCTTCACAATTTATTTATCCACACGGAAGTAAATGAACGAACAATAAAACTTTATTTTATGTAAATTTTAATATTATTTTTTTAAGCGCACTGAGTAGCACGGTATCAGGCAACGAATTTATGTCTAATTATTTTGATTGGAACAGACAGCGGCATACAACATTGGCTTCCTTACCTAGTATAGCAAGAAATCTTTCTGTTCCCTTACGTTTGCCTACCTGTTTCTTTACTTTCCTGCCACTGCCAGTTGAAAATTTTTTTTGTTTTCCTCTCTTTCCCCGTTTTTTATGTTACCAGCCAAGGTATTGGCTGAGTTTGGGCACGGGGAGGTACCAAAGGGCAGGTAAGTGAAATTGTTAAGTGCGAATAGCACTAGAGCACTGACGGTGGGAGCAGGAAAGAGCCCTTACGGCTCTGTCCAATCAAAAAGGACGAAGTCATTTTTTTTTGAGTTATGGATATAAAAAAAGTAAAGTTTTTATTAATTTAATTTTTGTGACACATCTACATGATGAGATGAACAGATAATCCTGCCCCACCGGATAGGCACGTAGTTCTTTTTGTTGATTATAATATCGCGCAATTTTCACTGCATTCTTAATTTCCTGTTTCAAAAAAAAAAAAGTTTTTTTTTGTTGTTGTTTGATTTATAATTTGATTGAGTTAAGGCACTGTTATCTATTGCTGCAGTCAGTTTCTTTTATTTGTTTTTATATCCGACACCCAGGAATATATCGATACTGGTTGTCGTAAACTACTTTTAAGTTCAATTGTAAGCACAGGCGAGTGCACCTGCACCCTGCCATCCGACAGTAGGGAATGCTAATAACTAGTGTTTACACTGACACCACACACAATACCGTAACAGTACACCGCTCGTCACACCAACAAGGCCGTTAATTAAGGCCGACCAGTATTTCCTGCTGAATCCTGAAGAAGTAGACGATCTGCTACACTATACGCAAACAAATACTCTACGTCATCCTACACATCCGTCCGGATAGGGCAATTAGCAAGATTCGAACGCACACCTTATAGGACATAAAAATCAGGGTGAAACCAGGGTTTGCGAAGGGGGATTTGTGACGTGACGAGTCACCGTCACAGTCAGAATACCGGTTTTGTGATAGCAGACAGGAGGAGAGGCGGTACAGTGCGCACTACCCCTACCTTATCCCAAACCCATACATAGGTATCCATCCCTACTATGGGCAACACAACCGATTCCCGACTGTGGGTAACACCTGGTGTGTGTGTGTGTGTAACAACGCAACACACACCTGTGTAAGTGGCTGAGGTGCCAAGGCAGCACGGATCAGCGGGCCGGGAGGAGAGACACTCTCTCTCTTGTCTGCTCACCGTAAAGTCGTACTCTGATATACGTCGGTTGAGTTTTGCGTAAGCTAGTGAGGCGAGCTCGGTATCAGGTGACAACAGGAGACGCAGCCACGGCTACCTGTTGCTGACCCAACCGGTTGCAGGCGTATACACGCGGCTTCTGCTGGGACTCGTGCCATCCGAGTGCTGATACCTGCCAGACGGATCTCCCAGTGCCCGTGGTCAAGTTGCGGTGTACCTCGCCATAGGAGTGTTAACGGTAGGCCTGTGTCCCTTAATCCTGTCCCTACCGTGAGAGCACTGTGCCGAACAGCAACTGCCGGACCCACAGGGCCGAATTGTTAGTTGATAGGTCTTGTCGGATGGCTGGACGTTGACATTCTTTTGTATGTCATATATAGTCATTGCCATAATAAACGCATTATCTTTGTAGATAAATAGATGTGTTTTCCTTAATTGTAGGTGTTTGAATGCCAGCTACCCACCTATCCTACTGGCCCTTAAGGATAATTATTAATAAATATAAGATGAACAGCGTCTTGCTGCTGACTGCAAGGAGAGCAAGACGCGACACATCACAATCTACGAACCTATGCAGAACTATAAATATTATTCAGACACAGTAATAAAGATATTTATATCAATGTGAAAGTAATACGTGTATATATATATGTAATGTAAAGATATAATAACATAACGCTTTTGGTGAAAATGGAACTATGAACAGTACGACAGTGCTTCTCATACCCAAGATATGACTTTTACGCTCGGCATAGTAAAATTACTACGCGATCGCATAAAATTTCTAAAGATTTCGGCTTCGCTGAAAAATACTATCTTAACATTTAATTTTACTATCCGGGAAAAACATTTTACGAACCGATAGTAAAATCCCTTTGCTGAGCATAGGTCTTTACTTATTTACTTATGCTGAGCATAGTGATTTTACTATAGCATTTTTTAGATGGTACCTTAAAATATCCTAGAATTTATAATTTCAATAATAGGAAAAAATATATTTTTTTTTTTTTTCGTGTGTTTTCACGCTTGTGGGACTCGTATTTTTTCGCACGGTCGAAAAATCAGCTGACGTTTTGGCTTCAGAAATCAACTGATTTATCAGTTGACTTTTTTCAGAAGTGTTTTTTAAAAACATTAATGGATTTGGAAATGTTTAATGTACGGGAGAATCAAAAAATAATGTATTAAAATCATAAGTCTGTGCATATAATTAATAAGCATGTAGGACTTATGACGTTTTTCCGAGACATATCACACAAACTTAAATATGTTACCTTCTTAGGTTTCCGATCCAACATAAAACATAAATTAGCCATATCTAAATTACATAAATTGATTTTAAATAATGAAATTTCGGACTCTTACACAAAAACTAATTTTTTTTTAAATAAAATTGAATTTATTAAGAATCAAATATTAAGTCATGACTGTGAATCTTTTATGATAAATTTTTTTATTGATTATTACGAATTAAAATTAAAATCAACAATAAAGGCATAAGTAAAATAAAAGAAAGCTGGATATGTTCTCTTCTAACACACTACTACCAGATTGTGTCTCAAGCTTATTAGAGTTGGGCGATGAATTTAGTTTTGTTTCTAATGTTAATAAATGTGATTATTTTCATTTTTTTAAGAATATTGAATATTCATTAAAATATTCTGGAGGATTTGAGACAGTTAGAAAAAAACTACTTAACATTATTGGTAACAATAAACATAATGTATCTACTCGTCTTTCTTTTAATAATGGAATTCTTGAAGACAATTTGAAGCGAACACGAGTCTTTTCCTTCAAAATAATAAACACATTTTAATTACTAATAATTATTAAAGCAGACAAAGGTGATATCACTGATGTTATTGACAAAGAAACTTACATTAATAAAGTAGAAGAATTATTAAGTGATGATAAATATTATTAACGGCTAGAAAGTAATCCTTTAAAGCAATTAATTAAAGACACAAAAAATTTTGTAAGCAAGTGGGATCAATACGGTATTTTTGATGAATTAAATAAGTTTGATAAAGATATTCATAAAAAAAACTTATCTAAATGCTACGGACTGAGAAAAACACACAAAAAAGACTTTCCTATCCGTATTATTGTCTTGGCACTGAATTCACGTACTTATAGTATTTCTAAATTTCTTTCTTATTTTTTGATTAAGAATATTCCTCTGGCAAAATCACACGTAAAAAATAGTTTTGAGTTAAAAAATAGATTTAAAGATATTGTCATTTCACTTGGTTATACTCTTATTAGTCTAGATGAAGTTAGTTTATCTACTTATACTATAGTAAAACCTTCATCATAAATGCAATAAAACATTTTTGAAAATTTTTGAATGGTAAAATCAACGTTTCTCTCAATGAACTTTGCACAGGTATGTCTTTAATTTTGAATTCGATTTTTTTCCATTTCAACAACAAATTTTATAAATAAGTTTTTGGCTCTCCAATGGGCAGTCCCTGTAGTCCAGTGCTGTGTGATCTTGTAATGCGTTTGCTTGAAATTTCATGCTTAGAGCAGTTATATTTTGATATTCGACTGTATGTACGGTATGAGGATGATATCCTTACATGTGTGCCTACTAAAAATATTAACTATACTATATATAAACATTTTTCATAGCTATTGTTCCGAATTACCATTCACTGTTGAGACATGTAACAATAACAACAGCATTAGTTTCTTGGATTTAGAAATTATCATTCAACAAAATAACACAGTAATAACACATTGGTACCAAAAACCCACACACTCAAGCCGATACTTGAATTTTCTCTCCCACCATCCAATACAACATAAAATAGGTATCATTTACACATTACTACCCTGTTGTTGCGGTCCAATAAAAACCAATAAAATTTTACAATGGGATTTTTCTATTAGTTTCTTATCGGTATTTGCACCCGTAAATCCAAATAAAATCCGAAATGGTCAAAAATAGATTTCCTATATCATTTATTATAACTAGGACATGATTGAACAAAAATAAATTGACAAATTAATGTCATACCATCCGGATGGTAACATCAAAACGGGGGGATTAGAGTATTTTATATGTAAATTGAAAGAAAAGTTAGTTATTAAATTTTATTAGAATTTTGTAAAAAACACTTTAGTCCCCCCGTTTTGGTGTTGCCATCCGGGTGGTAGGACATAAATTTGTCAATTTATTTTTGTTCAATCATGTCCTAGTTATAATAAATGATATAGAAAATCTATTTTTGACCATTTCGGATTTTATTTGGATTTACGGGTGCAAATACCGATAAGAAACTAATAGAAAAATCCCATCGTAAAATCAATGAATTTTTTATTGGTTTCTATTGGACCGCAACAACAGGGATGTCAAGTGGACTGAACAGAAGGGAAAAGAATCAGAAAAAAGTAATGAAAAATAAAGATTGGGTAGGAAAGTATCTAATTTAAAAATATGATAGTGAGAAGTTTAGAGGCAAATAATGGATTACATAGTTGACATGCAAGGTTTTAAACAGCTTGTCAACGATTTAGTTCTCACGGAATTAGCTATACTACCACTCCATTCTGATGGTAAACCTACAGTATTTCTCTTCAAAGAGCCATTATTTCTATGACAACGACTCTCAGATAAATACAGAAGAAACAACTTATGGTTGGAACGCTGTTTCCATGGTAAACCGTGAGAGTCGCAAAATTTTCCGTACAATACTATAGGAACAATTCTTCGAGAACACCTTTACACAATGCAAGAAAAGTGCATATATATGTTTGGCTGATTGAGAAAATAATGGGTGGAGAGATTCAAATTCATTGTTCTTGATATTACTGATTTGGGCTATCCTCCAACTGATAAAATAAAACTAGCCACTGTTTGCCCCCATAATAATGTAGCGTACAAAACCAACTGTGCACAACATAACGTTAGACTGTACAAAAAGTTTCTCCCATGGATTTGCCTGAGTCCATGGAATAAATGTAACCATTTTTCAGTGTTTACTCAATCTATTTAATATGTTTGTGACAAGATTTTTTTTTATCTACGAACTAAAATATTTGGCTACGGTACTTTTGGAGAGATAAGATTTAATGATTGTACCTCACGGATAGGAGCAGTTGGTTGGGGCTCTTATCAAGCTTGCCACAAAGCTACTAGTAAACATTATAATAACGTAAAACTTTTTTAAATCATCTTGTGGGTGTGAACAGTATAAGAGGTACATATAAGTTATTTTTAAGTCACTTTTTAGTTATCATTGAAGTAATCTTTTTGGTTATCTTAAAGTCATCTTTAAGACAATTTCAAAGGTATTGAGTTTTGATATCTACATACGCTAATTATATATCTTTGGTCTAAAATCAACATTTTACAATTAAAATTAGAATTACATATTTAATCAATACAAGTATGGCTGCTATACCTAAAAATTTTTTATAACAAAAGATGGAAAATAAAAGTTAAGGAAGTTTTGAGTAAGTTGTGCTTTGTGCCTTCGAATTTTTTCTCTCTTACGTTGGGTGTTAATAATTTCTTGGGAGTTTTAAAATGTAAATACGCGAATCCTAAGTAATTATATTATTATTGTGATATTACGAAATGGCCTTGCCAACGAGAAGTATCAACTTACCAAATCATTTAATAGAATTAGTATTAAAAATATATGTATTTCAATGTATAGGAAAAAAAAGTGTTTGTAATATTATTTATAAATTTAAGTAAAACATAAATTATAAAAAATTAAATCAGAATGATAAATCACATTAACAAAAAAAAAATCTGCCAACAGTTGGAATCGATCCTAAGATGCAAAACAATGTAAGCAGCGGCGTGAACCTTAATAATCTCAGCTATCAGAACTTTGGTTAATAGAGATCTTAAAGTCGCATAAGTTCATGTATATCCTCTAAAGCTCGTCCTACCGTTCATAACAATTATGATGAAGAAAAATAATAAATTAGTGTTTATAGCTAAACTGCCATCCTTAAAAAAATAACTTAATATTTTTCCAAAATCATACTGGATTTAAAAATAAGTATAAGCGTACGGGAAAAATAAAAAAAATGTTTAGAAATCAAATTCCGTGCATATATAATTATGAGCATTTAGTTGCACGGTTTAATTGAATCAGATTGATAAATAACATTCAAGAAAGAGCGAGAGAGCAAGAGTCAGTTAAATATATGCATATACTCGGTTGCAGTCAAAAGAGAAAAACTCGTGTCGTCACTTGCTTTGGCTGTGCACTCAGCTGTGTAGCTATAGTCGACATTTCCGTTTTTCTCCTCGTACGCACACATTCAGTATACCCCTTCTACGTGTTTCTAAAATATGCGCCTATATGCTTATTTCCACGCGAATCCACTTTTCTACACTCGTAAGCGCACGCTGTTCGATACGACTCTTGCACTCTCAAAAAATGTACGCCTTGGTACGACGGCTGAATACGGCGGGTCACCCTGATCAGTGCCCAAAAGTCGTCTCAACTCGTAGCATTGGCGTTAGCAATTTCTCTACTCATCTCTGTTCCTAGCTCTCTTACCACTGCTCTTTACTAAGAAGTGGTGAAGTAGAGTATAAGTGGTGGTCAGAAGTAGTGCTCTACAAGCATAGGCAGCAAAGGGGCGTGTGCTTGTACCCACGCAAGGACTGGCCCACATCTGTACCAGCTTTTAGGAGTTAGCATTAGCACTGTGCTCGATAGTTTCAATGGGATGTTCTAGAATCGCGTGTTTTGAACGAGCACGGGGGAATTAGTGGTGCAGGTGAGCAGAAGAGCGGGACGGGGACTAATCCTACCTGAAAAAGAAAGACGGAATTCCATGTGTGATTACTTCTGTAATACCTTCAGGAAAACCATGTGGCATTACATATGGTTTTACGTGTGACATTACATAAGGTTTTAGCTTGGTAATGCCATATGTAATTCCATTTGGAAAAACACATAGAATTACAAATTGGAAGAAGGAAAAAAATATTGTCATCTAGAAATAACTGCAGAATACTGTAATGCGTCATTTACTGTGAACGATTAGTCAGAATGATAACTCCAAAACAAGGGGATTCAAGTTATATTTCGAAAATAAAAAAAAAAATTGAAAAATTAAGTTTTTTTATATAGAAGTAAAATCAGCTAAACCCCCTTGTTTTGGAGTTATCATCCCGATGGTGCATACAAATTGTTGAGAGCAAATCACTTATTATGGTATTTTGCAGTTATTTCTAGATAATAGAAATTTTTTTTTTCTAATTAGTAATTTCATGTGTTTTTCCATATGAAATTACAAATGGCATCACCAAGCCAAAACACTTTCTGTAACGCCATATGTAAAACCATGTGTAATGCCGTATGGCTTTCCTAAAAGTATTACAGAAGTAATTCTACATAGAAAATTCCAACATTTTTTTTCAGGTGGGATCCAGCAGCCATGAGCACAAGAACAGGACTAGCACAGGGCAGGCATAGGCGCTGCAGGCATAAGAGCAGGACAAGGGCACGGGCGAATACGGTACAGATACGGCAGCCATTAGAGATACGGGCACAGCCAGAAGGAATGGTAATAGATCTTGTGTAAAAGTTGTATCGCGTTTGAAACGTTTTAAGCGCGCTGTTTGCCAAAAAACAACACAACCACCTATCACCAGATAACCCGTAGCACTTACTGGCAACTCGATTAAATAAAAAATTACTAACTAATAACACAAGCACCTATCGCCTGACGACTCGGGGCGCTTTTTGTCCACTTTGTTAAATAAATTATTATTAACTGATAACACAATAGCCTGTTACCCAATGACCAGGGGAACTTACTGACCACAAAATGGGCACCACGGTCTGAGGTGATGAGGAGCGGAGTTCCAAAGAAACTGATCCAGTGATCGAAAAAGGCTTTGGCGATAGTGGGTGTCTGGATGTTGGACAGCGAGATCGCTTGTGGCCAGCGAGTAAACCGATCAATGATCGTAAGGCAGTACTGCATGCCTGCGACTAGAGGCATCTTGATGATGTCAATGTGGACATGTTCCAGGTTGTTGTCGGGCTCGGTGAATCTGCCTAGCGCTGATCGGGTGTGGCGACTAATTTTGGAGCGCTGGCAAGCTTCGCAAGTTTTAGCCCAGGCTAAGGCGTTTTTGCGCACTCCTGGCCAGACAAACTTCTAACTCAGGGTGTGGGCCGTGGCTTTGCCGCTGGGGTGTGAGAGGAGCATGCACAACGTCGAAGGCTGTGCACCGAAGAGACGCTGGTAGGTACGGCCGCACCACGCCTTGCGTGATGTCTCCATAGACGAAGTGGCCCTTAATGTTGAGCTGCTGGAACATCAGGTTGGGTGTAATCCGCAATTGCCGCCAGCAGTTACATATGTACGACATGACAACGTTGCGTGGTTGGGGGCGCTACTGTCGATTTACTGGTGATGTGATCCGCAATCTCACCAGCAGTAAAGCAGACGACGTCGGTCTACTAGCTCTTTTTCATGACATTTTCTGATTGTAAACAAAGCAAAGCAGACGACAGAATGTCGCAAAATGTCACGAAAAAGAGCAAGTGGATGGACGTCGTCTGCTTTACTGCTGGTGAGATTGCGGATCACATCACCAGTAAATCGACAGTAGCGCCCCCAACCACGCAACGTTGTCACGTCGTACATATGTAACTGCTGGCGGCGATTGCGGATTACACCCAGGTTGTTCAATGGGTTGCTTAGCAGGTCGAGGATATCTGCATCGTGCGCCTGCTCTTGGGCGATGACGGCTGGGCTGAGGATCAAGGGCATTGCGACGGTGGTGACTGGTGTCTGCAGCTGAGTCGTTGGGGCGGCGTCGGTGGTCGCTACTTCGATCAGCCACGACGTTGTCTTCACCTTAAGCGTAGACCAGGCGTGAGTTAAACCTGAAAATATATTCAAGGTAGCGCTTGTCTAGGCAAAGCCTTGGTTGCTGGTTGAAAGGCAGAGAAGGTGATGGGACGGTGATCCGTGAAGATGGTGAATGGGCGGCCCTCAAGTATCCTCTCGAAGTGCTTAACAGAGGCGTAGATTGCTAGGAGCTCTCTGTTGTACGTGCTGTACCCGGCCTGCGTGGGATCTAGCTTGTGTGAGAAGAATCCCAGAGGGCGCCACAAATAATACGGCCCAAGCTGCTCCAAAGCAGCTCCAGCGTTGGGTTAGGCAGATTCAATATCGGAACTTTTTCCCTAGATTGTATATATAGCTATACGATCTAGGGAGAATGTTCCGTTGAGCAGACAGCACAGCAGTGAAAGGGCATTTCCAAAGACGCGCGAAAATAAAAAATTGTAATATTATAACACAAGTGATCATCACCCAATGACCTGGGGCGCTAACTGTTAGCGCCCCAGGTCATTGGGTGATGATCACTTGTGTTATAATATTACAATTTTTTATTTTCGCGCGTCTTTGGAAATGCCCTTTCACTGCTGTGCTGTCTGCTCAACGGAACATTCTCCCTAGATCGTATAGCTATATATACAATCTAGGGAAAAAGTTCCGATATTGAATCTGCCTAACCCAACGCTGGAGCTGCTTTGGAGCAGCTTGGGCCGTATTATTTGTGGCGCCCTCTGGGATTCTTCTCACACAAGCTAGATCCCACGCAGGCCGGGTACAGCACGTACAACAGAGAGCTCCTAGCAATCTACGCCTCTGTTAAGCACTTCGAGAGGATACTTGAGGGCCGCCCATTCACCATCTTCACGGATCACCGTCCCATCACCTTCTCTGCCTTTCAACCAGCAACCAAGGCTTTGCCTAGACAAGCGCTACCTTGAATATATTTTCAGGTTTAACTCACGCCTGGTCTACGCTTAAGGTGAAGACAACGTCGTGGCTGATCGAAGTAGCGACCACCGACGCCGCCCCAACGACTCAGCTGCAGACACCAGTCACCACCGTCGCAATGCCCTTGATCCTCAGCCCAGCCGTCATCGCCCAAGAGCAGGCGCACGATGCAGATATCCTCGACCTGCTAAGCAACCCATTGAACAACCTGGGTGTAATCCGCAATCGCCGCCAGCAGTTACATATGTACGACGTGACAACGTTGCGTGGTTGGGGGCGCTACTGTCGATTTACTGGTGATGTGATCCGCAATCTCACCAGCAGTAAAGCAGACGACGTCCATCCACTTGCTCTTTTTCGTGACATTTTGCGACATTCTGTCGTCTGCTTTGCTTTGTTTACAATCAGAAAATGTCATGAAAAAGAGCTAGTAGACCGACGTCGTCTGCTTTACTGCTGGTGAGATTGCGGATCACATCACCAGTAAATCGACAGTAGCGCCCCCAACCACGCAACGTTGTCATGTCGTACATATGTAACTGCTGGCGGCAATTGCGGATTACACCCAACCTGATGTTCCAGCAGCTCAACATTAAGGGCCACTTCGTCTATGGAGACATCACGCAAGGCGTGGTGCGGCCGTACCTACCAGCGTCTCTTCGGTGCACAGCCTTCGACGTTGTGCATGCTCCTCTCACACCCCAGCGGCAAAGCCACGGCCCACACCCTGAGTTAGAAGTTTGTCTGGCCAGGAGTGCGCAAAAACGCCTTAGCCTGGGCTAAAACTTGCGAAGCTTGCCAGCGCTCCAAAATTAGTCGCCACACCCGATCAGCGCTAGGCAGATTCACCGAGCCCGACAACAACCTGGAACATGTCCACATTGACATCATCAAGATGCCTCTAGTCGCAGGCATGCAGTACTGCCTTACGATCATTGATCGGTTTACTCGCTGGCCACAAGCGATCTCGCTGTCCAACATCCAGACACCCACTATCGCCAAAGCCTTTTTCGATCACTGGATCAGTTTCTTTGGAACTCCGCTCCTCATCACCTCAGACCGTGGTGCCCATTTTGAGTCGAGCCTCTTTAAGGAACTGGCCCAGATAATCGGCACAAAGCTGTGCCACACAACCTCGGGGACATTCAGAGTCTCTCGGAGATACTCGGAGAAGAATACTTGTTCATTCCATTGTCAGAGTCTCCCAGAGTCTCTCAGAGGACTCCGAGTCTCACCGAGAATTGGCTTGAACAAACCTTATGATTGCTTTTTTTTACGTTCTGTTAGTCTATCTGTTGGCTAACTGCTCGAGCAAGGCTCCCAAAGACGATACCCACAACGCGCATGATTCAAAATTTAAAAATTAATAACTCAAATGCCTATCACACAATGATCTGGGGCGCTTACTAGCCACTCTATTAAATAATTTGTTAAACTATAACATAAGCGCCTATCACTCGATGACATGATGGGGCGCTTACTGGCCACTCTAATAAGTAAATAATTTTTAACTAAAAACACAAGCGCCTATCACCCGATCGCCTAAAGTGCTTACTAGCCACTCTGTTAAATAAATAATTATTAACTAATAACACGAGCGCCTATTACCCAATGACCAGGGGAACTTACTAACTACTTTATCAAATAAAAAATTATTAAGTAATAACACCAGCGCCTATCACCCAATGACCCAGGGCGTTTACTGGCCACTGTAATAAATAATAAATTATTGATAGGTAACCCAAGCGGCTACCACCCGATAACCCAGAGCGCTTATTGCTAGTCACTGTATTGAATAAACAATTATTAACTAATAACACAAGAGCCTGTCCCCAATAACCTGGAGGGCTTACTGGCCATAACTAAATTATAAAGTGTTTATTAATAATAAAAGCCCCAATTATCAAAGATGTTAGTCGTATTGGACGATTAATTAAAATACTAAATTGCTGATATTTGGTATCAATTAAGATTTTATTATGAAATTGTGTAGCCAGTAAGTGCCACGGGTGATCGGTTGATAGGCACTCGTGTTATTAGTTGAATATTATTTATCAAATAGAAAGACCAGTAAGCTCTTCAGGTTATCAGATGATAGGCGCTTGTGTTATTTTTTATCAATTCATAATTATTTATTTAACAGAGTAACCAGTGAGCATCCCAGGTCATCGAGCGATAGGTAATTGTATTATTAGTAAAAATTTATTTAACACAGTGGCCAGTAAGCAATCCGAGTCATCGGGTGATAGGCGCTTGTGTTATTAGTTAGTTATTTTTTATTTAATAGAGTGGGCAGTAAGCTTCCCGGGTCATTGGGTAGTAGGCGCTTGTGTTATTAGTTAATAATTATTCATTTCTTAATGTGGCCAGTAAGCACCCCGAGTCATCGAGTGATAGGGGCTTGTGTTATTAGTTAATAATTTATTATTCAACAGAGTGGCCAGTAAGCGCTTCGGGTGATCGGGTGATGGACGTTTATTTGTAACGTTTTATTAATAAATAAAGTTGCTGGTAAGTGCCCGGGGACTTAGGTAATAGGCGCTCGTGTTATTAGTTAATAATTTATTATTCAACAGAGTGGCCAGTAAGCGCTTCGGGTGATCGGGTGATAGACGTTTATTTGTAACGTTTTATTAATAAATAAAATTGCTGGTAAGTGTCCGGAGACTTAAGTAAGAGGCGCTCGTGTGTTATTAGTTAATAATTTATTATTCAACAAAGTAGCCAGTAAGCACTTTGGGTGATCGGGTGATAGGCACTTGTATTATTAGATAATAATTTATTATTTAACAGAGTGGTCATCAAGCCCCAGATCATCGGGTAATGGGATAATGGGCGCTTGTGTTATTAGTTACCAATTTATTATTTAACAGAGTGGTCAGTAAGTTCCTCTGGTCATTGGGTAACAGGCCATTGTGTTATCAGTTAATAATAATTTATTTAACAAAGTGGACAGAAAGCGCCCCGAGTCGTCAGGCGATAGGCGCTTGTGTTATTAGTTAGTAATTTTTTATTTAATCGAGTTGCCAGTAAGTGCTACGGGTTATCTGGTGATGGACGTTTATTTGTAACGTTTTATTAATAAATAAAGTTGCTGGTAAGTGCCCGGGGACTTAGGTAATAGGCGCTCGAGTGTTATTAGTTAATAATTTATTATTCAATAAAGTAGCCAGTAAGCGCTTTGGGTGATCGGGTGATAGGCACTTGTATTATTAGATAATAATTTATTATTTAACAGAGTGGTCATTAAGCCCCAGATTATCGGGTAATGGGATAATGGGCGCTTGTGTTATTAGTTACCAATTTATTATTTAACAGAGTTGTCAGTAAGTTCCCCTGGTCATTGGGTTATGGGCACTTGTGTTAATAGTTAAAAATTTATTATTCAACAGAGTGGTCAGTAAGTTCCCCTGGTCATTGGGTAACAGGCTATTGTGTTATCAGTTAATAATAATTCATTTAACAAAGTGGACAGAAAGCGCCCCGAGTCGTCAGGCGATAGGCGCTTGTGTTATTAGTTAGTAATTTTTTATTTAATCGAGTTGCCAGTAAGTGCTATGGGTTATCTGGTGATAGGTGGTTGTGTTGTTTTTTGGCAAACAGCGCGCTTAAAACGTTTCAAACGCGATACAACTTTTAGACAAGATCTATTACCATTCCTGCTGGCTGTGCCCGTATCTCTCATGGCTGCCGTATCTGTACCGTATTCGCCCGTGCCCTGGTCCTGCTCTTATGCCTGCAGCGCCCATGCCTGCCGTGTGCTAGTCCTGTTCTTGTGCTCATGGCTGCTGGATCCCATCTGAAAAAAAATGTTGGAATTTTCTATGTAGAATTACTTCTGTAATACTTATAGGAAAGCCATACGGCATTACCATGGTCTTACATATGGCATTACAGAAAGTGTTTTAGCTTGGTGATGCCATTTGTAATTTCATATGGAAAAACACATGGAATTACTAATTAGATAAAGAAAAAATTTCTATTATCTAGAAATAACTGCAAAATACCATAATAAGTTATTTGCTCTCAACAATTTGTATGCACCATCGGGATGATAACTCCAAAACAAGGGGGTTTAGCTGATTTTACTTCTATATAAAAAAACTTAATTTTTCAATTTTTTTTTTTATTCCTGAAATATAACTTGAATCCCCTTGTTTTGGAGTTATCATTCTGACTAATTGTTCACAGTAAATGACGCATTACAGTATTCTGCAATTATTTCTAGATGACAACATTTTTTTCCTTCTTCCAATTTGTAATTCTATGTGTTTTTCCAAATGGAATTACATATGGCATTACCAAACTAAAACCTTATGTAATGTCACACGTAAAACCATATGTAATGCCACATGGTTTTCCTGAAGGTATTACAGAAGTAATCACACATGGAATTCCGTCTTTCTTTTTCAGGTAGGATTAGTCCCCGTCCCGCTCTTCTGCTCACCTGCACCACTAATTCCCCCGTGCTCGTTCAAAACACGCGATTCTAGTATATCCCATTGAAACTATCGAGCACAGTGCTAATGCTAACTCCTAAAAGCTGGTACAGATGTGGGCCAGTCCTTGCGTGGGTACAAGCACACGCCCCTTTGCCGCCTATGCTTGTAGAGCACTACTTCTGACCACCACTCATACTCTACTTCACCACTTCTTAGTAAAGAGCAGTGGTAAGAGAGCTAGGAGCAGAGATGAGTAGAGAAATTGCTAACGCCAATGCTACGAGGTGAGACGACTTTTGGGCACTGATCAGGGTGACCCGCCGTATTCAGCCGTCGTACCAAGGCGTACATTTTTTGAGAGTGCAAGATTCGTATCGAACAGCGTGCGCTTACGAGTGTAGAAAAGTGGATTCGCGTGGAAATAAGCATATAGGCGCATATTTTAGAAACACGTAGAAGGGGTATACTGAATGTGTGCGTACGAGGAGAGAAACGGAAATGTCGACTATAGCTACACAGCTGAGTGCACAGCCAAAGCAAGTGACGACACGAGTTTTTCTCTTCTGACTGCAACCGAGTATATGCATATATTTAACTGACTCTTGCTCTCTCGCTCTTTCTTGAATGTTATTTATCAATCTGATTCAATTAAACCGTGCAACTAAATGCTCATAATTATATATGCACGGAATTTGATTTCTAAACATTTTTTTTTTATTTTTCCCGTACGCTTATACTTATTTTTAAATCCAGTATGATTTTGGAAAAATATTAAGTTATTTTTTTAAGGATGGCAGTTTAGCTATAAACACTAATTTATTATTTTTCTTCATCATAATTGTTATGAACGGTAGGACGAGCTTAAGAGGATATACATGAACTTATGCGACTTTAAGACCTCTATCAACCAAAGTTCTGATAGCTAAGATGATTAAGGTTCATGCCGCTTCTTTCAACCATCATCACCTGCGGCCAACCAGTCTTCGAGCGTCCCCGACGCCTCATCGGTGAGCGATTAGCAGCGGCCAAAGCTGCTGCCGCAGAGCTCCAAGACCAAGGGGTCGTCAGGCCGTCCAGCAGCCAGTGGGCTATTCCACTGCACTTCGTGCCCAAGGCCAACAACTCCTGGTGCGTCACCGGCAACTATCGCCGCCTCAACAGCATCAGAGTACCAGACAGGTACCCCCTCTCGATCATCGAAGACATGCTATAAGAGAGCCGAGGTCAGGTTTTTACGGTCATTGACCTACGCAAAGCTTTTTACCAGGTGCCCATTGCCAATCGTCCTCTTTGAGTTCCTCGGCATATCACTCGGGTTCAGAAACGCCGCGCAAACCATGCAGCGCACGATGGGCCAGCTGCTGAGCAAACTTCCCTTCGTTAAGGCCTACATCGACGACATCCTCGTCGCGTCACAGTGTCACAGACCTTTCTTGAAGCAGGCAGGCTTCAAGGTAAACCTGGCGAAATGCACATTTGGCTCACCTCAGGTCATCTACCTGGGCTTATAGGTTTCGTCAGAAGGTTGTCGGCAACCAACAGCGAAGATAGAAGCCATCAAAGTTCTTTCCAAGCCAACTACAATGTCTGAACTTCGACGGTTCCTGCGGGTACTAAATTGCTACTGCAGGTGTGTTCCCCACGCCGTGGAACAGCAGGTGCCTCTCAACGAGCCGCTCAAGGGCCTGCCCAAAATAGCTAAGCTCAAGTGGACCTCACCAGCATCCCAGGCGTTCGACAAATGTAAGGCCAGCGTCATCGACGGCGCTTGCACGACGTTCCTGGCCCCAGACGCCCCCTTGGCGCTCCGCACGGATACCTCGAGCACAGCCCTCGGAGCTGCTCAGCGTTGGGTTAGGCGGATTCAATATCGAAACTTTTTTCTTAGATCGTATATATAGCCATATGATCTAGGGAGAATGTTCTGTCGAGCACACACCACAGCAGTAAAGGGGCATTGCCAAAGATGCGCGAAAATTAAAAATTGTAATATTATTACACAAGTGCCTATCACCTAATGATTCGGGGTGCTTACTGGCCACTCTGTAAAATAATAAAGTATTAATTATTAACACAACTGCCTATTACCCAATGACCCAGGGCGCTAACTGGCTACACTATTATATGATAAAATATTAACTATTAACACAAGCGCCTATTACCCCATGACTGGGGCGCTCACTGGTTGCTTTATTAAACGATATATATCATTGATTAATAACACAAGCACCTGTCACTCAATGACCCAGGGTGCTTACTAGCTACGGTATAAATTAATAAAAGGTTAATTAATAACCCAAGGACCTATCACCAAGTAACGCGGGGCCCTTACTGGTCACTTTATTAAACGGTATATATTATTAATTTGTATTACAAGCACCTATCACCTGATGACCGATGTGCTAATAATTAATAATATGTATTGTTTAATAAAGCGACCAGTAAGCGCCCTGGGTCATCGGGTGATAGGCGCTTGTGCTATTAATTAATATTATATATCGTTTAATAAAGCGACCAGTGAGCGCCCCAGGTCATCGGGTGATAGGCGCTTGTGTTAATAATTAATACTTTATTATTTTACAGAGTGGCCAGTAAGCACCCCAGGTCATCGGGTGATAGGCACTTGTGTTATTTTTTAATTTCCGCGCGTCTTTGTCAATGCCCCTTTACTGCTGTGCTGTCTGCTCGACAGAACATTCTCCCTAGATCGTATAGCTACATATACGATCTAGGAAAAAAGTTTCGATATTGAATCCGCCTAACCCAACGCTGAGCAGCTCCGAGGGCTGTGCTCGAGGTATCCGTGCGGAGCGCCAAGGGGGCGTCTGGGGCCAGGAACGTCGTGCAAGCGCCGTCAATGACGCTGGCCTTACATTTGTCGAACGCCTGGGATGCTGGTGAGGTCCACTTGAGCTTAGCCATTTCGGGCAGGCCCTTGAGCAGCTCGTTGAGAGGCACTTGCTGTTCCACGGCGTGGGGAACACACCTGCGGTAGCAATTTATTACCCCCAGGAACCGTCGAAGTTCGGACATTGTAGTTGGCTTGGGAAGAACTTTGATGGCTTCTATCTTCGCTGTTGGTTGCCGGCAACCTTCTGATGAAACCTGGAAGCCCAGGTAGATGACCTCAGGTTTGCCAAATGTGCATTTCGCCAGGTTTACCTTGAAGCCTGCCTGCTTCAAGAAAGGTTTGTGACACTGTGACGCGACGAGGATGTCGTCGATGTAGGCCCTAACGAAGGGAAGTTTGCACAGCAGCTGGTCCATCGTGCGCTGCATGGTTTGCGCGGCGTTTCTGAACCCGAGTGATGTGCCGAGGAACTCGAAGAGGACGAAGGGTGTCGTGACGGCCAACTTTTATACGTCTCCGCTGGCAATGGGCACCTGGTAAAAAGCTTTGTGTAGGTCAATGACCGTAAAAACCTGACCTCGTCTCTCTTGTAGCATGTCTTCGATGATCGAGAGGGGGTACCTGTCTGGTACTCTGATGCTGTTGAGGCGGCGATAGTAGCCGGTGACGCACCAGGAGTTGTTGGCCTTGGGCACGAGGTGCAGTGGAATAGCCCACTGGCTGCTGGACGGCCTGACGACCCCTTGGTCTTGGAGCTCTGCGGCAGCAGCTTTGGCCGCTGCTAATCGCTTACCGATGAGGCGTCGGGGACGCTTGAAGACTGGTTGGCCGCAGGTGATGATCCGATGTTGGACTGAGAGGCTGTTGATGACCGCTGGCGCGCTGTTGCACGCGAAGACGTCGGCAAATTCGTGCAGCAAAGACGAGTAGAGGCTGGCAACGTCCGGGTCGTCTGGTCCCAGTTGCTCGATTGTTGTAATCGAGTGCAGATTGGTGTTGCACAGGATGCCCTGGACAGCCAAACCTGTGAGCAGGTCGATGAGCCACTTGTGTTTGAGGTCTGGGAGTCGACTGTGTTTTGCCAGGAAGTTGGCTCCGATGATAGCCTGGGCGACGTTGGCAATGGTGAACTCCCATTGGAAGTCTCGACGTAGGCCCAGGTTGAGGTTGATTTTCCAGCTGACGTAGGTGTGTATGGGCAAGTGGTTGGCCGCATACAGGGTCAATGCCTCCCGTTGGGCCTGGCTGAAATTTGGCGGCCGGGGCAGGATTGACACTACGGATCCGGAGTCGAGTAGGAAGTCGACCTTGAGGTGGTGGTCCCTGATGAGCAGACGGGTTTTCTCTGTTGGAAGGGTGATCTCTGCCGTCTGCGTCAGAGGCAGCCTTAGGCGTTTCCCGTTGGTTGGGCGGTTTGTACCACGAAGGTGCAGGGCTTCTTGCAGGAGTAGACGTTGATGCCGAACTTTCTGTGGAAGTAGCACCAGGCGTGGGCGCCTGGGGACTGGTTCCGTCCTCCGCTGCGCGACCTGTCCCGTCCTCTGGCACCTTCGTTGCCCTTGTTATTTTTGAGGAGTTCGAGCAGTTGTCTGTTGGTTGTAGAGAGGTGCGTGATCATCGCCTTGAGTGCGGCGATTTCCTGGAGCAGTATCTCGTTGTGCAGTTGATGTGGTGGGACAGGTGAGGCGTATCCTGAGGAGACAGGTGAGACACCTGTGAAGGTTTGATTTGTTCGCAATAACGAAGAGTTGCAGACGAGTTTATCTGCGTCCTGTAGTAGCTCGTCAAGTGACGTGGATTTAAAGATGCGCAAGAAAGGTTGCGCCTCTGCAGGTAGCAGGTCCGGCCACTTGACTCTTAAGCTGTCGTCTGTGAGGCTGTTGCCAGCGAAGCTTTTCATCTCACGGTACAGCTGTGAGGGCTTCTTGTTGCCCAGTGACAGCCCGGAGAACAGCTTGTGCAGCTGTTGGTCCTTGGAGTCAGAGAACCTCGCAAGGACGTGTCTTCGTACCTGTTTTCTGCTGGTGGTGCTGCGAGGATGTCCGACAGCCCGTCGACGATCATTGGCCCCAACGCTTTAACGACCTGAGCGTACTTCACATCTTCGTAGGTGGTGTTGTTGTTCGCGAAGACGAGCTCGGCCTGCGTGAACCATGTGGCAGGGTGTTTAATAGGCCAAAACGGAAGTAGTTCCATGGTGGCCATGAGTCCAGCGCTAGAGTTGGCACGGGAGTCTTAAAGGACCGGGCTGGGCGCGGGCGGGTGGCTGTGTGTAATGTTGTCGTTAGCCGGAGCGGGGTCGACGGCAACGGTTGCTGCGTGGCGCTTTTCGTCTCTGTGTACGTCCGGGGATCACTCGGGGGAGTCGCTTGATCTGTCGACCACCGCGGCAGCGAGGGCAACGGCAGCGTACGTGTCCGGGTAGAGATCGGCGAAAAGCTTGCTTCACAGCACGTCTCACGGCTTACGCGCGTCAGCCGGGCGCGTTGGAGTGGCGTCTGCTAGCGCTAGCCCAGTGCGGAGGGCTGGCAGCAGGTTAAAACCTCGTAAGGCGGTGCTATCGTTGGCAGGAACGGGCTGCAGGTGGAACCCTAGCAGCAGTGGATCGACAGGAGACGTCTGCTTGACTGTCGCTTCCGTATCCTGCCAAGTATAGTCCGTTGTTAATGGAGCAAGAGGTTGGGTGCCATCTAACTCTTGTAATGGCGGCGAGGCGGGCACAGGGGGGGACACGCGGGACGTAGCGTTGCAGCACGTGTAACAATGTTGGGCTCTGCGCGTGGTCGTAACTTGGCTCCAAGGCTGGGCCGTCCCCTTTGCACATGGCCCTGCTCCCCGAGACGTTGGCACTGGCGAGCGCCAGCCTCTCGACGGCGGGACGTAGCCTTTTGGCGACGACGTCATGCCTACGTGGCGAACGGGAGATCGTTAGAAAAGATGTCAGTGCGCAAAGAGTTTATCTTCGCCTTGGCTCAACTTTTCATCGCGAACTTGCACTCACGATAAATAAAACAGTTTGAGGGGTCACCACTTGTGGGAAGTATTGTTCTGCACAGGCAAAGCTGTGCTTCCACAAGAAAAGGAGCACGAGGGAAAAATAAGCACACGCGACAGTTTTTATAATAAAAATACAACATGGCTTTTATTCGTATTGTACAATGACTTTTGCTCTGCTGACGTCGAGAGCTATAAGAAGAAGAATAAGTGTATTGCGCCACGCAACTCTTCTTCCTCAGCTGTAGCGCACCGACAGTGTGTGCATGAGTTGGCTCGCGCGTACGCAGGAAAAGATGTTCCTTGGGACGATAGTCTGCTTTCGTCTTGAGCACGAAGCTGGTCGCTGTGTTTTATCTCTCTCTCACTCTTATGGGGTCAAATGGTTACGCGGTACGCGTTACGCTCTCCATGTGCCCGTGGCTTTACGTGTGCTTATACGTTCTCGGGGACAGTCATCGAGTCAGAGTCTCTCGGAGACACTCGAAGAAGAACACTTGTTCATTCCATTGTCGGAGTCTCCCAGAGTCTCTTCAAGGACTTCGAGTCTCACCGAGAATTGGCTTAAACAAACCTATAGCCAATTTGTTGTTTTCAATCTTTTGGTCTAAATTGCGGCTGGATTTAAATATCAACTACATGGCACTACTTTAATTACCGCATAACTTCTTACTCGCACAGAATATGACAAAAATATTTTGGATTTTTACAAATCATGAGAATTTTTAATTATGATTAGAGTTGCGGCTGTTTTCATTTTGAACCTTCGTTTGGCTTTAGCACTTGACATGTGGTGCCATCCACCGGCCAAAGCTCAAATCAAGCTTCTCGGCGGAAGCAACAGCTTATCCCGCGCACGGAGTGCGCGAGCCACCTCCTCTCTCTCGAAGACTCAAGACAGCGCCTATACCGTAAGGTAGCGAACGCTCCCAAACACACGACGCTCGAGCAGCAACGACGACGGCACGCGCCTCGTCCACGAGCAGCGAACAGTTCAATACAGTACAGTCTCTTCTTGTTCATAATAAATAAAAGATAAGATACTCTTGACTCGTTCGCTCGTTCATTCCATGACCTGCTTCGCACCTCCGATATCCTTGAGCATTGGGAGAAGCTCCAACGCGACATCATAATCCCGAAGATCTACTCAAGAATGAGCAGTCTATACTTTTTATGTTACGCTATTTACCGAATTTGAACGCAACGGGACAAATAAAGTATTATTGATTAAAATCGTTATTTATTATTATGTGCGATTAATAGTGGTATACATCGTATATGTCAAAGTTTTTTAAAATTTTTATCACAATTTTTACGTGCAGGAGGTAGAAGGGGGTCTGATCATTGTATGTGATCAAGAAACAGTTGTAGGCGGCACTTACAAGGATGAGTCGATTGCAGTTAGGCTATGATTATATCCCACTTGTTAACAAAGATGTCAACCGATTTCGTTTGGTGCTTTCCTTCTCCAAGATAGCTTGGTTTACTGTTTTGGTGCCGTTTTTAAGCTTTGTTTTTTGCATTATCTGGTCTATCCTGTATAACTTTGAGAATGCTACCGAAACTCACTGCAACGTCTATAATTTTCTTCCCTCAGTCTCAGCTGCTATTGGTCACTACAGGCCTCAAAAGACTATTTGGAAGGCAGCTATTACAGTACAAGCTATGGTTAGAGCCCTGGTTCTTTACATGTACTACCAGTATTATGTAGAAACAGTATATAAGTGGGCACAAGGTATTATCAACTTTGTTCTCCTTACCTATTTGCTGGAAAATATTGCTCTTGTAACATTGAGCTTCAGGTCTTCTGATAAAGACTATGGTATTCCATTAAAATAGTTACACTTTATTTATGCTTCTTTGCTTAATTTTTTATAGACTGTTGTTTTCTAATAACAGTTACGATAAACTTTTTTTGTTTTAATTTCAGCAATTCACAAGATAGCTTTCATGACGTTTCTTTTTATGTCCCTCATACACATGATTTTATCTTACCTCGTTGCTAAAACCTGTTGCAACGTTACGAAAGACACCAACAGCATAACTTCACTTAGGTGGAAATTCAATTCCTTAATACTCAATGTCATTGCTATCGTATTAGCTTGTTACTTCTTTTACAGGCACAACAAATATTGTGAGCCGTTTGGTAAGTAACGTACTATTTTTTTGTGTAATCATAAAATAATTAACTGTATTATTTACTTTTTTTACAGTTTACTCATTGTTTGCATTAGCGGAGTATGTTGTGGTTGTCACTAATATGGCATTTCATGTCACAGCAGCACACGATTTTGCTGGCAGACGTTTGTTCATGTCCTTGCATAAAATCCAAATTATTTAGCAAATGTAATTCTGTATCCCATCTTGTGTTTTTTGTGTTAATTATTTATTGTACTGATGAAAATATTTATTTACTTAATTAGTTGTAATACACAATTATTCACCAGATTTGTTGACAATGAAAAAAAAAATTTTGAAGTTCTCATTAATTTTACAATTTTAACTAGAAAAAAATGTATTTCACTTAAAAATCAGAACAAGTCGCTGAAGAAAAAACGTATTTATAATTAAAAGTATGTAAAAGTTTAATTTGCTACTAAGAAATTACTTTCTGTAAACATATGATCTAAAATTCGAATTAGAAAATTAATTAAAACACGAAATCTTTTTCCAATTTATCTGATATAAACTTTGCAATTGACATACTGCTTGTTGCACCTGGGGAAGGAGCATTTCTACAGTGGAGAACTCTTTTACCAAAGTTCCCTATGCCACTATCAAAAACAAAATCATCTACAAGATACCCATCATCATCAAGTGCCTGTGCCCTCACACCTGTTGGACCCCTAAAATTGATTCAATTATAATAAACGTTATAATTTAAAATGTTCTTCTTTTTATGATTATATAAATTTATTGTTGTCACCTTTTTACATCTTTCGGTGTAATGCTAGGCACAAACTTGGAACATTCTTTTACTGAGAGTTGATAAAAAATAGATTTTGTTGCTTCTTTAATTCCTGGGATCACATGTCTAAAGCAGAATTTATAAAGGCCTGGAAATGTTACCATTTCCATACAATCTTGTAAATTTACATCCTGCCAACGATATCCTTCTCTTGCAAATGCTAATATGGCATTTGGTCCCAGCCATACATCTCCATTAACTCTTGGAGTAAAATGAACACCCAGAAATGGAAAACGTGGATCAGGTACTGGATAAATGTTGGTAGAAATAAAGGATTTTTTATCGCCTTTGAGTAGTAGGTATTCACCACGAAACGGTACTATATGTGGACTTGGACTACATCCAGTCATTACTGCTAATCGGTCAGAATACAGACCTCCACAAGTTAGAACGTGTTTGGCAGCTATATACTAAAAAAAAAAAAATGTCAGCAGTGAACATAAAGAAATAAAAATAAGTCTTACTTTATTTTTTGAGTATACACAAATAGGTGTTGATTTTAGTTCTCCATTCAATTCTATCGATTCTGCAAAACCTGTGACTTCAAAGTTTAAAAAAATATGACCACCCATTTCCTTGAAATCCTTGGCAAAATGTTGACATACAGCTGCCCAGTTTACAATGCCTGTCCATGGAGACCACAATGCTTTTTCTCCCTGTGAAAATTTATAATTTTTTTATTTCAACATAGTTTTGATCTTACTTTGTTCATAAATTTGGATTTACCTTGCATTTTTCTTCGTAATTTGAAATATGTTCCTTATCAAGAAGCTGAACATCAGGACAGTTGTTTTCTAATGCTCGCTGATAAAGATCATGGAGTTGAGAAACTTGTTGTTTATCAGTAGCAATTATGAGTTTTCCAATTTTTTTGTGTGGAATATTATTCTTGCAGATATAATCATAAGATAAGCTAAGACCTTCAACACACAGTTTGGCCTAGAACACACATGCATTAAGTAAACTAGGTACTAAACTTCTTAAAAGAAAATGGTAAAAATTATGACTAAAAAACCGTGGACAGTGGGTGCTTTATACTTTTATGATATTCTATGGTCGACAATATGAAAATACAAATGTACCTTCTATAAAACAATATTGTGTACAAAGGTGAGCTGAAATCAATTGAATAAGTATCTGTATGTTGATTTGGTGTGGTTTTAATAAATATTTTTCTATCTAATGAACAAAAATACACAATTATGAAGAATATATTACGTAAATTAGAATAAAAGTACAGAGTATAGCCATGGCATGACCAGGCTAGCCAGTACAAGAGTACTTGCTTTCATCATATCTTCTGATTATTTCATAACAACTGTCTTTTCTGCTAATATCTCTTAGTAGGCCGGTGCTTACAGCCCAAAGAAAAGGTCAATAACGTATTTTTTCCCCACTTCGACCAAAATTGGTGGAATCGCTTCGTATTATCGTCAGGATAGATGGAAAAACAGTTTTGCCCAATAAGTGTGCGGGCATTTTTATTTATTAAACAAATACTGAAAATCGACCGAATTTTTTTTCAGAATTTCGCTCACAACTTTTTTTGGGTACGTCGTATTGCAAAAATAGCTAGGGATAATTTTCTCGTTAGATGATTGTCTATCAACCTGTACTTGTTAAATTACATTTACCTCTTATGGGGATCTTCAACCGTGCGCAACAATTTTTTGCTAACATTAAAAATGACGTCACAAAACGAAAAGCAGTTTATAGATGTCCTTTCATATCCTGATCCTTACAGAGCAGCTTCATCAAAATTTCAAAATGCATTTTATTAGGAATCGTTTAAACTTTGTTACTATGAAAAAAAATTCTTTTTTACATTTTTAATCCCAATTTTTCATAAATTTCAATTTTGCAATATAAACAAATTGATGTTACTCCGTTATTTTTATTCTTACAATATTGCTACCAATTGTATTTAATGGAAGGTATTTTTACACGAATTAAAAAAAAAAAAATTATTGCGATAGTATTTTTTCAACAAAAGTTATTAACAATTTAGTGTTAATCGCAATTGTTTAATTGTTGAAGGTTTTTTTGATTAAAAAAAATTTTTCTACTTTTTTAGGATATCTCTTATTACTTTGTTAGGGTTACTGATTTTTACACGGATAAACAATGTTTATAAAAAATTAGTATACTTTAACATTTTTTCGTGCAATATGGTGATTGTATGGTGGGTTGCATGCATTCGGGCTTGAGCAGACAACTGAAATTGATACACTTTTATTATTATTCCATTTTTTAAAAAAAAAAATACTTGTCACATTGTACATAAATAATTGTATCATATCCCGTAAAATACACGTCATAATACAAACTATATTTAAATTTTTCGTTTTTTTGGTGTCGGAATGTCCTCACTCTCGCTATATGTATATCTGTAATATTATTGATATCTGCATAAAGGATATCGTCAGAATCATCTTCTTACACGTTGCCACTGACGATGTCAACTGCCTCATTCTCTACTGGTGCTTGAGCTGCTTCAATTACGTCGTCCTCTTCGTCATCACTTACGCATATCAGTTTGTCTGTTACTTTTGCACAATTTTTTTCTTCACAGTATTTACAGACTATTGAACACTTACATATCTAACTTGATCCCTTTTGTTTTGTAGCTGCATCTTCCTCCACAGCTTTTCTTGCATTTACAAGCGTTTTTTGCAAAATCATCTCGGGAATTAGTGGTTGCAGTGTTGTAACTGGGAGAAGCCCATTTTCAGTTTTTTTTCAGCCCTATTCTCCTACGTCAAGTCCTACCTTCGTACTGAACCACTCGCGTGATTGATAATACACTCTGCAGGAGTGCTTTCGAGCTGCTTCTTCAGTTGGCGGTATTAAATTTCATTGCAATATTAAAATTCTCGTGGCTCGAAATTTTTTGAAATCTTTGAAATCGGAATTCAGTTAAAGTACACTCTTCCTCACTAACACCCCCATACATAGCTTGAATTAGTTTCTGTCCTGCCCAGTTGATATAATTCGGAAAAGCCTTGTCGTTGTAAAATACTTTACATACAGTTTGCAGATCTTTATCTTGGTCCAATACCCTAATTAATTTACTTTTACCCTGATTAAAGAAGGCAGGTGTACTATTACAGCCACTATACGCATGGATCAGTCCAATGAAGTTGCAACACTCAGTAGTAAGGGTGAAATGAAAGATCTTGGCCGAATCGCGGTTATAATCGCATGAGAGATAGAAATAATCTTCTTTCCAACAATTTCTTTTTTTTCTTGTTTTTTTGCAGCAGTCTCATCATAAAATACAGTCACTTTGGAGGTACATCTGTTTAAACATCTTTTTAAAAATTTTGTGGCGAGGGATAATATTCAGTATTAAACGTGGTTGATCGAACTTCATCAAAAATACAGTCAACTGCTGCGTCTAACATGCGGTAAATTTTGCGTTCAGGGTCCTTCAGTCGATTTTAATACCAGTTATCGGAAATAATTTTATGCGCAGTGGATTTAAAACAAATCACAGGATCTCTATTCTTCAACCGTGTTACTACGAACTCATCCCCATACAGTTTTTCGAATTGATCCAGAATCCATCTATGGCTTGGTATCTTTTTAGTGTAATCTGCTAAAACTTCTGGTAATGTAAATTGACATTGTTCTGCATTTTCGCGCAAAAAATTAACTATGTACATGAAAATATCATCCACAGGGGTACTGTGTGCATCTGTCATAGGGCTTTTGTAAAATTTTGCAAAGCATGTCGAGTGACATCAAGGAAAAAAAGAGTCTTTACTAAATACGTGACTAAGTAACTGTTGTAAAAAATAATCGTGTCTTTCTTCACTAGCTTTTCTTAAATTGTCTATAGTTTTCTCATCAGTAATAATTCTAACTGTTACGCTGTACTTTTTTTCTTTCTTTTTCTGTTTTCTAATAAAATCGTCGGAGGCATCTAATTTACAAAATACGCAACTTGAGTTGAAATCAAACCTTTCATTAAAATCCAAGGTTATTTAGAAGACTGCACAGTTTTCGATGAAGGTTGAGTGCTCCAGAATGTGTAAATTCGTTCTTGTGATGTGTGTACGAGCTGTAGCATGACTCATGGATGTGCTCTAAAGTTCGAAGATGTCGAACATTACCATCCTGTCTCACCCTGCTCATCGACATCAACGTGGATCACCTGACATCAGTAATTGCAACGCACTTCTTGTTTAATAAATCCTCTCCACAAATTAAGCATGTCTTTGATAAATCCATCCTTTCCACGGAGCGAATCTTGCAGATATAATTCATATTTGTAATCCTGTACAGGGAAACACCAAAGTAACATTATATGCAAACGAAATTCGGCACTTAACAGAGTGTTATATTGGACGACCATATTTTTGTTTTTATTGTAGTAGAGAAAAGTACTATTATATATGTATTCATACTCAGGACACAGACACAAGCCATCTTAACATGTACGCATCAGATACGAAAAATTATGAAAAGTAATGAAAACGTTGAGTTACGACTTAAAAGGTGTGTGGACTACAAAACTACTTAATCAAATAAAATAATAAAACTTACCTAAATTTTATGCACGAGAAAGTTTATTCGCTGTATTCGAGTTGTAAAATTAGGAAACACAAGTCACAAGAACATTGTCGAATAGTCGACGAAAAATTGGCAAAAAACGCGGATGATGCGTATTACGTAATACAACCGACGCTCCCAACAGTCGATTTCAAAATGATACATCGTGAGAGGGAGCAACCGAAATAAAGGTTTTATTTCTGTACGGAGTGCAGAGTGAAAAGCAGGGATTCTCAAATTTTCGCTGGCGCGGAAACCTGTTATTCGCATGCATCGACGCCTGGGTAAATGCAACCCACCATACAATCACCATATTGCACGAAAAAATGTTGAAGGATACTATTTTTTTTTATACATTGTTTATCCGTGTAAAAATCAGTAACCCTAACAAAGTGATATGAGATACCCTAAAAAAGTAGAAAAATTTTTTTTTCAATCAAAAAAACCTTCAACAATTGAACAATTGTGATTAACACTAAATTGTTAATAACTATTGTTCAAAAAATGCTGTCGCAATAATTTTTTTTTTTTAATTCGTGTAAAAATACCTTCCATCAAATACAATTGGTTGCAATATTGTAAGAATAAAAGTAACGGAGTAACATCGATTTTTTTTTACTGCAAAATTGAAATTTATGATAAATTGGGATTAAAAATGCGAAAAAGAATTTTTTTTTCATAGTAACGAAGTTTAAACGATTTCTAATAAAATGCTTTTTGAAATTTTGATGAAGCTGCTCTGTAAGGATCAGGATATAAAAAGACATCTATAAACTGCTTTTCGTTTTGTGACGTCATTTTTAATGTTAGCAAAAAATTGTTGCGCACGGTTGAAGATCCCCATAAGAGGTAAATGTAATTTAACAAGTACAGGTTGATAGACAATCATCTAACGAGAAAATTATCTTTAGCTATTTTTGCAATACGACGTCCCCAAAAAAAGTTGTGAGCGAAATTCTGAAAAAAAATTCGGTCGATTTTCAGTATTTGTTTAATAAATAAAAATGCTCGCACGCTTAGTAGGCAAAACTATTTTTCCATCTATCCTGACCATAATACGAAGCGATTCCACCAATTTTGGTCGAAGTGGGGAAAAAATACGTTGTTGGATGCTTCAAGCACCGGCCTATGGTATGGGATCGAATGAGGAAGTATCAAAAAATTGGCGACCAGAGGACAGCATGTAGCTCGGCTTGCTAACTTCCAGCTCCCACCATTGTCTCTGACTTACGCTACGACAATGTATATGTATATATTGCGGATACTATGTGTTTGTGCATACTTCTATAGGTACAGTACTACAGTGCTATAGGTACTGTAGGTACAGCTGTGTAAGTACTGCCCGTACGGAAATTCTAAGTAGGCTACCTATAGTTGGCAAGGTAGGGCCTATAGACGACTCGCTTGAGCTCTAAGTTAGAAATTTTTGTTCAAGAGGGCGTTTTGTGTTTTTCAACGTATTTTTTTTACGCTGATTACGGGAAAATAATTCAAAATTTTTTAAATAATTGGATCAACGTGAAAATCGCGTCTGAAGTTTATTTTACTCATATCTCTTTAACGGTAACAAATACGACAAAAATATAAATACCATCGTGTAGGGCGAAAAATTTTCTATCGATTTAATCTATTACATATCTTCAGACAAGCGCAAAACTATTCTTAAAACAATTAATTAAGCGTTTGTAACACTTGCTGTAAGAGTGAGTGAAAAAGAGAGAAGCGGTGGTGCGCCAGCCACGATGAGCTATAATCTACGAGCCATACTCCCTCCATGCTCCACTATACATGCGTGCGTTGTATACGTATATAGATCACGATGCTAGGCGAAAGAGAAGCAAGAGAGGGGAAGCAGCAGCGAAAGCAAATGCTGGATGAAATAGAATATTCTTCTTTTTCAGATTGCGGGCCACGCACTCAAATATTCCTAAGTCCTCAAAAGATACTTAACGATGAAAAAAAAAGGTCTCTGAGTGAAGAGTTTTTTTTACGCTTCTTTGTATTTTCTATCGATTGGTAAAAGTGTCGAATGAGGTTTTTTTTTTTTTTTTTTTTTTTATCTTTACAAATAATAAATCGAACTTCGTTATTTGGCTCTAGTAAACACGTCCGTTTGGGCATATTGTGCATGAACGTAAAAGAAAAGTTTTAATTTTGGCATTTTTAACAGTATTTCAGGAAAAAAACTGTTTTGCAATTCAAACACTGCAAATATCTCACATATGTTGTAGAGAACTAAAGAATGCTTATCTATTATAATAAAATGAAACAAAAAACATGTTCCGCTAAGGTTCAACAAAAATGGTTAGAACTGTAAAACACGATTTTTAGCATCCGAAACGAACAAGCAAAAAAAAAAAAAAAACAACCAAAAACAAAAAAAAAACAAAAAACAAAAAACAAACCAACAAAATATAGAAGTATGCGTGGCAAACAGACGATCAAAATAAGCTGCGGTTGATCCCAATTGGTCCTGTGGTTATTCCCCGCAAAATATAAGAAACCTCGTTGTTTGAGCCAATATTAAAAAATTAATAATTTTCTTTTGCACCAACATTAAGAGCTGAAATTTAGCAGAGTTGAAGCTGTAGTAATCTTCAATAAAAACTCCAAATTCCAACAAGATCGGATGAATAGTTTTTACAAACCTCAGTTGAATGCAAAAAAAAGGAATTTGGCAAAACGGCCTTAAAAAAGTTGTTTGCAACGTTAGATGCAATTTTTTGTGGAATTATATTCTTTAATACTCACTCTTAAACTTGCTAAAGTATCGAATTTTTTTGGAGTGTGAAAGTTGCTTAAAAAATAATGAACCACATTGGTATTCTTTGCGCACGGCGGTACCACACGTGAGGGGCAATCATTGTTTTGTAATAACTATAGACTAGCTGGGAAACAAGAAAAATTTTTTTGCGAATTACAAAATTTAGTAATTATTGGAAAAAAGTAAAAAACACGTGTTTTTTTCTAAAATTAGTGAAAATTATCAATCTTTTTTTTTTTAATACGTAAAAAACGATATACTTTTATGAGAAATTGGTTGCATTTGTATACATACTGTGACGTTCTCGTTATTATTTACGGCTAATTACCGAGGAGAAAATCACGTTATTGACTATAAAGGAGTCGTGGGTTCACGGTAGTTACCTAGACCATAACATTCTATCTAATGCATGAAAGAAAACTAAGAATTATCTCCCGCCCTTCTAATGCCCCATGTAGAGATGAAAAGAGAGGAACTATGGAAAATTTAGATGTTTGTCAATACTCAATATATTACGAGTATATCAAACATCTAAAGGAAAGGTAATAGGATCCCTTACCCGCAAGCCTATAAATTATTTTATGGTGGCTAACGTTACAACTTCGTGAAAGGTGTCATATTACATATAAATAGTTTTTCAACGCAATTAATATGCGAATTACGTGTAAATCAAAAATATCATGTATTCAATCAAATTTAATACACAAGAGCGCGTGGCTCGAATTACAGAAACGGCATAAGACGCTCGTTCGCTTGAAAACTTATTGAAGTGTTTGAACAATCGTAAAGTTCAATACGCTATTCTTAAAACAAATTAATTAATTGAAAATCGTTAGAAAAGAATTATCAAAAGAATGATTCAATAATTAAGGAATAACAAGAATACAAAAATAGCTGGCGTAATTTGTACGCGAAAGGCTCGGACACAATGCCTCACCAAGCACGTCTCTATATGCCAGTGTTGTGAGATCAGTCTAGAAGCCCGAAAAGCAAGGTACTTTGACCTGCTAGGCAGGGAGTCTAGAGCTAGAATCTGATGCGGCTGTGTCTTGATCGTACAGCAAACCTCGGTTTTTCGGCGGCTCGGCAATTGCTTTGTGAGGGGGAAATTTGCGGACTCTCATCATTGGTAGAATGTTGTTGTCTCTTTTCCTCTACTCCTGCACTTCATGACGCACACTATCGCTATATTTGCATATCCTACTTATCGGTGGAAGCTTGAAACACTAAATAATATTTTTATATTTTTAATAGTCGCTATTGATAAGAAAATTTTACTATTTCTTTGGTAGGAGTGATCGATGGTCACAATACAAAAATGAGAATGTTGTAAGCATTAAATTATAAAGCAAAAATTGATTATTGCAAAAAAATGCGGTAAAAAAGGTAAAAAAATTTTTTCCTTACTACCTCAAAGTTGATTGTATTTCTCATGAAGTGCTATTGGAGTTTTTTGTTATCATTTTTCTACGCCTTAACCAAGCAAATGCACTTTTAACAATTGCGTTGTGACGTCATTTTCAAAAATAAAAAAAGAAATTTCGGTCAGGGTTAAAGATCCTTACAATAGGTACTTAACCCCTGTTTATTAAATTTTTTTACTGATAAATAAAAGTATAAAAAATTCACAAACATTGACTGAAAAAGTATTGAAATTTCACGTTTTTTTGCATATTAACAATAGCAAAGAAAATTTTTTTATAATTGGATGAAACAATATCGATAAGAAATTCCATAACAAATAGTTTACCGTTTTTACTGTTTCCAATCAGACCACAAGGAAACAAGTTATAAGCAAAAACTTAAAAAAAAGTATTGTCCATTTTCATGAATTGTTGAATAACAATTAAAGCCAACATCTAAGTTAGGCAAAACTATTTTTCTCAATTATTAAACAATATTTAGGGGCGATTACAACAGTTTTTCCGGCAATAGCAAGAACTGCCGTATTCATTTTTTTATGCTTTAAAAAATTGCATCTAACGTTGCAAACAACTTTTTTAAGGCCGTTTTGCCAAATTCCTTTTTTTTGCATTCAACTGAGGTTTGTAAAAACTATTCATCCAATCTTGTTGGAATTTGGAGTTTTTATTGAAGATTACTACAGCTACAACTCTGCTAAATTTCAGCTCTTAATGTTGGTGCAAAAGAAAATTATTAATTTTTTAATATTGGCTCAAACAACGAGGTTTCTTATATTTTGCGGGGAATAACCACAGGACCAATTGGGATCAACCGCAGCTTATTTTGTTCGTCTGTTTGCCACGCATACTTCTATATTTTGTTGATTTGTTTTTTGTTTTTTGTTTTTTTTTGTTTTTGGTTGTTTTTTTTTTTTTTTTTGCTTGTTCGTTTCGGATGCTAAAAATCGTGTTTTACAGTTCTAACCATTTTTGTTGAACCTTAGCGGAACATGTTTTTTGTTTAATTTTATTATAATAGATAAGCATTGTTTAGTTCTCTACAACATATGTGAGATATTTGCAGTGTTTGAATTGCAAAACAGTTTTTTTCCTGAAATACTGTTAAAAATGCCAAAATTAAAACTTTTCTTTTACGTTCATGCACAATATGCCCAAACGGACGTGTTTACTAGAGCCAAATAACGAAGTTCGATTTATTATTTGTAAAGATAAAAAAAAAAAAAAAAAAAAAACCTCATTCGACACTTTTACCAATCGATAGAAAATACAAAGAAGCGTAAAAAAAACTCTTCACTCAGAGACCTTTTTTTTTCATCGTTAAGTATCTTTTGAGGACTTAGGAATATTTGAGTGCGTGGCCCGCAATCTGAAAAAGAAGAATATTCTATTTCATCCAGCATTTGCTTTCGCTGCTGCTTCCCCTCTCTTGCTTCTCTCTCGCCTAGCATCGTGATCTATATACGTATACAACGCACGCATGTATAGTGGAGCATGGAGGGAGTATGGCTCGTAGATTATAGCTCATCGTGGCTGGCGCACCACCGCTTCTCTCTTTTTCACTCACTCTTACAGCAAGTGTTACAAACGCTTAATTAATTTTTTTAAGAATAGTTTCGTGCTTGTCTGAAGATATGTAATTGATCAAATCAACAGAAAATTTTCCGCCCTATACGCTGGTATTTATATTTTTATCGTATCTGTTACCGTTAAAGAGATGTGAGTAAAATAAATTTCAGATGCGATTTTCATATTGATGTAATTATTTAAAAAAATTTTAATTATTTTTCCCGTAATCAGCGTAAAAAAAATATGTTGAAAAACACAAAACGCCCTCTTGAACAACATATTTATTACTCAGAGCTTAAGCGAGTCGTCTACTAGCTATGATGCCACGGTAAGGCCTAGGTAAGCTTGTAACGGGGCGTGAGGTTGGCGGTTGGCGCTAGCTAGTGCCTAGCTAGGTAATCGATATATAGTTATATCATTTACTTTCTACTACTTACACTTACACCGAGGTATCACGTAAGAGACTATGAGTCTACGAGAGTACGTATAATCTGTATAGACATCTATACACGTATGAATACAAATATGTTACCGTTTGTCTTCCGAAATTCGGATTCCCTGACCATAAACCACAAAGGAAGGAAGGGGAGGTACAATAAATCAAGTGATGTATTTAATAAAATGAATGTCACTGGGATTTATTAAACAAAGAATAGGTAAACACACTAAGTACGTATAATTGGGGGGCTACACAGGCAGCTACAACGCAGGGCTCACGCGACAGAGCTTCGACCGCTTGCCAAGATTCTCTCGCGCCGAATGAATCTCTGCTCACACAGCGCTCGCAACGTTCGCACTACGCCCCTGGTTAACCCTCCAATCCTCTATTCCCTACTTTGTAACTTTAATGTCCATAGATATCTTAGTATAAAAATTTTTAAGTAGCATGGATAGAAGAGGCGTGTCTTCCTCGACGCTCGCAACAGATATGCATAAAAAATAAGAGGCAAGAAACTAAATGCTAACACTCGGCCATCCAGAAAAAACGTTTGGTTCTTCAAACTTGCTAACAATCACATAATTAAAATAAAGTTATTCTCAAATTTAAATCCGATCATAATGTTTATACATTTTTTTATAATCTTCAAATCTTTTCGGTTTCTTTGTAATTCGGTTTGGTTGATTATTAAGATTACAAATGGAAGGTTGTGGTGAATATTCCACTCCTTTCTCAACATGGTCTTCACAATCATTAGCAACGAACTCAGTTTCGCTTAAATAATTTTCGTCATCTCCAACGACATTTAGATCATCCGAAGACAAATTATTAGACCAGATTTTTAGTTGCGAAGCATGAACTGTTGTCTTAAAATTACGTCGTGATTCGTCAAGATATTTAACGCGATATGTATGGCTCGGCCCAACACCAAAGATTACCAATGGTCTAAAATACGAAGGTTGAAGTTTAGTGGAGTAACCAGAGCTTACTGAAGCCCTTTTCATAAAAACGATATCTCCCATGTTTTAAAATTGATGCTAGTTGGCGATTCTTATCAAAATTTTTCTTATATCACATTGTTCCTCGAGAATGTCTCTCGGATTTTACATTGAATGTCACTTGGATGCTTGTAAACTTCGCAATGCTTGGTTACTTCTCTCAAATTTTCCTCCTCAAATCTTGGTGTGTAACCAAGTGAGCATTCAAACGACGTTTTTCCCGTGGCCGCACTGATGGTTGAATTCAAATTGCGCTCAACTCTTTTTACTGCTTTGTCCAAATTTTGTTCATTGTCACACGCAGCAATTTTCAACGCCGGTATAATAGTTCGATTCAAACGCTCAATCAAACCGTTTGCTTGTGGATATCTCGAAGAGTTTAGGGTATGTTTTATGCTATGCTTAACGCAAAATTCCTGGAATAATTGAGATGTAAAACTAGTCCCTCTGTCTGAAATAATACGATCCGGGGCGCTGAAACGAGCAACGAAGTCTTCAAACCTTTTAACGGTAACCTTAGCAGAAACGCTTGAAACGGTCTCGAGAACGGAGAAACGAGTCAAGTTATCAATTATTCCAAAAATATGCGTTTTACCCCTGCTTGAAGTAGGAAACGGACATACATGATCCACGTGAACAATTTCAAAAGGTCGCCGACCTGGGGGAATCGGATGTAATTAACCCTTTTTCCTGCCTGACTTTGATTTTGTTAGAATACACGGTAAACAATGTTTAATATGGGTGCGCACATACTGACGCAAGTGGGGAAAATAATAGTAATCAGAAATTTTCTTAACAGTCTTATCCAGCCCAAAGTGACTAGAGACATCATGGTTTCTGTTAACTAAAAATTTTTGCATTGCTTTCGGGACCACGAACAAATTACGCATACGACCATCTCGCGAAGCCCTCTTATACAATAAATCTCCTCTTAAAACTTAATCTTTCGCTTTAATCTTTTCATGTATTACACGATTGTTTACCCTTTTTTGTAAAATTTTAATAATTTCCGCGACATCAGAATAGGACCGTTGAAATAATAAAATTTCGTCTTCAAACGAATTAATAGACAATACATTTTCAACAGAATCAAAATTTTCGCTCACAGGGGCTCTTGACAACGCGTCTACATGCTGCATACATTTACCGTGCCTATGCCTAATTTCCAAATCAAATTCTGAGATCTGGCTCATCCAACGAACAATCTGCGCATTTGATGATGTCTTCCAAACATTCATGTGTACCAGACTTTGGCAATCCGTAACAACTACAAAATGTATGTTAATTAAGAAATATCGTAATCGCCTTAGTGCCCATGCTATTGCAAGCAATTCAAGTCGACTCGAATGGTACTTTGCCTTACATTTATTAGTACAGCGACTAATAGCGTAAACCAATCGAAGTGAGTCCCCATTTTTGTCCACTTGCAAAAGCATTGCACCTAATCATAAGCTTGACTCATGGGTATGCAATTCAGTATTGAAAGCCTTCGGATTGTACATTTTAAGCACTGGTTTGCTCAGTAAAATTTCTTTAATAGATGCAAAAGATTTTTCTTGTTCACTGCCCCACACAAAGTTCTCTTTTTCTTTTAGCAAACGACTCATTGGTTTGGCAATAGAGGCAAAACCAGGTACAAATCTTCGAAAGAAGCTTGCTAGACCGAGAAACCGTCGTAGGGAATGTTTATCGATCGGTGGCGGAAAATTTTCGATTGCTAAGATTTTTCGCGGTCCTGACTATAATTCAAAGCCTCAATACTCAATATTGCGCACGCCAAATTTACACTTTTTCAATTTTCGAGTTTAATTTGCATCAGACAGTGAAATCAAAACAAACTTTAAGTTAAGTAATTATTTAGACCAATTCTCCCCAAAACACAAATGTCGTCGAAAAAATTGAAGGCTATGCCTTTTCTACGAGCAGTCTCCAAAACCTTTTCCATCAGTTTAGCAAAATATCTAGGAGCATTCGCTAGACCTAACATAGCGCGCTCAAACTGTCCAGTTTGGGTCTCGGTGATAAAAGCTGTTTTCTCTTTTGCAGTATCCGTCAATGGCATCTTTAAATATCCCCAAGCAAGGTCTAGAACAGCAAAAAGTTTTGCGTAATTAAGTTTTTCAAGCAAATCATCAAAATTCGGGATAGGAAAAGAAACAAGTTTTGTCACGTGGTTAAGTTTTCGATAATCTATCACCATTCGCGGTGTTCCATCTTTTCGCCTAACCAAAAACGCAGGACTAGCAAAGGCAGAGTCCGTCTCTGAGACAATCCCGACACGCTTATATTCGCTTACAATGTTGTCTAAATCTTCTCGATCACGCGCATTTAATCTGTACGGCTTTGAAGAAATTGGCTTATCATTTGTAATTTCAATATGCATGAAAATTTTATCCGTAAAACCAATTTCATCAATATTCTTTGAAATACATCTTCGATATTTGTTAAATAAATTAATCAATTCGGTTTTCATAGATTCGTCAATCCCTTCGCCTACTATAATCTCGCTCGCATCAATAGGACTACGCCGCTCATCAACACATCTTATTTCTTGGATGTAACGTACAGGTTCACCCACCTTTCCTCCAACATCAATTACCTTACGCGAGTTGCTCAAATTTTCAAAAGGCATAGGTACAGCAACAATTTAATTTGACGTGAATCAATTGCACTATACCCAGCTCTAAAAATACCCGTTCAGTAGCCTGTGGCATTATGAAATTACCTTTAGAATTTTCCAAGTTAGTATCAAAAAATTTTAACACCGTCCCAACTTGCAAATAACTGATGTTGTCGGCTTCTGTAAAAGGCTGGCCTAAAATGACGTCATAACGCTGCGCAGAATCAGACATAATGCGAAAATTTAGGTTACGAGGCTTTAAATTTTCAAAACACAAAACTTTGTTAATTAACCCGCAAGACTCTACAACTGTGTTACCAAATGCACCAAGTTGTGAACTAGCATGCACCTTTTCAAAACCTCCGCGATCAACAAAGCTAGACGTAACTGTGCATACGTTTGCACCCATATTAATTTGAGCGGTTGCTTTAAAATTACTGACGTGGACATCACGAACAAAAACAATGAATAGCACGAGCTGAATGAATAGCATTTACTTCACTAGGAAAGAGTGATTCTTTTTCGTTACGCAAAGAATTACTAGGACATCGGGTGGCAATATGCCATGAAATAAAACATGTAATCTCTCGCATAGGAGAATCGCAATCGCGTGCTACGTATCCTTTTTTACGACAGTTGTAACATTTTATCGCACCTTTATTTCGAGGTTTCCTTGAATTTCCTGGAACATCCGACTGTCCTTTATTTTCCCGCTGTTGCTCTGATGGTGGCACAGCATTGGCGTTGTTGACATTCGCCGGCGTCTGCTGACTGAATGCGCCTTGTTTACCGCTTTGCCTTGGATTCCAAGAAACTTTCTGAGCCTCGAAGCGTTCGATCCGACGCCCATAAATACCGTGAACTCTCACAAGGTCTTGTAGCATCGCATCGGTTGTTTGATAGCTTTTTCCGAGAACATACTGAGCTAAATCTCTTGAAAACAAACCCGACGCTACCTCGTCTCGAATATCATCAACGGTCAAGTCTAAACCACCGCATAGCCAAATTTTATCCAGGACGTAATCTTGCTACAACTCCTGAGCTCCTTGCGATCGCGTAAGCATTGTTTTTAACTTGCTACTCCAAGAGCCTTGGTGAGAAAAAGCGTTTTTGAATGCTTCGCGAAAATCACCATAATTTGTCAAAATTCCGGTTTTCGTCAACAGCCATTTTAGAGCACCTCCTTTTAAGCGAGACTTTGCAATGCTAGATGCAACCACATCACTCCAATTAAAAAGCGACTTAGCATCATGTAAATCACTTATCCACGCACTAGCACTTTCTGGTCCTTCCTTACCTGAAAATTCTCGAATAGTCTCATGTATTCCAGGTACTGGGGCTGACTGATTTTGAAGCCGGTCACTTAAAGCCAAGAGCGCTTGGGATAGAGCCGAGACAGCCGAATTCCCACTGTCTTGACTACTTTCTCGAAGCCGTTTGAATTTTAACTTAGAAGCCGCCAATTCTGCTTCATAATGTTTTATTTCTGCCTGTCTGTTAGTTTTGAGGCGATTCACTTCTTGAAGATCCGCTTTAAGATCGTCTGCCACTGTATTAGACATTTTTGCAGAAACACAACGTACACAAGCTTGAATTTCAACGAAAAAGAAAACAAATAATCACGTGGGCGATTTCAATAACCACTTCTGTTTTCTTGTGTACCCTTCTGTATCCTTGTATCTGTCACTGGGATTTATTAAACAAAGAATAAGTAAACACACTAAGTACATATAATTGGGGCCACACAGGCAGTTACAGCGCACAACTCAATCTCACTGATTCGACCGCTTGCCGAGATTCTCTCGCGCCGAATGAATCTCTGCTCACACAGCGCTCGCAACGTTCGCACTACGCCCCTGGTTACCCATCCAATCCTCTATCCCCTACTTTGTAACTTTAACGTCTATAGATATCTTAGTATAAAAATTTAAGTAGCATGGATAGAAGAGGCGTGTCTTTCTCGACGCTCACAACAGATATACATAAATAATAAGAGGCAAGAAATTAAATGCTAACATATGTATGTATATATATCATTTGCACACGTTAGTTAATGCTTTCTGCTGTACTGCGTTTTTTGAGTTCAGTACTTATATATCTTAAAATGGGTATTTATCAATACATGTAACAAAACCTCCTTACGTTATTTTTAGTTGAAAATAGCTTAAATAATTAATTAAATGATTGTTGAAAAATGATTGAAAGAATTCTTTATCACTGAACGAAAAAAAAGATCCGAAAGTATAAAATTTCAGATTCTTTTATTTTTATGTATAACAGCAAGTTGCAGTCAGCAACACTCCAAAATAGAAACATACATTTGAAGAAGATGTTTCAAGTAGTCTTAAAACTGTTTTCTTATATTTTAGGGATTCGACCAGTGGGAGAGTATCCAGAGTAAATAAAACACAAACTCCTTAAACTAATATTAAATTTGCAATCCTCATGTATAATATTCATTACAATATTAGATACGATGTGTACTAACCGTATCTTTGTTGTAAGAAAATTAATTTATATTTGTATAAGGTGCTAAACTGATTAATTTTTGAAGACAAAAGTTTTTGCTATACGTAGTTTTTAACACTAAGTCATTTTTGCTTTGAAAAAATAATATCCTAGTATAAAAAATGATTTAACGAGGGTACCTACGTAGGGCCTACCTAACGCCCCGTTACACGGCGCCATCTAACACTGTACATGGGCCCCGCTAGGACCTCAGTAGAATAACTAGGCTGCCTAGGTAGGGCCTACTTACCGCCAACTTACGATTTCCGATCGGGTGTAAGTACAGCAGTACCTATAGCACTGTACCTTTAGAAGTATGCACAAACACACAGTATCCACAATATACACATATACATTGTCGTAGTGGTGGTGAGGGTCAATAGTGGAAATTTGTTTCTGTTTGCAAGCCGAACTACATGCTGCCCTCTGGCGGCCAATTTTTTGATACTTCCTCATTAAGTTTTTGGCAATGAAAATTAGGACTAGCTTGAAAAAAATATGTTGTAGAGAATTAAACAATGCTAGTCGATAGTAATAAAGTCGAGCAAAAAATATTTTTCGCTAAGGCTCTAAAAATATGGCGAAAACAGTAAAAGTAAAACACGGTTTTTAGGGTCTAAAACGAACCATTAGCCTTTAAAAATATATATAGAAGTATGCGTGTCAAAACGACGAACAAAATAAGCTCCAGTTGATCTCAACAGGTCCAGTAGTGGCTTCCCCACAAAATGCAAAAAATCTCGTTTTTTCAGCCAATATTAAAAAATTAATAACTCTCTTTTGTGTTAACATTAAGAGCTGAAATTTTTCAGAGTTGTATAGATTTAGAAATTATTTATTATTTATTATTATAAATTATTTAAATTTAATTTTTTTGTCCATATGATAGTCACAAGTATGGTGTTATTGTTCACATGACAACACCAAAACTAAACACGAGTACGGATTCAGGAAAGGAAGGTCTACCATAAGAGCAGTAGAAGAAGTCGTAAAAGCAGTTCAGAGCACTCGAGACATATGCCATTGAGCGAGAACCCTCGTTCTTCTGGTGACCTTGGATGTAAAGAACGCTTTTAACTCAGCAAGATGGAAGGACATGCTTCACGCTCTGAAACACACATTCAGAACACCAGACTATCTCTTGAGAGTACTGAGAGATTATCTCGAGGACCGCTCTTTGACCTACACGACAACAGAAGGCGAAACAAAGAAGAAAATAACCGCAGGGGCGTTCCAGGGATCCATACTTGGACCCGATCTCTGAAACGTGTCATACGACAGACTGCTCCGCCAGGAAATGCCGGAGGGGACATTCTTGATGGGATACGCGAACGATACTGCTGTAGTAATCGTTGAACGCACAATGGAACTTGTCCAGATACGACTTAACCAGGTTATGTGGAGAGTGGCTCCATAGATGGAGAACCACGGACTCGAAGTTGCAGCAGGGAAGACGGAGATGGTACTGTTGACGAGGAAAGAGATAGATACCATTATTCCCCTCAAGGTACAAAAAAAAAAAGTAATGACGAAGGATGCCGTAAATTACCTAGGGGTGACGCTGGATAGAAAGCTCACGTTTTGGAGCTACGTTAGGCAAGCAGCAAACAAGGTGGCGGCAAGAGTAGCGGCATTAAGCCGAATCATGCCGAATGTTAGAGGTCCAAAACCTGCAATGCGCAGGCTCCTTATGTCTACGGCACAGTCTTTTATCTTGTACGGAGCTGAGGTATGGGAAGATGAAATGAACGTCGAAAAGAAGAGAGTGAAAATCACCTAAGCCCAAAGAATAGGAGTCTTGAAAATAGCCTGCGACGATCGCACAGTCTCGAAGTCTGCGATAATGGTGATAGCAGGCGTAATCCCCATCGACCTCCTTGCGAGGGAAAAATGATTAAAGCACCTTACGGAGAAGGACTTAGAATGAATGGAGGCCAAAAAAAAACGCCCGGGAAATTACGTGGGAACGCTGGCAACGTATATGGCAAGAGGAAACTAGAGATAAATGGACGGCATGTCTGATAAAAGATGTCAAGGAACGGACTGAGCCGAAACACGGGAAAGTAGACTACTACCTCATCCAATTCCTCTCAAATCACGGGTATTTCCGCTTTTAACTCAACAAGATGCGATAAACACAGATGGCTGCGTGCAAGTACTGTGGCTACGATAAAGATGACGCAGAACATTCGTTCTTTGACTGCATCAAGTGGCAAGCCGAACGAAATGTGTTGCAAGAAAGGGTCGGAACTTTCAATCCCCACAACGTAATAGATAAAATGCTACTCAACGAAGTAATACGGACTGCAGTAGCCCAATACATACATACAGTTCTCGAGGCCGAAATAGAGGACGGATTTCTAGATGACTGAGTAGAAGTGGGAGGCCCTCTGTGATGCTTGCGTAGGTCCAGAGCCATTGTGGGGGTGTGGGGTGGTGTTTTCGCTGTGGTGCTCGTGGTGTTCGGGGGGATGGTAAAGAGGCTTTGGGGGTTGGGCCGCCAGGGCGTGGCCGCGGGGCGGTCGGTGTGCGGGATGGGGGCCTGCGTGGGTGCTTAAGCGCATGCAGACTCCCTCAAACCGCTTCGCTTTATCACCTTTCTGCCGATGAGCGGCTGCGGCTTGGTGGCCCATGCCCTTGGGTGCTTTGCTTCCGCTGCCCTACTTTTTAAAAATTTTTTTATTTATTATTATTTTTTTTTTTACGGGGCTGGGCTTGCGTGGTGTGGCTGTGGGGTGGTTGGTGTGTGGGATGGGGGCTTGCGTGGGTGCTTAAATGCGGGTAGGCTCCTGTGGACCGCTTCGCTATATCACCTTTCTGCCGATGAGCGGCTGTGCCTCGGTGGCCTTAGTTTCCGCTCCGCGAGCTCTGTGGTGGGTGCGCTCTTTGTGCCTCTGTCGGGGTTGGCCGGTTCTGTGCCCATGCTGGGGGGCGTCTGCTCATTATTTTGCTCTTTCTCTCTAACTGAACAGAGAAGAGCTGCTCAAGTGTATGACGGGAACTAGAAAATATCCTTGTCGACGCAAAAAGTTACAAGACGCGTTGATAACACTGGAGGAAGCCCGTACCAGGGGCTAAGCCTCCGTGCTTAAAGTTTAAACGCGAGAGCAGACTCCGAATCGGGTGTCCCAGGAGGTTTTGCCAGTTTAGTAGGTATGGTTATAACGAGTCCCACACAGGGGAGGGTTCGCAAACCCTTCTGTCGTGCACAAAGGCATTCTGGACGACCTCGGAAAAAAAAAAAAAATAACAACAATAATAGTAATGATACTAATAATTATAATATAAATAATAATAATGATAATAACAATAACAATAATAATAATAATAATAACAATAATAATAATAATGATAAGAATAATAATAATGACAACGATAATAATAACAATAATAGTACTTCGTCTGCTGCGAGTTAATATAATTAAGTTTACGAGTAGTTTGACTGATTAAAGTGTTAATTACTTAACTTAACAAATTATTTAGAATTTTAATAGATTTTTAGTCAATTGGTTTTTCGCTGCTTGTTATTGGAGAGGGAGTCGGCTCGTGGTGCCCTGGGGAATCGGGAATTCCGTTACCTGTGTTGGAGGTAGGAGTACAGACTCTCTCTCTTACTCGACATTTTTGAGTCAGGAAAAAGGGAAGGACTGACTTTCCCGTTGTCCTTTACATTTGAAAAAGTGATAGAATTAAACTAGTTTATAAATTGGACTGTTGCAGTGTGTTTATAAAATTATCAATGCAACACAAAAGGGTTTTACAGTAAATCATAAGCCTGCGAACATGAATGGTGAAAATTGGACAGTTTCTTGAAAGTAGATGAGGTTGCTTTCCTAGGTTTATGTAATGCTGTTGTTAGCTAATGGTGCGGCGTGTACCGATTGTTTCTCGCTATATGTAGTTATTCCATCATTTGCTATTATTCTCGCTTGGTCTATGTGTCTTAACTCTAAGTTATTCTAGTTTTCAACATCTTGTCTTTTAAACTCAATCGATATGTATATACTAGTATTTAATACTACACCTCAGTGCAGCTGTTTCCAGCTAAACTTTTGCATCAATAGAATTTTATAATTATTTGATTTTTGTTTTAGTTGTCGTTTCCGCTCAGCATAGATCCGCGTGCATGAATCATAGTTGGTCATTGTGTTGCAGCTACAAGTAACTTGCAGGTGATTCACATCTTTTCGGATGTACGTGGATTCTTGCTTGGATTTCTTTCAAATCTACATGGAAAATTCTTTAAGAATGAGTGAGAAAGAATTACTGGTAAATTTTAGTTTACCAACATTACACAATACTACTAAAATAAAAAAAAAATAAAAAAATACTTGAATTCCCTGGTTTTGGTGTTAATATACGGATGATAACATTTATTCACTGCTAAAAAAATCAGCTGATTTCTCAACGGATTTCTGATGCCAAATTGTCAGCTGATTTCTTGACTACGAAAAAATACAAGTCCCATCAGGGCGAAAAATACAAGTCTCAAAGGAAAAAAATTTTTTTTGCCATTATCAAAACTATGCATTCCGGAACTTTTATAGTAGAATGAGAGAGGGAAAGTGTAAGAGATTTAGAAAATTTTCAATACCAAAGATTACAAGGTCCGTGCGCTAGAAAAAGTTAGAGTTTCATCAGTGCCAAAAAATGCAAGTCCCGAAGGAAAAAAAATACATTTACGATTGACAAAAATATGCATTTTGAGACAATTATAGTAGAATAATATAGGTAAAGGTTGAGAAATTAAAAAAATTTTTGACAGCTTAAACTACTCGCTGGTCCGAAAAAATGCAAGTCACACAGATGTGCATCAGTACGAGTCCCGACTACCAAAAATGTAATTTCCATTGTGAAGTAAATGCGTTTCGGGAAATTTGAAGTTGATTCAAAGGGTGCAGAAATGTATTTTATTCCGTTTCCCCACCGGAAGTATTACTTTTTTCCACGGATTTCAAAGGAGAAAATGCAGCATTTTCTCACTGTTAAAGAACGCATTCACTGCCCATAGAAAAGTACTTTACCGTCCTCCACGTGGTTGGCACCCTCTTGTTTAGCTTGGCGGGCAATTTTCACTTGGATGACGTTTAAATGCATTCCTAAATAGCAGTAAATGCGATTCATAACGGTAATATTAATAATAAAATAGTAAGTCATACTTTCTTAACTAGAGGCGAAATACACTTTTTTTTTCGAACTTTAAAAAATACGAATTCTGATAGAGCTTGAAAGAATGCTTTCTTGCATTTATTAATTACAAATATTATTGTTGCAAAAAAAAACAACAGCCCTAACAGCGGGAAAAAGTAACAAGTTCTGATGTAAAAAAAAAAAAAAATCTGACCGCGAAAGACCAAGATTTTTATAGTGACATTCGTGCGTTTCGAGGAATTTGACGTTGAATCATACGGTCCATACGTTTTTTTTCTCACTTTGCAAATTGCAAGTTTTGTTACAGCTAAAACAGATCAATTTAGTAAGCTATAAGGTATTGAGTGAAAAATAATACATGAAATTAAGCTATTTGTTGAAAAAAATAAGCTGACTTTTCGACTGATCAATTAACTAATTTGTGATGCCAAATTATCAGCAGACTTTTTGTACATTAAATTTTCTTCTTTTTAAATTTTCTTCACGAACAATAATTATTTGTTTGTCTCGAACAGTTTAATATATTAATTTTATCGTATTGTTATCAACTTACTTGTTTGTCTCGAACAGTTTGATATAAATAAATAAGTTGATAACAATACGATAAAATTAATATTTGAAAAAAAAATCATAGTACCTAAATTTAAAAAAAACACAAGTCCTAATTGGAAAAAATCAAAACTTTGCATTATAAAAACATTGTGTTTAAAGTTATTTTGAGTTACTTGCGGATACTTCAAAAGTATAATTTTAAAAATGTTATATATGGTGAAAATTGAAAGTTCTATGATTACGAAAAAATTCAAGTCCCAGAGAGTGCGAAAAAATATAAGCCGTAATAAAAAAGTAAAAATTTTGAGGAAACACAATATGCGTTTTAGAGCATTTAATATATTTTATAAATATTCATAAGAGTGATTTTTTTGGTTTTATTTCTGAGAAATTTACAAGCTCCTTGATCACAACAAATAGAAGTTCTACGAGTGCATAAAATTACTCGTCTTTGTAAGTAAAAAAAATTAGTAGACATAATAAAAAAAGTTTAAATTTTATGGAACACAAGGTACGTTTTCAGCAATTAAAAAAAGATTATAAATACTGTAAAATATGATTGTTTTTGTTTTGATTATTAAAAATGCATAAGTTTTGTAATTACATAAAATATAAGTTCCATGAGTTCGAAAAATTAAAAGTGCAACAGTTGCAAGGAGTTCTAAGTTTTGACAAAAAGGTTAAAATTTTCGTAACACAAAGTATGTATTTTTAGACATTTTAAGATGATTAAAAGTTGTAAAGCGGGTATTTTTTAGGGATTTCATTCTAAAAAATAAACAATTTTCACGACCATGAAAAATACACGTCTCACGAGTTCAGTCCTGATAAAAATATTTTTTGATGTACAGAATAAACGTTTTAAGGCATTAATAATCTACTATAAAAACTATAAAGAATTATTTTTTGGATTTTGATAAAAAAAATTTGACAAGTTCCGCAATCTAGAAAAAGTACAAATCTCACAAGTGCACAAAGTCACAAGTCCTAATAAAAAAAATTAAAATTTTATTCATAAACAATTTGCATTTTAACGAAAGTCGTGATTTCCATAGTGCCACGAAAATACTCTTCTCGACTGTTTAAATTAACCTAGAACTTCCTAGAGCAAACACTTTTCCTAGTGAAAATTTTGGATTTTTTTAGTGGGGTCTTATGCTCCTTTAAGCTGCTGAGAATTGTATTTTATCACTCGGCTAGAACTTAAAAAAAATTTTAAAGTGCGAAAAAAACTTCTTTTCTGGACGGTTTCAATCAACTTCAGACTCTCCGGAAGGCACACATTTAATCATAAAAATTTAGATGTTCCAATGTGGGTAATGTAAATGTCCTTATTATAACTATAAATTTCATCATACTTGCTTCTTCGATTTTCTTTTCTTAACTGTGAGCTTTAACAGTAGAAATTTTGGTATTAGCTGGTGCGTTATAAATTTACCATTATTATTCTAATTTTTAAATATGGTTCTTAATTCTTAAAATACTTTATTTTATAAAAAGATTGTAAGACCAGAATGTACATAATTATGAAACCTATTGTTTCATATCATGTCCCTATTTATGAAACTTTTAAAAAAACGTTAATTCAGTATAATATTTTGAGACAATTACAGTTTTTTTACTTGCATAACACTATTTTATTTAAAAAAATAATTATATCATTTATTTGTTTACCAGAAGTATATAAATTCCTTGTTGAAGTTTGGTGCCATAATACGTACAGTTCAAAAGATAGGTTATGTACTACTTTGTCTATATTTATGGAATTATTTTTAAAATTGGTCATTTATTGTATGTAAAATGAAATTTTTCTTGCGAATTCATAAAGATACATAAAATATACAACTACCACAATTTTTTTATCAATTAAGTTGTATGACATATACATGAATTTTCATACTCCCTAAATAGGGACATTTACTACTTGTGTTTTTCCGCTCGAAAAAAAATTGTTCATTTTAAAGTGTAAAAAAAAAATTAGTGTTTTGGACTGTTTTAATCAACTATAAGTTTCTCAAAACGCACCCGTTTCATCACATTTTTAAATGTTCGTAAAAATCACATTTTTTAACATTTATAAAATACATTCAATGCCTAAAAACATATATTGTGTTCCCCAAAAATTTTTACTTCTCTATCGCGGCTTGTAATTTTTTGCACTTTTTGGGACTTATATTTTTTCGTAATCACAGAATTTTTAATTCTCACCATGTATAACCTTTTTTAAATTATACTTTTTAAGTATTTGCAAGTAACTCAAAACAACTGAAAGCACAATGTTTTAGTAATGCGAAGTTTTGATTTTTTCAATTAGGACTTGTGTTTTTCTCGTATGTGGATACTATGATTTTTTTTTCGCTGTGTCTATTCGCACCTTATATCCACGTACACGCATGTGCCTCGCTCGCTTCGCGCTTCGCTCGCTCGGAAAAAAATGAACTTGGACCCTATGAGTACCGGACAGTAGAGTTGCCCACTGCAAGTGCGTATCTACTATATCCACGTAATAACGTGGATATACGGTGCGTTTTGGTGCGAATAGACACTACGTTTTTTTTCAAACATTAATTTTACAGTATTGTTATCAGCTCACTTATTTGCTTTGAATTGTTTGATATAAATAAATAATGATTGTTAGTAAAGACAATTTAAAAAGAAGAGAATATATTGTACAAAAAATGCTGATAATTTGGCATCACAAATCAGCTAATTAAACTTTTTTACGAGCATGGAACTTATAATTTGTGCTGTCAAAAATTTTCCATATCTATCAATTTTAACCTGTCTTATTTTACTGTAAATGTCCCAAAACGCATAGTTTTAATGATGGCAAAATAAAAAATTTCTATCTGGGCTCGTATTTTTTGGCACTGATGGGATTTTAACTTTTTTAGCGCACGGAACTTGAAATTTTTGCTATTTATAATTTTCCAAATCTCATCCCAATTTCCCCTGCTCTCATTCTACTGTTAGTCTTAGAATGCATTGTTTTAATACTGGCACAAAAAATTTTTTTCCTTTGGGACTTGCATTTTTCGCCCTGATGGGATTTGTATTTTTTCACATAGTCAAAAGTCAGTGTTACGATCATGCTAATGTACGTCGTAATTATGTTTTAAAACTATTTTAACATAGGAATACTTTATGACTGCGAAATACGTGATAAAATTAGATGACGAAAGGTTCCAAACCAACATGTATTTCCACTACGTATTGATATGGCGTATTTTCAATTGAAGAGCAATTCTAATATATTTCTTTTCCCAAACAATGTCATTTATTACAAAACGACGTTAGCTGTTGTGCAAAAAGAATTTCTTCAACTGAAACAGATTCACTGAAATAATCAATATGATCCCAAGAATTGTCTTCCACAATTGATTTGAAGAAACTTGATCTATGTTAATACTATCATGAAATGGATATAAAGGTAATATTTTGAAGTAGCTGAATAGAAGTTTAATCGTTTTTTTATGAAACAATCCATGGAAGTATCTGGAGGTATGTAGAAACTTTTCATTAATGTGTACATGTAAAAGCAACCCCTTAAAAATAGCTTTTAACAAAGATTAGGTAAGTTTGATTTCTTGAGTTCATATTTTGTATGGAATTTTTTAAGCTTTTGTACACTGGCAATAAATAGTATTCTTTCTACTGTAGCCTTGAAAAAATCTGAAATCAAAATATGAAAACGGTAGTTTTTTTTTTTTTTTTTTTTTGTGCAACAAACACTTTGTATGTCAATCGTAGTACAATACTGGTTAAGTACTCGCGCGTATTTAAGTGCAGTTATTGAGGTAGTTGACAAGGAAATCGATTTTCTATAGATTTTCTCGAAACTTAGCAAATAAGTACATTTTAGTGTCCTTCACACATCAGTAAAATTTTAACATAGGTACCGCAGCTAAAAACTAAGATATTAACTTATAAACTTATGGCTTTTATCATGGGATGCCTCTGTTACGCTGATGTGAGCCATGCAGTTTTAAAGATTACAAGAATAGTTTTCTATACATTTTTAAAGAAAACTAACTTTTGAATCCGTGGAATCCAAGGAATATTTTGCATTATCTCATTATGTTCCTTCCGGAACTTGTTTTTGAGGAATTTTAGTACAAACATCGTGTATTTCGAGCGAACGTAACCAATTTAGCAGACAGCTTATATATACAATTTGAGACATGACAACGTCGTTCGCCCTCGTTGTATAAATACATTTACTGCCGCTATATACACACGTCATTCATGAACTCAAAATATAATTTGAAACTGTGGAATGTAATTTGTGTACATAATAAACTTATTGATAAACAGAAAAATGTGCAATAAAATTATCAAATGAGTAATCTAGTACATGATTACAGAAATTAACCAAAATATATTTGTATTACAACAATCTGTCAAATAAATTCTTGAACAATGATTTTTTATTATCAAATATTGTAACAAGTAAAACACCTATTTCACTAATAAATTTTGTCGAAATAACCAGTACAAATGGAATTAGTTTTTTAAACTATATTTCATCTTTTATTTTCCATATTTACATTTTTTTTTAAAAAGTCAGTAACTGAAGTAATACGATAACCTAATTCGCAAAAAAAACGATAAACAAAAATAATATACATGTTTGTATACTTATACATACAGGGTGACCCATTTTAATCTATGGACCCGAATTTCTTCTAAACTACGAGGTCTACAAAAAAATAGTTCAGACGAAAGTTGGGCAGGACAGAGGGGGCCATTTGATGGTACCATTAGTTTTGACCTTGAAGTCAGTTTTGAAAGTCATTTCAAGGTCAAGATGGTTTTTTCAAATGGTAACCCCTATTTTCGAGTGCGGATTTGAAAAGAGCGGGAAATTTAACATCAAATTTGTCTGTGAAAATTGTTTTTGTGACCTTGAAAAGTTGAAAATGAAGGTCAAATGTCTAAAAAAACGATTCGACGTAATTTTTCAAAAATGACGTAGTTTTCTGGGTAACACTACAGTTCATAATGCTTGAGAAAGATCAATAAATTGTAAAAGTACAAATTACTTTAATTATCTTGACCTTGAGATAAATTTTGAAGGTTATTTCAGGGTCGTAAAGCATTTTTGTATTCATAAATCCTGCTTTTGACTGCAATCCTTGTTTTTTGAGATTAGATCCTAAAGAATGTTATTACTCTTACATGTTCATGATAAACCTAACCTTTAAAAGGTCACATTAAGATCAATTTAAGAAGTCAATCAGCAAGTTTTCAATTGCTGATTCTTATTAATAGGCGGTGGCATTTTTTAATGCGGAAATAGCAAAACAAAAGTACTTTTATCTTACTTTTAGCGTTACCCGGAAACAACGACGTGGACGTAGTAAGTTCTGTTTCCTTTGGGGTGCCAGATTATCGTGAGTCCCCTTGCCTCTCACGTCGAGGTGCTTGATTATTGTGAGTCCCCTGGCCTCTCACGTCGGGGTGCTTGATTATCGTGAGTCTCCTAGCCTCTCACGTCGGGGTGCTTGATTATCGTGAGTCCCCTAGCCTCTCACGTCGGGATGCTTGATTATCGTGAGTCCCCTAGCCACTCACAATAGCTGCATTTAGCCACGGATAAATTGTTCGAAATTTTGTCCGTTGGCTTGAAGACACATGCGCACACGTCTTTCAAAACTGTCCACAGTCCTGAGCAATGTTTCTCGAGGAATGGCTGCGCAAGCTGTACGGATCCGGTCCATCATTTCCTCTCGCGTTGTTGGCCGTTGTGCAAAAACAACATTTTTCACGTACCCCCACAAAAAAAAGTCGGGTGACGTGAGATCTGGTGAACAAGCAGGCCATTCAATTGGGCCTCCTCGTCCTATCCACCTGCCCTGATAACGGTTGTTTAAAAACAAAACTCCCGTACAATCAGTGCAAAATGAGGTGGAGCACCATCTTGTTGAAGCCACATTCTTTGCCGTGTTGCCAAGTCAACATTTTCCAACAGACCAGGTAAGTGCTCCCGTACCAATGCTAAGTAGCTAAACCTGTTAACATTTTGATCAAAAAAGTAGGGTCCAATCAAATACCCATTTACAATTCCGCACCAGACCATGAGGCTCCACCGATTTTGGTGGTCTACAGCTCTGTACCAGTAAGGATTTTCGTACGACCAATAGTGACAGTTATGTCTGTTCAGTTGCCCGTCGCTGTAAAAATTAGCTTCATCCGAGAAAAGAACATAGCGAAAGAAATGGGGATCATTTTGAATGACTCGCAAAGCCCATTGGCAGAAATTAATTTGATCTACAACATGACGAGGTTGTAAGGCTTGCGTTAGAGTAATATGGTAAGCATGATAATTAAAAAATCGCAAGATTCTTGAAACGGTACTTTGCGGTGTACCCGTTTCTCTTTCAATCTGTCGAGTAATAATGTGCGGATCTAAATGGACAGCTGCAAGAATTGTTAATGTTCGCACATCATTATCTTCATAATCATGATGTCGGCGTTGACGAACAAGATGCCCTTCGCGAGCTCTTTCTGTTAGGGTTCTTATTGTCATATCAGTAGGGTGTCTTCTATCTGGAAATCGTACAGCATAAAGTATTGATGCAGCAGCGTAATTGTTGCGACATTCCCCTAAAACTAATATCATATCAACAATTTCTGTTGATGGATAATCAGCCATATTAAAAAATTTGTTTCGGGTACACGAAATGTGAATAGTAATTTGGATTTACATAAGAAGTAAAATAATACAGAAAAAATCAATGTCTAACATAAAAGCTCGATAGTTTTCATTTATAAAAGCAAAAGTAGTCCAAAGCAAAGTAGTCGAGAAATAATAGTACCGATAAATTGCCGAAACAAATTTTTAGGAAGATAATCACAAAGTAAACTGAAATAAGTTCCTCAAGCTTATGCTAAGGAAAATTGCATTATCCGTAAAAAAACAATTGTATTGATAAGCTATGATTTTGTCTTATTATTAGATTTTGTATTTATTAATGGACTAATCTTTACAATTAAACTAACAATTAGTTTGATGCCTGCATTTATTTTGACCTTCCTATGAAAATCGGTCGTACTTGAAATTTTATATCTCAGCGACACATTGAAACACAATTGTAAGTACGTTTTAAAGCCTGAGTCAGACCCTCCAAGTCGTTATTACCTTCATCTAAAAAAGTCAAAAGTCTATTTTATCAAAAAAATATTTTATTATGTTTTTAATGCTAGAATTTTGTTTTGTTTAAAATAGTCCAATTAAAAATAACTAGTAAATTTGCTGGAAATTTTCTAATTTGTTTTGTTTTATTTTATGACAGAATAAATGGTATAGCCTTATTTTGACTGGTATTACAGCCGATTTTGAAGTTAGGCAAGTGTTCCCTACTTCAGTATTATTATTAATTTCTTTATGTATTGGTAATCCTATATTTTTACAATAACATTAAAAACTAGATAATTTAAACAATTTTTGCCAACATTGGCTGGTTTAGTTAATTTTTGTTTTAACTTTTTTTAAATCGCATACACTTGAAAATCGCTTGAATTTCTACTTCGCCGCTCGTTCTAAGTTCACCACAGTTAGATTGATGCTGTTGATTATTGATGTAACATTGAATACAAAATCAAAGACAAAATCGTAGCTTTTATATTAGACATTGATTTTTTCTGTATTATTTTACTTCTTATGTTAATCTAAATTACTATTCACATTTCGTGTACCTGAAACAAATTTTTTAATATGGCTGATTATCCATCAACAGAAATTGTTTATATGATATTAGTTTTAGGGGAATGTCGCAACAATTACGCCGCTGCATCAATACTTTATGCTGCACGATTTCCAGATAGAAGACACCCTACTGATATGACAATAAGAACCCTAACAGAAAGAGCTCGCGAAGGGCATCTTGTTCGTCAACGCCGACATCATGATTATGAAGATAATGATGTGCGAACATTAACAATTCTTGCAGCTGTCCATTTAGATCCGCACATTATTACTCGACAGATTGAAAGAGAAACGGGTACACCGCAAAGTACCGTTTCAAGAATCTTGCGATTTTTTAATTATCATGCTTACCATATTACTCTAACGCAAGCCTTACAACCTCGTCATGTTGTAGATCAAATTAATTTCTGCCAATGGGCTTTGCGAGTCATTCAAAATGATCCCCATTTCTTTCGCTATGTTCTTTTCTCGGATGAAGCTAATTTTTACAGCGACGGGCAACTGAACAGACATAACTGTCACTATTGGTCGTACGAAAATCCTTACTGGTACAGAGCTGTAGACCACCAAAATCGGTGGAGCCTCATGGTCTGGTGCGGAATTGTAAATGGGTATTTGATTGGACCCTACTTTTTTGATCAAAATGTTAACAGGTTTAGCTACTTAGCATTGGTACGGGAGCACTTACCTGGTCTGTTGGAAAATGTTGACTTGGCAACACGGCAAAGAATGTGGCTTCAACAAGATGGTGCTCCACCTCATTTTGCACTGATTGTACGGGAGTTTTGTTTTTAAACAACCGTTATCAGGGCAGGTAGATAGGACGAGGAGGCCCAATTGAATGGCCTGCTTGTTCACCAGATCTCACGTCACCCGACTTTTTTTTGTGGGGGTACGTGAAAAATGTTGTTTTTGCACAACGGCCAACAACGCGAGAGGAAATGATGGACCGGATCCGTACAGCTTGCGCAGCCATTCCTCGAGAAACATTGCTCAGGACTGTGGACAGTTTTGAAAGACGTGTGCGCATGTGTCTTCAAGCCAACGGACAAAATTTCGAACAATTTATCCGTGGCTAAATGCAGCTATTGTGAGTGGCAAGGGGACTCACGATAATCAAGCATCCCGACGTGAGAGGCTAGGGGACTCACGATAATCAAGCACCCCGACGTGAGAGGATAGGGGACTCACGATAATCAAGCATCCCGACGTGAGAGGCTAGGGGACTCACGATAATCAAGCACCCCGACGTGAGAGGCTAGGAGACTCACGATAATCAAGCACTATAAGCTATATCGTGTTGTTTACAAGCTTCATCCAATAGATTTATGCCCGGATCTCCATCGGTTTATCTCTTAGCTAATTTAGTGCCCGGTCCGCAATACTGATATCCTGGTATGATCAGTTCTACTAGTAGTTCGTTTATGGCTGCATTTGTGACACCACGACCTTTTGGTAGATGAATAATCATCACTTCTCAAGTGTAAAACGTTAACTGAGCTCGTGAACATCAATAGCAGGCTATTTATGTTAAAAAAAGATTAAATATTTAAAAACATGCTTTTTACACATCACTTCCAGTCTCAGTTGAGTCAGCCTACAGTTAACATGAGCTTCGTGGAACAGAATATTAAACTTCCCGTCTCACATTTTGAAGATATTGTTGAACAAGATAAGAAAATAAAACGCCACGGTAATTTGCTACCTTATACTATAAGAGCTAGTTTTTGCGGTCCATCAAACTGTGGATAAACGAATAGCTTACTATCTTTTATTACTCACCACAATGGATTCAGATTTGAAAATACTTATTTGTACTCAAAATCTTTGAATCAACCGAAGTATAAGTTTCTAAAAGAACTATTAGATTCCATTGATGGCATAAAATATTTTTCACTTAGCGAGCATGAATCAGTTATATCACCGGATAAAGCACTATTCAATTCCATAATGATATTCGATGACATTGCCTGTTAAACAAGATGATATGAAAGCCTTTTCCTGCATAGGGAATCACACAAATGTTGACTACTTCTATTTGCGTCAATCTTATGCTCAAGTTCCAAAGCATTTAGTCCAAGATAATTCAAACCTCTTGGTAATAGTTTGACAAGATGATATGAATTTGATACACATCTATTACGATCATGTTAATACCGACATAAGGTATAATGACTTCAAAAAATTGTGTGTTAAAAGTTGGAGAGTTGGGAAACGTGGATTTGTCGTGATAGACAAGGAAAGAGATATTAATAATGGTAGATATAGAAGAAGACTTGACTCCTTTGCAATAAATATTACTTATTTATATTACGTATGCATAAGTCTTTTGTTAAGTATCAACTTATAAATATGGATACATTTTATAAGAAAAAACACGTTCTTCGACAAATTAAAAAAGTGAGAGAAGCTGTGAAACGTAAGCATTGATTGTTACAGTAAGGAAAAAAAAATTTTGAAAAATCAATTAGTGAGACTTTCAAGCCTATTACTAATCCGCTTCATAAATCATCTACAAAACACATGAGGAAAAAAATGTACCACAAAGCTTCGAATTTCAATCCAAAGAGCCTTTCAAGCCTTTTAAGCCTTTTCAACCAAAAAAAAAAAAAATATCGACACATCAATGTTTCAATCAGCTAATAGTAACATTGATAATGAAGACACGTTTTCATCCAATGATATTATCAAAGACTATGATAGTGATGTTAAAAAAAGTAATCATGATGATGATTCAGCGCATGATATTATTAAAACTCTATCCATGAAGTTTTATTTAAAAATACTTGATAAAAATAAGCTAGAATTAGATAGAATGTATTGGATAAGAAGAGTAAAAAATAGACAATATGTACTCAGCGATTTACCCATTTATTTGGAAAATAATCAAATTCAAATAAAGTATCTAAGATATCCAATGACTGATGGATTGATGGAGTTACTTATTAAAAAACATCCTGATAAAGCATACATGACACTAGATAATTTAGCTCAATACAAACATATTTTGGAAACTTTAAGTGCACGTAAAAGAAAATTTGATGAAAATGAGACCAATCATCAATACAACAGTAAAAAGTTTAATGATGTTATTGCTCCAATATTTAATCTTACACATGTAAAAAAAAAGTGGATCCGTACCTTCATTTAAAATTGCTAAACTAAGCACGCAAATGGATTGTGTTTACTGGGACAACACTAATGAACTAGTTAGTCGACTAAGATTGCTAGTGGCAGAAAGATCGGCAGGTAATCCTAGTCATACTAACGAAATAAATTCAATCGTTGAGGAGCTTCGTAAACTCATATAATATATTGAGCTTGCTTATTAAATTTAACTTCAGTATTAAAATGAGCATTGATGTATTCGGACGTGAATCAGCTAAGTCTGAAGGTGGTAGTCGAGGTCCTCCTGAAATTGGATATAAGCTCACCTCAGATGGTCAATTTGACTTGGAAGATAAAAAACTATGCAATGTTGCATCAGCTGTTTAACCTAATTTTGCTATAAATCTTACTACTTTGCAGAAAGAAAAAAGTTTCATTTTAGATGAACAAGAAAAAATAAATCTACTAGTGATTGATTTAAGCGATGTATTTTCAGAAACAATACTAAATTTGCAGCGTAAAGTAAATACAATTAAGGAGATTTTGACCCAGATATCTAATAAAACTCCAGAAAACAGTTAAGAAGGATAGAAGCAGTAGTGAAAGAGCTTCATAAACCTGCAAGACGCAACTACCTCTGCTGAAAGTCTGATTTTCGCTGCTTGGAGAAAACATGGCAAGCGGATCTTATGGAGATGATAATAGTTTGTTGTTGGTCGACACCCCTTGCTTCAAATACTAAACGGTCGATGACTTGATATCGCTGTCTGGCAACTCTGATCAAACCCGCCTGCAGTTGTTGGTGCAGGTTTTTATATGAGGTTTCTACTACCACATGATGTAGCTCTACTGTAGTAATCTCCTCCCCACTCGTTTCTTTTCGACAAGTTACTTCTTGCCCGTTATCGTCACCCTTTTGTTCTTCTCTGTTACGTTCTGTATTTATTTCATCATTCTCACTAGATAATGAGTCAGTCATGGAGGTAATATTACATTACTCGCTATCATGAAAACTAAAAGTTATCATATTTTGCTCATTATTGTCATTGTTGTCATATATTTGCATCATATAAAAATCATTTTTCTATAGAAGCACAGTTTCTTGGAGTTTTTCAAACGATATTACACAATAATATGGAAACACACCCTTTCTTTAAAGCAATTGGATTTGATCTATGGTGTATACATTGTCTTGACTAACAAAGGCTCTAAAATATTATGCTGTTCCGAATATTATGCCAAATATATATTAATATAATTATATATTATATTTTATATATTAAATATTATGCCAAATTACCGAACGATGAAGGGTAAAATTAATAAGAGTCAACAAAACGTAAGCTGATCCTCATTCCTTCGATATATTGTATGAAAAAAATGTATTTTTCGGTTTTTGAGATTACATTTATTATTTGCAGGTCCTCGATATCTGAAATTAAAAACAAAATCAATAAACAAGTTTAAGGAAAAAATAATGTTCATTAAAAAAGTCTAATCAAAAATATTTACTCTCCAGTAAAATAATAATAATCGTGAATTTTATCATCATTTTTAATACATGTCTCGAATACATGACATTTGTCAGTGTTGAAAAAAAATTAAAATTCTCTTTTTCAGTCAATAATCTCATTGGTACTGGATTATTATACATACTTTGCAAATTTATGGCAAGATTTAACAAACCAGGTAGCTGGATTTTCACAGCTTTCAGTTTCTTTTCTATAAGAAACGTATCGTGATTTGGTATCGTTAAGACTGCACTTTACGTAGTATCCAACACTTAATGCTTCGTGGTGTTGTATTGCTCTGTCACTATTGTGTACAGGTTTTAATAAACACTCAAAATCTGCATATACTATAAATGGCACTTGATTTTTATTCTTAAAATTTTCAAATTTCAAAATATTATTACCACATTTGGACAAGCTAACTTTACATTTATTGACTTTAACGCACTCCACTGTGTGTATTATAAGTTTTTCATTAGTTTTGAAGTAATGTAGGCAACAATCGCAAATTTGTATTTTACGTTTATATTTGGTAAGAGAGCTTCTTACAAACTGAGATAAATCTTTAACCCACACATCATGGCAATGGTATTCATCATTATCCGTACGACTCGCCCTGCTCTCTAAACTATCTTCTGACTGAGCATCTACTTCTTCTTCGTATTCCTCTTTTATAATTCTATTATTAGCACGGTTAAGATCATAATTTATCTCTTCACTCTCTTCTATATCATCTTCTTCTGCATCTTTTTCTTCCACCTCTCTCATCATTTCAGAATAATGGAAATCATAATCTTCATTGTTAAATTTTTTTTGTTTTTTATTTGCTTTTCCCTTATCATTCATTTCTATATATTGATTTTCTATAAGTAACGAATTTACAATTTACATGTTTAGCCTTTTTTTCAGCTGTCAAATGAAGAATATTTATTACTTAATTTAAAATAGAGCGCCAAGTCCACCTGGAATCTCGTTCTTGGAATTTATCTATGTCGGTAGCAATGGATTTCTGAACATTATTTTCGAACCCTTCATGTACATCAGTTGTATAAAAAATACATTCCGACTTAGTGTTTAAGTACTTAACTTCAGTATTCTCCGTATTATTTTTTAATAAGACAAATTCTGCTGCTAAAACTGCATTAATTTTTAAAGTATACTGCTGATTTAGAATTTCTGGTATTTTTAGAACAAACTCTTTTTCCGCAGAATTCAGAAATTTTACTACATCCAAATGCTTGCTATTCACAATAATAACAGTTCTTATACGATTCTGAAATGCACTTTCAAGTTGCTTCCACACCACAGCAACATCATCGTCATTATGGCTTGACGTAGTAGCGAGACTCAATATTTAATAATTTTTGCTTAATGTGCGATGACAATTTCACAGATTGTTAATAGTTTTTAATGCTTTCAAGCGCTACACACTAGTATCAACTATATCTTGAATTTTTGTTATATTTTCACCATTCAACAGTCGTTGATGTTTTATTCGCACTACTTCACAAAAAATCACAAAATTTTCTGTACAGTCAGCATTAGTAGAATTATCAAAAAGTCGCTCCATGATACTTACACCGATTGTTATCGTCCTCCAATGATTCCAACGGTTCTTTGACAAATGTTTTGAGCTGTCTGGTTACATAAATAAAAGCGCTACGTAGTGGTGAGGCAACAAAAAATATAATATACGTATAGTATATAAAAAGAGGTTGTAAATAAGTATTAATGTTAGTTGACTGTTAGTTCTACTAGTTTGAAGATGGTTAAATACGTAATTTATACTCAAGGCTTTAAGACTATATTTAACGAATTTATTTTTAAAGAGGTAGCAATTCTACCTTTAGAGGAAGAAGATTCCCTGAAAATAAACGTGGAAATCTATGGTTATAACGTAATTACCATGGTCTCTTTTGGAACTTAAGAGAAAATTTTATATGTAGGGGAGGGTGGGGCAGGCAGGAGCACGGTGGCTCAGCATAGCACCCTCATAATATCAATAATCATAGACTTAAAAAATCGAATTTTGCCATAAATGTAATAAGAAATACTTATCCTATTATCCTCTATGCTTTCTATGTCGAAAAATTACGTTTCCGATTTATTATGTAATTTTAAAAATTTCACTGCTGAGAAAAAGTTGGCTTCATATTTCATTGGCTTGAAACAACTCAAAAATAATAGATTTTTTTAACGAAAATGGATTCATTTGATAGCTTAAGTCTTCAGTTTCAAAGCACTATTTTTTTTATTTTTTTTTAAATTTATCTCAACAATGATGTAAACAATATAAAACCTTATTAAAATGGGGCAGGCGTAGCCGTAAACCTGATGTAAACAGTCCACAAAATACAAGTGCAATACTTAAGTAGTTGTAGGTAAATTAAATTGAATAGCTAGTTACTTTTCAATCATTAATCTGTTATGCTGTACGATCACGATAATAGACTGAAAATATTATTTCCTATAGTTGTAGGATTTACATCCACTTTTACCATAAGTCGGTATGCTTTAAGTTTTGTTCAATATTTTCTGTAATAAAAAAAATTTTTTTTAATATAAATAAATAGTCATATACAACAACTAATAAATTTATTACAACCCTTCGATGTTTACTTAATCAAAACAGAAAGAAAAATGCCATGAAAATTTCAATATAAAAATAAGGTATTGTGACCGTGCTACGCCTGCCCCACGGGGTGCCACTCCACACCCACTGGTAGGGCAGTTGGAGCATTTTCGAATCATATTATTTTTAGTTTATTTGTTGACAATAATGTAAAAAATAAAATTTTTTGACTGTGGATAACGTTTCTACTTTAATTTTTCTTTTTGTTTCTTTTTTTTAAATATTGAATTCATCTTTAATGTTACTTCTACATTTAATTTAAGTTAGAGTGCCACGGCCGCCCCACCCTCATATGTAATTTTATAAGCAAGTCAACTATAGATGAGGGTTTAAAAATATACATGCACGTATTTATTTTGTATTCACAGCTAGAACATACAACTCTCCACTAGCTTTAAATCTTTGATAGCAAAAAGATCTGCTGGAAAAGGCTGCAGTCGTTGGAATGTTTCCGAGCGAGGAAGCAGTTGTTCCCAATGATACTTCTACACTCTTAATCGAGAGTGCAACTTTACCAATAGTAAATCCTTGATTCGATACATTGTTAAGGTCAAGACGTCGCAAACGATTTCCTTTTAAGTGTGTTAGAGAAAACGTGATCCTAAAAATTTTACTGTGGAAAAATCATTATAGATTATTTCAATATTGTGGAACATTCCAGTGGAACAAGTGAATCGTATACATCCAGAACTTATTACTGACAGGAATCCATGGGAAACTTATAACTTTTACTTTGAAGCTAAAAGTAATGTAAATCCATTACACGTGATTTTATACTTTAAAAAAGACACTTACACTCTTTTGCACTACTGTGAACTTTTAAGGTATAGCGTGGAGGACAGAAGAAAATTTATCTTCTGAAATGGTAAATTGTTCAAACACATTAAAAGAATAAAATTCTATTGCATGACAAATCTGCTATCATAAAATTTACCATAGTGTGTAATAAACTTATAGTGTGGTCAAATATAGATACTGAGTAGTAGTGAATGAAAGGTTTTTTTCACCACTTTACATAAGAGTTTCTCTGACATTTTTTATTACTATATCTCAATATAGCCTTACCTAACAAACCATTTTAAATCTTTTTTTTTACACTAGTGGTATCAGCAGCAGTCGTATTGAAAGCCAACAGTTCAAGCAACTATGACAGTGGTAGGTAGATAATCTTCTATTGTATAAAATCGAAACTGTAGCTCTCCCACTTATTTTTTTAAAATAAATGTCATTTCTTGATTTTTTTTCTATTTTTTTTTCACAGCAGTGGTATCAGTAGCAATCTCAGAAATGTATTCTATACATCATGATTTTAATCTATTTTTGATAAACGTCATGCAATATTACAACAAGATTTTTGATAAATATTTAATGTATAAGGATGTTAAAGACTACGATTTACGCAAACATATGTCGCTTAAAAAAAAAAAAAAAAAAAAGAGTTGGAATAGATACATCACAAAAAAACTCAAGTACAAGAAATTGTATTTGTGTGAAACAAGTGTGATATCCCCTCATGCAGGTAGGCAGTGTAACAACTTAAGGTATCACCAGACATCATTGTATCGTAAAAACTAGGATATGAAAAAACCATTATAAGCTGTTGACTAACTGATGGCTAAAGCCGAAGTGATAGAAGGTTTTACACGGGTTTATGAAGGCCTTGTGTCGTTTTTAGAACTACCGTTGCGAAGACAGTACTCATTTGTGTATAATATAAATGACAAAGGACACAAAAAGTGGGAGCGTGAATTTTAATTTATCAGTTGCCACTATTATCTTTAGAACGGGGTGATAAGAGAGATAGATTGTAACAATGATGAGTGTGAAGAGTTGTGTCACCTGGCGAGGAGATTTTTCACCTCAGATGGTGAATTAATAATGCATAAAAGAGTGTTCAAATAAGTGTGTGTTCTTAAAAATATACGAATTAAGTTTTGTTCGCTCGCTCACATGTAAGCTTATTTCTAAGATGTGTGTTTTTATTCAATAAATGTATTAAATATATTTTTTTGTATTTATTTAAAAGCCCATAACTTAATGCGCCCGCTCTTGAGAAAAAAAGCAAGCAAGTGCGCAAGCGTTGCGCGATTGGGAGGATATAGGTATGATCACATGGAAAATATTGGCACGGGCGCGCACCCAAGCTTCGAAGCTCTCCATACTCTCGCGCTACAGCTCCCCCTCGGTGGGCCAGAACCCTCACGCTACATCTCCCCCCTCGGTGGACCAGAAGCCTCTTGCTACAGCTCCCAGGGGGAAAGGGGGGAGGTGGGCCAAAACTCTCTCAGCTTACCTACTCATCAACTCATATTCTATCTGAGTTGTCATCTGACATGTCAGCTGATGTATCGTGTTAATATGTGATCTGTAACTTTACTGCAAATATTAAAATTGATGACAAATTGTTTAGTTATGCAATTTACAGCTTTCTACTGGGCTCAGTCAGTTGTATTATTTGCATGATACATCGAAAAACATCTCTATCAAGGCTCAAATGTGTTGGTTTTTATTAAGATTAAAAAAAAAAATTCTAATGGCATGGCACTTAACGTATCAGCTGAAAATTTATCTAATGTTTTATCTAAAAATTTTCAAAAATGTTGACTAATAAAAATTCACATTTTACAGCTTCGATAGGAATGTTTTTCGATACATCATACGGATGGTATACCTGAATAGGTCCAGTTGAGAGCCGTAAATCGCATTATTTAACAGTATGTTAATAATTTTAATACTTTTAATTAAGTTACAGATGACATATTGACATGACATATCAGCTGACATATCAGATGGTAACTCAGATGATATATTAGCTGATGTATATTAAAAGGGTTCAATCATACAATAATTATATTTTCATGACAAGTAACGAAATAAACTTAACGTTGACTCTCAAAATTTATACAGTTAAATTTTTATGGTATATCGTTTTAAATAATAAGAAAATTTTATTTTGAATAACCAACTATAAATTTGTTTTTTATATTGTATATTAATTACAAACGCTTTTGAATTTACATAAAATTAGGTACGAGTAGCAAAATTATTAAGAAGTTAGAGGACACATAACAATATAACTTGCAAAACCTTACAAAAATGCTTTCGCCTTGAGTTTCAATAATATGACTTCTCGGTTTGATAATATTTTGGAAAAGGCTAGTGTCATAATGCTTTCTTTTAAGTTAAAATAATTTTTTGTCTATTTTTAGTTCATAAGATTACACAAATTTTTTGACAGAAGATTTTGATATGAACAACAAAAGTCGTAAACTTTGTTGTATAAATACAATTTTTAAATTAGAAGATAAACTTTGTCATTCATTTAAAACCTGAAATTATTATTTCATTTTTCAAGGCAAAAATGTATTTATGGCTTGGACTAGCATTGAATCTTTTCCACTTTAAAAAGTGTGACCAGAATAGAACTTCTTAGTGTATTTCAGATTTATTAAATATTTCTCGTTTTAAAAAGAAATTATTAAAACATAATCATGAAAGAAATAAAAAAAAATAATTTTCTTGGCTTATTTACGGTATTTTGGAATTAATTTTTTTATAATTGTCTTAAAAATACGTTAGTTTACCAAATTGTTGTCCTTAATTAGAAAAACAAACAAACCTCTACCAAAAAAAAAAAAAAAAATGATCATCGTAAATATTCTACTTAAAGATTTTTCTAACCACAACTGCTTTTTTAAATCCTGATAATACTTCACTCTTTAATAATAAAAATATATTTCATTTTAAATCCTTTAGAAATTTTGTACAAAAAGAAAAAATTAGAAAAAAAATTTTTAAAGCATAAATGGTTATAAGTACAAGAAATGCATCTTCATTACCACTTATTTTGTACAAAAACTAATTTTCTTTAGTCTTGAGTTTTCCATGGCAACAAACAAGTCTGAAGTTTAAGACAAAAGGTTAAATTTAATTGAAGTAACCTTCATATTTTAATAGAAAGGAAAAGAGGATCTTTGTCTTTACGTGATAAATAGGAACATTGGTGAGATTTACTGTAAAAATATTCCGTAAGCTTATTTATTGTTTTTCAATGTAATAATAACATTACCATCTGATATTCTTATTAATGTTTGATAACACAATTGATAAACAAATTAGGAATAACAAATGAATCAGAGTTTCATAATAATACATCAATATGTCGGTTTCAAAATTTGCTAACAAACCATACACAAAATAGTATTGTAAGAAATTTTTACACTAAAATAAAATAAAATCAAATAAATATGATACTTTAACATAGTATTAAAAACGCTAAAAATGTAAATATTAGTGTAATAAGCAATTAATTGCGAATCAATTTTTATGTAGGTGTATGATATTTAAAATATTTATGTATATATTCATGTCGAAACGTAAAATATACCTGTATATTGTATATTGTATTCGTATAGCAGTATTGTAAGAAAGCGAATTTTTTTCTGTCTTTAGCTTTTTTGACACGTAATTTTAAGTAGTTTTTTGTTCGTGCCCGTATGCACATTTCCACGCGCATTTGACCCAAAAATACTTATTTTTTGTACTTTCTAGATTCTAATAAAGTTTAAACAGGGGTCTAATTGCGTGCTCCGATATCCGCAATACGGATCGAGATTTATCGTCACACCACCAACCTTATGAAGAAAACGTAACAGAAAGTTAAATTTTTTATGTTCAAAGGTATATTATGACAGTAAATCTCAGAAGCTACTGCGTATATTGAAGAACTCCATCAGACCCCAAATAGAAGGCTCCCGTACTGTGAATTGACTTTTTAAGTCATTTTTTTATGATTAACAATTTATTGTTCAGGTTAAGCTTTTTCACCAGAAATGTATCGTGGTAGGATACTATATTCAGTAAGAAAATAAGTAAAAAGTTATGTAGTCAGAATAGTTGTCAATAAATCGTTACACAAGTATACAAAGGAAACTTCTTCGAGTGCCGAGGAACATCTTTGTCATTTTATGAAGGTACAGCTTCTCGCAAGTTATTTTAAATAAACATAAAATGATTTCTCAATTGTGACTGACCTATTTGTAATTATTTAATTACTTAATAAAACGTTAATTACAAAGTATAATCGACTGATTAGCAGTGTCAAGGTATTCCATGGTGCTATTTTCCAGCGGCTGAATAGTAATAATATTAATAATAATAGTCACAATAATGATAACAACAAAAATAATAACAACAATTTTAAAAAATTAAGAAATGAAGATAAAAGCAAGAATAATAAGAAATCAATACTGTTGGTTTAGTAACAAGAAAAAAAAAATATATGAACTAATAAATTGTATTAAAGAAAAAATGACCACCAATGTGCTGATTTGAACCTAGAACTGTAAAAAAGCAAGATTAAAGAAATGGGCATAAGCACACTCGGCTGTTGTGGGCGTACTCCTATACATCATGTGAAAGTAACATATGTTTATCGGAAACCTTTAGAGCTTAGCTTATAGCTGAGAACTTCTATTACGAGTGTAAGTATAAAAATTTTTGGAAATAATCTCAAATGTTTTTAATTACGAATAAGGTTGAAGCAAGCTAACTAAATAAGGTATCCATGTACAATACAAAAAGTTAAGAGAAAATGACTGCTCAGTTGTCACTTGATTAAGCTTTAATATATACTCAGGTATAGCTATGATCGACATATACACTCTTTTCTCCTTTCCTGGTAGGAGCTCATTCAGTATGCCCCTTCTATGCGTCTCCAAAATGTTGCACCTTTATGCACATTTCCACACGAATTTAAACCTCTCTTAATAGTCAAAAACTCTTACCATGCTTCTCAAATAAAAAAAAATCTCGTACCATTAGAAAAAAGTGGGCACACACCGTAGCATTGTTGTCAGCAATCTTCCTACTAATCTCTGATTGAAGTAATGCAAGTGACAATAACATTTGTTTCAACGTTTCAAAATTATAAGAAAATACTGAATCTGTTAAACAAAATGAAATAAAAGTTGTGTGGCTAAGATGCTCTGTAAGGAAGTCAAATTATACTACAATATATTAACGTAAACGCTGCCTTATGCTATGTAGTAAATAGGAATACAATCATCATTACTTATTTTTACATTGGATTATAGATCTTTAATGTTTTAGAATAAGGATTTTTCTGTACAAAGTTTTCATTGTACTTTGTTTAATTTTTTTAAGTGTTACTTGTAGTTTTAATTGTGGTATTTTGAAATGGGTCTAGCAGCAAGTTTCTTAGTTAAGAGTGATGACGTCACTCACGAATTGTAGCTTATTTTTAAGTAAATAAAAAAAACAGACTAAAGTAACAGAAATATTTGTATGATTAATTATCAATAGTGGCTGAAAGTGCATTTACATTAGCTGAATCAAGCCACAATTAATAGATACTGACATCAGTGCTTCCAACTCTAAAATTTACTGCTGTTAGTGTTTGTAATATACCAATAAAAGTCTTCGTGGAAATTTATTATAATAGAATGTTAGCATAACTTTAGTATTGTTAATATATTAAGAATTCTTGCAATTTTTCCGCATATATAAGTCTCCTGTTAAATATATATCCACCCCCTGTGCACTTTATGCACCAACCCCCCTGTAACTAAACCATATCTTTTGATTAAGAAAGGAGTTTAGTAATTATTTTAATATCCTCAAAATTGAGAGCTTCGATGGCTTAGTGGTTAGCATGCTAGCCTTCTAGCCGGAAATACTCGAGGGGTCGTGGGTTCAAGTTCTGTCGAGAAATTTTTCGGGCTTTTTCAATGGGATAAGTACCCAGGATGCCGAAATATTACTTATCCGATTTTTAAAACTAATATTTGATTTTTCTAGTGATGTGTTGACCTCCAGGGGCTTACTTATCGAAAGGAAGCCAACACCTAGCCAGCTCACCGAGTAAAGTCCCCGTTAGTTATAAAAAAGTCGGTACAGCAACTTAGATAGTTTATTGGAAAATATCTTTCTATTAAACTTAATAATAGCTGGGGTGTCCTTGAGACAATCGCTGCGACCTGTAAACAGTGCCCAGTTGGATGGATGAACAATTCGTCTGAGGGGAACTATGCAAGGGGCCCGCACGAAAGACTCGCACACCGTGCAGTTAGGGCAAAGCGTTGAAAGAAAAGTAGGTTTCTGATATGGCAAAGCTGAAAAGAGTCTTAGAAATCAAAATACCAATATACCAATATCCTCAAAATTATATTAAATTAATTGACACTCGAAAATAATTCCATAACACTTATTAATAAATAGCATTTTTCAAATTATTCATTATTTTTCTGTATGTTTTTGCAATGTCTTTTATTTAAATTTAAGGGTGGAAGAATCTTTTAGAGGGGGGAGGGATCAAGTAAGGGGGTACGAAAATTGTGAAGGGGCAAGGAGGAAAAAACAAACAAATATAATTTTTTTGAGGGGGAGAGAGGTAGGGAACACAAAATTAGAGGGGGTCGAGGGGGGTTCGATGAGCTATCCAAATTGAATTGGGTGAATTTTTCAGCCAAATTAAACAAATTTATCCTTATTTTAAATGGGAGCTGAAAGGGGACAAAAGGGTCAGAAGAACAAAATGAGGGGTGGCTGAGAATGTAGAAGGGGTGAAGGGGATAAAGTGAAATATTTTTGAGACATTTTTAGAGAAACAAAAAAAATTTTGCCTTATTTTTAAAGGGGCTGAGGGGAAAACAATGGGTGACGAAGGAGCTAGAAGTAGGGGTATATGGAGAGCATCTTTTAAATAACCATACAATATAGTTAGATTTTTTATACAGCAGGCGTAAACAGTGGATGGCATATATATTTTAAATGTATTCATGTATGGATTTACTTGATAATAATAACTCCTACTAACAGAACGCTCTTCTTTCTTTCTCTCCCTCTCTCTTTTTCTCTCTTTGCCTCTCTCTGCTGAGTTTGCCAATTCACTAGCCTAACATAAGTAAATATAATATCTGCATGGTAGCATGAACTGGTCAGTTTATTTGAAATCATCGAAAAAAAGTAAAATAGTCTAGCAAAGAAGTAAATCATATTTACTGCTAAGTATTATAAAGATGAGGCAACCAGCATACATAATTCATGTCAACAAGTCATAAAAAAACTCTGAACCATTGACTTAACATCGGTTAGAAATAATAGACACGTAAAAATTTTTTGAGAATAAACCTGATACATTTAACCAATCTCAGCTAGTGATGGCCATTAAGTAACACAAGGAGCAGGAATCTCAACAGCAACACTAGATACTACAGCCAAAATATCCTTTAAAGATGCATCTGTGAATTGAGATGTTACTAACAGTGCTTTCAAAAATCAAATAAAAACTGCTTCAATCGGAAATCGTAAGCATTACGATTTTTTCAAATTTATAAAAGACGCTTGAAAATAAATTATTAAACGAATAAAACAAACTCTGGACGAACATCAAGTGTTAAAGTAAGTACATTACTCGTCGCTGAGTATGTGAAAGTGAAAGATGAAAATAAAAGTTGTAATATTTAAAAATATTATTATAAAGTCACAGACTATTTTTTGAACAACTAACTTTTATGAATGGCTTATGATGTACGTATAATAACCAAGTGAAAGTAACGGAAACTTTTGAAGACGAAGAATCTAGTTGATCATTACGTTTTACAGTAAATTTGGTCGTAAATATTAATAAACTTAATGTTATGTGAGAAAGTTCTTATTTGAAGTTGCTAAGTTATATATATATATATATATATATATATATATATATATATATATATATATACATAAACATGATAAATAATGACGCTCAATGTTTTAAATGGGTTATTCTATCAGCATTTGCATCCAGTGCGGAACCATGCATGTCGCATTTTCAACTACACTCAGTATGAAAATGAATTAAATTTTAATGACATCGAACTTTTGGTATATTTAAAGACAATTAAGAAATTTTAAAGACAGAAAGATGTTTCTATAAATTTCTATTTATTTGAAAAGAAAAAGTAATTTATGTAATGTTTTTTATTGTCATGTGACTTCTTAAAAAAAAAGATGAACATGTGAATCTTTTAAACTGTCGTGGTAAAGGGATGTATACTTTGTGTAGGGAAAGTACTTCTTCCTTCCGATGGATATAATTTTCATTAAGTATTACGTGAATCATTTCCAAAATAAAATTATAATGCGGCTCTTTGCCAAGGATTCTTGTATTATCTCAATTAAACACATGGTTATATGTACTCTGTCGTACATAAACGACAAAATCCAGCTAAGTATTTTTTTAGCTTGTTTATGAGAACTTCTGTAGTGCGCTTAGTCTTACTCACATATGACGTAGAAAAACTTTTGCAAAATTTATAGACGACATTTGTCTCTTTGAGTTTATCAGTTCTGTCTTTACCCAAAGAACAACGTAATTTTGCTTGTTGTTAATTAGCCGCTCAGTACAAATGTTGTAAGGTTTTAAAATTGTTGATATTTTTTCAAACTGTCTTGCGATGTACAGTATGCCAATTTTGCAAAAAGGGTAAGTATTTGGTATCGTTTTTTATAACTTTTATTTTTTCAACTTTGAAATATTTTTATTAATAAAACTTAACGTATAGTTATTGTTGATCAAAATTTTTCTGAACACCATTTGCACTGTAGAACCTTAAACTTAGTAATAATATCACTCTGGCAATTAAAATGGCAATACTATTTTTTTTTAAGACATCAAATAACTTAAAATTCATCTGGATGAAGTAAATTTTTAAAACCAGTCAAAGGTAAAATAGTTAAAATTTCTAATTATTGTCAAATCTTAAAAATTAATTTTATTGTCCATCTCGATTCCATAAGTAAACTGCAAATGAGGATGGTATGGGTTATAAACATTTAAGACTTTTTCAATGTGATTTAAAAAAAATAAAAAGTAACATATTATCCACGTCACGAAAATGAACAATTAAAAGAATGTTATGTTTATTCTCTACAATGGGGAGACAATTACTTTACAGGTCATTTATTACAAGATCTGCGAATAGAGGATAAATGAGGAATTCCATAAAAGTGCCAAAAATTTTGTGGTAAAACTTATTGTCAAAGGAAAGAAGTATTATTGAATAAAAACTTTATACATTTGTAAATTTTATTAATAAAATTTTTACACTTATTCATTAGAGTTTAGATTTTTGGTCAATACTCGTTAATACTAATTCTAATCACATGTTGATAAACAGCGGCGTAACGTCTAGCGATACTTATTTGTGATCAATAGGAATTTGTACACTTTGTAATTTTTTTTTAATGCAAAACTATTATTAACGTGTGATTTTGGGATACTAACAGCACTTTTGAGTTCGTTATAATTTTATTTCGCAAAAAACTGTGTGGGGCTATTTATTGAAGGAACAATCGGACGCAAAAGAGTATTGACCTTATGAATTTTCGGCAATTTGTAACATTTGGCCAAAGTAATGTCTGTAAGAGACAAAGCATCAGTATCAAAATTTTTTGAAAGGAGACCGTTATTATTGAAATTGTTTGAATATCTGATTTTTTCTGTTGTAGAGAATTTAATGGATTTCTTGTAATAGTTTTATAAGTAGATATATCTGACAAAAATTCATGCATTTTAGTTACATCCACAGTTTTTTAAGGCATACTGTAAGGCTGCCTTTATTGGCGAAGGGAAAAAAGATGTCTGAATTTTAAGAACAAAGATTTTGGTAGATGATATGTTTTTAGAATATTACATATCCTTAAAAATTAAGATGAAGGTCTGTTAAAATTAAAATTTGACATTTTTGAGACTCCTTTTTGTACAGAGATATTTTTTACATTATGCACTAAATTACTTGATATGATAGATGCATTTTTATTTTTTATCGGTAGAATATTTTACAGTTTTCTGTGTAACCTCGAATTGAATTTTCTGTATAGTATACTTTGTTTGGTCTTTACAAATTCGTAATAATTAATACGGATGTGGTCATCTAATTCTAAAAGCGCCATGTCTATTTTTTAGCACGAGATTGAACTTTCGAGGAACTTGATATGTACATGTTAATATCGCTAATTTAAAAATTTAGGAGTTTTTGACAAAAGTACATAATATATTCGATGAAGTTGCACAGAATCAATTTGCTGTGAAAAGTAACGTTTTTGTACTTCTCATAGCAGTGTCTAATATCGTTAGGTAAAGTCCTTGCGTATCCGTATTTGAGTAAAAATTTCCCTTATGATATACTTGTTATTAATTGTATTTAAAGGTCCTTCCATTGTTTTAACCAGTTAAAAGAACGTGGTCTAAACATACGTTAGATGTTTTGATAAAAGTGTCAATTAATGTTCGAGTCTTTTTCTAATCAAGGACTAATATCCATGATACAAGAATCCTTGGGAAAGAATCGCATTATAATAAATAAGTCATTTCAGGAATGATTCACAACAAACTTGATAAAAATAATATTAAGAAGAAAGAAGACCCACTTTCTCTGAATGAAGTACATATTGCTTTACTACGACAGTTTAAAAGTCCCAATAACGTTTAACGTACTCGCTTTTCCTTCCCTACCTTTTCTTTGCCGTCTATATAAGCGTGATAATTGGCATCATATACTTTTCGTCTATCGTTCATTTTTCGACAAGTGAGCCAACATACTCATGAAATGTTCATATAATTAATCCCCTCTCGTACATATGGTAAACAGACACATTCCACGTCTTACATTAACTTTGTTGTAAGAACATTTTCAGTAAGTCTCTAAAAAGTGTGTAATTAATTTTGTTTAACCTGATGAGGTTGGCGCGAATGGCTAGCAAAACGTTGCAGTAATGAAAAAGCAGTGAATCTTAACTACAGATGTGTATGTATTTATTAACTCTCTGACAATTAGCTCCTAACGGATCACTGATCACAGACATTTTCTTAATCTTATTGGAGGGCACTGATAAATTTCTTATACACATGAGAATCTTTTGTTAGTTTTAGGTTTTAATTTTAATGTAAATGGAGAAACAGAATAGCAACAATTAAATCATTTAAATATACTAAACAAATTTAACTATGTGTAAATAAAAAATCTTTTCCGCTTGGTATGCAGACCATTCCCTAAAGAATGTGCATAATTCATACGTGATCATTGTCTTCATCTCTTTTGGACAGCATAAAAATAAATAGCATATAAAACTGATTGTAAAAGTATCAGTAAATGTTGAATAACACTTTCCAGAAACAGAAATTATGGATTTATAGTTAAATTCAAAAAATTAACTAATAAAAATCCTGTACTTTAGATAGTATACGCAGTTTTAAAATTATAGTTACAACTTGTTAAGCGTAATTATACTATTCAGAAGCACAAAGCATTTAGAATCAGATTTTTATCATAAATCCCCTGTGCAATGTTTTCAAAAACTTAATATCACTGTCGCTTGTGCTCTCCTCTTTGTTTTGCAACAGGTTAACTGCTTTCTTGCTTTAATTTTCTGTCTTCTTCTTCCAACATACCTTTGCCATGCGACCCTTCTTGCCACAGTAATTACATGAGTATTCTTTATATCTACACTTCCTGGCAATGTGGCTCTCTTCTCCACAACAATAGCACTTGATATTCTTCTTACCGTTGTTTTGGTTACTCTTCGCGTGCTCAAATTTGCCGCTTTTCTGACCTTGTTTTTCACTACCAATTTTATATACTTCTTCTTCGCTTGACTTATTTTCTAGTACACTCAACGATGCTCTTGCATTTTTCACAGCTGATTCGTGCAATAATGCTATTTTCAGTGCACTTTCATACGTTAATTTTTCTTCTTCAAATAGCTTGACTTTGATGTCTTTAGTACGTATACAACACACTAATTGTTCTCTCAGTTCCATACTTACATCAGTAAAATTGCAATGCAATGCTAACTTTTTCAATCTAGCAACAAAATCTGCAATTCGTTCATTACTCTCTTGCCTCGCCAATTAAAATTGCACCTCTCCATCACCTCCAATGGCTTTGATTTAAAATGCGCTGAGACTACTTTTATTATCTCACTGAACGTCTTGTCAATTATTTTATCTGGCAAAATCAATTGCTTAATTAGCTTGAAAGTTTTTTGGTCCACGCGCGTCATCATAGTGGACACCTCTTTAACATTATCCTTGATTTCTTTTTCAGCAAAATAATATTCAAGATATTCTTCAAACGTTTCCCGATCATCACGTTCTAACGAAAAAGTAATCTTCGTACCTTCCGCCATACTGTCTTCTGAATGCAAATTGTTTTCCGACTTAGAATCATTCTCACTGTTGTCTGCCCCGGAATCACTCGCAATTAAATTATTTTTTTCATGACGTGTGAACCTAAAAAATTACATATGATGTAAAATTTGTTTTGAGTGAATAAGCACAATTTGCAAATGATAAATTTTTTTTAATAGCACGCGACAATTTTTTAAAAGGTTTGATTTTTAAATGTACCAATTTGTATCTGTGAGTTTATACTGACTTAAATTTAATCAAATTATTTTTTTTAAATTACTGTTACGTAATCCTTAGTGCGTATCATGTGAGTGCTAAGATACATCTAACCTGTAAAAAAATGAAAATACATTTGATATTTAAAATACATGAAAAATAAATTCAATATCAAGACTATTAGACAGTATTTCGATGTATGTTTGGAGATAAATGTTTTGCTATTTGTAGAAGTGTTCAAAAATTTTAGATACGATTGTCTTAAGGCATATGAATTGGATCCAGCTTATTGTAATATTTTGTTAAATCATATAAATAGCAGGAGCATAGAAATATAAAGATAATGAGAACACGTGTGTTATTTAAAATAATGAAAATATATTTATTACAGAAATTAGAAAGACATAATGTGTAAGCGTACAAAGTGCCGCCTGAGCTCACAACAGCTACCAGGCTGGGCCACCGCAGACTGACTTATCACTACGCAACGCAGAGAAACTGTTATCTATCACCTCACTTACCGTTCGCAAGCACATACACATCACACATATAATATGCTAATCTCAAAAACCACACTTATAATCATACTTCACCTAAGTTAACCTAGCATACAATGTTAAAGTATATAGAGCACGTTATTGTGCTTTTAAGTAAACAAGCTTTGATTTATAGACCTTATAAGTTAAAACATTTTTCTGATTTAATTAGAACCATGAACGGATATTAATATGTTTAGCTTATTAAATATGATGTATAAGGGGATACAAGTCAATGTATAAATCATTATGCCAAAGTAAGTTCTGTACTTTAGGTAGTATACACAGTTTTTAAATGTTTGTTATAGCTTGTAAAGCGTACTTATACTTTTTAAGAGCACAAAGCATTCGGAATCAGATGTTTATCAAGTGTAGTTATGATAATCGTAAATCACAGTACAATAGTTATCAACAGAATTGTGAAAAAGATAAAGCAGTTGCTATGTGGTTTATAAAGAGTTTACACGCTTTACCATTTCAATTACAGTACTCGTATAAAAATCCATGCCAAATAATAAATTTCATACCTCGAAAATAAGAAAAATTTGTTAATGCTTTGTTAAATCGTATTTATTATTTATCTTTCAGTTCAAAAGTAGAGAAGGTTCAAAAAATCATTGTCCCTGTACTGAAAAGTAAGTATCAAATAATAAAATATTACTTTTAGGTACTGTTTACAATGTGTAGACAATTTATCATGTATAAATTGTATTGTAAGTATCAAAGTCCTGCAAAAAATTCGTGTAACGTTGAGTACAAAGACTCAAGAATAACACCCCTACAATCTTTCATAACTTAAATGGTTATACTTAACATTTGTGTACAAAAGAACTTGCAACAAGCTGTCTTGGCCTGGTGAAACTTCTCCGACATTAAAAAAATAATTCATGCCTTTAACTTAGTATACTGAACGGACCAACATAAATCTCGATTTTATCGACTTCTCAAAATTCATGGGTTTTTCCCTCGATAAATTATCATCACATCTGGATAAGTTTAAAATGTTAGAAAGAACATTCATGAATGATGATAAATACATTATTGAGCAGATCAGATTACCAAAAAGAAAAGATGTTTTTCTTTGTACTTTTGTTTTTTTATTTAAAAGCTTCAAGAAAACAGTCTGACGTTCAGTTTATATGAAACTAATATTTCTGATACAGAGTATCAACATGCCATAAATAAATAGAATACATTCAATATCAAGATCATTAGACAATATTCCGATTTATGTTTGGAGAAAAATGTTTTGCTATTTATAAAAGTGTTTGAAAATTTTAGATGCAATTGTCTTGAAGCATATAAATCACACCCAGCTTATTATCATACTTCACCTATGTTAACCTAGAATACAATGTTAGAGCATATAGAGGTAGTTATTGTGCTTTTAATTATAAAAGTTTTGATTTATAGACTTTATAAGTTAAAACATTTTTCTGATTTAATTAGAACCATGAACGGATATTAATATGTTTAGATTATTAAATATGATGTATAAGGGGATACAAGTCAATGTACGAATCGTTATGCCAAAGTAAGTTCTGAACTTGAGGTAGTATACGCAGTTTTTAAATGTTTGTTATAGCTTGTAAAGCGTACTTATACTTTTTAAGAGCACAAAGCATTCAGAATCGGATGTTTATCAAGTGTAGTTATGATAATCGTAAATCACAGTACAATAGTTATTAACAGAATTGTGAAAAAGATAAAGCAGTTGCTATGTGGCTTATGAAGAGTTGACACGCTTCACCATTTCAATTACAGTATTCGTATAAAAATCTATGCCAAATAACAAATTTTATACCTTAAAAATAAGAAAAATTTGTTAATGCTTTGTTAAATCGTATTTATTATTTATATTTTAGTTTAAAAGTAGAGAAGGTTCAAAAAATCATTGTCTTTGTACTGAATAGTAAGTATTAATTAATAAAATATTACTTTTAAGTACTTTTAACAATGTGTAGACAATTTATCATGTATAAATTGTATTGTAAGTATCAAAGTCCTGCACAAAATTAGTGTAACAGTAAGTACAAAGACTCAAGAATAACACCTATAATCTTTCATAACTTAAATGGTTATAATTTACATTTGTGTAGAAAAGATCTTGCAACAAGCTACCTTGGCCTGGTGAAACTTCTCCGACATTAAAAAAATAATTCATGCCTTTAACTTAGTATACTGAACGGACCAACATAAATCTCGATTTTATCGACTTCTCAAAATTCATGGGTTTTTCCCTCGATAAATTATCATCACATCTGGATAAGTTTAAAATGTTAGAAAGAACATTCATGAATGATGATAAATACATTATTGAGCAGATCAGATTACCAAAAAGAAAAGATGTTTTTCTTTGTACTTTTGTTTCTTTATTTAAAAGCTTCAAGAAAACAGTCTGCCGTTCAGTTTATATGAAACTAATATTTCTGATACAGAGTATCAACATGCCATTAATAAATGGAATACATTCAATATCAAGATCATTAGACAACATTCCAATTTATGTTTGGAGACAAATGTTTTGCTATTTATAGAAGTGTTTAAAAATTTTAGATGCGATTGTCTTGAAGCATATAAATCACACCCAGCTTATTATCATACTTCACCTCAGTTAACCTAGAATACAATGTTAGAGCATATAGAGGTAGTTATTGTGCTTTTAATTATAAAAGTTTTGATTTATAGACTTTATTAATTAATACATTTTTCCGATTTGATTAGAATCATGAACAAATATTGATATGTTGAGCTTATTAAATGTGATATATAAGGGGGCACTAGTCAATGTTTGAACCGTCATGCCGAAGCTATTCATCAGTGTGTGAATGAAGGCTGACAACCTTATGAAGATGAAAAATACCTTAGGCATTGTAACATCAATAATTTATGTGGACGGGCTACGGTTCAACCAATACCTTACAGTGGTTTTAAATAGACATAAAATATTAGTTCAATGGGTATCCTGATCGTGAAAAATGATGCTAAAATTAGTTATATTTTTGAAGTAGATCTTGAGTATCCAAAAACGCATCACAATGCACCTAAGGACTTATCATTTTGTGCTAAACATAAAACACCTGTTGAATCTAAGAAGAAAAAAGTAATGACTACTTTTTACGACAAAAAATCGCTCTTTAACATACTGTACATCACTAAAACAAGTATTAAAGCAATCTCTATTAAAGAAAAAAACTCATCAAGTATTAGAATGTAACCGGGGTACAGGATTAAAGAATTATATGTAGGCCTTTATTATTTGAAACGTCAAAATGCGAAAAACGAGATCAAGAATATGTTGTTTGATTATTTAACCACGCAATTTATGGGAAAACGATAGAAATAAGCAGAAATACGTTTATGTAAGACTTGTTGACAAGTGAAAAGTACGATATGCTGCAGGAGCACTTATTGCTATACTAAACTTTCATAGTTGTGATATTTTTAACCACCGGCGTGTAGCAATACAGCTGTTGGGCACTGAAATCTGCATTAAAAAATAGATATACCTTGAATTATTTGTCTTGAATTTATTCAATATCCTCGTTTTTAGATTTCACTTCGACTGCATGAAAAATCGTGTAGAGGATCAATCTACTGTTACACTCCATTTTGCTACAGATAGTCTTTTATATAAACTAACATCAATATATCTAACGGTTATGATCATAATCTTAAAGAATTTGATACATAGGATTATATTGAAAACAATCCATATAACATTAGACGAAACACTAAGAAAATTGTTGTACTTATGAAAGATAAATATGATGGATTTATTATATTAAAATTCGTAGCATTTACGGGTGAGATGTACAGAATAAAACAAATATATAAAAATACAAAATCAAAAGCTATTAAAAAACACAAAAGGTGTAAATGTTGTTAAAGGTAAAGGTATAAAATGAAATGTAGTAAGGAATACAATTACTTTCAATGATTATATCAAATTTCTATGTGAAAATACAAGCACGTCTTGAGGACATAAAGTATCTGATCACGTCATCATAAACTCTTTTAGGTAAAAAAAACAAAATAGCATTGATTAGGTATGATGATAATTAAGTGTTATTTACAGTGTGGTCAAACAAATATCTTACCTGTGGGCCACTATAGCATCATTTGCCAGCAGATAAGCCAATCAATGAAGAAAAAGAAGAAAAAAAAGAATGAGAAGAAACCCTTTATCAGAGAAGCGAGATTAGACGGGAAACTACCAACAGACAAGTCTAGTTTTTTTAGACGAAAGGGGAAAATTTATAGATAAGGAGCTGCAACAATCAACTGAGCTTAATCTGTCAAAAACTCTTAACGGGATCAGCATCACAAACTTTACAGACAAGACAGTGATTCCTAGTAGAATTGCGCAAATATCTGGTTTTGAAGGTTATAATTCTATCTGAAATAAACGCCTAAATTTACTAGAGGTTAGTTGATATTTAACTCATCTTTTTTGTTAAATTAATGCATGTACCAATAATTCCTTGAATGGTTTAAGCTGTTTATGTTAATGTACGGTCGATGAATCTTATATTTTATATAAGCTTTCAAATTATTTATTTTTTATTACGTATGAATCACACCACTAGTGGTCAATATTTACCTTCTAAAAAACTGAGAGAAGTTGAAAGTAATCGCATTGTTATGGTTACAAACTTGAAGAAAATCAGTACGCAATATAGGATGAAGTTACTGCTGAGTTGAACGATGAATTCCAAACGTTTCTTTCAAAAATAATCGTAGATGCGTTACTAAAAGATGAGAATTATTCAATAGAATTGCAAGATGATGCGAATAAAATCATCATCTGAGTTGCCTATAAAAAGCAATACAATAACGTGACGTATTTCGACGCTTTTGATGACCTATAGCCACCGATTGATCTAATCGTATATCTTAATGTTAATTATGTCAAATATAATAAGGAGGGGTACGGATTTTTTCTAGCTTCACTACGAGGTTACAATAATGTCGAAGTTTAATCGTGAATTATATCTCTACCCTTTGCTGTAAACATTAAAAATCATCTTCAAGCGTGCATTGTTGATCAGGAAAGTAACTCGATTAATTTTCGTGGAGAACTTGTAAACATACGGTTACACTTGAAACAACTAAAAATAGTTATCGTGTACAACAACAACAGAAGAAAAGTTGGACGGGGCTATAAAAATAAATGAACGAGGGCAAAAATAATGAGACGTATTTGTTGCTGACAAATGCCCAAAGCATGAACACGTCAAAACGTGTACTTCCTAAAAAACTAAGACAGAAAAATAAAGGCTCCTGGTGGCAAACAACTAATGATTTTTTGCTGCCTACTAACAGAAAAAATATCGAGATTTAAGAGATTCTCATCATTCAGTCAGGTGTCGTATTCGATGTGTCGATTGCACACTACGAGATTTATGCACATCGATCCCACATTGCATTAGTATATCATAACAGTAATAAGGTGGGAATCTTAATTCAACATTAAGATTTATGTCTATTATCTTGTCAAAGTTTCTAACGTAATGTTAGACATATAACAACTGAGCACAATGATACTTTATTGAGAACAACACAGGTTAACGATGCTATTTAGCATTCGTTTGAAGAAATACGATATAAACTAAATGGTATAAAAAATGGCAAGCGTAAAAATGGAACTAAATGGTATAAAAGTTGGCAAGCGTAAAAATGTTAGATTAACTACATTACTAAAAGGATTGGTATCTTTTTCCAGTCAGAGTTTAACGCTTAAAAATACTTGATAGATTGACATTGTAGCTAGAAAATCTGTTATCAATGACCATTCTTATTTTGAAGTGTTAATACCTTTGAGTGTAATATTTAGTTTTACTGAAGACTATCACAAAGTTGTGGTCAATGCAAAACATGAATTAATTCTCGTAAGATTAAAAGATGATGTTGGCGCCGTTATACAAGTACCCAACAATCAAAATTTCGAAAAGTATAAGCTTACATTGACTTAGATTAAGTGGCTTGTGCCTCACACAACTGCATCAGACAGTTCGTTTGCTTGACATTATTGCAGAAGTCAAGCTTATTTCTATAAGTTTCCACAGTTGGAAGTTGTATGCGTGTCTTCTATTACCAAAAACTTCTAGGTATGTTTGGACTGTCACAATGTCTAATCAGTTAAGAAAACTTCATTTTATAATTTTGAGCTTTCAGAAAAAAAAAAAATACTGCTGCTTTTAATGTTAGTCTCTTTGAGAGTTGTAATATAAGAAATGTAAAACTTTTTTAAACTTACACTGCTATACTTATGGAAATTTTAATCTTAATATTAATAAGAATCAGTTTTCAATATTATTCGATAATATTAGAATTTTTAAGCAGCGTTATGGAAAAGAATTGGAATCTGTGTTGAAAAAAAACAACAGATTTTCTCTGACTCATGCCTCTCATTTTCATTGACTGTTCTAAGCAAAATAGAGCTTCGAAAAGAGCGCCACCGGACGTACGCTTAGAGTTAGAAGCATAAGAGAATTTTCTCAAAAACATTTCCACAGCTACATAAATCATCTACAGCTCAACCGAATATATTAAGTAATGTCACTGAAAATACATCAAAAGATTTTAGCTCATTAAAAGTGAATTTTTCAGAATCAGTAGCCTCAACATCACACGCTAGCGATACGAATTTAGAAACTACAGAAATGAAACATAATAGTTCCAAAAATGAGGAAATGACACAATTACCAGTAAGAAATATAATTAACCTTGGTGCATCGTCAAGAACAAGTATGTTCTCCAAAAATGACCCAAGCGATACTGAAGAATCGTCAAGAGAAGATACTCAAATACCAGTATATGACCCTAGACGAAGTGGATTACGACAAGAACTGACTGAAACAGAAATAGACTCAAATACGGATACTGATTCAGACTCAGACATGACAAATACTGAAATTTCCGTTACACCCATTTCACTTAGCGAAAGTTCAAATGATGACGTTTTTGAAGACCAACCTAAAACTACGACAAATAATACTGATGAAGTTACTTATCAAGTAATAGAAGAGTTAACAAAGAGATTTTACTAAAGCCTTCAAGAATATTTGGACAAGTCTAACAACGATGACGAGCCCGAACAGGCCGATTTTTTATCAGTAACTAGATTTTCTGATGGAGATAAACCGGATCCCGAAATTCAAGACATATTAACCGAAATGGACATCTACGATCCTGATAATTTTGATGATTCTGTATTAGATAAAAGAATTGCGGATATATCAAGACGTACAAGAGGTCTTGAACCCCTATTCGATGAAGAAGAAATTTTAAGAAAATAAAGGACAAGTGGAAAATTAGCAATTACCCCACGTATTCAGGAAAATATACCCTTAAGTTCTAGCACACCGACACAAACGAGTACTTTTGCTACTGCAAAAAACAGACGATCTGAGGCGCCGGACTTGCAGCAAATAACAGAAGAAACCCCGGATAACTTAAATGAAAACAACAAACAAATAAACTGCAATGAAAATAAATTAAAGAATCGAACTATTGCACCTGATTTCATGTTACTATCGGACTTATACTCTTTTCAACCCATCAATCGATACAAACAACAGCACGGAAAAGTGTATGTAAGTCTTAGTGATACTAGCAGTAGTACTGATAATTATAAGAACAAAAGTGGAGCTAAGCTAGTAAACAATGTCATTACCACCAGATATTGCCTTACATACAAAAGAGACAATATAGTTCATTTTATTAGCAAGAATTGTCAACCAGTCACATCTGTCTCAAGGCTGTTGAGATCGATACGTGCACTGGACTTTAGCTATTTGAAATCGAAGAAACCAAGAGTTGGACAAATTTTAATAACACCTTATGGAGGACATAATGTACTATCAATCGTTATTAATGAAACGTTGACTGATGTAGTATCTTCAGAAAGTCTTACAAAAGCTTTTAAATCGCTTAAAAAAATATAATTGAGACGAAATCTTAAAACCTTCCGAATTTCAAGAAGGGAAGATCTTACAGACAAATTAGAACCTGGATTGATAACAGAAACGTTATTAACAATTTTTGATAAGACACCCATACAAATTACTGTCTGTTACGGTAAGGTTGATTTTCTGAAAATCCAAGAACGTAATGAAATAATACAAACATTACATGACAGCCCTGTTGGAGGACATAAGGGAATAAACCAAACTTACCGGAAAATAAGAGAACGGTTTTATTGGCCTGGAATGAGAAATGATATTCTCAATTATGCACGTAAATGCAGCAAGTGTCAAGAGAAAAAAATTGAACGACTTAAAACAAGAGAACCCTTGGTACTTACAGATACACCTATTGAAGCTTTCGATAAGGTTTCCATCGATACCGTTGGTAAATTAAGAATAACACCAAATGGTAATTGCCATTTGCTGACCATACAGTGTAATTTGACTAAATATATCATATTAGTCCCTGTACCAGACCTAAGATCAAGCACTCTTGCCGATGCACTCGTACAAAATCTAATATTAGTTTATGGTGCGCCTAGAGCAATTCTATCAGATGGACATGCTACATTTATGTCTAATTTATTAGAACAGCTCATGAGAACCCTCAAAACCAATCATCTAACTACATCAGCATACCACCCTCAAACAAACGAATCACTAGAGCGAAGTCAAGCTGCCCTAGCTGACTTTATACGAACTTACTCTGAAACATATGATGACTGGGACAACTTAGCAAAATTTGCAGCTTTCACGTATAACACGAATGTACATGCAGCAACAAATTTTATGCCTTATGAACTAGTATTTGGGAGAGTAGCGAGGTTGCCCTTAAAGATACCTAAAGATGAAAAATTACGAACATACCCACTATATTTACAAGATCTTATAAGGCGACTTCAAGAAATGCAAATTGCGGCAGGAAATCAACAAATAAAGATGAAAGTACAAGCAAAAACAAGATATGATAAGAAATTAAAGCCTCTAAATGTTAAACCAGGAGATTACGTTTGGGTAAAGAAAGAAGTGCGTTCCCATAAATTTGATCGCTTTTATAATGAACCCCTAAAGGTTAGAACAGTTTTAGAGGGAAATAATGTGTTACTTGAAAAAACCAATGGTGAAACCATACGCAAACATACAGATAAATTAAAGCTAGTTCCCCAATAATAATATCTTGTAAGAAACATATTCTACATGTCTTCCAGAGAAAAAACACAACGATGCAGATTATATTGGCCATCTTAATGACAATAGCGTTCGAAGGCCGCGCAGATTTAAACTATGCTAATCATGGCAACTATAGCATAGAACCACTTGAAACAAACCCTGGAATATACTACGAACGAATTGGTATAACAAAAATTAAGAGAGCAAATTGGAAGATTGTGATATGGCTGGATATTGATAAATTCATATTGGAACAAACACCTACTTAAGGATTAAACGAAACTTTTCGATATTGTATTGTACAGTTTGGGTATTCTAATTGCACTCGCTATATGGAAATGGACCTCTTGAATTTAAAAATAAAGCGATTGACAAACCTGAAAGCAACACTATTGAACATAATAAATACTGTGGGAATCCATGCAGGAGATAACATTATTCCACCCCCCAGCATACGAGCAAAAAGACTGATACCTTTTGGAATTATTGGGAGTATTGCTAAAGGACTTTACGGCTTAGTCACAGAAGATGATATTAACGTTATAAACACTAACATCAACAATTTGGATACCAATCAAAAAGAATATATTAAATTGTACGAACAAAATAGCCATATTTTTGCAGCCGCATTCAAAGAACTATACAATACCACGAAACGCCATGAGCATATTCTAAAACAAGTTGCTGATATATTGACTTCAGGACAGGATTTTACTCTTCACAGATATCTGATCCATTTGTCAGCATACCTTAGAAGAACTGAGGCTACCCTAGATCACATTATTCGTTCCCATGAAGATCTGATTGACATCTTGCATGATTTACAAAGAGGTCAAGCACATCCAAAGCTATTTTCTCCAAATATATTTAGAACAGTAGCCCGGGATGTAAAGAACCTTGCGGGAAATCTAGAATCTGTAGCACCAATAGAAAACCTTTATGCTGGCGAAATAAGTACCCAAAGCAAATTAGATGTTGTACATCAAGAAAATAGAACCATGGTAATATTACATTTGCCACTCGTAGATCGAACCCCTTACAATCTTTATAGACTACATCCAGTCATGATACCCCAATCTGGACAAAATGGATCTGCCTACATAAAACCGTCGTACCCGTACCTAGCAGTAGCAGCATACCATAATTCGTATTTACGACTAAACGAAGTTACATTTAACCAATGCGATAAGACGGTATATGGTTATATATGCACGGCTATGGAACCGCTGAAGGAACCCTATTCTATGAACGAATGTGAAATTCTCATGTTATGACGCCCTGGACCAGAAGTATTTAAATACTGTGAAATTATGTTTACGCCGAAAACCGAAAGCCAATGGATTTATTTACCAGCTGATAGTTTATGGTTATTCTCAACACCCAATGAAGAACAATTGAACATTATCTGTCCTAATAAAATGGATCAACAAGAAAGAGTAAAAGGTATAGGTCTTCTACGAATGAATAATGGATGTACGGGAAAAACTCACAGATTAACCTTAACCAGTAAACATAAGATTATCACTCAAATACAATATATCTATCAGGTAGAAGTGAACTTAAACTTAACAGTACTACATGAACCCTTAAAAGACACTGATGACTTCCATGACGCTATAAAATCGATTTGAGAATTAAACTTTAATGAATGAACAAGCATGGACAGATGAAGAATTAAATGTACAAAATATAATAAAACAAATGGAGAAAATACGGACCCGAAAGTTGGAGGAAAACAAACTTCTCTTTTTTCTTTAATACGAAATGTCATTGAAGCTATTATTATTATGACTATAATAGCAATACTCATCAGCAAAGCAAGAGGCTGTTTCAAGAAGATTATGAAACGTAGTGTCTCGGAAAAATTTACAAAACGTACCATCAACTCACTGAACGCAGAACCCCGAGTAACCATAAAACAAGAACCAATTGAACACGAATTAACTGAACTGTATGTTGAAATTGAAGAAAAACAAAAAATACCTAAATCATCTAAAGCTTGACCTATAAAGAAGACACGGAGTTTGATACTCCCACGCCATACACCCCAAAAACTGGAAATGGACTCATAAATCAATAGTAATTTGATACTATTTTCCTTCCAGGTAGAACAATGAACCCCGAATATGAAATAACAATAAAGACTAGAGTCAACATAAACCAACCTTTACATGAAGTTATCGAACAATTAGAAAATAAAGGAAATATTAAGGAAATGCACATACTTACGGATTTACATAGTTATGAACATCGAACTACAACCGCCAAATACAATAGTGATTCATTTACTAAAGTAACTGATGAAACACTAAATACAGGAGAAAAAGTTTAAACACTTTCTCTTTTTAAGATGAAATCCACTATTTGTCAAGCAAAAAAGATCTCTTCACCAACACCATCAAGAAACGACAATGATACACCAAACATTGATCCAAAAAGACTTATGTGTCTTCTGCCATGGGATATAGAAGAAAAGAAAAGGGAAAGATATTTCTTTAATCATTTCTCTCAATTTGGCACCCTAAAATATTGTTATGCCGTTAGAGATCGGCGGGGAAGATTATCCCAAGGATATGTAAAATACATGGATCCTAAAAGCGCTATTTTAGCATTGCAGAACGATGAACCCAGATATCGCACAAAATACGCTGAACCAATTAAAAGGAGTACAAAATACAAAATGAACCGAAAATTGACTCACCAATTATGTCAAAAACAAGTTGAGTTAATGACCTACCACAGACATGTGATTACATGCAGAAGACAACGCTGTACACAAATTACAGAAACGAAGTCAATCCTTACCAAAACCGTTGATCTACGAGAGAAGATCAAAAGTAGCAGAAAACGAACCCAATAATTGAACCCTACCATTCAACTAGCCACCTTCTACGTCGAATACACATCACTTAGTTCTAAGATTTTAACTTTAAGCTTTGTAAAATAAATTTTTTTTCTTTCCGGTATTCCTTCTTCTTAACTTCACTTTATTTTTTAATTTTATCTTTAGGATTTATATGAAGTACGTTTATTATTAGTTATAAAAAAAAAAAAAATAAAAAAAAAAAATAAAAATTATATACATATATATAAATATAAATATAAATAAATAAATATAATATTAAATGAAAATAATAATAATTAGGCTTTAAATTTAAAAGCGCATGTTGTATTCTATTTTAGCTGCATGTTACTCTATTGTCAAAATTTTTTTTCTCCTCTTTTGTGATATTAAGCTTTAGCATGTATTAAAACTACTTATTTAATTGTATTAAAAATACGCAAATATTTCGACATAGCATAATAAGTAATAATTGTATCTATCCATGTATTCCCTACCCATTATTCAATAGTTTCATAAACCTAATTTTATTCTCATATCTGCATTTCATACATCACTTACGAACAATAACAACACGAAGTACACTACAAGAACACTCATACATGTACAGTATCAAGTGAGGATCCTCACAACATCCATCATATTTACGCTTGCAGAATTACACACACGATGGACAAAAAAAACGCTAATATCATAGAAGCAATGGCTGATGGATCCCAGCTTAGCATACTGCTGCAGGGGGATTATAGTAGGCTAATGCTAAAAAAAATTCTGGAAAACTTCGGGATAGTGAGGTCCATCGAACAGGAACCCTGTGCTATGGGGTACTCAAGTTACGAAGTGACATTCCTTTCACCACGGGAGGCAGCGTTAGCGGCTGATAACCTAAATGCAGCGCCAACGCTACAGAAGCTATTCGACTAATTGTCGAATGTATCGGACGAGAGGAATTGGGCAAAGTCAACGGCACCTGTCCCCTTGCCAAATAAAAGACAAGTCAAGGTCCACAATATATCAGAAAATGGACGTTGGTTAAACATAGTCACCGAAGAACCAATTGACAAGCGCCAATTGGAAACATCGCTTAACAAATTTGGTCCGATGTTATCATTAGAAGAACAGCCATGTTCGGCCCCATACACCAGCTACGAGGTTGAATATTACCAACTATGTGATGCAGCAGTTGCTGCAGCAACCTTAAATGATACAACGACCATAGAAATAAAAGACAAATCATCTTCACGAAACATCGAAGCACCAGCTAAGAATGTAGAATCAACGACGAAAGTCAAAACCTTTAAAAAAATTAATGAAGAAGAGCTTAGTCCAATATTACGATTTGTAAGAGTAAATCGTACCAGGACTAAAATAAGCGTCATTTTAAAAAAACCTATTAACACAAATTATATTATTGAATTTTTCGAAAACAAATATCCAATAGAAGATATTCATTTTTCAACCAAAAAATAAACACGGGAAGATATTGTTCCCCTTCATATAACGTATGGATCCGCTAAGTGGGCAGGAAACATGCGCCAGATAGTAGTGTATTGCACAACTCAGCAGCCAAAAAATGTATTCACAAAAAACCCAAAAACAGAAAACACGATCAAAATAAATAACGATCCAAAAGACAATGACTCACTTCCACGAAAAGTAGTATCTAAGGTACCGGCCATTATGAATCCGGATGAATACACCCGGTTGTTAATGACCTTTGGCCCTTTGAGCCATTTAAACTACTACCCATTAGATGTCAAACGCGACGATGAAAGACAGTTATACCTAAGCTTCGCTACATACTGTAACGAAGAACCGACGGAAAGGGCCCTCAAAGGACTCAAAATGTATGGGGCGAATTACTCCCAAAAAGACTCGCCAAAAAACTGTGGAATAATAACACATTCATCCTGTGAAAATTTAATATCCAAATGCCATCTTGAGGTGCACAGTCTTCTGTGCAAAACACAAATGAAATTAAAAAAGATCTGCCCATCATGCCAGGAAAATATCAACTTGGTAAAATACGACTGGCACTATAAACTATGCCTTGAAATGGGAGTGTCAGCAAATCTTGATGCACTTAATAGACTAGTAATTAACAACATAAAATCAAGGGCCAAGGAGAAGAAGAAGATGTAATATTCACAAGTCCATTCCTTCCCTTACTCTCAGTCCTGAATAAACAAATGTAATAATTCTGTAAATTAATACTTTATTACAATACTATAAGGTCTATTGTAAAATGTTAATGTTATGTAACTCATGAATGTTTACTTATAAGATGAAGATATAGCAAAAAAAAAAAAAAAAAAAAAAAACCAACAAAATAATATCATATAATATATTCACCGAGGATGGTGATAGTTTTAAGAAGGGAAGGCTGTTAGGTGACGACTTGCGTAAATTAATGAATTTTTATTTTTATTCTATTTTATCCTGTTATATTTCATTCCCAATGATCAAATTTTAAGACTTTTTACAGAGTCATACTCAACGAGAGTCGTCGCCTAACAAAGCTGACTGTGAACTTCGTGGCTCTTGGAAGTGTCAAGTGACAACTGAAGCGAGACATGAAGCCTAAACACATGAAGTCAGCAAGTACCGGCCCCATAGCAAGTAAGACAAAGAAGTTTAACTAAAACTTCGTGCAAGGTGCATTTCTTTGCGCGGCGTTTTAGTTAGTAGCCCGCTGCCGCTCATCAAGTGCAGACGTAATAATTAATTTTATAAGATTAACCAGACGTTCCGTCTATTTTTTCCTTTTCTGTTCTATTTTATATGTATACTAGTAATATAAAATAAAGTGATATAAAACTAATTGGAAAAGGAATTTAAATTATTAGAAAATAATAAATAACAAATAAATAAATAAAAAAAATAAATAATTATAAATCGACGGAAAGAGGAAGTGCAGGCCATCAGAATCAATAATTAGCAGGAAAAAAGGTAAGTTAATCTGGATATTATATTCAACACTCTACTTCTTCCTTCCTTTTAATTTTTCTTAAACAAACAAATAGTTGGACTATCTGCTTTCCCGCAGCCTGTGAAGGAGCATGAGACTGTAGTCCACAGTTTTTAGTTTTTGATTTGAAGCTGAAAACAAACTTAAATGACATTAAATGTTATTTAACACTATTTTGTTTTTTTTTACCTAAAAGAGTTTATGATGACGTGATCAGATAGTTTGTGTCCTCAAGACGTTCTTGTATTTTCACATAGAAATTTGATATAATCATTGAAAGTAATTGTATTCTTTACTACATTTTATTTTATACCCTTACCTTTAACAACATTTACACCTTTTGTGTTTTTTAATAGCTTTTGATTTTGTATTTTTATATATTTGTTTTATTCTGTACATCTCACCCGTAAATGCTACGAATTTTAATATAATAAATCCATCATATTTATCTTTCATAAGTACAACAATTTTCTTAGTGTTTCGTCTAATGTTATATGGATTGATTTTAATATAATCATATGTATCAAATTCTTTAAGATTATGATCATAACCGTTAGATATATTGATGTTAGTTTATATAAAAGACTATCTGTAGCAAAATGGAGTGTAACAGTAGATTGATCCTCTACACAATTTTTCATGCAGTCGAAGTGAAATCTAAAAACGAGGATATTGAATAAATTCAAGACAAATAATTCAAGGTATATCTATTTTTTAATGCAGATTTCAGTGCCCAACAGCTGTATTGCTACACGCCGGTGGTTCAAAATATCACAACTATGAAAGTTTAGTATAGCAATAAGTGCTCCTGCAGCATATCGTACTTTTCACTTGTCAACAAGTCTTACTAATATATAAAGCAAAGTCGCTAAAACCGTTGTAATCGCTAACCGCGAAAACTACTGAACCGATTTTGCTGAAATTTTGCACACTGATTCATGATACTTCCTAGATGGTTTTAGTATAGTTTTTATCTTAAAAAATTTAATAACAATAGCAATAAATGAGCTCAAAGTTTTGCAAAAATACGCCAGCTTTTCACTTTAGTTCAGTAAAATCCGCTAGGTGGCGTCGACATAAAATCAAAGCTACCTGCAACATAATTAAATAAGTGTGGTTACAATAGGCCGGAGCGTATCGATAGCTGCACAGTCAAGCTTCGGCAGCTCATCAAGCTGTTCAGAGGATGCTGGTGATAGTCCTGCAGCTGGGTATCCCGGTTGCGGATGACACTCTTCTCTAAGGGGGAAGGAACCCAAGTGTATCTTCACCCTGAATCTCGACGAGTGCGATCAAAGAAAAACAAATTAATTCCAACCGATGCCGTCTCTGCCAGAATACCAGGAGACATATTTAGCCAGAGCACAATCTGCACCAACTCTTCAGAGTTGTGTGGCAGTCCCACCATCCCACCAGTTGTAGTTAGAGAATTTGTGGCTACAAATGTAAGCAAGGAAAAACAGCTCTGAGGGTCACGGGAACCACAACGGCTTTCTTCTTGGTCGTCGCGTCCCCAACGCGCTTACCCACATGTTCCCGTCTAAAGATGAGCAATTGAGCAGTTGGTTATCCGGGGAACGACCCGAGACAAGAAATTCTTTGGTCAGCGGCGTATCTCCCTCCATCACAGTCTCTGTACATCGAGACTCCCAGGGTAAGAATCAAGCAACCCGTAGCCAGCTCTTCATCATCAGGAATAATAATGAAGAATAGCCTGGAAGTTTCACCACTGGTGCTTTTTAGGGCCATTATAAGTATTTACGTTCCCTACTTAACCATCAATTTCATCGGTTCTTTTTAGGGGCCACCTAAGTGTAAACTACCTTGCCAACAAATACATTTTTATTACCATTTCCGGAAGCGATTCGTCGACTAAAAGACTATATTAACTAAAGACGGGCACTATTAAACCAAGACAGCTATTCACTGGCAGACGTCACCTGCGGAGTTGTTCTTCGCAAGGCTGGAAAACCCGGTGACCGACGACTCTATATTACCCTCTCGACTCTAAGCATTCAACCAGGAATCACTGATCCTCTTCAAGGTCTGCGCTGGGCAAACTTATAACAGCTATAAAGGAAAAAAAACTTGAGCCAACGGGACAGCCTCCACTGGACAAGTATCACTAACCAATCTCCCCATCTAAGATCACCAAAACAACTGAATCTGAAAATAAAAAAGGTGCTTTAGACACCAACGTCTTCGACGTTATACCGGGAGACGTTGGGAAAGAGCACTACAACTAGCCCCAAAGCTTCGGACTTTGTAATTTTTCTCCCAATCAGTCTGGGTCTTCAACAGTAAGCCAGAGAAGATCACCCTGAGGTATCCAGGTCACAATTTCTGTTAACTGCAGTCAAGAAAGAGTTAACTTAAGAAGCTCACCGGTCTTTTTTAGGGCCATCGGACGTCGAACTACCTTGCCAACAAATATATTAAAATTAACAAAGTTGACTAAAAATAGCCTTTAGGGGTCATAAAAGTCGTAAGCATGCCAATAGTCGCAAAAGGGTATATTGGAAAGAAAACTTCAAATGTATCTAATGAATACAATTTGAGGCGTCAAAAAACTGACGCAGAAAATTGATCGAGATTGAAACAGCAGCGTCAAAATCGACAACTTAAGAGTCCATTACGTGAGAGATCAGCTTTCCATTGTACCCTTACAGCAATCTCTGAAATCTTTGAAGATCCTACTTCAGATTTTTAAATAAGTAGAAAATGTATTTCTGTTTTTGTGGCAATAAAAATGTTGGGTTTAAGGTCCAGGACTTTGTTGCTCTGGTAATAAAATAGTGAGATATGAGAAAAAACAATTTTTTTTTAATATAAATTTTTTGGGGGTTTAAAATCTTAACAGCTTTAAAAAATAGCCCTTTTCGTGAATTACACAGAAGAAACTAAATCAACAACTTCTTATAGCCATCGATTATTTTATGGCATAAATTTTTAGCATAATTATTTTTTTGAATTTTCACACCTTATTATTTGACCAAATAAACTATATGGATTCCGAAAAAATATTTTTTAATAAGAAGATTTTTGTTCTGAGATGTATCGGGAGTATGTGTAAAATTTTCTAACTAAAAATGTTTCACATTACATGTCAACACACTACGGTGTTTTATTTAGTAAGTCTCGGGCGAAGCCGAGACAGGGGGGCTGCTAGTCTTACATAAACGTATTTCTGCTTATTTCTATCGTTTTCCCATAAATTGCGTGGTTAAATAATCAAACAACATATTCTTGATCTCGTTTTTCGCATTTTGACGTTTCAAATAATAAAGGCCTACATATAATTCTTTAATCCTGTACCCCGGTTACATTCTAATACTTGATGAGTTTTTTTCTTTAATAGAGATTGCTTTAATACTTGTTTTAGTGATGTACAGTATGTTAAAGAGCGATTTTTTGTCGTAAAAAGTAGTCATTACTTTTTTCTTCTTAGATTCAACAGGTGTTTTATGTTTAGCACAAAATGATAAGTCCTTAGGTGCATTGTGATGCGTTTTTGAATACTCAAGATCTACTTCAAGAATATAACTAATTTTAGCATCATTCTTCACGATCAGGATACCCATTGAACTAATATTTTATGTCCATTTAAAACCACTGTGAGGTATTGGTTGAACCGTAGCCCGTCCACATAAATTATTGATGTTATAATGCCTAAGGTATTTTTCATCTTCATTAGGTTGTCAGCCTTTATTCACACACTGATAAATAGCTTCGGCATAACAGTTCATACATTGACTAGTGCCCCCTTATATATCACATTTAATAAGCTCAACATATCAATATTTGTTCATGATTCTAATTAAATTAGAAAAATGTATAAATTTATAAAGTCTATAAATCAAAACTTTTATAATTAAAAGCACAATAACTACCTCTATATGCTCTAACATTGTATTCTAGGTTAACTGAGGTGAAGTATGTTAATAAGCTGGGTGTGATTTATATGCTTCAAGACAATCGCATCTAAAATTTTTAAACACTTCTATAAATAGCAAAACATTTGTCTCCCAATATAAATCGAAATTTTGTCTAATGATTTTGATATTGAATGTATTCCATTTATTTATGGCATGTTGATACTCTGTATCAGAAATATTAGTTTCATATAAACTGAACATCAGACTGTTTTCTTGAAGCTTTTAAATAAAGAAACAAAATTACAAATAAATACATCTTTTCTTTTAGGTAATCTGAGCTGCTTCATAATGTATTTATCATCATTCATGAAAGTTCTTTATAACATTTTAATCTTATCCAGATGTGATGATAATTTATCATGGGAAAAACCCATGAATTTTGAGGAGTCGATAAAATCGAGATTTATGTTGGTCCATTCAGTATACTAAGTTAAAGACATGTAATATTTTTTGAATGTCGGAGAAGTTTCACCAGGCCAAGACAGCTTGTTGCAAGTTCTTTTGTACACAAATGTTAAGTATAACCATTTAAGTTATGAAAGATTGTAGGGGTGTTATTCTTGAGTCTTTGTACTCAACGTTACACTAATTTTTTGCAGGACTTTGATACTTACAATACAATTTATACATGATAAATTGTCTTCACATTGTAAACAGTACCTAGAAGTAATATTTTGTTATTTGATACTTACTTTTCAGTACAAAGACAATGATTTTTTGAACCTTCTCTACTTTTGAACTAAAAGATAAATAATAAATACGATTTAACAAAGCAACAAATTTTTCTTATTTTTGAGGTATGAAATTTATTATTTGGCATGGATTTTTATACAAGTACTGTAATTGAAATGGTGAAGCGTGTAAACTCTTTATAAACCACATAGCAACTGCTTTATCTTTTTCATAATTCTGTTGATAACTATTGTACTGTGATTTACGATTATCAGAACTACACTCGATAAACATCCGATTCTGAATGCTTTGTGCTTTTCAAAAGTATAAGTACGCTTTACAAGCTATAACAAACATTTGAAAACTGCGTATACTACCTAAAGTACAGAACTTACTTTAGCATAACGATTTATACATTGACTTGTATCCCCTTATTCATCATATTTAATAAGCTAAACATATTAATATCCGTTCATGGTTCTAATCAAATCAGAAAAATGTTTTAACTTATAAAGTCTATAAATCAAAACTTTTATAATTGAAAGCACAATAACTACCTCTATATGCTCTAACATTGTATACTAGGTTAACATTGGTAAAGTATGATAATAAGCTGGGCTGATTTGTATGCTTCAAGACAATTGCATCTTAAATTTTCAAACACTTCTATAAATAGCAAAACATTTGTCTTCAAACATAAATCGGAATATTGTCTAATGATCTTGATATTTAATGTATTTCATTTATTTATGGCATGTTAATACTCTGTATCAGAAATAAAAGTTTTATATAAACTGAACGGCAGACTGTTTTCTTGAAGCTTTTAAATAAGGAAACAAAATTACAAAGAAATACATCTTTTCTTTTAGGTAATCTGATCTGCTTAATAATGTATTTATCATCATTCATGAATGTTCTTTCTAACATTTTAAACTTATCCAGATGTAATGATAATTTATCGAGGGAAAAACCCATGAATTTTGAGGAGTCGATAAAATCGAGATTTATGTTGGTCCGTTCAGTATACTAAGTTAAAGGCATGTATTATTTTTTTAATGTCGGAGAAGTTTCACCAGGCCAAGACAGCTTGTTGCAAGTTCTTTTGTACACAAATGTTAAGTATAACCATTTAAGTTATGAAAGATTGTAGGGGTGTTATTCTTGAGTCTTTGTACTCAACGTTACACGAATTTTTTGCAGGACTTTGATACTTACAATACAATTTATACATGATAAATTGTCTACACATTGTAAACAGTACCTAAAAGTTATATTTTATTAATTGATACTTATTTTTCAGTACAGGGACAATGATTTTTTGAACCTTTTCTACTTTTGAACTGAAAGATAAATAATAAATACGATTTAACAAAGCATTAACAAATTTTTCTTATTTTTGAGGTATGAAATTTATTATTTGGCATGGATTTTTATACGAGTACTGTAATTGAAATGGTGAAGCGTGTAAACTCTTTATAAACCACATAGCAACTGCTTTATTTTTTTCATAATTCTGTTGATAACCATTGTACTGTGATTTACGATTATCATAACTACACTTGATAAACATCCGATTCTAAATGCTTTGTGCTCGTTAAAAGTTTTAGTACGCTTTACAAGCTATAACAAAGATTTAAAAACTGCGTATACTACCTAAAGTACAGAACTTACTTTGGCATAACGATTCATACATTGACTTGTATCCCCTTATACATCATATTTAATGAGCTAAACATATTAATATCAGTTCATGGTTCTAATTAAAACAGAAAAATGTTTTAACTTATAAGGTCTATAAATAAAAGCTTGTATACTTGAAAGCACAATAACTAGCTCTATATACTTTAACATTGTATTCTAGGTTAACTTAGGTGAAGTATGATAATGAGTGTGGTTTTCGAGATTAGAATATTATATGTGTGATGTGTATGTGCTTGCGAACAGTAAGTGAGGTGATAGATAATAGTTTCTCTGCGTTGCGTAGTGATGAGTCAGTCTGCGGTGGCCCAGCCTGGTAGCATGTTGTTAGCTTAGGCGGTACTTTGTACTCTTACACATTATGTCTTTCTAATTTCTTTAATAAATATATTTTTATTATTTTAAATAACACACGTGTTTTCATCATCTTTTGTATCACTATGCTCCTGCTATTTATATGATTTAACAAAATATTACAATAAGCTGGATCCAATTCATATGCCTTAGGACAATTGTATCTAAAATTTTTGAACACTTCTACAAATAGCAAAACATTTATCTCCAAACATAAATTGAAATACTGTCTAATAGTCTTGATATTGAATTATTTTTTCATGTATTTTAAATATTAAATGTATTTTCATTTTTTTACAGTTTGGATGTATCTCAGCACTTACACGATACGCAGTAAGGATTACGTAACAGTAATTTAAAAAAAATAATTTGATTAAATTTAAGTCAGTATAAACTCACAGATACTAATTCGTACATTTAAAAATTAAACCTTTTAAAAAACTGTCGCGTGCTATTAAAAAAAATTGATCATTTGCAAATGGTGCTTATTCACTTAAAACAAATTTTACATCATATGTAATTTTTTAGGTTCACACGTCATGAAAAAAATAAATTAATTAAATGAAATGAATGATGGTTACAAAATTTAACAAAAAAGCAAAGATAATTCTAAATTTATATTTATAATTACTTACTTTAAACAGAAATTTGTTTAATTTTTTTTGTCTTTTTTTTTTTGTCTAGAAAACCTGGAAAAGAAAAAGAAAAAATTGAAAAATTAAAAAGTTGTATAATACAACTGATTTTACAAGTTCTAGTAACGATACTTGAATGGAAGAGAAAATAAGTAACAAGAGTAATGATATCATACAAATGAGCAAAGAGAATCTGACTTGTGAATTGAATAATGTTTCTCAAATCAGTAAGACACCGATATCACAACCACAATAACAGAAAGCTTAAAAAAGACAAAGAGTCGATCGAAAGGATTAGCATGATAACACTTTTGCCAATACTAGTATTGATGTTACTACAATCTCAACCGTAGATGATCATCCTAAAGTCAATTTTTTAACAAATGAGGATATCGAAGATCTTTACAAAAAAATGAAAAAAGATTTCAGATTACTCAGAAGCTGTGTTTAATACGAACTGCGTCAAAATTACTAAAATCTTATGCGAAACGTAGCTGTTATGGAAAAATCGGAAAATAATGATGACCTTGCGTTGTTTAAGGCATTGCTTCCAATAAGCACTTCATTGAAATTCCAAGAATTTGACGTTAAAGTTAAATTAAACACCAGGATACAGAATAAATTGGTGAATACTAACAGTTTTATTACTTTGATTTCAAAGAAATAATTTTTCTTATCAATTTGTTAATATTTTTATAGAATCTTTGGATAACTATAATCGTGATAGGCACCGAAAGTTATAAAGATGGCTTGAGAAATATTTCGAAATCTCTGTCATCAAAAACCATTCAACAAGAGTATTCAGGTTGTAGTCGTTCAATGAAGGGGCAAAAAAGATAAAAAAAACTTCAGCGGTACTGCATTGTACGAGAAAATACAAAATATATTTAAAGGTACATATTAAATACATATGAAATATACTATAAACTATTTATGTGACAAAAAAATTTTTTTTCACATTTACCTTATATTAAATACATAATTCACTTTTATTATTCAAGTTATAGAACAGTCATTAAAAATTTTAATTTTCAAGGTCTAATAACTCAAAAGTTTAAAGTGCCAGAAGAGCAAATAAAAAGTTACGTCTTACGATGGTTTTCTCGAGCAGGTGACCGAGATGGTAGGTACACAAAGAGAGCAGCAGTAACAATAAAAGACAATACACTAATTACTGATAATATCTAAGATGTTGAATAATTAATAATGTTTAAATGAGAATTTTCTTATTTTTCTCGTTCCTACCTCATAATTTACAACGACGTACTTCTTAACATTGTTATTTTTCAATATTCTTTATTATTTATTTGTCATTGTTTATTAATATTTAGTATTATTTGTTGGTTATAAGTATTTTTATTTATTCAATATTGTAAACATAAAAAGTACAAATGTTTAACTTATATTTAAATAAATTTGATGATTGAATTTAGAAATATTACTTGATTTTATTAACATAACCGGAGAAACCACGTTGTAGAAATTATGAAGTGAACGAAAAAATCTAATCTACTAAGAAAAAAATCATGGTTAATCACTATGTAATCGATATTGAGCCAACAATTAATAATAAATATTACTCGAGAACCACATACAAATATTAAAATAGTACAGAAATTTATACGTAGGACCAATACTATTATTTTTGCTTCGATCCAATACTGGATCAGTGATGATGAACAGCACTAGCATTAACGGTTGCCAATATCCTACCGATGTTGGGCCGTGTAAGCATTCTTTAATGGAGGGTTCCTTGTCACTTTTTTTCTTTAAAGTTAGTTGTTTAACTTATAACAAAAATATTATTTGCAAGCATTTACATTTTTTTTGACATCACAAACTTGATAATAAAACACAAGCCTTATATTCAAACTCAAGCTTTGGAACCTTACTACAAACATATGTAACTTTGAGTTTCCTATATTTCAACTGGTTGGTGGCTCAGACCACTAATACTTACTAAAAGATAACCATTTTACATCCTGGGGTTTAAATCTTCGACAGTGTTCAATTTTTGTTTAATTTTGCTTGATTAAAATTAATTTCAATGTTATATCAAATGCTTTCACATCATTATTTTTGTATTAATTTTTAGCTATGATAAAAAAAAAATTTTTATTAATTTTAATCAAAATATATACGAACCAAAATTTAATAACTTTTTTAAAGTAATGCTGGCAAAAGTATTTAACCAAATTTTTCCAGCAGAACCATTATATTCTTAACCATCTATACCATCGAAATTTGAAAAACAACAGTTTAAGGAAACAAAAATAGTCAAAGTCTTTAAATATTTAAATTTACACAATGTGTAATAAACGTTGATATCCAAAATGTAGTATACTTATTGCATAAAAACTTTTTCCTAATCATATTAATGATAATTATTTGTTATTGTTTTTTAAATACAGCGAAAATAATAGTGTTATTAGGTTCTGACCGTATGTTGAATTAAAAAAAATAGTTTTAAAAATGTTTAAGTATATGGAACTAGATTATCGATTTAAATTGAAATATATGAAAAGAATCAACAAATCTTAATCTGCTTCCCATATCTATATAAATTTTTTTCAAAAAAATGTAAGTAACTGATTTTGTACACTTTACCTAGAAAATACTGAATCGTACGAAATAGTTTTTTACTGCAGAGCATTGTGGCGCCTTACATCTTATTTTTTAAATTACCGTACTAAGGATTTAATTTCAGTTTGGCGTGCACGATGACACGCACATGATCATAGTATACAGTGTCTGTATATTTAACTATATTACCGGTGAGTGGACGGTAGCTCAGTCGGCTAGGTTATAAGGTTGTGGGTGGACACGCAGAAGACTGTGGTTCGATTCTGTAAATTTTTACATGTCCTTTTTCACCACGCAATGCTCCTCATGAAGGAAATGGCTCACCTTCTCGCGGCAAAACTGCCTATTTTTCACCTACCTCCCTTCCAGTAATGGAAGGCCTCCCATACATTTGCTTGTCCCCTTCTTAAGTGTCGAGTGCCCTAAGTAGTGGACCCTTGTGGTGCGTAGGCGTATGACACTACAATTAAAAAAAAAAAAATATACATATATATGTATATATACGAATACATATAAAATACGTTGGCTTACGATGACTCGAATCAGTACTGCTAAGAGAGTTCTCTATCGTTCAATGTTTATTAGTAATAATCATTCAGTATCCTGCAATTTTTGGCAAAAATCAACTCGGGATTTATTTATACATCATAAAAGAAGATTTAGCTTTAAAGAATTGATACTTTTTTTTAACGTCTTGTGCCACATCAAAACCAAATTAAATCTAAGATAGGCTTATATAAAATACGGAGTTTTCCTTAGATACGTGTGGACACACATACATAAGAAATAGGGAAAAAATAAATTACTTTTTTGAAAACTCTTGCACCACGTTAAAATTATACTAAATAAGTTATTATTACTTCAATACACAACTTCTGAGGTTTTTCTATGCCAAAAAAGGCCACCAGGCTTGGAAAATACGGAGTTGTCCAATGATACGTATATATGAAGAAATCCATTTTTAATATTTGGGTTTACACGTTCCAAAGAAAAAAAGGAAATTTTTGCGAGGCACACACTTGAAAAAATTTTTTTCTCATCCTACATACCCTCAGAAATGAGGAAAAAATTGTGTGCAAGCATTTAAGGGCTTGTGACACTGTCTTCCACTAAAGATTTAAAATACTGATTTTCTAAAGTGAAAAAGCTGGACTAAACTGAAAAATGTCGGAAACTGATTGAATCGTACCGGGTTTCAAAAAAATCTTATTTTCCCGCATTCTGTGGACGTTTGAAAACACTAATTACCCCAAACCTATGCATAACTTTAATACATAAGTAATTTAAAGTGAATTTACCGATCTAAAGCCTCCGTATGAATAGCAGTACCAAAAATTGGTGTAAAAAATGTATTATTTCACCCCGGAAATCCTCCTTCGGGGGTTTTTGAGGTAACTGATCACGAATCAGAGATCTATTTGCAGGAGTAGTTTCAACCACCCGAAACCACCATAAGTTGCAGTAAATCATTGAAAAATCCATAATTTGGCCTGCGAAATTATGTGTCCGTAGGTTTTCAAGGTGACTCGTTACGAATCCGAGGTCCATTTTCGTGCAGGGGCAGTTTCAACCCCTAAAATCATTATTGTTTTTAGAAAATCACCATTAAATTCATAATTTTGCCTCCAAAATCGTTTCTCATGGATTTTCGAGGTCACTGGTAAATTTGAGATGTATTAGCGAGCTGGGGTAGTTTTAATGCTGTTCAACTCCTTAATTCAACAATGTACAAGTATGTTTCCTATTGTTCCCTAAGAGATAACTTCCAAGGTAAAATAGTAGAATTTTTAAGATTTTTTGGAAGTGGAAGTGATTTTATGGGTTGAAGCTACCCCTGCACAAAAATTGACTTCGGAATCGTGATGAGCGACCTTGAAAATTTACTAAGAAATGATTTTGGAGGCCAAATTACGGATTTTTCAATAATTTATTGAGACTTGGGGTTGTTTTGGGGGGTTGAAACTACCGCTGGTGGCAAATAGACTTCCGATTCATGATCAATGACCTCAAAAACCCACAAGAGGGGATTTACGAAGTGAAATAATACATTTTTAAGCCAATTTTGGTGCTGCAATTCATGGCAACCTTTAGTGAAAATGGCATTGTTCACGTGTAACAGTATACTTATATATAAAACTTATATGCCTACACATATTCTATATATAGGTGACTTGTATGTACAAGTATACTGCTATACGTGAACGACACCGTTTTCTCTAAGGCGTGGTTACGCTTTCTGACGAATGAGATTTATGCGACATTTCCTTATTAACTTAGGCCACTCTCTGCAGGAGGGAGTAGTCAGGTAGCTTGCATGTGATGCATATAAGTCATGTTCTCGCAACACCTCTTTTTTTTACTGAAAAATAAAAATATTAAACCTTCAATTAAATAACATAGGTTTATAGCCGTAACGCTTCATTGGACTTTTAGTAAGCATTGATTTACGCTCAGTTATATAAGTTGTGCTTTTGATTTAAGCGGCGATTTTGGTACCCTGCATGATAAGCCCTATCTCAGAGCACTTGTCTGACGTATTATCTAGAACAGCGTTGGTTTAAATATTATATCTGTTTTGGTTAGATGCATTTTTGCTTGAAGGACCGTTGGTGCTCGCCAGGTTCGCCGCTACAATTTTGAAAATCTTTCGATATCATCGGCACGTTGTTGTTACTAGTGTCTTGTCCAAGTTTGTATGGCTTAGGCACCAAATGCTATTGTTTTCGGCGTTCTAGGTTACCTCTTTCAATTTTTACACTGAAAGAATTTAGACACTCGTCAATTGCTGTGATTTCGCTGTATATGCGCATGTCAATTATCCAAACTCTATCTCGCACGCACAACATTGACAAATTCTTATTACAATAGCTCCGGCAGGAATGTTGCTTTGTGGGAATTTCAGTAAACTTATGACATGTTTGAAATCATAACTGTCTACAAAATGGCGGAAATTCGGGTGTTAGCGTCCATTAAAATAATCTCTGGATTCTCGTAACTCGTGAACAGCTGTTTATAAAGTTCTATTACTTCCAATTCGGTTAATGTTTTGAGTGGGTGCTCAAACTCAACCACCATACTGATTATTTCGTTTTATACCTGCAATTGTTGATGCCCAAATGACTGTCATGTAATGTCATTAAAATTTCCAATTGCAAGGTAGGCTAGATAACGAGCCATGGACTTAACAACAAATAACCATCGCAGTAATAAATTTCAACCTGAAATTGAATGTACGGTAGCAATTTTCACTGTAGTCACATTTTTTACAGCTTTTAGTTCAAGCAAAATTCTTTTAAGCTCGTGCTTACTAAATTTCACTCTTGTTCTTCGCGTATACGATCTAACTAACTTTTAGTTTAAAATAAGCTACTGACGATAACACTTGCATGGAATTTTATCTCGTTTGAATGATCATAGTCCCTCTGATCCTTCCGCAACGCTGGATTACACTACATGGAGTTCGATCTAACCAATTTCTTCCCGGAACTAAGAAAAGTGATGTTGTTTTCTTCCTTTTCTTCTTCTTGTGTGCTACTTCTAGCACTTGATATGCATGTGCGCACCATCTTCTTGTGCCATATCTTCTGGCGTTTTCGGTATGTAGCGTTTGTGGCGGGGCAGTTCTTCAGGTTTGGACTTTGTGAATATCCGCGTCTGTAGCACAGAAAATTTTTCATAGACACGCTGGGGCTGGCATCGATTACACTAAGGTTCTTCGAATCAATCTTCGCTGAAGTGAAATGCGTTGGCTTGTTTCTACGTGCAATTAGTTCGACTGTTGCTTGCTTGGTTTGTAGTCTACGCCGTACGTATAATACTTCTTTTTTTTATTTGGATTTCGGCTTGTATAGCCGTGGTTACTGCTTTTTCTAATGTCAAGTCAGCTATCAACTGTATTGTCTCCGTTAGAGATGATCTACAGATGACATAAACCAACAACAAGTCTATCACGGATTAATTTGTCCTTCAAAGTTCCATACTCACAGGTATCAGCGAAAGTGTGTAGTGCGCTAACAAAGGCATCAACACTGTTATTCGGTTGCTAGACACGAGGATTGAATTTGAAAAGCTTAAATGTCTAATTTTTATGGTAAAAAATATTTTTTAAGCTTATTTTTAACGTTTGCAAGAGTCATTACATCTGTTAAGATAGGTAAAATCTGCTCTATTTTACACTCTGATTTCTCGCCGATTAAGTAACAAAGCAAATCGATTTTCTCTACCTCTGTTTTCATTTAAAAAATTAACTATGGAGACATACCTTTTAAAACGCTTAATCCAAGTAAGCCATGCCTCTGGTTTATTGAAGTTGAATTTACTTGGATGCTGTATCGAGGGAACGGCTGACAACTGGCTGGTACCTTGTAATTCTTGACTCTCATTTGTCATTGTACTCGTAGCGCTTATACAACACGACAAAGGTATTGCAATTGTTATCACTTGGAAACAAACACAGAATAAATAAAATGTGTGACACATAGCACATAGCTCTCGTGTGCACCCGTTTTCAAGTTAGCTATTATTGCTCCTTTTTCGCAAACTTATGTAAACTCACCGCGAGTATGGGCCACTGAGTACTCGTTACATATAGAGAGTACTTTTTCTGTTCAATCGATTGTTCAGTTGACCAATCATGCCACTTTGTTCCTTCACGTGTCCCAGACGCTAGATTAGTTCTGTAGATGAATGGAACTACACAGAAAAGGACAGTCAAGAACTTTGATAAAATTTGAAGATTTATCTACAATTGTTTATAATTGTTATGCGCAGTATATAACAATGTACATAACCTAGCTGAAATTCAAATGTACTACGTACAACTAACTTTTTTTACATGAGGATGTAGCTGCATTCAGCCACAGAACTGCAATCTAAAGTCTGAAATACATAAGGAAATCAAGTGGCGCGATGAGCTGACCGAATGACGGATCGAACTATAAAAAAACGTACTCAGAGTGTACACCGGTAATTGCGTAGTGGGAGCTCAGGCGATAGCTTAGGTGTGCTGACTCGTGCCACTTCCTGTAGCTAGAAGCAGCTTGACAGTTTGCGTGTGGTGCATAAAAATCGCCCTTGCGCACCAGACCTATTTCTGATTATTTTTCAATCAACTTTCATTTCTCGATTCCAGCGTGCCTATCAGTCTAAAAAATCTATTTAACATCCTATTATAACATTATAACCATAGATTACACTACGATAAAAAGTGGCACAAAGCTGTAAAATCAAGCTGTAAGGACCTTTTCTGATTAACCAATTTCTACGTTTTTGGATATGATCGGAAAACTCTTAAATTTTCAAGCTCAACGGGTCTATCTGTTCGATTAAGTATCGATTTGCGCTTCATACATACTGCTGCCTTTTTTTAAAATACAATCTAAAAATGTCTGCAAATCAGCAGGTAATAAAAAGTTGACCATAAATTCGCTCAAAGAAGCAAAGCTTACTTTTTTCAGTACTAAACTACGATAGTATTGCCTTGCGATACTACTCCTCGCACCTTGTTTGCGTCCATCTTCATGCTTAAAAGCCATATATTTATAACTCATGGTAAACTTCAAGGAACAGTTAAGGCCATAAGTCTTTAGTCCTTCAAGTTACTGTCATCTGTAATAAAGTACTTTTAAATGTCTACAAACCTTCATTTGAATTCGCTCCAATAAGAAAATTTGAAAGAAATCTTATCAGAATCTGTTCTTAATAGATGAACTATAAGCTCCCAATCGTTGTCAAATGATTTCTTACATTCGAGACCAAATACAGCTTTTTTGCCAAATTATTCATTTAAGCCATACATCTTGCAAAAAATCTGTGGAGGCTACTGTTAATATAGCTTTACGCTTGAAAGGTCACATGCTACCAACTCTCTTGCCTATTTTTCTTGAACTCCATTTTTATGTTTAACTATATTGACGGTGTGACGATCAAGCAGATACTAACAACTAATCTGAAGAGTTCTTTCAATATCATTCAGAGTTTAAAAATTAATTTCAAAGGTACTTTACCCTTGAAGCAGCTTAGTCCATAATAATGTCTAGACAACCAAATATTTTGTTGTTGTGCCTCCTTACTCAACTCTCGTGAATGACAGGGTGGTACTACCACTCAATGCTGAATGTCTCTCACTAGGTTCATTGCATTTTGTAAGTGGTTGAACGTACCTACAGAAACTGAGCCGATGTATTGACGTGTTTAAACAGTGAGTGTAAGTATATGAATGACTTGACGTGACGCATCGATTTCCAGAATATTCTTGCATTTAGCATACACTATACAGTTAACAATCAAAGTTATAGCTTTGGGGAATCGAACGTCCAATTTGATGCCACCACGTTTAATCAAATTGCAATGGAAACATTCGTTCACCAACAAATCTGGACTTAAATCGAAGCAAAGAAACAGTAACTGCTGGGATAAGATTCGCGATAGGTATGATTTTCATGCTTTTTCTCATTAAAAAAGTGAACTCTAGTAACCGGAAACAAGGTATGATAAAGCATCTACGTATAAGTTGTTCGTTTTAAAGTCTAGCTGCAATGGTTTAAAAGGAACTTGAACGTAGTCAAAGTACAAAGAGAGAAAATAAATATTGAAATGATTATTATTAAGCAGATTCATAATATGATCGCAATAATAATTATAATTTTTAACGAAACTGATAATTGTTTGTTTAGGTAACTGGCCTAAACTAATATAATTTAAAGTTCCGACATAAAAACTTCTTTTTCTTGTCTGAATCTTAAAAAAAACTTTTATCAAACCTTAGCAAAAGTTTTTTTTAACTAAATAATGATTTTGAATGCCTGAAAAATATGTACTATATATGAAAACTAAAGTTTGAAACTAGGTTTAAATACTTTTGGCAAACTTCAATTTAAGCTTTCAACTCGAATTTTGGTAAAACTTTTATTGAATTTGAAAAAGTTTTAAATACGTTAATCAAACTTTTTATAAATATGTGTAAGAAATTTTCGATTAAAAAGACAGAACTGTTTTTTAACTAAATTTATACTTTTTTTTATCCAACTAATTAATTCTTTTTCTTTTTCGAACACAAAACACAATTTGGATTTCAGCTCTTTCTCAGATTTTTTTTTTTTTTTTTTTATTTATTAATCCATTCACCTGCTTCAAATTTTTAAGATACCTCATTTCCGATTCTTTTTAAGCTTAACGTGCTAACTTTTATTTTTTGTGCACTATTTCATTTCTGTCATCATTTTATTTTTCGTGTAAGTTATTTACTTTGCGATCTTTATCACTGTTATTTTATTCTGTTTGATTTATTTCTGTATTTTTCTTTGTCTTTATTGACATCACTGTTCATCACTTGCAATATTTTACAATTATCAAAGTACGAATTACAACGTACAGCTGACTTTATATCGTGAACTCGTCAACATGCACATTCGTACTCGTTCTGCTTGGTATAACACGTTTTTTCGTGTCTATCAAGGCATTATTTACCAGATTGACAATGTTTGACTGTAGTATGCGAGCGCTTCCTATGATGACGGTATGTTCATTGATACACACGCGGTATTTTGATTCATTCCCGCGAAATTCAAACGTTGCCATACTTACCATGCTGGTTACATTGATTCTCAAATTGTGTTTAAATTTTATGGGAAACGAATCACAATGCCGTGTACGTACACTTAAAGTTGCTAGAAACGTGCAATCATCGTACAATGCAGCTTTTTACAAAATTTTGTCGGTACGCTTTTGATAATCTCGGCATTTTGTCTTTCCTCCTCTTTACGCATCCTTTTGTCCTCATCGACGTCGTCGACAAAGGAATTATTATCTTGTGATGCCTTGGCATTCTCCATGGTTATCATCTTTCTCTGTCCAATTTTTTAAGGTGTGAATAACGTTATAAAATTTGTTGATATTTTCTTCACTTAACTCGCTTGTTGGTATTCAGTAATTGCAAGATGTCATTCATTTCTACGTCAAACTGACTCATTTTTGTACCCTGCATTTGCACAGATTTTACATCATCATTGAGAAATGCGCTTTGCTCTTGGCCCACGCTTTCTTGTGGCAAAACTTAGAGCATATACTAATGGAGGTGGCATGACCATGCTTTACAGCATGACGAGGCAGACCGAGGTTTATGAGTAGCCATCTCTCTCTTACTGGAATGAAATTGGTTAACGCTTAGTAGTTATCTCGCTCTAGTTGAACAGTGATTGGTTGACGCTGATTAAATTAATCGTTTAAAGCAATCGCATTCGAGTTAAAGAGACAACTACTACTAAAACTCGTCACGCTCTGAAGCATTGCTATGCTTCCTTTAGTAGTACATACTCTAAGGGGCGGGTAAGAAACTTCGCTAAAATCTTTCGACTGTGCGATGACTTTCTTCTTTGACGACAAATGAATTTTTGTGTTCGCGAGAATTTCGAAAATTTTAATGTGTATGCGAAAGCGTTTTTTATGCACCATAGTCAGTAGAAAGTTTCCTTAAAAAATGTTAAACGCACACTAGAAAATGTAGGTAATTAGTGTCGTATTGGCTTTGCCCAGCAAAGCCCTCTGTTGTTCAGTGTCGAGATAATAAAGAGCTTTCAAAATAGCACGTATTTTCGAGAAGATCAGAAGTATTTTCAATATGTAGTATCGCTATTACAAGTTCCGTCAGTATACAAAAAATGCTAAAAGCACAAAATTTATTGGGCCCAATGGATGATAAATTGTCATGAAAAAGTGACATTGATAGCAAAATTGGGAATCATCTGTATGTAATGTGAATGTACTTTCCAGGAGAAAATATTTTATGCCGCTTTGTTCAATATTTTTTCGAAGATAATTTGTATACGGAAGCGAAGTGGCAGCAATTTTGGGAGTCAGTCAAGAAGGGAAATAGTTTTGGTCCAATTAGCCGCGTTGTAAAAATGAGAGTATACCTATATATACGACTTAGTCTACAACTATTTGTTCTTTATCCATTAGGACTAATGGCAGAAGGTATAAACCTTGTGAATTTGGCAATATCTATAAACTAATGTGATTCGGTATAGCAAAGCTACAATATAAAAGCACTTTAAATCTCCATGAATCATAGAATTTCTCAACTTTTGGGAGGTTGGCGGTAGGTGTTAATTTTTGGCTTCATCTGTACCCCAGCTCTTGGTCTACAATGCCTGCATTTGAAATGGTGTGGACCAAAATCATTTCCACAGACTGGTCTGTAACACGATGTATTGAGGGATATGCTTATAAAGCATTACACGTAGAGAAAAAGTAGTAAAAAGTAGTCGTAGAGTAAAAAAAATGTCTTTAGTGCTACAGTAACTAACTTACAGTTATAGCTTATTTTTAGCCTTATGGCTGAAATTCGTTTGAATAAAAGAGTCAATTATTAAATGTTCAATTACTTTCGTATTTGTTTACTATGAATCTTTATTTGTCAAACGTAACTCATGTTAACACCAGCTTTATCACAACATTTATGTAGGAAATTAACTAAAAGATTAAATAGAGTTTAATAAAAAATATTTAAATGTATTGAACGGAGAAAAAAATAATGAATATCTAGCTGTAGAAGTATTTTTACGATGCACAAAAAATATGTAATTAAATTTAATTTTCTAAGGCAATAATCTACTCAATGTTACTGTATTTTATGATTTATGGGGATAATTATTTGTTAAAAATTAACAGAAAAATGTAATATACTAAATTTTTACAATGTAACAAATGTTCGAGAAAAATGAGGAATAACAAAACAAAAGACCAAGTGTGGGTCTCGGGACCCACGACAGATCTAAAACATAAGAGAATATGTTATAAAACTCGGTAGTATTTAATTTTCCATGATGAAAATAGTGGTTTTCGTCAGCTAAATGACATTATCTCCAGGGCTATTTTGCGGCCCGAGGGACGTAAGAGCCACAGAGCAATGTCACTTATGTGTCGAATCTATTTGTTCTACCAATTGCGGCCTCTCAAAAACGCGTGAAGTAGGAAAAGTATTTATTTTTTTGACTCTCAATAATCTTCATTTTATATTTTTATATCAAAAAGACAGTTTATTTATGAATATGTATTTTTATCAGTGAATATTACAGATTAGAAAATAACAAATTATGTTCATACTATTTTTGTTCATTAACATACAAACAACGAGAATGAGGAAAAACAATAATACACGGCAAAGAGTATCCATACTACCTACCTAAACAAAGTTACATACATTATTTTAACAAACGTTCGTGTGTATTCCTTTCTCTGTCTCTTTTCGGATTCGAATACCTGTTTACTGTGCGTAGTTGCGGAGGTGCGCGAATTTCGTTTGGTTGGCTCTTTATTAAAGACGGGTTAAGATGTAGTTTGAATGAACACAATTGAAAGAACCCGAAAATTTTTTGCATTATGGTCAAATATTGATATTTTAAAATAATCCTGTTGAACAAGAACAAATTTTTTTTAAATGATGAAAAAATGATACTAATTCTAATATTTGTTAGTCATATTCTATAAGCCGGAAATATTTAAAAAAGCAATGACAAAGGCCTACCTGTAGTCGTGTATAAGTACAATAGAGAGCGAGAGAGAGAGAGAGAGAGAGAGAGAGAGAGAGAGAGAGAGAGAGCGAGCGTGACAGCAGACAATCAATGGCTCTCTCTATCTCACTTATTTTTACAGGTACTGCCAAATGCCTTTTTCATTTTTTTCTCAATATTTCGCGCTATTTAAAACAAAATTAAAGTGCTCATTGATAGAAAATTGTTCGTGCTACACGCTAATATTTTGATTTTTTCTGTATATGAAACTGTTAAAAGATATAAGCAAAACGAACTTTAAAACACAATCTTACACAGTTTTGACATTATTAGACCACTCAAAAATTATCACAATTATTTCTTTAGAAATCAGCAGGCTCAATTATATGTAATATAAAAAATGCCTAATTATCGATCACTTTTTTGATTCAGAAGTTTCTCGGTTGGTATCTATAAATAATAAGAACAAAGATTGTATCGGCTTGCTGCAGCACAATTAATTATGTCTCCAACTACCAATTCAAAGGGTAGAGTTCGATTCTCGAAATCAGTCAAATTTAAAAATTTTTTTTACCCATATGTAACATATAACATGTATTATGTATGCGTACGTATGTATATGCTGTATGTACAATAAATTTATAATTTTTAATTATTATACACTCTTTTATATGGCTATAAATGCATACGGGTAGCACACTTTACAAACGAGAGAAGAGTGGCAGTAAGTGTGTGGAGAAAAAGACAGAGAGCCGAGCCGAGTTAAGCCGGGGATCGTGCCATTGCACGGTCGCTTCATCGCGTCGGTTGAACCCCCAAGCGCGCCAATAGATGTTTCACATAAAAAAAAAGATATTCATATCGAAGGATACATTTTTTATTAACTATAATTATAAAAGCAGAACCTATTTCAACTTATATCTTGTATTTCATAAGACTAATAATAACTTTATTTGTAAGAGTACAAAATCTCTATAAAAGCGATGACTTCAAAATTATTATCATCATTATCGTCGTCATCATCGCTGTCATCGTTGTCGTTGTCATTTTTATTGTTATTGTTATTATTCACCTAATTATCATTATTAATATCATCATCCTCATTATAATCATCATTATTATCATTGTCATTGTTAATATCACTGTTATTACAATGATTTTCATTACTATTATTATCGTTATTATGAGCAACATTTTTATCATAATTATCGTGTAGCCCAATCACCTCTCTCACAGATTGTGTTCCGTCGAAAGTCGACTTCACAAGTCGGCGCATGCGCAACCACATATAGGTAGGGTAAAGAAACAAAGAGTAAGAGCTGTAGGGACGCCACGTTTTTTCCTTCATTCCTGCAAGCAAGCGCGACCAGCTAACACGCAAGAGAAGTGAGCGAGTATGCCGATCCTTGTTGATTTTCGTTTGTTTGATGTGCCGTGCACATTTTTTGTTCAACCGTCCAAGAATTCACCAGATTATCTTCGGGTTAATGGGTTAATTTTATCATAAGTACTCATTTATGAGCATTATATGTTTTGTATTCAAGTATTGGTGCATCACGTGTCACGCTCGACTCGATAAGTTTGAACAACATTCGCAGGCATTCAATCACGAAAATTTCGGTGTCTCTTTGACATTTGTGATCAAGACGCGTTTAACAAGTAAATCATGTGAAACTAAGCTATTTTCATTAGTGCATTAAACTTCATTACAAGTGCGAGAGCCGTTTGCGATTGTCAACGTATAAATAATGTTTATCCCGGTTGATTTCGCGCAGCGATTAACTAGTGCAATATGCTTTACGATCCACGATTGAAAGTTGAATGGTGATATAACGTTCGATATAATTTAGTTAGATTTGTAGGAAAACGTTTATTAGTGAGTACAAAAGGTGATTAAGACACACGAGTCGTTGTTTACCCAACGCGGAAGCACAAACGATTCCACGAACGCTTTGTTAAAATACGTGCACGTACATCGGTGTGCGTTTTTGTGCGATCACCACCGTTGACTTTCTTTTTACACACGCGAGATAATATACCCGGGCATGAACTAATACACGTGTTCAGTATTTGACTATGCATAAAGCAAATATATTTTTTTGTAACTAGATATAATTGGTAAAGGGACAACAGTCCTCCGCTTCGTTACAAGCCCATCAGGGTCAATTACGTAATTGTTAGTGGACAATAGTCTACGCAATGAAGGCATTCAGCCTACAAATTCTGCTAAGGGACATCAGTCTTTTTAATCAATACAAACCCATCAGGGTCAATTACGCAGTTGTTAGTGGGCAACAGTCTGCGCAACTGAATACAGGCCTGCGCGTATACAGCTAAAATCCATGGTATTTGTTGGCCAGATGTTCAATTTAATGTGTTATAATCACATTTACATGTTTTAATTGCATATATCGTTAACTGTTTATTCATTTTTTTTTTCGATTTTGATCAAAATAATGCATTATTTGTATAATTTACCTTTCTTTGATTCATAATTTATTAAACAATAAAAAAAGTTTTTCCACATGTTTTTCCCTTCGAATACGTTATTTTTTTTCGCTGATAGCTATTATATAACCTAATATTTATTAAAAGTTATAGTCTAGATTCGGAAAACTAACATTTAGAACATTCGGGTTTTACTTAAAATTATAACAAAATAATATATTGAATAAGATGTTTATATAAAACAAGTATTTATTACGTACGAACTATTCCCAGATGAACCGCTTTGATTTACTGGGAATCCATACAAAACAGATTGGTTCACAAAAATATAATTTAATAAAAATGTAAGTTTCTTAGATTTGAAAAGAAGGTAGTTCAACGTGTCTTGAAATTGTAAACTAGGTAATGAAATGTTGATTAACAATTTCTCCTCCGAAATTTTAGTTTGACGTCATTTATGTATGTTTAGATAACTTCAAGACATATATTATTCATAAAAAGTATATGCTTAAATTAATTTTTTTGTATTACTATTAAAAAAAAAAAAAATTTATTCGACAAAACGTTAAAATGATTACAATTCGGAAAAATAAAAGACCTATACATATAAGAGTAATACAGATTTTTCTAATAAATGTATATCAAATTGTTTTGGTGATGTAAATTGTAAATTTTTGTTTTCTTTATTTGACCATATATAAACGTTCATATTATTCATTAGTTTATTACAGTAAAAAAAATACATTATACCACAAAGAACAAAACTCGATAATCCACTTCTGGTGGTAAAGTTGCCGCCAGAGCAGATTATCGAGTGACGTCCCGAGTAATAAATACTATTTTTCTTACTGCTTTAGCCATAAATTCATGGTTCAATAGCCATAAGAAAACAATTAGCTTCAGTGGTAATGGGTTATTTTTTGAGCAAAAGCGATGGGCCTGTATCATCCGCTTATATTTACAACCCAAGCGAAGTGAGGGTTGTTGGTTAGTGTATGTTAACAGACCCAAAAAGCAAAGGAAGTCGGTCAGAACAACTAACTTTTATTAAAAATCCTTTAAATTTTATTAGGTATTAAACTACATCTTATAAATTACATCGTTCGATAAGTATTTTGGCATATCAACAGCATTCAAACATTTACATGCTAATATAATTATTTCTTAGACTCCTTGGCATCAGTTGCTGCAAAAGTCACAAGTTTGATTCTTATAGGATTGTCTAACAATCATTCAATCATTGTTTCTATATTCAGATTCAGGTTAGAACTTAAGTACGTTGCATATTACCAAAAGAGACTGAGAGATATGCATTACACGACAAACTTTTTGTCATACCCGAGTTGGACGCATGCTTCATGTACCTAGAAGTTTTTTCACAGAAACTCAAAAATAAATGAACTTAGCATTGGTCAGTACTTAATACTTACGCACGTTCGCACTGCTGCTCTCTCTTTCTCTCGCAAACCGTTTGTGCACCTACTGGTGAACTTTCTCAGACACTCTTTCGTGGCTCAGGTGTGCTTCAAAAAAGTTTACTTGGGCCATTGCTTTTTTCAATTTTTTTCAATGATACTTCAGTAAATTGTAGAGATTATAAATTTCATTTTTATGCTGACGACTTTTATTGTATATACAAGGTAAGGCCCAAGAGGCCAGAAATATTATACAGAAGGAGAATAAAATTCTAGAAGATATCTCAATGTGCTTAGATATAAATGGCCTTATTGCTAATGATAAAAAACCAAAAGTCACTTGGTTGAGCACCAGAGGTATGAAAAGTTATAAAGTAACTCATTACCTGACGTATTATTTAACGGTGTAATTATTAAACCCACTGAAAAAGTTAAGCTGCTGAGAGTCACGCTCGATAGTACATTGACATGGAGACCACATTGTATGATAGTTGCAAACAAATGTTACTCTGCATTAGCACAGATAAGGCGCTTTAAGGACAGTCTCTTGAGTAGCAGTAGACTTCTCTTGCTACGTACACATATATTTCCCCACCTGGATTACTGCGCGTCTGTATTTTATGGCCTATCATCGGAAATGCAGCTGAAGATGGCTCGTTGCATGAATGCTGCCCTTCGCCTCATTAATGATATTCGAAAATTTGAGCATATCACATCAGCTTCTAAAAAGTATGGTATTATGTCATATTGTAATAGAAGAAGATGTATTATGCTGTGCCTTTTGCAAGGAATCCTTATATTACAAAAGCCTTTATATATTGCTGAACTATATACTTTCAAATCTGTCCCACCAAATGAAATCAACCCCAGAAATTCGAATACTGCAGAGTTACTAGTGAGGCGTCTTAATATATATGCATATAGATATTCATTTACCATTGGAATTGCTATTGTATGGAATGCATTGCCTGCTAATCTACGATCCATCTAAACTCCAGCATTTTTTAAAAACAAATTATTTAAATATATCTTTAGTGAAGATTTTAGACTCAAATAATGAAATTGTAATACTGACCGCAGGTTCTTAGCTTAAATAAATAAACTCTACATTCTACTCTCTCTCTCTCTTTCGAGAAATGCATTACATGATTATAATAAATGTAGACTCACGTCCTGCTTTTCTCCAGCAAAAATGTAGAAATGTCTTAGTGATATTAGTGTTGCTCCATCCTTCAGTGTTGCTGCACCTGATTTCTTTGATATTAATTAACCCAATCAGCACTTTGTTCCAGATCCACTTCGATCAGCTTTTGCCTCACTACCGATACCTCCTGTGCTTTTACCCTTTGATGAGAGATTTTTTTTTAACATGTCCAGACTGATAATGTTTTGGAGGACATTTCTAATAGTAAGTCTAACGCATGTGGGGTTTATGGTATTACCATCAGCATTCTGAGACTTGCAGTTGCCAAGGTTTCACCTGTTCTGTTGAATATTTTCGACAGTTCATTACAGTCACAAAGATTTCCACCTGAGTGAAAGATGGTCTTGGTTTGGCACTACCCAAACAGCTATCACCAACCTATTCTAGTCATTTTCACCCAATTAGCTTGCTTTGTGTTCCATCAAAGCTTCTTGAAGCTGTGGCTCTCAAACAGGTCTTGGCTTATATTGAGTCATCTTCAATATTATACCAACAGCAATGTGGTTTTCGCAAAAATCATAGTACTCACACAGCTTTAATAGATATTGTATATGATTTAAGGATAGGATCAGATTCAGGTTTAGTTACACTGTTGGTTGCTGTTGATTTCAAATGGGCATTCGATGTTGTCGATTTCAAAATTTTATGGTCCAAGTTGCTCTCTATAGGCTTCTCTGATTCAGTTTGCCTCTGGATTGAGTCGTTTCTATCAGGTAGATCTCAAGCGGTTAAATTGTCAGATGGGTCAATATCGCGTTGACTTGATCAGGTGGCTGGTGTCCCACAGGGCAGTCTCTGTGGACCCATTTTCGCTTTTTATAAATGACCTGCCCTCAGATTCATCGCATTGCCAATGTCATTTATATGCTGACGGTTTTGTGCTGATGTATTCTGGTTCTGTATCTGATGTCCCTAAGATTGTTTCATTAGTCAACTCTGATCTTTGTAACATCTTTGATTGGTCAGGTGATAGTTATTTTAATACAAATATTCCTAAAACCAAAGCTATTTGGATCGCTTCTCGTGCTCACATGGTTAGTGTCAATAGTACAGTTAATAACGCATCCTCTCTTAATGGTGAATCTATCGAATTATGTGCATCTATCAAACTTCTTGGAGTCATTCTTGATAATACACTTTTCTGGAGGCCCTTTGCAGTTAAAACTGCTAGAAAAAGCTATGCAGCGCTGGCGTGGCTCCAAAGATGTCAACATTCTCTGCCCGGTTTGTTGAGATTGACTTTAGTTAAATTCTTTGTCTTCCCATATTTTAAATACTGTACCAGTATCACCCTTGATCTATCAGATATTTTGTGCACTAAGTTATCACGTTATAAAAATGCTGCTCTAAGATTTGTTTCACGAGTTGAAAAATCAGACCATATTTCAACAACTCACATATCTCTATCTATTCTACCTTTTCGAGAGCGTCGCATATACCTTGTCTTATTTATATTGGCTTCGATTTTAAAATCAAAAAAACCTTTGTACCATGAAAAGAGATTGCAGTATAAGTTTACAATGGTCGTGGTAATTGCTGCTAATCTGAATATGATTTATCGGTTATTGATATTTATACTAGCTGTTATGATAAGGCATTTCATGTCACCATTCCACGCATATGTAACAATTTACCCACCAACGTGAGATCCATGTCCAATCGACCTTATTTTAAATTTAACTTTTACAAATATCTATTTAATTCTACTTTTAATTTACAATAGTCTTAACTCAACATGCTTACTTCCCATTTCTTTGATAAACAATTTTCGTTTGTATTGACTATTCAATGATTATTTTTATTAATATGTTTACTGGTCTTAATTTTTATTATGACTATAGTTGTTGTTATTACTTTAATGGTTATTATTTTAATTTTTAGTATTACTTTTTTTATAATTACTTTTATTATTGTATCCTGCAAAACTTTGTAGGTTGTGGGTTGCGTGCAAGACCAACCGTTATCTTATTTCCATGTATTGGCCAAGGCGAAATAAGGCCTGGAGCCTTTTGTCTTATTAATAAATGCAAGTTCAAATTTAATTTCTCTTTCTCTCTTAAACAAAAAAAAGTAGGGAGCACAGAGTTTTTTCTCCCAACCCCTCTACATAATATAAGTTTCACGTTGACAAGGAAAAAATATTGGCTTTCGTCCCTGTACACTGCCGCTAAAACTCAAATTTTTGGGTGAGGTAGTAAAGAAAAGAAAAAAAAAATATAATTGTTGTAGCAAATGTAAAAAGGAATTACCACCTTTAGTTCAATACAACAATCGCATTTAGCAGTTATTATTTCATGATGCAAACTGTCGATAATTTATTAGGTTCTATATAATTTAATTTGTCTCGCCACATTTGATATAAATGTATTGCAAGAAAAAAATAAAGCAATTAATAATTTTAAATAATAAGGTTGTGTTTGTCACGTAGGTAAGTTACATTTATAATAATATTACAGCCATTAAAAATATTAACATTGAACACAATAATTATTAAAATAATGGTGAAATTTTGAAATGAAAACAAAATCAATATCCAATAGCAAAAAACCAGAAAAGTTTAGCATAAATTACAAAATTGTAATTATTAATAAACCAAAAAATGTTCTTTCTACCTGAAAAAAAAATAAATTAAAAAAAAACTAATGACAACTAAATGCAGTGCATTAATAGTATCAAAGTCTGAAGTGAATGTCACTTGTGACATTTAAAATTCACTTAAAGATAAGTCAAACAATATTCCAAACCACACATGCTTTAATAATTTTTCATGCCTTGAAGATCTAATAGTGTATCTCTTAGTACTAAGGTTAATGGTTATTGTAAGCCTTGTGTTTACTATTAAAAAATAAACAAAATTCAATCTATCAGTATGCATTTACATTGATTTAAAAAACACATAGCAATACAAAAATTACAGTATTCCATCCGTTACTATTGTATATACAAAATTGAGAGACTCTTATTTTATGTTAGAGTAGTAGGTGCACTCAGAGAAACCTAGCGCGTGATCCGTCCTTAAGGTGGCGCAGTTGAGCTGCCGCTTGTTTGGAACGCACGGGACACCAGACTAGCGCGTCAGCTGCACCACTAGACTGGCTTGAGCGTTGAGCTGTTAGGCTAGCGCAAGTACTGCATCATACAGTGTACCATACGTCAAGCATGAGAATAAAATCGTATCTGTATTTATTCGTCGATCGAAATGCGATAAGTTTAAACGCATTATGACTCAGAAAGCCACTTTGTTTCATTTTCTATTTTGAAAAACTTGTTCATTTTAATCAAAAATTTGAATTAAAATATTTTTTACAAATACTACCACTTTTATCATGAAAAAACAAATATTCCAGCATACGTTGACTGATAACAAAAATAAAATTTTTTCCTTATTATTGTAGCCAGTATACTGTTTAAACAAACTTTTCACTATATCTTAAGTCCCCTGTCAACCCGGAAATACATACTAAACGATTTATGTATATAGTTAATATAGGTAAAAGTTGTTAATTTTTTTTAATTAAACTTATTTCCGTTATTTCATTTAAATAAAGGCAACAGAAGAATATCACTTATATTATCTTAATATAAATGTACTGTCTAATAAAAATAAGGTTATGAGAGTTAAAAAAGAGGTCATTTACTATGACACCACTTCATGAAGTCATCGGAATATGCTGTATATCTTTGAAAGAAGTGGTCTATCCTTCATTTAACGTACATCCGCAATAAATACTGAAGCACTATACGTTACATGAAATAGTTATAAAAAGAGTAAGTATTTACATACGGGGTGGTCGCGGTGGCGCAACGGTAGAGTTGCAGTTCCGTCGATCTCCAAGGTTAAGCTGCATTCGGCGCGGTTAGTACTTGGATGGGTGACCGCTTGGTCACCATTCGAGTCTCGCCGTTTCGCCTGTGCTCTTGATTCTCGAAGGTCGATTAACTGTTTCTCTGACGCTTCGTCTACGTGATCATAGGTGTGACTGAGTTGGTCCAGATGTTTATGTATGTATATGTATATAAACATCTGGTCATAACTCAGGTGCACCGGTGGCTAATTAACACTATGCTTGTGTAAAAAAATGCCATGCCTGAGCCTACGGGCGATGATGAATGAAAAAAAAAAAAATTTATACACGGGTTGCTGTACCATATACCAAGTGCTGTACCGTATATTGGACTGGCTGACGGACTATAGACACATTTGGTAGCTGCACTATGTAAAGTACGTAATGACGATCCACACTGGACGCTCAGTCGGCCCAAGTGGTGCAGTTGATGCGCCACTCATATAGTCAAGGGCTGCTTGGTTAATTCGCGCAACGGCTGTACTTGTGGAGCAGCAGACGCGCGAGTTCTTTCTCAGTGTGGTTGGCGAGCAGAGCTCCACTAGTGCACACACATACACACACATACCTATATTGTATAGTTGTAATCCCCCTATTTAGTCAGTAACCCGTCCTTAATCCCTTGCCCCTCCTAAAAAATTAAGAACATTTTGAAACCCCTCTTAAAAAAAAAGTAAAAATCATCGTGTTTCATTGTCATTTTGAGGAAACAAAAAAAATGCTAATGTTAATGTTCATCCCTCCTTGTCCCTCCACACATTTCAGAGTTACCTCTTCTCCAGCCTCTTGTTCAGTCCATCTTCACATTATTTTTAAAAAATAAAAACTTTTCATAAATTAAAACACAATATAAACAATTATAAAAATTTTTGGAAAGTTTAATTCTTATGTTTATTCTATAGAATTCCAAAAAAGTGATTTATCGTTGTTACATTATATGTAAATAACAAATTATATTTATGAAGGAGAAAAAGCAATATAGAAGACGATTTAACAATTTCTTACAAAGTATTGGAATACATAAATCGTCATTACTTCATAAAGGCTATTACTTTATGTAGCCCTATGGCAGCGTGGCCATTGCAAGACATCTCTCTTTGTGATCGAATCATTCTGTGTGTTAACTTGCTACAAATAACCAAAAATAGTTATCGATAGAAAAATATTTTTAATCTTTTAGAGTATTTGTAAACAGCACTAATGGGATGGTTTAAATAAGATAAAATCAATAGTTTTGCAAAAAAAATTACTATCTTAATAGTCCAGAATATTATCGTTTGAATTCAACTACTAGAACTTTAGTGAAACGGAAACAAGTTTAAAGTAATATGGTAGTTGGATAATTGATTATAGTATCTTCTAAGTATTCTGAGTTTTTTCTTCTAAATAGTGTTAGTGGAGCAGAACATTTCAAAATGCTGAAAAAAGTTCATAGTTCAAATTATAAGACCCTTTAAAACGCTACTGTTAGCTTGGGTTTGGTTGAACACAATTCTCAAATATGTTAAATTTGCTAAGAAGCTTGCAACGTTATACTTCTACACCAGTTAAGAAAGTTTTGTGCTTATATAGTATTTAATGATTTAATCTGAAGATCTATATGGGAGAAAAATATGATAAAAATTAAAAAATTTTTTTGACGATTTTAAAGAACAAAAAGACAATTTAGCAATATCTCATTTAAATAAGATCTTTAATTTTGAAGAAAAATTATGCTAAGATAACAAATTATTAGAACTAACTGAAAAATAAATTTCATATAAAACGGATATAAAAGAAAACTTTGTGAAAATTGAAAAAAAAAATTAATTGATCTATTTATTTAATTAAAGAGTGACCAAAGACAAATTCCTAATGAAATAGTAAACTTTAAAGAAAAAGAAAAAAAAATTCTTTTATCGATAGTCAAGATTGTTCTGAAAAAAACTTTTTTATGTAAGCCATCAATTTTTCTTTTTTGTTAGTTCGGAATAAAGTTATTTCCATGGCTTGGACAAAAACAGATTCAATTTGATTATCTTAAGGAATGACAAGTCATAGAGCATTCCGATCACCGTTCAATCACTTAGGTTTAATGAATATTTAGAGTTCTTTTTTAGAATTTGAAACTGATTACAAAATTGCTTGGAGTACATGAAATCATTTGGGACAAAACTTAAACGATTTCCAGAAAAGCTTTGGGAAGTTTAGATGAAACTTTGAAAGATTTGTGTAACAAGAATTTACAATTTTGTCGTACATTATTTATTTTAAGTGGTAATTAGAGACAAATACTCCAAGTAACAAAGCATGGGTGTAGAAAATTTATTATTAATGAAATAAATAAGTATTTAATTCTTTGGAAACAATTAAAAATTTGAAATTAAAATATAATATGCATTCTATAAATGAAGAGTTTTCATCAACTTCAATAAAGATTGGAAATTGATTAATAAAGTTATTTGAAATTCCTCAAAAGTAGAAATGTGATAATATATGAAACGAAATTTATGGTGTTGGTACGTATACATACTGTAACATAGTGATTTTAACGACTTATAACGAACTTTTGTACGTTCAAAATAACAAAATTTTAAGTTTAATTACAGATGTAGAACATACGTACTATAGTATACATTATGCCAAATATAAAGGTAGCGATAGCACTAATAATTATATAGATGTAAATTTTCTAATAGAAACTTTGAATAGCATACACGAAGGCTTACCACTACACTTTTTTAAATAAAAAGTAAATGTATTAGTTATGTTACGTAAAAATTTAATCGTAACTGATAGCTTATGTAACGACGCGAGGTTCCGTATAACAAACTTATTTAAGTATAATTTAGAAGCAGAAATGATAACAGAAAATGAGTCAGATAAAAAGGTATTAAAATCAAGAATAACTTAATACAGGTGATAATTTATTTCTACCGTTCGTCATACACAGAAAACAGTTTTCATTAGTTTCGATGTTTTAATTTCGATGAATTAGGGTTTTACTATATAAGACCGTTATTTTTCATCAAGATATAAGAATATTGAAAATATATTCGTACAAAATGATTCAGAGCATTAATTATACATTAAAAATGTTGTAAGGCTAAAAATTTTCAGTTGTTAGGAAATTATTTTTTTTTTGTTAAACTCTGTTCAATAAATTTATTTTCTGATTTAGGGGCATGTTTTGAATGTATAAAATACATCCTGAAAACAAGCTGATGAATTCAGTGTTTTGATCAATAATCTGATACAAATATGTACATGTTTACGTAACAAAACATACTGCACAACAAAATTTGTATCTCCTAATATTACAACTTAAATTCATGTGTATTTTACGCATTTGTTATAAATCTTTAATTTTACATAACGTTTGATTTGTAAAAAAATTTTCTGTATTATTCAGTGTAGATATGTACTTATCACACAGGGGAGCAAAATCTTACTAGGGTATATATATATGTATATATATATATTGTTGGATCTTTAATCTTCTGCGCTAAGGACGTGTTACGTGGGATATATTAGTAAGGAGGTGCGTCGCGAAAATGACCAATACTTATTGCCTAAAAGATCTTTATTCAAGATACCACATTTATAAGGCAAAGTTGCGCGTGGGTTCCCTTCAAGGCTTGTTATGTCCTTTCGTAATTATAGCCCGGTGTCTTAATTTGATAACGCTTAAGTCCCCTGATAACGCTCATCTCTCTTGATTACGCTCGACTGCCATGATTTGAGGCTCCCTGAGCCTTATATTATCTTGTTCCCATCCTGATGGTACCCTCTTGCTAAAATAGCCTCGCTGTTACCACGGAGGGTCAGTATGATATGCCCTGCATACTGTACGTAACACGTCCGAAGCTGCGACGTGGTTGCCCTTGACGACGCTGACTTCTTAATTTATACAGTGCGGAACCTGTAGACTTGTTTGCAATTGTGCAAGTATATGCTGTGCTATATTCTGTTATCTTAGTTGTTTACGCAGTTAAGTACTTCACACTCATTCTTCCATTCAATTGCATAGAACCACTGGTTTTTTTACATTAATATTTTTGCTCTTCTAATCATTCAGTCTCTTTTCATTGTGTGTTAAGTATATAACAATTTTGATTGTGTATGCGCTTTACCATATACAACAATTATACATGAAATTGTGAATCGAAGATCTACTTATGACTACCTTACATAAAGTATTGTTTAACATACACAATTATACATTTAGAATTATACAGTACGTTATTTTACATGGAGTTTCCATTTTATAATTTCGCATACGCTTATTTATCATTCATTTATTTTACAGAAAAAAAATCCATACAAATTTCTTACTATCAGTACTGGAAAGAAAATAAATTATTTCTTATCTTTGTCCTACGGACTGCGTCCCCCGATACAGGAGAGTGACTTCCAGCGCTTATACTGACTTATTTTCTTATTGATTTGTGTCATGTAATGTGATTAACGACAGTTTTTTTTTTCTTCCGTTCTATTATCGTTATTTTCATTCTTATAATTATTATAGCTGCAATTACTATGTATTGTGAACAACAATAGCTTTTTTTTTTTTCTACAATTAACATTAACATAACTTTTTCGATGTTACATATTTTGAAAAAAAAAATTTTTTTCTCTTGGTCTTGTCCTACGGACGGTGGCGGCTCCCGCCGATACAGTCAAGCGACTCCTGGCGCTCATATTCGTTTTTTCCCAAATTTTAATCATGTGACACGGCCAATGTCAACTCTATTACTTGTCTAGGGGGTTGCAGTCGCCTCTCTGCTTGAAGTTGTACTATCGGTGCAGTCTAAAATGCTGCCAAGTCTCGTGTTTCTTCTGGAGTTTATCGTTCTTCTGTAATCATTCTATAACATGTTAATAATAGGGCCTTCCGGTGGAGAAGGCACTTATATATAAGAAAAAGAGGTCCCATTTCTATAAATATGAACTCTGTCATTTATACATAACTGTTACGTATTAGTTGCTTACCCTGGTTCCTGCTTATGAGCACGCGTTTTAGTTTCAGTGCTAAATATTTGTCCTGACTCTTTTAATATCCCACCGATAGCTATATATTCAAGTGTATTACCGTATGTACCGTACCCTTTCTTTTATCTTTCCCTTTTTTTGAGTTTAGCGTTGAGCTGTGTATGGCTCTCTCTCTATACATAAAGTATACAATAATAAACATATATGTTAATAGTCTTGCTTTCTCTTTTTTGTATAATTATTATTGTTTATTTTAGTATAATTATCAATATAAATATTTTTGCTTGTTTGGAAATTCTCCATCGTAAATATGTTTCATTATGATATCTTTTATGTCACATCAGCCTTTAAGTGCGTACATTAGTCAATTATTAGTTTATGGATAATTGATCATAATATTGTGCGTCCCATCTTGATCACAGGGTCACATAACATATTCGAGAACACTGTAGAGTTAGATGGTTTGACGATTGGTTGCCTTACATTTCACTTGTGTTTTAGTCGAGACGAGCTTGAAGGCATGAAGAGAAAAAAAAGCCATTTTACGGTGGTACAATCGTCAAGAGGTATACGCCTGTTGCATACGTACCCCTTCTCTATAATAGATTTCATACAATCGATATGCATATAAGAGACCAATTTGGTAAACCGATAGTATTCGAGTTTGGGACACTGACGGTGGTGTTACATATTAGGAAAGTGTTTTTTTAGAATCCTTGTGCAAAATGAGTTTTTACAATGTATATCATTCTCAGTACGGTGGTGGAGGTAGAGGTGTCAAGCATGTGTTTACTGGTTCGCATGGGCAGAGAGGTCATGGCTGAAGCTCTTTTTTCACGGAGCTTTTTCGCACAGCTATGCCATATATGACAAAAGGTGCACGCGCTATTAGAAAAGAAGCTTTCCGAGCTGGTGTTAATACAATTGATGAGATTGGTCAACGTGATTTGCTATTTAAAGATGCATTAGCAAATTGTGCAACCGAATCAGGCATAAACTTGAAACGGAAAAGCTTGTTAGATTAATGGAAGGATTTGGATATAATGCTTTACCGTACAAACGTCGAGCGCAGTCTCGTAGCAGAAGCGCTACTCATCACATCTCTACGACTCGTGCTAAAAAGAAAACATCTCGAGTGACAAAATGTGGACGCAAGAAAAATGTTTTTAAAAAGAATAAGACCAGAGGAGGGAAAAAAAAGAATAGTAAAAAAATTAAACGTGTTAACTGTAAAAAAAAGTAAAAAAGTACAGAAAAAAAAAAATCTAAAGTGACCGATATTTTTACTCAAATATTAATATCTTTTTTGCATAGCCACACTGATCCATGTCTCAAGAGTGAGTTAGATTTATTTTCTCTTCCTCTTACTCAGACAGCGTTAGAGGCAAGTCGGTGGGTTTATTATAAACCTGTTTCATCATTAATCGACGAAAGTCCGATAGAGTTTGTCATAAACTCTAAAAATTAGGATTATTTTGACCTCACTCACACAATACTGAGAGTTAATGTAAAATTAATACCTTACGACAAGGATACAGATGCGTCTGTGGCTTCCGTAAACAGTTTCTTACCCTCTATATTTAATCAAGTTGATGTATGTTTCAATCAAAAACTAGTGACCCCTCCCAACAATGCTTACTTGTACAGAGCATACATCAAAACACTACTAAATTACGGACCTGCAGCAAAAACTTCTCACTTGTTCACGAGTCTTTGGGAAACCGATGTAGCTGATGAGATGGATGAACTACCCGGATCAGAGAAAAATATATCTCTCGCAAAACGTCAAGACTATGTAAAGGATGGAATGACAGTGGACTTGATGGGTTATTTGTATTGCGACGTGATTTATCAAAACAAACTTTTATTAAATGGTGTCAAAAATCGTCTACGTGTGGTTCGTTCGAAGGATGCATTTTGTTTGATGGATGCATCGACAAGGAATTATTCAGTCAGTATTACCAAAGCAACACTTTTTGTACGACGAGTAAAAGTCAGATCCACAGTTTTGACTGCAAAATATCCAATCACCCGCATGGAAGTTAAATCTTTTACTATGCGCAGTGGTATTATAAGCGACGGTTTAGAAAACGTTATTCTTGGCCAGTTACCAAAAAGAGTAATACTACTCGACAACAAAGCTTTCAACGGGGACAGAAAACTTAACCCCTTTATTTTCCAAAACTACTCTATTTATTTTTTTTCATTATATGTTGATGGAGTACAAATTCCAAGCAAACCATTACAACCTACTTTTACAGAAAGTGGATCTATGTACGTTGAAGCTTATCATACATTACTTTCTGGCTCCGGAATCCATTACATGAACGAGGGAAACAAAATACACAGAAAAGATAAACCCAAAGGGATTTGTCTTTTTGCATTTGATCTGAAAAAAGTTGAACCATGGAAAAAGTTAGTTTCATCGTAGATATTCCAACATTTTACGATAAAAATGCTTAAAAGGATGTACATCTGTCTGACAAAGGTACTGTGATACCGAAACACCTGTAACACGTTTTTAACGAATAAAGTGAAGATCGACAGTACATAATAAGTCTACTTTTTTATTTAATCTGATATGGATCTTCATCAACTGACGACCGATAATATAGAATACATAAAAATGGTGATTTTTCACCAAAAGAAATTGCAATGGTGGGTGTCAACTGTAATTTTAGTTTACATTGGATTATAAAACCGCCCTACAACACTACGGAATTGACGTCAGGGCTTTTAGCTACAAATAGTTATTTAACGTGTTATTTTTAACGTGTTATTTTTAGACTTGAGTGGCTTGATGGTGAAGCTAATATCGAGGACGTATGTAGCGCTCTACGTGACATAGCAAGAAGTGCTCTTCACATTGACGTTCGAGATAATCAAAAGCAAAAATTAATAGAAAAAGTTTTAGGTCGTCAAATAATAAATCTTGAAGAGTACTCTTGCCCATATTTTAAAAATCTTACTCGTGATAATGATTACTTTTGCTGTTATCATGGTCGAAAAAAGGAAGCTTTCAGCTGTGCTCTAGCTCGTGTTTATAAGTTACGAACCTGGATCAACAAGTCAATGCATTCTACAGAAATTATTCTCTCTTACGCCATACCAGATGATACCTTAGATGTCAAAAAAAAACAACTTAAAAGCCGATGATAAAACCTACACTTTTAAACCAGTCGTCCTCCTCCTCTACTGCTGCTGCTACACAAGAGGTCGAGAACCTCATCAAAAGCATTAACCTTTGGAAATCTAGAAAAAGTGGGGACTCTACTGCATCTGTGTACGCTGAAATAAAGGAAGATGAATTCACTACAAATACAATAAGGGCTGCAGCATATTCCGACACCGACAGTCGGAGTATTTCCAGCAGACTAAGCTGCCGTTTGTTTGGATGAGACCGTGTGTCCTTGTAGCTAATACAGACGAGAGCATAAGACCTGGCACGCATTGGGTTGCCTTCTATGTCAATACCAGCGGATACGGAGTTTTCTTTGACAGCTATGGGTTGCCACCCGCTGTTTCACACCATGCTGATTGACTTAGACGAAACTGTATTAGTTACGAGTGGAACGTACAACAATTGCAAAGTACTGACTCTCGAGTGTGTGGTCATTTCTGTATTGATTTTTTGTTTTTTATGTCTCATTATTATAATTTGGGTATGTTTTGTTCAATATTTTTAAAAACTACATCAACTAATGATGAAATAAGTGTAACTTTGTACAATATAATTACTAGACAAAAGAAACTAGAAAAAAAATGCGTTATATCCTCAACATGTAATCAAAATTGCAAGTCTAGAAATATTTCAATTTAATTTATTTTAAAATATACATCCCTGCGCTGAAACACATCACAAAAAACTAGACATCTTGCGTTCTATTTATCACTTGCATCGTATTAAACTATAACCTCTTAGATCAACAACACTATTCATCAGTGACAACTTTACCTATATGTATTAATATTATATCACCGTAAGTTTTATACTATGAAAAATTATCTTAAGTTTTTACATTGTATTTGTATGTGTATCAGTTTTTATCTCACTATGAATAAATTTTGTCAACCCCATTCCGAACGACTTCATTATTTTTACCTTTTCATCCCACCTCCAAGGCCCCACCAGATTTTAAAAACCATGCCACTCTTCGAAGCCCCCAAAATTCCCCAGCTAGGGACCCCGCTCCTCCCCCTCCTCCAATAGCACGACCAAACATTCACCCTGGGCCTGACCGCCAGCGCCAGACGTGCGAGGTGTCTGGAAATTACTTACCCTTACTACTCACAATGTTAGACATAGCAACTTTTATTATCTTGTATAATAATTTTCGTACGGCTGCTACATAACAATAATATAATCATTTAGAATAAAATAAAAATAATTTTAAACATAATAATTTTCTTCATTAGGTGAGTATGTCTTAGCTTTTTTCAAAAATATATTAATTTTTAGTATAGATATAATATTTTTTTCAGCACCATTATTCTCAGTGTATTAATTTTTAAGCTCTAGTTGAGATAAAGAAAGAAGAAAAGAATTATGCCACAACAGAGTGGTTCGAAGATTTTTAATGTACTTTACTTGTATTTCATAAATCTAGTGTTAGTTTAGTTGTTAGCATGTTTGGTATTAAAAGAACACTGTTCAAGTGGACCAGAGTTAAATTTCCGGTGAATGCAGATTTTTTCATATCAATTTGTTCATATCAAAACTTCAGGCCTCCATGATAACTCTTGAATAGTTTCTTCTTTTTGCCTATGACCTTATAATTGTAATCAGTGATCTAAAGAATGATGTAAATGACGTTAAACACCAAAATCATCAAGTATTTGATGATTTAACTAGTGCTAGATCGTTATTTAAAAAGGGCTAGGTGATCGAATTAAAAAAATTTGACCTTAGATTTGTAATTTGTGATCATACAAATTATAGTTAAATTATTTAATAACAAAGTCATTAAATAATATACAGTTTTACGTGCAGGAAATTATTAATAAAAAATAAAGCCATCAAATTTTTTTGATTTAACTTTAGGTTCAGTGATCGAAAAATCAATGAAAACAACGCTAAACTTGACCAATACTTTTTTACTCTCAAAGAAAATAAATTTCTTTTTCTTCTAATTTCTTTTACACTCTCTAAGTTTGGCTGACCATAAAAATAGAAGAAAAAAAAATCAATAATCAAGTGGCCTATAAATTTCTTGGACAACAAATTACGTTAGAAATAAAGATAGTGACTGACGTATTTCATTTAAAACATAGTTAACATTTTAGTTTCAACTACTTTTACATTAATATCATTTTAAACAAGGCCAGATATTCTAAATGTGCTTATGCCATTATGTACATAACTGTATAAAACTATGTTAAGGAAAATTATACTAAAAAACTACATTAGGAAGCTACATAATTTTAAGTAGCTTTCATATTTTTTGAGGTGTGATTTGACTCTATTGTCGTATGATTTTTTTTCTTAAATAATCTGTTAAAACCGAGTGATTCTTTTAAATAAGAACAAACCATTCAAAATACGTTGAATCAAAGTAAGCATGAGATCACATAGATTTTTTACATCGAACAAAATTTGCTCGTTTAAAAAATTTAGAAAAAAATCAGATGGTTTATAAGAAACGTCATGCTTTTAGAAAGAACAATGTAAGGATGAGACAACAAATCATATAAAAACTGAGCACAATTACGACGTCAACCTTAAAACCAAATAATATCAAATTAATTTTTTATGTACATTTCTGATCAAGTTTTTTCAACATTTTTCAACACTCGTTTAAGTACAGCTTTTACGAGTCTGCAAACTTTTTCAGTTCTCAGACTTATTCGTTAAGATGGGCTCATATCATATGTATTATAAAATATTACTTAGGTGTGGTTTTTAAGTAAAGTTTAATGGAGCATATAATAAGTGGTCAAAAATAGATAACACCGTGGTACAAACGCATTCTTGAAGATAAAATTAGTTGCCTAAATTATAAGAGACTTTTTATCTATGCACATATTGCCGTATATAAGTACAGTGCATAAAAAAGTAATTATTAAGGTACAAAAATATTTACTTTCAAGCTCCCAGGTTTATAATATATTCCAGCATGAATAACACCGCTGTTGTGACCAGTTTGGTGCGTTGCAAGTGAATCTTCTTTTTCCACAAGAGCTATGTTCAACTCAGGGTGTCTGTACTTCATTTCTCGGGCTGTCGCACACCCTATTATACCACCTCCAACTACTACTAAGTCAAAAGGACCGGGTATATCTGTGCTTAAATAGCTGAAATAAAATGATTTAATTATTTGCTGTAAAAAGAAAAAGAATAATTTTTGATTTAAAAAATAATTCGGGCTGAGACGAAATAAATGTATTGGAAACTGTATGTTACTGAAACAGTGATTGAAAACTCGGGGCTTACAACCGTGCACTATGCATTATGCACACTACATAGTATTAACTATGTATGATGTAATTTTCACGTATACGCGAATATATAAACAGGGCTCTATACACAGAAAATAATGCAATCCATCGCACGCGGTATTAGTGCACGCGACCATAAAATTTTTTTTCAACCTTTCACGTCTACTGTTAAGCTGATTCAGACCAAAATCTCATTCTCAAACCATATATTTCAACGTATTAACCTTTTAAAACTGATAGTGGTTTCACCAACAAATTTTTTATGTGTGGTCGTTCCTTGAAAAGAGAGCCTCTGGGGATCCAGATATGTTCCGAAAATGTCCACTAATCATCTCACAAACTAGACAAGTTCTCTTTTGGAACCCTGGCTACTCTTTTACCGAAAAGCTCGAAAAAATCTCGATTTCTTATGGGATTCAAATCCACGACCTCTCAAGTTTCTCCAGCTACAAAAAGAGCACGTTAATAATTAAGCTAGTGAAGCTCTGTATCAAAATATATACTACTGTTACGTCGAGTCTACGCTAGTCGTACTGTTTTTTTTCCTTTTATCTTTTTCCTTCTTATCTCTTGCTCTTTCCAAGCCCACGTTTTAAATCAGAATTAATGCTGTGTGTATGTAAATACAAATATACCAAGCATCAGAGCTAGCTCTTTACCACGCATGTGTAAGGAAAGACAAAAGAAGATGATGACACAAAAGCTAGTCTCTCTTTCCTTTCCTCTTTACGCTTTGATAATATTAATATTCAAATATCATCTGATAATATTCAATGATCAAATGAGTGAATGCCTGGATCAGTACGTTTTTATTTAAATATTTAGCCAAGGCTCGACAATCGCCCTCAGCACCTTTATCTGTTTGCACTCTCATTCGCTATGTACAGTAATCTGAAACAGCGCCACCTGCAAGGGAAAAAGGAGGCGATGCTGGATAACACGATTACATAGCCTGTTATGGGCTACAAACTTTGTTAATTGTTTTTTGTATTTTTAACGCATTTTCAATACTTGAAGTATCAGTTTTTAGTGTTAGCAATTTGTTCTCAACAAATAAAAACTATTACTTTATAGTTAAAAAAAATAAACAAAAAAATAATGTATCAAAAAATTATTTTCTGCTCAAAACAAATTCATAACATTAAAAATCCAGACTTCAAAAATCAAAAAAACATTAAAAATACAAAAAAAAATTAACATAGTTTGCAGCCTATAGCAGGCTATGTAGTCGTGTTATCTAGCATCACCTCCTTCTTTCCGTGCAGGTGGCGCTATTTCAGATTACTACAAACAGCAAAATTCTGATGGCCGTATAACTAGCTTAACTACAAATTAAGAAAATAAGGAAAATTTATGGCTAATATCCATGCCATTGGTATAAATGCAGATCACCACGATATAACGCCTCAGTATAAATAAGAAAAATTCTAAAATTTATGGGTAACTAGCGTGGCAGAGGTCTTAATTCTGATGGCCAAGCAACTAGCTTAACGACAATTCCCAAAATCATAGCTTGTTTGCAGCAACGACAGCCAAGAAGCTATTTAACCGTTAATTCAATCATATACCTAGTTCTCACCTGAGTGCTCCTTTTCTGACCTTTCGTGTTATGTCTCCAGGCTACTAAGTGAAACCTCAGGCTTAAATATCTTCAACAAAATATAGAAAATTGGGGTGAATAGATAAAACCAAAAGAGTTTAATAATTTTTAGCAGCTAAAAAACCTGATTTACATAAACAATAATTTGGATACTCCCACTTTAGCTGTCTGTGTAAATGCTAGATTTTTCGATATATTTGTGGATGTCTTTTAATTAGATGAAACCGCTAAAAGGTGTATTGCATTATCACCAATAGATGCAGACAGAAAAAGGTTGCTGAGACATATTAAAAAACAACAGTGATGCAATATAAATGAAAAACTTGAGAGAAAGTTATACTTAGCGTACACAGAGGAAGAAAAATTTTAAACACCATTTAAAAGAAGTCCAAATTTATCTTTGTCTCAAATATGTATAATGAACCGTGATTTTTTTTCTTAGTACTGTGTTAACTAACTCAAAACGTATAAATTAAATTAAAAAAACAATTTACCAATAATATCATTATTACACTTAATAATGAAAACACGTACTAGCTCAAGTAAAGCCAAATTAAGGTATACATAAATCAATTCATCAATTGAATTGGTAATTATTTTAAACGGCAGAGAGTAAACTAAGGCTGTGGCTGTACAGTTATGATGATAAGGAATTTAAATAAACCCAAAATTGAAGTTGGCTCATAAATTCATCACTTTTTTAATTATTCCAATATCTGCATCTACTGAAAGTAGAGATTTTATACAGTACACCTTACTCATTATATATCTCTTTTGACGGTACGTACTTTTAACTACGAATTCAATAGGCTATCTGAGCCCACACTAAAAACTCTCCATCAGAGAAGGGTAGAAAACAGCTTTGCTTGCACTACTGGTAGCGCTGTACAGAATCAAATGGAAAGGCAAAAGAGAGACAAAAAGAGACAGCATGAACTGCAAATGAGGCCCACCCAATTTCTATTAATGCTACTTGGGAGGTGTCATCAACATGTTAAGTATCGTTTACGCCTGTTATGGTAGCTGTACCGATCTCAAGAGGACTAAAATGAAAGCCAAGAAAGGATAGTCTAACCATCCCAAGTTAAAACAACCACTAAGGCTCTAACAAGACGTTAATCTCTTAAAACAAATTCGAGAGCTACAAGAAAACGTGGTGGATCACCTGTTGAAAGTGATGAGAGCTGAATCTCGGAACCAGGCATACATTCTATGATTTTAATACGTATTCATTGTAGTTTAATTAATTTTCTCCCTTAAACAAAAAAAAAGTGCATTAGATTAAATTCTTCAAAAACATTTCATCATAGTCGTAAGACCATGCCTGAAATATGTATCGTCGAATAATAAATTAAAGTCAAGAGTTCAAGTTTTTTATTCGAAGAAGCGATCAAGTACAAGCCCTGCAGAAGTATATAAAAACTTTGCCACTTTAAATCATGCCACAAGTGAAGTCAGACCTCACAGTGGTGAAGAAGGCTACTTTTAACTAACATTACTACGCACCTATTATCTTAACAGAAGCATTTGACATTAGTGGACAAGAGCAAAGAGCATACTTTTTCCAAAAATAAACGGAAGTTGATCTGGAATTAGCAAAAACCTTTCTATACAAAGAGTACACAATGAAATGAAAGGAAATTAACTCAACCAACAATATCTTTGTCACTTTCTGCGATTGACCCGTAAATATTGAAAATAATCTAGAAATTGTTTCAAAATGAACAAATAACAGTGACCATAATTGTGAGGACCTGCATTCTGGCTTTTTTATATCTGCTTGTCTCGTTCAAAATTTTATAGTAAATAATCCAGAAATCTTATTCAGGAATTTCTTTTATTTTATGCATAACGATTTTTGAAAGTAGTATATAAGACTTCTTTAGGACTTTTACTGTCAATCAAACTTCTATGTTCTGTTACCATCCGGGGCATTATTTTATTAATTATTGTATATTAAAATAATCATTTTTCTTCAATTAGATCGTTTCTAGATAAATTTGAATTTTGAAATTTCGCGCGCAGCTCTGACTTCCAACTTAGTATTCGATAGTACCCCCTATCGCTCGCCAGGTGGCGACCACTAGTCTTTAGCGAAAATCGCAAATAAGAAAGCAACGTAAAGTATATAAGACGGACTGTGTGACGACTGATTGTATCGATCCGAGATATGAAAATACGTGTAATGCATACCTCCTAAGCCACTTAATTGATTAAGTACATATTCAATAAACATGACAGTACCAATATAAAACACTTGTCTATACTTTCTTTTCCCTCGAACCTAAAAAAAAAGAAACTAGACACCCACTAGTCAACCTGGCGACCAACTCGTCGAGGCCTCTACGAATTACCGCTCAATCGCCGCACCTCTTCGATGAGTTGGATTCCAATGCATCAAACGGAACCACAACGCCAACAACATCGGAAGCAGTGCCACCATCGTTGTTCGACTTAAAGGGACGGCTCGAGTCACTCGAGAGTGACTCTGATCTCTTATAACCGTGCTTCCCCACTCGAAGTCGCCCAACCCCAACGGCCACTTTTAACAGTTCAAAAAGTTCAACATTTGCATAGAGAAATTTTAAAAAACTACAAAGACAAGTTCAACTTAGAAGAAGCAATTAGCTTTGTAGTGATATTCTTATTTTCACTAATACTTAATAACAATTTAATCAGTGCAAGTGTTAGTTGTGTTCGTCTGTGGCTAGATCGGTAGCACGCCACACTGATAAGTTCCAGCTAGCGACCGGGGGCAAAAAGATAACCTCCATTTTTCTTACTATTACATGTTTGCCTTTTTAATGCACTCCACGCTCTATAATAGAGGCACCAATTATAAATTTAAATAGTAGGTTGGACTTGCTTGGCATGCAGAAAAGTGCATATGAGTGCATATGCATGTATAGGTGCAACATAATTTTCATACATACTCACGAAAATAAAAAATAACGTTAATAGCGTAGAAAAAGTTTTAAACAATTTTCTTAAAAGCATCACAATAATATCAGTGCACTTCCTTAACGAGATTTTGATAAATTTGGAGGAATTTCTCGGTTTACTAGCTGTTTACTTAGGGCAATTAATTTTATCAACGAAGCACTTGGATTAAGAGTGTTAAGCTAACAGCATTGTTTGTAATCCAGTGATAATGTCACATGAGTTCATTTTGTATACAATCTGGGTGTATCCAAATCTTACTAATATATAAATCAAAGTTGCTAAAATTACACAGGGCCACAAAAAAAGAGATGTCAGTACTTTTGACCAGACATACTTTTTCTGACCTATTTATGAATGCTAAATCTGGATCTGCAATAAAAAAAAAACCTTCCACAAGATGTTTTGAGGTTTATAAGAAAAAAAACCTTGATTTATGTGGGTTTTTCAAAAAAAAAAAATAAAAAAAGTGAAAATAATTTTATTTTGACTTCAGAATAATATTTTACAAAAAAAACTACATCGAAAGTTGTGTTCTGGTTTGTTTTTCATCAAATTTTAATCCTTTATCCGATTTGTCAAACTATCTCATGACTTTTTATTCTCGTAGGCTTCCAGAAATACTTTTTGTGGCATCTCAACGCTCTGAACACCAAAGAAGAGTATGTTTTTGTTAGTACAGAGCAAAATGTTTAAAAATTTAATCAAAAAAGTCTCCATGATTTAATAAGAAGAATTGGCTTATCCAAAGAACACTCAGAATTACTAGCATCAGAATTAAAGAGAAGAAATATGTTGACAAAAGGTACAAAAGTTAGCACATACCGTAATTGAGAGGAAAATTTCCGTAAATATTTTGAAGAAGATTCAAATCCAGTATGTACTGCACTGATGTAAAAAGACTTATAGATGAATTTAAACCAAACGTTTACAAATCTGAAAATTAGCGATTATTCATTGATTCATCAAAGCGCAGCCTTAAAGCTGTTCTTCTTTACATCACAAACAAGTATACTCTTATACCGTTAGCATATTAAACTGTACTTCAAGAAAAATGGTATAATCTTGAATTGCTCTTGACGGAAATAAAATACAAGGACCACAACTGGAAAATATGTGGGAACTTAAAAATTCTATTTATGGTACTTAGACAACAATCTGGAGTCACAAAGTACCCATGTTAGTTGTGTATGTTCGGTAGTTGAGACCAAACAAATCACTATAGAAAAAAATGTGGCCATCAAGAAAATCATTTAAACCCAGAAAACACAATATTTTTAAAGAACCCCTTGGGGATCCGTCAAAAATTTTGATACCTCCTCTCCATATAAAATTTGGTTTGATGAAACAATTAATCAAGGCATGAGATAAAGATGGCCAATGTTTTAAATAAGTAGAAAAAGTGTTTTATCAGAAATCAGATGCTAAATTAAAGGAAGCAACTTTTGACGGTCCTGAAATTTGTACTTTATTAAGAGATCGAAACTTTGATACAACTATGAATGATGTCGAGAAAGCGGCATGGTCAAGCTTTAGGGAGGTGTCAACATAATTTTTTGGTAGCACAAAAGACGTGGATTACATAAATATTGTGAAAAAAAATCGTACGCAACTTCCAGAGATAAGGCTGCCTAATGAACTTAAAAACTCATTTTCTTGATTAACATATTGATAAATTACCTGAAAATAACGGTGGCTGTAGTGAAGAGCAAAGTGGAAGGTTTTACCAAGACTTAAAAGATTTTGAACACAGATTTCAAGAAAAATGGGGAATAAATATGTTAGCAGATTACTGCTGGATAATGAAAAAAAATGTGACTTTAAGAAGGGGACAAAAACGTGGCAGAAACCCTTTATATTTATGCTTCGATGAAAAATGTGTACGTAAGCGAAAATCAATTTAGTACGACAATATCTTACAAATAACCACAATACCTTACCGCAAGCTTGTTCAAGTCACTGATGATCAATTTTAAGCTGAATATATACTTAACATTCTAAGTTAATCTTGTTTCTACATACCAAGTCGTAAAAAAACTTTAAAACGGTATTTCAAACAGCAGTTTTTAAGAAAATCACAAAATTTATTCCATATTTTACTTATTAACGTCTTCTAGGAGTGATTTTTAAAAAATCTGGCAGAGATTCGTGGTTATCGACCACAAAAATTCCTAGTTTACTATTTTTAATCCATATAAACTCATTCAAAAGCGTAAAACTGATTTTTAATCTCATTTTAACTAAATTTTAAGCAAATTTTGACTTTTCACGGTTTTTTAGTCATTTTAACGCCGGATAGTGGACTGAAAAATGAAAAAAAACCATAACATTTTTGATGTACTTTTTTATGTCAAATGTAATTCTGAAGTCAAAATAATATTATTTTTACTCATTTTATTTTTAAATTTCGAAAAACCCTCATATAGCAAGATTTTTTTCTCATAAACCTAAAAATATCTTGTGGAAAGCTTTTTTTATATTGCAGATCCGGATTCAGCATCCATAAATACATCAGAAAAAGTATGTTTGGTCAAAAGTACTAACATCTTTTTTTTTATGCCCTGTGTTATTTTTATCGCTAATCGAAAAAACTACTCAACCGATTTGGCTGAAATTTCGCACACTGATTCTTGATACTTCCTGGATAGTGTTAGTATAGTATTTATCTTTAAAAATTAACAACAGTAGTTATAAATAAGCTCAAGATTTTTTAAAAATACTTTAGCTGTTTACTTCAGTTCAGTAGAATTCACTAGGTATCATAGAAGTGAAATTCAAGCTACCTGCAATAGAATTAAGTAAGTCTGGTTATTATATCCCTGAGAAAAGTACCAATCTTTATCTCTCGCAGTGCATGAAGCATAAATCTGGGAGTCATGCAGCTGGGTATCCTGGCTACTGAAAAAACTGTTCTCTCATGTACTAACGACTTACGTCAAACTCCATCCCAAACCACCAAGATTGACGAGTGCCACCAATAAAAAGGTGTCCTAAATGCTCACGTCTCTGACGAAATACTAGGAGAAGTGTCTAGCCAGAGCACAATCTCCTCTAGCATTTAAGGGTTTCCTAGACATTCTTCCAACCATCCTGGGGCTACCAGAGCAGATTTTGCTACAATAGCAAGCGAGAAAAAACATTCCTGGAAACTTCGGGCAGCTACCTTGGTCTCATTTTTAGCGGTCATCCGAACAGCATACTCACAAAGAAAATATTCTCCAGGCCCACTTTTCCGACGTAAAATAAGCGGTTAGTTATCCGGGGAACCATCAAAAGACGAGATATGAGTTGGTCAGCGGCGTACCTCCCACTAGCACGGTCTCCGTACGCTAAGACTTCGAGGATGAGAGTCAACCTACCGATAGCTGGCTCTATTATCAAGAATAATAATAAAAATAGCTGGAAGTATGGACACTGGCTCTTTTTAGGGCTATCGTAAGTATTTACGTTCCCTACTTAACCATAATTCTTATCGGTTCTGTTAAGGGCCACCTAACGTTAAACTACCTTGCCAATAAATACATTTTTACTACCATTTCTAGAAAAATTTCATAAACTCAAAGACTATATAAAGACGGCTACGATTAACACAAGTCAGTCATTCACTGGCAGACGTCACGAGCGGAGTTGTTCGTCGTAAGGCTGGGAACCCCAGACCCTCACAACCCTATATTACTCTCTCGACTCTAAGCATTAAACCAGGAATAACCGATCTTCTCTGAGGTCTGCGCTGGGCCAACCTAATAGCCATGAAAGAACAATAAACTTTAGCAAACGGGACAGTATCCTATAGGCAAGCATCATAAACCACTTTGATCTTTTCACCTAAGATCACCAAAACAACTAAGTCATCAAAACAAGAAGATGCTTTAAGACACCAACGTCTTCAGCGTCATACCAGGAGACGTTAGGAAAGAGCTCTAGAGCTAGCTTGAACGCTTCAGACGTTAAAGTTTTCCTCTCGATTAGTCTGGTACTACAATAACAGGCTAGAGAAAATTACCCTGATTTATAGATACAGTCACATTTGCTGGAAACTTTAGTCAAGAAAACGTTTACTTAAGAAGCTCAACGGTCCTTTTTAGGGCCATCATTCATCAAACTACCTTGCCAATAAATACATTAGAACTTGGTAAAGTTGACAAAAACAGTCTTTAGGGATCATAAAAGTCTTAACCATGCCAAAAGTTACAAGAGGGAAAATTGAAAGGAAAATTTTAAATGCATCTAATGTTTTAAATTGTAGGCGTCAAGAAACTGATGCAGAACTTTTATTGAGAGTAAGAATCAAAGTCAACAATTAAAAAATATATTAAGTGAGGGTTTAGCTTCACATTATAACCCTCACAGTAATCTCTTAAATCTTCCAAATTTTATAATAGGTAGAATATGTATTTGTTTTTTTGTGTCAATAAAAAATGTAGGGATAAGGTTCCAGGATTTTGTTGCTGTGGTAATTAATTTTGAAATGTTTATTTTTTGTGAGTTTTAAATCTTTACAGCTTGACAAAATAATCCTTTTCGTTAAACATACAGGAGAAACTAAAAAACAACAGCCCCTTATGTGACCAAGTAAACTGTATGGATTCCGAAAAAGCATGTTTTTAGTAAGAAGATGTTTGTTTTGAAAAGTGTCAGGAATGGATGTTGAATTTTTAACTGAAAACGTTTCAGAGTATATGCCAACATACTACGATGTTCCATTTAGTAAGTCTCAGGCGAAGCCGAGACGAAGGGACCGCTGGTCATATATACTCCACAACACAAATATAAAAAAATATGAACTTGACTCAAAGCTCAATAAAAAAGGACACATTCTTCGTTTGGACTCAAAAAAGGGCATAGTCTTGGTCTGATCTCCGAAAGAGGTCGTAATCTCCGTCCAGGATCACAAAACGACATAGTCTTCGTTCATACTAAAGCAAAAGGTATATTTTTTGTCAGGGCTTAGGAAAAGGGCAAATACTCTATCCAGGATTCAAAGTAGGACATAGTCTTCGTCCAGGGTGTTGAGAAAATATATTACCTAAATGGTAAGAGCAAGTTCTTTTTTTATTAATCATAAACTCCAAGTATAAAGGGAGTTGGGGCACAATTTACTTAACGATAAAACGTTTTAAAAAAAATGTATGTTGTAAAGAAATATTGTATTGATATTGTTACTAAATTAGAACACAATTGCATCTACAGATTTTGAGAAAAACATGCATGAAGTTTCTCTTTTTCGTCGTCTTTAAGATGGACTAAAATGTAAGTTAACAAGAAAGTTGTAGAAAAATACCTATTACGCTTGATGTAACGATGAGAATGTTTTGAAAAACTGATATGTTACTTATGATAACTTTATTGATATACATGCAAAGTTGCAACAAAATCGCGTGTGCAGTTATGGAGATACTTGCACAAACGTTAACAAATTTGTTTCCAGCTCGTATGCTACATTCATGCGGGAGATGAGGATGTACTGAGTACACTGTCTGCCATCAGCTTGACTTTCTACGTGGCATGATATCTTTTCAAAAAATCACTTCTAGAAGTCATTCTACTCATAATTTTGTTCTAAAACTTGGTGTAGGCCTTAATGAGACCTTGTAATTTAATGGTACATCATTTTAATCTTTACTTTCAAAAATTCATAGCACACCTTTATCAACAGAAGATCAGATTGACTCTGCCACTTACTCCTTATTTTGTATCTCCTATACAAAAAGTATTAAAGCTTTTTACGAATACTTATTATGAATACCATGAGATACTTGATACCTTGAAGAACATTTTGTGATTTTTTTAAAGCTTAGTATTTAAATATTGACGAGTGCTGGCGAGTTGAACACAAATGTATTTTTCGGAAGTGAAGAGAGCAGACGTTTTTGGGCTAGGATAGTACAACAGACTTTATCACGGCACCTTATGCACCTACACGTACTCCACTTCACCTTCCCGCAGGAGCGACCAAACTCCCTTAAGAGTGTGTCACTTATAAAAATAATCAATACATTGCCTCGTATTTTTTAATACGAAAATGCTAGTTTCAGAGTTCGGAGAAAATAAATGAACTGCAGCGTTAATTAGAAGAGAGAATAAAGAATTCAAAAAGTTTCTTATGTAAATAAAATCTTAGATATTTGTTATGTCTCTTGACAATACGGATTACGTAACATGTGTCTTTTAAATCTACTTTGGCACTTTCACATCACTCTATGGCACCTTTTTTATGGAGTTCTATTATTTTGAGACTCACATTTTTTATGTTGGTCTTCTCTGATGATAAAAAATCTTTTCTAGAAGAGAGAGAGAAGAAGAGATTAGATTAGAAACTGACTTATTTATGCCACGGTCCTGAGATCGTATGGCAACAATATTCGAGGTGTTGAGCGACTACTAGCACTGCACTGATAGTTGGACTGAGAACTGTATGTTTTCCAAAGTATACGTTCACATTGTGGCGGTATAGCGCTAATGAGTTATAATTTTTTTAACCAACCTAAGTACATAAGCAGTGCAAATTCATAAAAATAAGCTTCAGGAAGCCAGTATTTGTCTGTTCTGTGCCTGCTTCTTCCAATAAATCATCTACAGATGGATTACGTTCTCACTTATTGGCTCGAATGGAAAAATCTTGGCAATTATGAATTGAAATCTGTAATTTAACCTGTACAATTACAAGAAAAACATTCGTTTGCAGTGCACATTTTAGGAAAGACGATTACTTTTGAGGTTCGTGATTGAACTTAATTAAAAGTAAGCAGAATAGTTATGTTGTTAATAATTGTAATTGCTTAAATGAATGTTTTTATTTGTAGTTGTAACGAAGCATGAAAGCTTTAAAAAAAAACAGCTGTTTCATCCCTCAATCTCTTCACCAAAGAATCCAAGATACATACCACGTATATTGGAAAAGGAAAAATGATTTTAGCAAGTACTTATTCAATAAAAAAAGAAATGTAATAAACTGATAATTGTATCACGTATATGTTTTACAAGTCTTTGATAAAGTCTGCAGGTATAAGCAGAATATCTGTACAGAAAGAAAAACATGTTTTAACTGCACAAAAAACTCAGTCAAAATTGATTAATGCTGCTGTTGGTACTCAGCTTAGAACTCCTGGAGTACATGTTGCTGATGCAAAATCAATTATTAGTGATGTACATACTATGGTTCCTAGAGAGGATTCTACCTTTTATCTCATCGAGTATTATCATCGTAATTTGGGAGAGTGCAAAGAAGTTCTGAATCTGTTGATGTAAACAAAAGAATACGTCCAATGGTTATGTACCTGATGACATCGATATTAAAGGTGATGTTCGATGGGTAACTGACAGTGAAAATAATGAGAATATTCTACAAGAAATAGATAAAAATATGTGTACGTATACTGAAGAAGTAAAAAAACTAAACATAATCTACTAATTTTGATAAGGAACGATGAAGATTTGCTTGCTTTTACTGGAATGATTTCTTATTTACCGAAAAATTTAAGTTAAGCCTTGAGTGCATGCGAAAATCGATAAAGTGTAAAGAAGTTTGTGAATACAATTGAAGAAAGAATTGTGTTATGCATGTAAATACTGCAATAACATTTGTCATTTAGGTATTTGGCATTTCTTTTACATTGAAGCATACAAAGTTGTGCTAATAATTTTCTGTATATGATGTGCTTTCTATCTGATATGTTACAAGGGTATATTTATTAACCATCGAAAGAAGAAAAAAGAAGTATGCCACGTTACTTTGCTCCGTTTTCAAAAATATGTGCAGTACTTGACCACACAGAGATACCCATCGAAAAACCAAAACGATTACAGTGTCGATTTTAATTATAGTTTTATTAATAAAGTTGTGAGACCGTTAGATCATAAATTGCAATAACACTAAATGGTTCAGTGATTTATTTAAGTAATACTTTGAGTGAAAGGGCATCTGATAAAAACATTTTTTTTAACAATACAAAAATTTCGGAAAAATTGGAACCTACGAGCAGTTATGTTTGGCAAAGGCTTTGATATTGATCTTAAGTACCTATAAAGTAATATCAAGATGATAATGCCACTAAAATTAAAAAAAAAGAAACAAATGATGCCTAAGGATGTAGTGTTAACAAATGCCATTGCGAAACCTAGAGTGAACGTTGAGCGAACCATTCAGAGGATTAAAGTTTTTAATATTTTAAAATAAAAAAACCCTGGCAACTAATGCCATACGTAGATGAAATATGTACTGTTGTTGTTATATGATAAAATATGTACTGATTTATTGGCCTTGAGAAAAAGTGCGACGGAAGTGGATTTTGCTTGATTCTCTCCCCTCCGACTCTTCCTCCGTGTCCCTATCTGGCTCTCTCTGCACCACATAATGACACCACACCAAACCACACATTTTAAATTTTATGAATTTTGTTTCTTTTTCTTTCAACCAACTCTAAACAACAACAAAAAACAGTTTCCAAAGAGATTTTAACCCTTTATTTTGTGTTCTCTAGTTGAGGCTCTCATTAATTTGTATTGACTGTAAATTCATTCATTTGGATTGATTATAGATTAAATTAATAAATAAACTATAATAAACTAATTTATATAATATATATAATAAATTAACTCTTACATTCAAATGTTTTTTTCAAAAACTACAAATTAGTATATTTTAGCAGCGCAGCTCTCCTATGTATTCAGAACAATTGGTTCCTATATAATTAATTCGTTATTTTTACAATAAATAGAGAATTATTCATAAAATTTTTCATACTTCATCAAAATCTTCAAAAATTAAAAAAAAAATTTTCTGTATTGTACTTATCCAATAATTGATTATCATTATGTTTTATTCTTTCACAATTTCTATTCGTGATTAAGGTTATTTGTTAACTTAAGGACGTTCTTCACCTAGTTAGTGGGGGAAAAGTTCAGAGAAGTGAGAGGAATGCTAATGTGTGCAGTAAAGCTAGCAATTGTTTTCCTCATGTCAATGTACTCACATACATGCTTTTCTGCATACTTACTGCCCTCTTTCTAAATTTATTTAAAAACCATCTTGTGGATCTATTTGAAAATTTTATAGATTTATCTAAAAGTAATATTTTGTACCCCGAACATTGGAAGATGTCTACAGATCATATAAATACTATTTTTGGTGGCTTTTTTATAAGGTTACATATTAAATTGCGATTTTTGAAATTAAACATGTATAAAATGACAGTACAGTCAAAAGAGATATAATTTTTTGGGTATTTGCTATTTTTAGTATACTATTGAAGAAAGCGATACTATAGGATGGTTTTTCTTAATTTTCTAGATACAATTATATTTTGAGTATTAAATAGGGACTAGGAGTAAGTGCGGGAGCGTATGTGATAGATGTGAGCGCGACGTTACAGATGTAATCAGCGTAGGCAGTAAGAAGTTGTTTGGAAACCATCGGAAAATTTGATGAAAGCGCAATTTCGTACTGGCCAGCCGATGTATTATTTTAATTGTATTATGCTGTAACATACTGTTTGTAATCGTTAACTTATAAAATATTTGTTGAAAATACACCCATTTAACCTAGGTATACTCATTCCTACGGTAATTGTACCTCCTTCGTATTCAATATTGTTTCATTGGATATATTTTTATACTCATAATTATATTTTTTGCCATATAGTTTCATAGAAGTATAACTTTATACTTGGGTACTCAAGCACTCATTGTCCACTGGTTTATTTTTAAATATTATCATCCATTTTAAAATTGTACCCACTTGTGTGACTTTACAACATCTTCGGCACTTGATGTTTTCCCTTTTATAAGGTATTTAAGTTCAATGATCTGACTTTTTGCAAGCAAGCCCTCGGATGTGTAAGATAGCCATGAAATAAGTGGATTTATAATTATACCGGAGCAGGTAACAAAGTGCTTAGTTTGCCTTTCATACAAGATCTGGCATTGTTCTCAAAATAAATTCTATAAAGTGTTCTGTCATTTCCTTAAAACGAGTTTTCAATGTACTTTAAAGCTTTACTTTCCCAGTCTAGCTTTTTATTATTTATATACATTGTAAACTGATAAGCAGTACTAGCTGTTACTCCTTTTTTCCTTTCAGATTTCCATAACTTCCCACTTTGATTTCTTGTTTGCCAGTTTAATTGTATTGCTCTGTTTACATCTCAGCATACATGCTCACATTAAAAGTTTTTATTTACCTGATCCAAATCACAGTATCTATACACTTCAAGGTACTTTTAAGGTAAGGCACGGATGGCAAAAAGAATAGACTGACTTTTCATTTGAAAATAAATTGATGATGACAAGATTATCCTACAATCTTCATTCGTCAAGAATGAAATCGAACAAGTCTTGCTATCTGAAGCTTGAGAAAAATTGTTCAAGCATCCGTACCCTGTTTTCAACTGCCTTATCAAGCTTTTTGAATTTTCTGTAAATTTTATTTATCTTATTTTAACTGCAGTACCACATTTGTTATGATAATGCATAAAAAAATACCTACATATAAAATTTTTCTAGCTTCATCCAATTTCTGGTGTTGCAAATGAGGCAATTTGTATTTGCTTATTTTAATCTGGCCATGGCAAAAATTTTTTTTAGGTATAGCTTCATACGTTGCTTTTGCAACACTTGTTGGCACAACTTTGGCCTCATGTTTTCTTCAGATCAGTACATGATGCTACCTCGATTTGCGACGTTCGGTTTCTAATAATAAATAGAGTGTAATTCATTTTTCGGGAATGCCCGTTGTATGTTTACCAGTGTTTATAAAACATTTTATTTTCCTAACCTTGTTAAACAAATAAGTGCACCAACAGTGTGTTTACACTTTTCTCTTGAGCCAATGGGACAAGTGCAATAACAATTTAAAGTTATTTTCAATCCATTGCTTTTTATTTTTACTTTTAACTGGTGAGGCAGTCCATACAACTCAGTGGATACCAAACATAAAGACTGTGACTCTATCCTACAGTAAAATATATGATCGGCATTAGCAACATTTTCACTTTCTACGTATTTGCACGAACCTTTACCATTGCAATCAATTAAATTAGCTAAAGAAATAGAAAAACCCATATTTGTATAGTATTGTCACCGTAATTTGAATGCGTACTTAAAAAAACATATAGTTTAAAGTCCAATCATCAGAGTAGCGCTAGTAGTCGCTCAACATCTTGAATATAATTACAGTGTATTGAAAAAAAACTTAAAATAAAAACATGGTGACAACATTCTGGAAAACAAACGAATTTTACAAAAAATTTCATGTTCCATTGCAAACTTTTATAAGAATACCAATGAAACGAAGTATAAGTTTTTAATTTTAATGAACAAACTCACTTTAACTTTTGGACGCAAGCCCTATGGCGTATAGCTAACTTCTTTAACTAACAAGATTTTAAATTAAGACCAAAATATACAGCCACATATACAGGCCATCCATTGGTAGCATACAGGTAGCTACACAATGCAGTTTCAAATGACCCCATCGTTTCAAAGTTCTCGACAGCTCTTTGGAGCTCGTCTCAAAAGCTTAGTGCATTGAAAGTGAATGATTGCTTACACATAATCGTTCGGGTAAAATGCCTGTGAAATTTATCCACCGTACGTCTAGCCAAATGTCGTACCCCCTCATCCCCGACCAGCAGGTCACGCTGGTACTGCAGACTGCTCGTTGCTAGCAGATTATGAACGACCTGTTCCAAAAAATAAATTCAGCGTGCTCTGCTGATCAGACAACCCAAGCCCGATAAATGAATTTTAAAAGAATAAGTGAATGAAAATTAGTTGAATAAAAGAATGTAATAACTAGTTTTATTCACATTATTTACAATAGAACTTTTCATCCAAATTAAAAAGAACATTTATGCTCACAAGCTTAATATTATGAGACCTACGAACGACACTATAATAAAACCGTTAAAACCATACTCTAAACAGGTCCACTCATAACAGTAGGAGTGGATGAACAGAATTGAGTTCCCTGAGAAATGCAAGTAACTGAGAGTCCAGAGTAAAATACGATAATCTAGAATGTCAAATGCCTTCTCAAAGTCGAACAATAGCGAAACCATCATCATGCTCTTATCCATTCTTCACTTAATGTCATCCAATACTTACAAGAGCGCAGTCTGAGTGCTGTACCCTCAACAAAATCCAAACTGAAATATCGGTAGGAGGAATGCAGACTCTAAATATTGATGAATCTGGCTCTCTTGCAGATAGTCTAACACCTTTGCATAATTAGGCTGATTCATGGTCGGTCGAGTCTCGGAAGGAGACCTGGGATTTGACACCTTTGAGAGTGGCACTACTAAAAACAACTTCCACATACTAGTATAAGTAACTAAGGCCAGTAAGGTGTTAAATAAATGGGTTAAGAAGGATGCAATAAAAGGCTCTATTTTCTTGAAATAGTTAAGAGGCAAATTGGCGCTACTAATACTCCGTGTTTTAGCCCTACAGTCCAGCATAGCCTGGCACACTTCAATGACTGGGTGAAACGAGAAACCACAATCAGGAAGCCAGCCCTCTACATACGTCCAGTCTATATTTAAGCAGAAAGCAGGCCAACACGCTACTGACAAGTAGAAATTAGCCAGGAGATCCGGCGACAAACTATGAAGTGGTGAAGGGGGTTCACTCACAACGATTTCAAAGCAGCGCCGAATTTGCCAAGAATTAGAGCTTACACTACACTTTGATAGGGCATTTTGGAAAAAAAATTCTGTAGCCCTGCTTGAATCCTCCTGTATTCCACCATTCAATCGGTTCTATCAGTGGGTCAAAGCCTCTTGTATAACTGGTCACGGCATTTGCAGGATCTCCTAAGGTCATCTGCAAACCATGGTGCAGATATTTTTCAGAAGCGACCAACACATTTATCACTAAAAGTGTCATGCTTTTTTAAAATATCAGTGGCGATCTCTTTAAACGTTACGAAAGCCACATTAACATGAGTGCTGTATAGAGTGTGGTTCTCGCGTCGCATCTCCACACCAAGATCGACCAAGAATCGCTCTGCTGAGAAGCCCTGGAAGACCCAGAAGCGTAAACACAACTTATTAGGACCTACTACTTTGAATTTGTAATCTGCATGAATAAAATCATAGTCATTAGTGAAAAGTTTACCAGTAGACGACACCCTATCCCATAAGTTAACAGCTATATGATAAATCCAAGTGTGTGCATTCTTGCTACGGTGCGTGGCCTTATGTTGCTTAGCTATATCCTTGATTTTTAAGAAAAGTTTATGGACTGGGTGCGGCAATATGTCAAATAGTCTGATGGTTAAATCATTACTTAAGCCAAAGTAAAGCGCCGAAAACGCGCTATTCGAAAAGCCAAAGTAAACCGCTCTATATTTGAATCGATGATTATCGTCGGAATTCTCCTATGTAGATAGAATATTAGACACGAATGCAGTGGCCTCTGTACCAGCATTAAAGTACCTAGGACTTTTCGTCCCATTATCTACATCCTCCATGTCAATCTTGCTCTGCAGACTCCCAGCAGGAAAAGTCTTTGTTAACTGCCTGGCAAGTTTGTGTTTTTTAGTGTTTCATGCTCTGCGTTATTCTCGTGTCTAATACAACTCTGGTAGTCAAGCCTTATGCTATCCAGGGATCAGTTTACCCATCTCTATAAAAACATTCATGAAAAATCACCAAAATCGACACCTAAGCGCCAGAAAACTAGAAGAAGCTGTGAACCACGAGTCCCCTAGTTTCACAGAAATAAGATTTTATTACTTATACAAAAGATGAAAATCTGCCTTATAACTTAGTTGACAAATCTTATGAAGACCTTAACTTCACGTCACATTTTTTATCTTCTTAAAACAATGTACCAATTATGTCCAAATTCTAGGTACTGTTACAGGAGTACAGTCTGGCTCGGTAGAAGAGTCTTCAAATTTGATTTATTCGTTATTCCAAATTTCTTGCACGATTACATCATTGACAGCTTAAAACTTATTAGCATAAAAATTGATAGCAATAATGGACGTTTAGCTGCTTACGTCAACTCAGAGCAAGCAGCTTGATAGCGCACGTATCACATAGTCAGAGCAGATCCATGCCCGCAATTTTGCTTTCTGCTTATATTTTCTGCCCTCAACACCACAGATAGCCCTTAAGAGATTATGACTGTACGTATGTATTTTGCACAAGCAAAATCATAGTAAACAATAGTCAAAATAAATTGTTACAGTTTCTTGTCAAGTTTTGATATTAATTGTTCAGAATTAAAACGTAAAAAGGTCTATTTCTATTCTAAAACATTCCGGGAGTGCTGATAGAAGTAAAAACTATAATAATAATGTGAGCATTTTTGAATCGTAAGGAAATATTTTTTGTAGGAAATACTTTTGACGTGTAAGTGGGGTGGGCATTGCTTTTTAGGAGGAGCCAAATTTATAGTGCTACAGAATAATAGTAATAATAATAATAATAATAATAATAATAATAATAATAATAATAATAATAAAAATAATAATAATAATGATAGTAATTATAATAATGATAAAAAAAAACATGTCACGTTTGAAACGAAGTCTCATTCGTATGCAGGGTTAATATAGTTGATCATTAACGTGCCAGGTTTCTTATTCTCACTACCTACCCCTCTCTTTTGCCATTCGGATATTTTTTTCTTGGCGTTCATAAGCCGTGTCTTCATTCAATTTAATTATCTTCAATTTTGTCTGTTGATGCAATATAACTATAAATTTATTGGCAATATATGTATAGAAATTCATTAATTTCTATTTAAAAAATTGTATTAATCCGCAATATACAAAAAATTATGTTGGTGATCGTTTTAGTAGCTTGGAATAACAAATCGGTATTTTTGAACTATCTTGTTTTCCTTTAAAAATATCGCATTTTTAAATTATTTTGAGGTTGTGATGTAGTAATATAATTTGAAAGTAGATTCAAGATGTTTATAATTATTTCCTGGTTACGCCATTATTTTTTTCCAATTCTTAATAGGGGAGAATCACGTCAACTGTCCCAGCGCGCAGCGCTGCGGTGGACGGCCCGCGCGGTCGTCAAACACGACGTTTTTAACTCGTCGTTTTGGTGTCAAAACTTTGATAAAAAAATAATCTAAAAACATATTCTTACGTATTTTTTCCTCAGCTTTCCAGTGGTCGCATCAGTTTTTCGAAAATTTGCTCCCATAACTTCGAAAAATGCACTTGTTTGAAAAACACGTTTTATCTCCATGATCTCTAACTTTTGGAGTTTTTTTGATAGTCTAGATCGAAAGATGAGACATTTTAACGTAGATATCGACAATAAAAAAAGAGGGGTTTTTCGTTTTTATGACGTATTTAAACGACGAACGAGACGATGGGAGCCGCGGCGGCCGGGCCATGCGCGGCAGGAGCACGCCGTCTGCTACCGTCTCTCTGACTGGATGTAAACAAATATACCTAACCATGACGGTTTGCACGTCGCAACAGGTTTCGATTGATTAATTAAATATTAGTATTTATTATTTTTATGACTTGAGGTTGTGCTATCGTAAGTCGAAGTTTTCGTAGGTTTTACTGCAAAGAAACGAAGGTTTTTTTAGTAGCAAATCTGACTACAAAGAAACTTCCTTGAGATTAAAAGACGAAATTTCCAGTGCAAAACTGATTCCAGGGACACTGAATTATCATGCGCTTATCCCCATTAAGGATAATAAATTAATGTTGAAGAAAACTTCTTTGAGTAACCAGTATGAAATTTTTCCGAAACTGAAAGAACGTAAAACAAGTGTCACTTCGATTACCATGCCTAAAAAGAAAAAGAGAACGAAGTAAAACAAATTTGTTTTTATTTTTTGCTTTATTTATGTAAATATCTAATATTTAATCAATATTAATCATTATTTATTTCTTTATTATAAAATTGTTGTATATATGAATAAATTTTATCAAAACATTTATTATTTATCTATTGTAAGCCCTGGTTAACTAATTGTTGTTTACATCGCCACTACTACATTATATATTATATAGCCAAACAGACTCACCGTAGCAGACGACACACGGCGGACGCGCTGCTGCCGCGCGTGGCCTGGCCGCCGTGGCTCGCATCGTCTCGTTCGTCGTTTAAATACGTTATAAAAACGAAAAACCCCTCTTTTTTTATTGTCGATATCTACGTAAAAATGTCTTATCTTTCGATCTAGACTATCAAAAAAATTCCAAAAGTTAACGATCATGGAGATAAAAAGTGTTTTTCAAACAAGTGCATTTTTCGAGGTTATGGGAGCAAATTTTTAAAAAACTGATGCCACCACTGGAAAGCTGAGGAAAAAATACGTAAGAATATGTTCTTAGATTATTTTTTTATCAAAGTTTTGACACCAAAACGACGAGTTAAAAACGTCGTGTTTGACGACCGCGCGGGCCGTCCACCGCGGCGCTGGGACAGTCGACGTGATTCTCCCCAATAGTATTTTTTTTAAATCTTTTTTTTTTTTAAATATAAAACAGTAATGGAACTTGCCATAAACATCAATAACACTAATAATGCAAAACTAGAAGTTAGTGAAAATCATCATTTTATAAGTTATGTAGTATAGATAACTGATTGATTTTGAAAGATTTAAGAAAAAGGCGTATAAACAAAAAATAAATCTTTAGCAGTACAATCTAGTATACCTACACTCTTCTTACTTAATAAATTATTAAACTCCAAACTATATAACTCAATAACCCAACTAACTTCTTATTAAATAAATAAATAAATCCCAAGCTAAAAAATGTAATAATCCTACTTGCTTCTTACTTGATGGGTAAATACATTTCAGACCATATAAACTAATTACTCTATGCGATTTGTAGTTTATAGTTAAATTAATTTCAAGCTATATTCCAATTACCCTTTGCGATTCTTGATTAATAAGTTGCACTTGAGATCAATGTATTTATTGTTTTTAGAAATCTGATAGCATTAAAACTTGGTAAAAAACTTCTCCGTGAATGAAGAAACAACTTGATCGCTAAAAGTTTTTCCATGGTTGAACTTTCTTGAACATTTTTTCTTGATCAATCTTTGAAATCGTTGACTGTTTATTGATTATTATTTTCTTATTTAAACTTTTAAATATTCTAAGTAAATTATTGACAATATTTACTTCTTGCATGTTTCATATTTTGGATTAGTAGATGCTTTTACACGAAAATTTAGCTATGTAAGTTTTAAAAAGCATAGATTTGGACTTATTAAATTTTTAGACTTATTAATTTTTTTCTTTGTAGTCATTTATTTAATGAAAAATTTGTAGGGAGGTAATAAATGTATTTTTAAGTTCTCTATGAGCTACATTTTCCTTGAATTTATTTAGTAACTTCAAAGATCTTAGATTTTGGACAGTACTTTTCTAGGCTTCCCATCCTACAGGCAGTTTCTTGACCCAGATACTCAATGATTAATGTCAGATTCGTATTCAGCAACCAACAAAATCTTCATGGACAGATTTTTGTTCACTCTTACAATGTTTTTGGCTGCCATATAGTATCCACCATTGTAATTTCTTTTGTGATTTCCATTTCCATTGTGATTTTGTACATTTCTGTAACATTTTTATTTTTTTGGCCACCATATTGTATTCGCCATTTTGAATATTATAATTATGATATCAGATGCGTGTTCAGGGACCTCAAAAATATGTGGCAAAATTTTATTTTAATTTTTCCCACGTTTACACTTTTTAGCCACCATATTGGGTCCACCTCTTTGAATTTCGAATGAATAATGCTATATTCGTATTCAGCAACCCCAAAAACCTCGGTAGGCAAATTTTTTATTTTAAATGTATTTATTCTACATTTTTGTAGAGGGTGCCCTTGAAGTTCCAAAACAAATCATCCTGATCGGCTTATCATATCCACTGAAACTTTTTTTCAGCACAAAAAAAGACGTTTTGGCCCAATGGGACGTACTTACCAACATACTCCCGTCCTATTTGGACTCAAAATTAGCAGTGTAGGGCAGATTAAATTTTTGGATCACGTTCTTCATAAAAAGGAATTCCAGTAGGCTCAATAAGGTTTTAGCGGTGCACGAGTTTTCTTCCCTCAAAAATTTCAAAGATGTACAAGCATTCCAAGGACTAGTAAATTTATGTCTAAAGTTTTTTGTAGCCCTGGTCGATGTTAAATGATCTTGGAATGAGCAAGAAAATCAATGGTTTTTGGACATTAAAGAAATTTTTTTGAGAAACTAATGTCAGCACATCCACAGTTGCATCAACTTTTTTGGCTACAGATGGACGCAAGCTCGACTGGTTTGAAGGTCATTCTCTGTTAGTTAAAAGACAGACATGAACGAGTAATTGACATGGCAAGTCGAGCTCTTCGAGATGTCTAATGTCGATGTCAAAACCAAATACTTCACCACGGAACTAAAGTTACTGGCTTTCTATTTAGACCTCGGAAAGTTTCACTCCCTCTTCCTCAGAGTTAAAATCGTTGCCAAGTCTAATCATCACGCACTAGTGTGCCTATAGACATTTAAAAAATTGGATGTTAACTGTACAAAATTATGATATAGAAATTGTCCTTATAAAGGCATCTGAAATTAAAGCTGCCGATGCTTTAAGTCGGCGATTGTTGACTAGTAGGAGTAAAACGTTTAATAAATTGTGAAATAAAAATAGGTTTCAAATGTTTCACTATTACAGAAAAAAATGGATTTGTTGTATCAAAAATTACTGAACCCAAATTTTGACAAAAGATGATTCACAAGTTTTAATGTAGCATGGGCTATTGAAATCAGGAGTAAGTAACTGCAAAACAGCTTTACAGACGCGTTTGGCCTTTCAACTACTAAACGGCGAGTTGTTATGTTTTTCAATATTACTTAACGTCAAGTAAGCCATACCCACAATTAATTTAATGACGTTGTGTTCATAGATTGCTCAATGACAGGCCCTCCGCACATCGTACCAAACATATGGTCCACCAAAGAGTTTCTACACTAATCTGT